>NW_027206424.1:50000-650000 GCF_024711535.1 Dipodomys merriami | reverse complement strand
GACAAACACTAGGTATTTGTTCTGTACCATCTTGCTTCTATGTTACCAGCTTTGGAAAGTCCTGGGTTGGGGCTAACCCTACTTCCTGCCTCTGCCAAGTGCAGGTTCTAGTGAATGAACACACAAGGACCAGATGACCTTGGTCCTAAGGCTCTCCATATGTAACGGGGACTGTATGACTTCAGATGTCATCATTAACCTTTCTGACCTGGTATGACATTGTCTGCCTCTTCCTCCCTGCCCCTCTGGCACCTGCCTGTCATCCATCCAGGCTTGTCACTCACCTAGAATGTTCTTGGTTCTTGTCCAGGGTTGACAAGGCGACCAGCTGTGGCCAGGCTTTGAGAGGTTCCACTCAGGAAGGAAGCATGTGGCCAGACAGACACAGCCCACTTCCACTCACAGGGAGGAAGAGCCATAGAAGCGCCGGTATGGTAATTTGGGGGGCGGGGGGGGCGAGGTGACAAATATGAGTCCTCATTGGTCAGGGCTCAGCATATGAATTTACTACCTCCAATCGTCATGGCTAACATGTATTTCAGTGTGAGGAGTAAGGCCTAAATCAAATGGCAATACTCCCTTTTCTGCCCTGGGGTGGGGGCATGCTCTCCTGTCTCTTTAAGGAGAGGAAGGCAGAAGGTAATTCTTCCCAGAGATGGATTCATGATGGCGCATCTCCCGTTACCACGGGCTTGTGAGACCTGGAGTGACAGCTGCTTCCCTGCCCCCCAGCTGGGAGCAGTTTGTTTAACAAACACAGCGGGACACCCATGATCCCTGGCTGCCTGGTCTCTCCCACCTCACAGGATGGCACGGTGCCTTGGGCAGAGGTGCCAGGGAGCCATGGCTTTAACCCGGTGCCAACCTGGCACTTTTCCTTCCACTGAAGTCACTCTGTGTCCCTAGCAACCCTGGGCTTGTCTCTTCTTCTCTTCTTAATCTGCATGTCTCTCTGCCAGCCCTGAAAGGTTACAGTAATGCTTTGTACAGATATACATCTATTACTAGCCCAGTCCTGGTGGCTCACGCCTCTAATCCTAGCTACTCAGGAGGCTGAGAGCTGGGAGGTTTAAAGCCAGACAAATCTGAGCAATTCATAGGTCCAATTTACTATCAAAAAGCAGAAAATGGAGATGTGACTCAAGTGGTAGAGCTCCAGCTTTGATGAACAAAAGCCAAGAGAGACTGAGAGGCTCCAAGTTCAAGCCCCAGTACTGACTATATATAATGGATAATAATATATTACATACATTTACTATTGACTGTATATGAAATGGAAATCCACAGCCTCATGGGCTGGGCACCCAGAGGCAGGAGATCCTCCTGGTGACCAAATTGGATCTGCATTCATTCCAACCACGGAACAGTAGGTGTCTGTAAAGCTGGTTATCAGCGATGCCGTGACTCCTTCGTGACAGTTGAGAATGACAGCCTCCTGTCTTTTTTTTCTCTTAAATAAGGTGTCATTGGTACATAGCCATGCCTGCTCTTTACACCTCCACTGACAGTTCTTTCCCTACCAGACAGAGCTGAGGGTTGCAACAGCCAACCGTATGCCCCCCAAAACTAAAAATGTACTGCCGAAACACACAGGGCAGAAGTCTGTCAGCCCGAGTTGGACCAGATGAGCATACAGGGCCACTCGGTCCTGTCTCTCTGCTGAGGGCAGTCGCCTGGGCAGAGGGGACTCGGGCAGCAGGAGATGCTGAGTGCTCACTGCCAGTGCTCAGCAGGTGCTTTGTCTCCATCTTCTGTCACTGTGCAGTGCCCACGAGGCAGGACCACTTCCCACTGGCTTACCCATGAGGCCACAGAATCCCGAAGACTTGGAACCACTGGCCAGACGTCCTGCGTGTTCCCATGTTTCTGAGAGCAGCAGGGTGCGCATTCCTCCCTGCTCTCCTGTGCCCCGCGGGCAGCTTTCTGGAAACATGGCAGGAGAGATGGAGGCTGGGCGGCAATCTTGAGCATCCATCCCAACTCCTGCCAGGGGAGCTCCACTTGCATCTGTCTATAGCTGGACTTAAGCTTAATTCTCAGGCAGATTCGAAGGTCTAGGGATCAGCTGGGTTTTGCTGTCTGTTCCAGGAAGAAGAGTCTGTGTATTTTCAGATCCCTAACCCCAGTCTCTCACCAACTGTTGATTCTATTATTGTCTTTCGGTTCATCCCTGACCCCTTCCTGGACTGTGGCAGGAGCCCTCTGATGGTTACTGTGCCCCTGTTCACCTGCAGTGAACCTGCTCTGTGGATACAGGGAAGCACACGCACGCGCGTACACACGTATGTGCGTGCATGCACACACACACACACACACACACACACACACACACACACAAAAGCAATTCAGACACTTCGGTCCCCCATGCATGCAGAGCTCATGCTGGTCATGGATAAACTGCTGGGCACAGACAGCTGTTCTAAGTTGGGAGCCCATCCGAGGACTTGGGAAAACACCCACAGAGTGGCTCAACAACCACCCTGGCACATCTGATTGCAATTCAGTTGGGTTACAGGGGCAAATCAAGCAGTATACCCGTTTCTTTAATTCTATCGGATCTCTTTTTACTAGGCAATGTTTGGTCCATGTGCATGTTACATCTTCCCACGTCAATTTTGCCTCCCAGAAATGGCCCGCTCTAACTCCCACCCTCAGCCTCCTCTCCTCTATTGACAGCACGGAACAATGGTGCCGAGTGACATGACACAGACTGACAGTTGCAGGGCCGGGTAACAAGCATCACGTTGCGCCCACAGCTCTCGGGGCCAGGATGAAAGCTTTGTCTTGGGACTGGAACATCTGTTTGACAAGAATGCCTGATTGGCTGATTCCTAGGGAACAAACTCCAGTGTAGCAAAGACGTCATCCACAAAGAGGTCTGCACTGCTTACCACTAATAACTGAGGGTTATTAGTGCTCCTCATCTGCGTGGTTCATTTTTGTTTTCAAAATACGTCCAATGTTTAATTAAGCAGTAAATACCTATCTTTTCCTTTCAAAAAGAGCTTAAAATAAAGTCCATCAAAACATGATGCTAATTTGACCACCTGCCTCTGCAAGTCAAATCTCTTTCAGTCAGGTTAAGTGTGGAGTGGAGGCAATTATCTGAATTATTCAGAAAGCAAAATTTTGGCCTAAATCATCACATTCGTAAAGAACAAAGCCTATCTGTCAACTCAGCTGAGAAGCAGAAAAAAATGGAACACTTTGCTCTTTTTCTACATGAGGTAGAATATAGGCGGCCTTGTTTTCTCTGAGCTAATTGGTTGATACGTTCTGTTTGGCCCTGAGAAAGATGGAGATAAAGTTGAAGTTAAAAGTGGACTATTCCTTCCCTTTGCAAAAGTTTAGAGAGGATATTTGAAGAATAGCATTTGAATTTTTTTCCTTCATGCTCCAGTAGCCTTTTTTACCTTCTTTCCTTCCCTCATTCTTTCTTTCTTTCTTTCTTTCTTTCTTTCTTTCTTTCTTTCTTTCTTTCTTTCTTTCTTTCTTTCTTTCTTCTTTCTCTCTTTCTTTCTTTCTTTCTCTTTCTCTTTCCTTCTTCTCCCCCCTCTCTCTGTCTCTCTCTCTCTCCTTCTCCTTTCTTATTTTTGTTATCTACTGAGGCTTGAACTCAGAGCCTTACACTCTCGCTTGGCTTTTTCATTCAAGGCTGGTACTCGATCAATTGAGCCACACCTCTGCTTCACCCAATAGCTTTTCTGTTCACTTACTACCACCTTCTCCACTCCTGCCTTTTTCCCTTGAAGACAATTCAATAAATATGGAATGAACGGAGGAGAATTTTAATCAAAAATGTCCCTTACGGATTGACATGTCACTTAGAGGAACTAACAAGGAATTTCTGAATTTTGTTGCACCATTTTAACAAAATTATTTAGGGGAGAAGTTAACTTTGTATAAAAAAATCTTTTGACCCTAAAACAGATGGATTTGGCCAAGAAATATTGAATAGCCTGTCTGTATCTTAAAACAAAAAGTTCCTTCCTGAGAAGAGTTTGACTGCGAATAAAATCAAATACATGCAGATTGGAGAGGGGTGGGAGGTTCACGGTGGGATGGTATATTGTTGCCTTCTTTTTAAGTAAAACATAGATCATCAATTAATTAGGATCTGAAAGAACAGAAGTACTTTGAATGTCTAATTTCAAAATCTTCCAAGTATAGGTCTTTCTAGGCTGACAAAGTTTATACGGCAACACAATATGCTCAGAATAAAACTCTGGAAAGAATTAGGTTTCTGTTCTTGAGGAGCAAAGACTATTGATCGCCGGGGCTGGCAGGGTGTGGTCGGCACCTCCCCAGATGACAAGCCATCATCAGCTGATTCATCTTGATTTCAATGCTGCTGACACCTGCTCTGTTTCCATGACAACCAAGGGAAAGCATCCTCGTCCACATACTTTCGGAACCTCATTAAAGCAGGCAGCAGGACAGCAGCTGTGTTCTCCACGAGGTACTCTGACAGCCATGGACTAATTTTACGATGCTCAGGTGATTTTGGGGGCGCTTCTCAGGCCAAGCTGTTGAGAATGTGTAGAGGGTGAGACAGATGGCAGAATAAATAAATATTGCCAAAGTATTTAATGCACACAAATTTGCTGAAAGGTGCGAACCAACAATGGTAATTTTATTGACTGAGGTAATTTGAAGCCAAATAATAAATATGAAGGGGACAGAAGCTGGGGGGCTCTTGTCTGAGGGTTAAAATTTCTCTTAGGGAAACCGTTCTTCCCCAGTGTCACTGATGTGGTATTGGGGCATCTAATGGCCCAGGATGTAGAGCTCAGAACCTGATTCTTTCCACCAGCTGGTTATTTTCCAGATTCAAGAAGGCCCTTTTTATCCAACTTCCTGACACCAGGGTTGAGATGTTGGTTGGCTTCAACCAAAAAGTTTGCAGTTAGACCTGTTCCACTGCCTTTTCCCCCAGGAGCTTAGAGGTGCCTGCCAGATGAAAGCTGTGCAGTTCGACTGATCCAGACTGATGTGCAGCAAGCACATAGCTGATTTCCAAGGATAAGCCTGACCTCTCCACGCTGGGGTGGAGATGGAGGCTTTCACCATTCTCCTGAAGAACAGAGTTGCATAGCCAGGGTCCAAGCCCTGCCCCATTGCGGACAGAGGCCTGGCCTTGGGCCATTGGCCCTATAATAAGAGCATCACTTGAAAAATAAGAAGCTCATATCCTGGCTCATACAATACCAAGCTTTGCTTCAGATGAGAGGACTGGAGTTCTCTTTCTATTATTGCTATTCTGAGTGAGTTTCAGCTACTTTATATGCCAAACACAGTTTTATCCAAACAAATGTGTGTTGCCTTTGTTGTTGTTGTTTGTTTTGTTTTTGGCAATACTGGGGTTTGAACTCAGGACTCTGCTCTTGCTAGACAAGTACTCTCCTACTTGAGTCTATTTCTAGTCCCAAACAAATGGTTTGACTTTGAAGAAAGTTAGCTCTGTGCCAAATCCCTCATCTGCTGTGGACTTTCTAACTGTACTTTTCTGTGTGGTCACGTAACTTCATGTGTATCATCTGTTCACCTATGAGGCAAAGCCCATTGCCTGGGAAGAATGGCTCAAGAATATGGCTGTGGGCATGCAGCATGGAGCAGTGGGAACACAGCATGGAGCAGTGGGCACACACAGCATGGAGCCGTGGGGACACACAGCATGGAGCCATGGGCACACACAGCATAGAGACATAGGCATGCATAGCATGGAGCGGTGGGCACACACAGCATGGAGCCATGGGCACACACAGCATGGAGCAGTGGGCACACACAGCATGGAGCAGTGGGCACACACAGCATGGAGCCGTGGGGACACACAGCATGGAGCCATGGGCACACACAGCATGGAGCCGTGGGGACACACAGCATGGAGCCATGGGCACACACAGCATAGAGCCATGGGCACACACAGCATGGAGCCATGGGCACACACAGCATAGAGACGTAGGCACGCATGGCATGGAGCAGTGGGCACACACATCATGGAGCCGTGGGAACACACAGAATGGAGCCATGACTACACACAGCATGGAGCCGTGGGCACACACATCATGGAGCCGTGGGAACACACAGAATGGAGCCATGACTACACACAGCATGGAGCCGTGGGCACACACAGCATGGAGCCATGGGCACACATAGCATGGAGCCATGGGCACACACAGCATGGAGCCATGGGCACACATAGCATGGAGCCGTGATTACACACAGCATGGAGCAGTGGGCACACACAGCATGGAGCCATGACTACACACATCATGGAGCTGTGGGCACACATAGCATGGAGCCGTGATTACACACAGCATGGAGCCATGGGCACACACAGCATGGAGCCGTGATTACACATAGCATGGAGCCGTGGGCACACACATCATGGAGCCATGGGCACACACAGCATGGAGCAGTGGGCACACACAGCATGGAGCTGTGGGCACACACAGCATGGAGCCATGGGCACAGGTAGCATGGAGCCATGGGCACACACAATATAGACCTAGGGCAGTGCAGCAGTGAGTACATACTATGTGTGAATGGGACAGTGACTGGCATATTACCAAAGTTCAATATATAGTTTTTGCCTATCCAGAAATGGAGATATAGAATGCCAGCTCCACTACACACACATACACACACACACACACACACACACACATACACACACACACACACACACATTTAAAATGGAATAATGCCTTTAAACAATATACAGTTTAACAAAATGAATACCAGGAAGCTGAAATACGTGTTTTCAATGGGAGGAGAGGTCAAGGGGAAGGACAGACACATGGAGGAGAGGCAGGGTAGGTAAAAGCAGTCATGATACTCAAGGTACCTAGGTACAATGGAACCAGGTAAGTCGAGGGTTTGGGGATAGGGAGAGCAATGGAAGAGATGGCACTGATCAAGATGCATCTTATTCATAAACTGATATGTTGAATTGCAGCTCCTTTGTGCAACTACTTAAAGAAAACAAAAATTATACAAATAAGTTATTGTTTATCATAACTCTGCTAAAATACAAGGACAACCAAGCTTTGACAGACAAGATGAAAGTTGGACAGAGTGACGGAGTAAGTCTGTAGGTCCTGGACTACACGTGGGAATTTGACAGCAGGAAATGGCTCCTTTGACCTTCGGTGTGGATTCAGCCCCAGGGGTCACACAGTCCCTTCAGCCTTCAAACACAGAACCACAAAATGTTCCCTGTATTCGAAGAGGCCAGGAATTCTGTAAAATGTTACGTAACCAGCTCAAATAACCAGTTCAAATCAGAATGCCATGAATAAATGTGTCAAGAGTATCCCTAGTGCTTTTTTCCCCCTTTGTCTCTGGGGGAAAAAAAATGTCCCCTATAACCATCCAATATGGAAAATGTCACTGTTGGTGTGCAATGGATGCTATTCATATTGAATCAGTTGAACTTCCATTATGAAAAGAGCAAGTCCTCATTGGGGAATGAAGGAAGCCAAAGTTCAGGAATGAGGAACTAGACATGGTCACAGAACTGGACACGGTCACAGAGACTGAGGGCCTCCCTCCCCAGTCTTGTTATTCTACGTGGAGAGGTAGGAACCTGTGGCCCTGGCTGTGACAGGGTGGACTTAAAGAGACATCCAAAGAGAGTGGCACCGCTTGTTGTTTTATTTGTTGGTGTATGTCATGGATGAAGTCCTGTGCTCATTTGAGGACCAGCACACACTCTCCCCATCCTTGGAGAAGCCCATGATCAAATGAGAGAATCACACACAGCCACTATGAGGATGGGAAGAGAAGGGAAGGGGAGGAAAGGGAATGGGAAGGGAAGAGGAGGGGAGGGAAGGGGAGGGGAGGGGAGGGGAGGGAAAAGAAGGGGAAGGGAAAAGGGAAGGGGAGAGGAGGGGAAAGGAAAGGGAAGGGAAGGGGAAGGGAAAGGGAAGGGAAGGGGAGGAGAGTGTAGCAAGTACTGAACAGTCTCTTATGCGAAGCTGGAATCGTGTTGGGCAGGGTGGGGGAGGGGTGGTTACTGGAAGCTGGAATCGTGTTGGGCAGGGTGGGGGAGGGGTGGTTACTGAGGCTCAAAGCCACACCTAGAACGTGGCCAGCCCCCCCCCCCCCCAAGCTCTTCTACAAGCAGAAGGGGAAAAAATATAGTAAGCCGATCCCTTACCTTCCCCTGACATCTCCTCTCTGTCAACAAACACCCCACCCTATGCTCCCTGTGGGTGTCAATGGAAGGCTTTTATTATTTTGATACTTCCCGTGTCTCTCAAAGTATGAAAGCAATATTTTACTTATAAAAACATAAAAAGAAAAGATTTTAAAACATCATCAGCCAAGATAACTATTTGACATCCTGGTGAATTTATTTCTAGTTTTCCTTTATTTCCAATATTAATTTGTTTGTTTGCTTTTAATGTAGGTGTGACCATGCATGATATTTTTATCTCATGTTTTCATTTGATATTAAAATGAATGCATTTCTGTGTCTTTAATAAAAATCTTTGCACACGCCAGCTTGTGACTGCATAATTTTCCATTCTATTGTCCTTTACCTACACACTCTTCTTTTGTTTCCTAACCCTTGTTATTATAAATAATTTTCAGGAAATATCTTTGTACTTAAAACTGCATGTTCAAAGCTGGTATCTCTTTAAAAATAACCTGTGGAATGTTTTAAATAGGAAACTCTCCCCCTCCTCACCTCCTAAGTGTCCTCTATCTGCACGCAGGTGGGAAATGCTGAGTGTGCACAACCAGACCCCTCTCCTGTGGGACGTGTCAGAGCCGTTGTACAAGGCACACAGGCTATGGCTAACAGAGATTCATTCCCAAGACTTGTTGGACCATGAAATCCTTCCTTTTCAGGGAGTATTTATTAGCATGTCTGATACTTTTCCATACAATGAAGATGTGCTTCACTTCTTCTCCCCCACAAAAAATACATAAAATTACAGTCTTTCTCATTCATAAATACAAGTGCAAAATTCAAAATAAAATGTTGGTAAATCAGTCAATAGGATATAAAAAAGATTAAAAATGGGAAGGTCCATCTCCTTCAGAAACTCTTGTTAGGGTAAACTGTTACATTGAAAGATTAAGAAAGAAAAATCTATATGACCATGTTGACATCCTAAAACTTTTAGATTCACTTTGGACTGGAACAAAAGAAATAACTCTCATAAAGTAGCTATGAAAAACAAATCTTTGCCAGGTGCCGGTGACTCACACCTGTAATCCCAGATACTCAGGAGGCTGAGATCTGAGGATTGCGGTTCAAAGCCAGCCAGGGCAAGAAAGTCCATGAGACTCTTATCTCCAGTAAGCCACTAGAAAACCAGAAGTGGCGCTGTGGCTCAAGCAATAGAGTGCCCATCTTGAGCTGAAGAGCGCAGGGACAGTGCCCAGGCCCAGAGTTCAAGTCTCATGACCAACAAAAAAAAAAAAAGAAAGAAGGAAAAGAAAAACTTTGACAAAATTATGCCCAGTGGGCATTCAAATGCAGCCCCTTAGTACTTGATTGCACTAATAATCAGACTGAGGCGGGATTAAAACATGAATCCTCTTCTAAGTACTGGTATGCTACACTATCTCACAGGCCTAGCCAGTGCAATAGGACAAGAAAAATAAAATTAAAGTGATAAATGTTAAAAAAAATCATTGTTCCTAATCAATTATATAATTGTGTATCTAGAAAGCGCAAGCTAATCAGTAGAAAAATGATTATAACCAATTCCATAGTTTGTAGTGCTGGCTCTCTTCTACATAGAAGTGTGATGTAACATACAAGTAGCCAGAAAGTATAATGGGAACAGATATTCCATTGACAATAGGAATTTAAAGTACAAGACCTGGGGAGTGGAGCTGATAGATGTGTAAGTTGAGCATGAACAAAACAGATAAAACTTCCCTGCAGGGTCATGTATCATACCTGGGTAGATGGAGTGCATCATGTGGTGGACAAGGTGTGACATGTAAAATGCCACTATGCTTCAAGATCCGCTTGATTCTGTCTTGCCACAGTTCCAATCTCCTCAATTTGGTGCTATTAGTAGTAATAGAGGTGGTGGTGATGGTGGTGGTGGTGGTGTGGGGTTTGTACTTAGAGTTTCATGCTTGTTGGGCAGGTGCTCTACTACTTGAATCATGACTCCAGCCCTTTATGCTCCAGTTATTTTGGGGACAGGGTTGGGCCAGCCTGAACTATGATCCTTCTATTTATTCTTTTCACCATAACTGAGATGACAGGCACGCTTCACTACACCTAGCTTTTTCTGTGGAGACCAGGCCTTACAAACTTCTTTCCCTAGGCTAGCCTGGAACCTTGATAATCCCAGGATCAGCCTCTCATGTAGTGAAGATAGCAGGCATTTTCCACTATACCCTGCTGCTGATTGAGATGGGGGTTTCATGACCTTATTTCCCAGGCTCACTCTGAACCTCCATCTGCCCTGCCACCCAGTAGCTCAGATTATCAGATATGAGCCACCACTATTAAGCCTATTTATTTTTACTTAATAGATAAATCCTAAATTTTTATCACAATTATATTTCAAAAACAATAAAGAACATCTTGAAGATGGTTTTACTTTACTAGAATAAAGTCAAAGAAAAGCAATAATTCATGCTAGTGAGTAGTGTTTTAGTATATTGATTTAAAATAATGATTTTTAGAAATATGTTCCTGACGAAGACTTCTGGGGGAAAAGCCAATAATCATTGATTGAATAGAAATGAGCTAGAGAAAAATGAAGCCAATAGTAACTTGACTAAAGAAGAAATAAAAGAGAAAAAAGAAGATACAGAAAGTAAAAAGGATCTGAATCAAGCATAGTTATAATACAATGTGAAACACTGAGCAATCCTATGTAGAGACAGAGAATCAGATTGTGTTAAAAATCAAAACCCAACTCAATGATGCTTCCAAAAAATTTAGAAAATATTAATAATAAAAAAAAACTAGAACACATTGCTGTAATCCAAGCTATGAAAGAAGTATAGGTTGACAGGATTGCTGTTCAAGGCCAGACCTTGAACAAAAAAGTGTAAGATCCTATCTGAAGCATAACTAAAGCAAAAGAAAATAAAAGCTTGGAGTGTGGACAAAGTGTTACAATGACTTCTTAGCAAGCATGAGGCCCTGAGTTCAAATCCCAGTATCATCACAGACACAATAGTAATAACAATCTAATAGAAGTATACTTTAAAAAGGTGATATGTCAATACTAATACCACAAAATGGAATTCTAGGTTCAAAGCACTGACCAGAATAATGCAACACATTGTATAATGAGGAAGGCAAAACTTATGATGAAGAGAAAATAATTATAAGTGGATGCCCCAACAACATAGCAATTAAATATCTAAGTTACACAAGTTAGACATGCAAGGAAAAGTTGATTTTTAAAAATACCGTTATTGAGAGAGCATGGTGGTACATGCCTATAATCCCAGCACTCTGGAACTGAGCCAAGTGCATAATGAGTTCAAGGCCTCCCTAGGCTGCATAATGAGATTAAAAAAATAAAATAAAAAAGCCATAGGTCTACTAGACATAAAGTGCAAATGTAAAGGAATTCTATAATAGCATTAATAAACTTCATCATTGACATGTTAATCCTTAAATGTCTCAAATGAGAATATATTTAACTCCTATATACATGGATCATTTTTATTTTTTAATTAAATTTTATTGCAAAGGTGATGTACAGAGAGGTTACAGTTATGTAAGTCAGTTGATGAGTACATTTCTTTATGAATAGTGTCACCGCCCTCCCTCATTTTCTCCAGTTTTTCCCCTCCTGACCCCTCTACCCCACTAGTTGTTTACTTCATTTCCAACATAGACATGGATCATTTTAAAAAACCCACTCATTTTCTATTTCTCCATTAAAAATCTTAAAACCCTAAAACAGAAAACTTAAAGGTTATTGTATTAAATTTTAAGTTATCAATGAATTAAACATTTTTAATCTTATAAATTAAAAATCCCAATTTCAGGTGGTCATTGGAACAAGAGAAAAGGAATAGAAATGGATGTAGAAACAGCAAAGAGAAAACTTTGTGCTAAAAGTCTGTGGCATAGAAGAGAGGCCAGAAGTATGTCGGTAGACGCAGCGTGGCCTCAATGTCCACAAGCGTACGAAGAACAAACAGGCTAAAAGATAAGTGGTAGTTCAAAAACAGGCTGCGCAATTAAAACAGGATGAAATCAGACAACTGTCTTATACACACACAAAGGCCAATGCATCAAAGATCTAAGTGTAAGCCTGAAGCTACAAAACTCCTAGAAGAAAATGCAAGGAAAAATCTCATCCACATAGGTATTCACAATTATTTCTTTTGGCTGTGGCATGAAAAACACAGGCAACAAAAGCAAAAAATAAATGCACATCTATGATCTCAGAGACAAGGAAGGCATGCAGAGGAGGGGCATGGTCGGAAGCGGGCCTCAGGCAAAAATGAAAGATCCCATCTGAAAAATAACAAAAGCAAACAAATTTTACTATGGGGTATATAATCAAAGGAAATGAAGAAGACATCTGCACACCCAAGTTTGCTGCAGCGCTATTCACAACAGGCAAGACAGAGAAACAACATGAGTAGGGAAGGAAAATGTGTGTGTGTGTGTGTGTGTGTGTGTGTGTGTGTGTGTGTGTGTGTGTGTGTGATAGAATATTGTCCAGCCTTCAAAAGAAGAGAATTCTGCTTTTTGTGACCATATGGGTGAACCTAGATGACATTGTGCTGAAGGAAAGAAGACAGGCACAAAAAGAAAAAAATACTGCCACCAACATTTGGAATTATCTAAAAAAGTAGAATTTAAGAAATGGGGTTGCATAGTAGTTACAAGTGGGGGAGGGGCAAAGTTATTCAGAGAGTACAAAGACTCAGTCATATGGCAGGAGCACGTTCTGAGACTCTATTGCACTGCTGGGCAACTCTAGTTAAGAACACTGTGCTCAATAGTTGAAATTTGCTAAGAGCAGATTTGGTTGATTTTTGTCCGTAATGGGGCTTGAACTCAGAGCTTGGGCACTGTCCCTGAGCTTTGTGCTCAAGGCTAGAGTTCTACCACTTTGAGCTACAGCTCCACGTCTGGTTTAGAGGTAGTTAATTGGACATAAGAGTCTCACAGACTTTTCTGCACAGGCTGGCTTTTAACTGTGATCCTCAGATCTCAGCCTCCTGAGTAGCTAGAATTACAGACATGAGCCACCAGTACTAAGAGCAGATCTTAATTTAGTGTTCATATCACATGCACACATACACACCTACAGACTGGCAGTCATACACATGGTACATACATACACATACACATGCATGGTAATAGATATGCCAATAAGCTTGGTTTTGACAATTATTTCACAATACTCCTATATATTAGCACATCAAATTGTACACTTAAATATATATGCATTATATGTATATACGGATGTGTATAGTTATTAATTACACAAAAAGCTATAGAAGAAACAAATATTTTGAAGTCTATAGATTTAAATATTTAACCATTAAAACCAAAATAAGAAAATCATAAAATTAAAAGTAAGGTAAAGTCATAAAGACGACAAATTAGAAGCAAAGTTAGAAAAGCCAACAAAAAGAAGCTAGAAAATGAAGAATAGCCCATTTAAAATGTGAAATTAATGAGATAGAGAATGATAGAAAGAAAAATAGCAGAAAAGTATCTTAATCCTAAAGCTGTTTCTCTCTCACACACACAAAAAATATCCCAAAGAAAACCAAAATAAAGATCAGTTCCTTTTGAGTTTGATTAAGGGACAGTGAGAGAGAAGAAATGTACATGAATTTTATAATACAAATAATGTTAAAGCAAGAACCTGGAAAGAAAAAAGTGACTAAATATTAACTCAAGTTGATTCAATATGTAAAAACCTTTGAATAGACCAATGGCAAGCTGCTTAGAAATGTAACGTTAAGAAAAATATAGAACAAGGATGGACCAATGGCAGGTCTGCTTAGAGATGTGTCACTAAGATATAGAACAAGTATGAACCAATAGCAGGGCTGCTTAGAGATGTGTCCCTAAGATACAGAACCAGGTGAAGTAACAGCTGTGCTTTTTCCAACTTTTAAACATTAGATCAACATACTCCGTGTGATGGAAACAAAGGTTCATTAAAATTAATTAAATCTCATTTAATTTCACTTTAAAGGTGGATTATTTAATAATATAAACTTACCCTCCTCCAACCATAACCTGTGAAGGTGACCTTTTTTGGAAGTAGGATTTTTATGGAAGACAAGTTATAGTGGGTCACTAGGACTGGCCCCTGATCCAACCAGATGAGTATCCTTATAAAAGGGTGACATTTGGACCTGACACAGGCAGAACACGCAGTGAGTACAGGGGTGATGTTTCTCCCAGCCAAGAACACAATGTTCGGCGGCAATCTCAGAGTCTGGGGTGGTGGCTGAGACAGAGTCTTCCTCTGTACCATCCTCTGTAGAAACTATTTCCAAATAAGGTCACACTCACAGGGCTTAGGACACCTATGTCTTTGGGGAGGACAGTTATCAATATTTGATTCATTTATTTCATCTTTTAACAGGTAGATAAAATGCAGCTGTGAGAGGCTGAGTCCTCCAGCTTGAACTTCTAGCCCCATCACTGAAAGATGACACAGTCTGCTGTCTTATACCTTTCAGAACAACTCCGGCAAACTGAAGGAACAGGGACATTAAGTAACTGATAGAAACATTGGAAGAGATAGAATTTCCTTGCCTTTAAAAATGATGCAATAAACATGCCAAGAACACATTAAGGGGTCTAATTGTTTTTAAAGAATATACAGAAACGATAGTCATTTCTAAGGTTCCCGATACCAGGCTTCCAGCTGGCCTCAGACAGCGGGCACTGGAAGGAGAGAGGGGGCAGAGGGTGGCAGAGTAGATGATGACTGCAGGATTATGACTGGCTTGGCTGTCTCCCCCGGCCAGACCTCAGTCCCTCTCCCATGGGCCTGTCTGCAGCCGCAAGCTCAGCACAGCGTTTCCTCTAACTTCTAGAAGCTGCTTCTGTCCAGCATTTGTCACCATGCCAGGCTGGCCCTGGGTGGCTTCTCTGCTGCTTGATGAGCTCCCTCCCCCAGTTTACACCTTTCTAAATCCGTCATTCTTTCCTTTGTATTTAGGGGAGGCGAGGGGTTGAAGTCCTGCTCTCGCTTGGCTTTTTCACTCAAGGCCAGCGCTCTGCCATCTTTGCCACAGCTCCTCTCCCTACTTTTTGATAACTAATTGGAGAGAAGAGTCTCAGGGACTTTCCTGCCCAAAGTAGATTTGAACCACAGTCTTTAGATCTCAGCCTCCTGGATAGCTAGGATTATAGGAGTGAGCCACCAGTGCCCAGTTTAAGTACTTCCTTCTTAAACATTCTTGAGTTTCTAGCCTCACCTGAGTACACCTAGAGTTTCCTTGGGGACACTGAGAAAGGGGAAAGTAGAAACTATTTCATTCAGAATACTTACAAAAGACACAAAGACTTAGAAATGAAATTAACAATAAATCTGAGTATCTAAAAGAAGAAACCAAAGACTCTTTTTGAACGAACTCAAACAAGATCCGAATGGATATTCTTCTTAGATTGGGAGATTTAATATCCTAGTCAATTCTCTTATATTAATGTATAAAAGAAATCTAGTTTTGATTAAAACTTCAACGAGCCTTTGTTTTTAGTTGAATGAAATGATCTTAAAGCTTATATAGAAGAATAAATGTCCCCAGAATAGCTAAGGAAGTAATGGAAAAGAACAGTGAGTACATTTGCTTTACAAAATAACAGATTGTGACAAAAAGCCCTACAATCAGGCCCTGAGTATTAGTGAGGGTAGACAAATAGACCCATGAAGCGGAATAGGAACCTCCAGAATAGATAGCTAGCTAGTACAGAAAGTAAACACATGGCAAAGGTTCATTTCAGTGGCAAAAGATGGATTATTTAATAAATAATGTCAGCTCCAAGGCTGTCTGAAAGAAAATATAATTGGATTCCTAACTTACATTACATTGAAAAATACAGCCTAGGTAGATGAAAGGCAAATGAAACAGACAAAAATAAAACACGAGTGTAAAAAATGCTAGCAAAACCTATGGGTCCCGATTGACCCCCTGGGGCCTCCCAACCCGCGCAGAAGACTAGAAGCCATGGACTGGAAAAATGAAAATCAGACAGAGGGTGTGTGGGTGTGGGCGTGTGCGCACAGACACATGCACACGTGTGTGTTTGTGTGCGCACACACGCACACGCAGGCTCCAGTCCTGGGACTTGAACTCAGGGCCTCACACTCTCGGTTGGCCTTTTCTGCTCCAGGCTGGTGATCTACCACTTGAGCCGCAGCTCCACTTCCTGCTTTCTTTGCTGGTTCACTGGAGGTCGGAGTCTCTCAAATTCGCCTGCCCTGTCTGGGCTGAAACCAGGACCCTGGGATCTCAGCCTCCGGAGCAGGCACTGTTTAACCTCTTAGGCGATGGAGCCGGCTCCAGGCAGGCCCAGCAAACAGAAGGTCATTTTGGAAGAACGACGCGGACCATGGGAAGGTAAAGGCCTCGGGATGGTGCAGCGAGGCACCGGGCTGAACCCGGCACCCGGACGGCTCTCCTCTTGTGGCCGCAGCCCGCAGCCTGCCCTGCTCGCGCAGGGTGCTGCACGCGCGGTGGTGCGCTCAGGACAGCCACGGGGACGGGGACCGAGCCCCACGGGGACGGGGACCCAGCCCCACGGGGACGGAGACCCAGCCCCACGGGGACGGAGACCCAGCCCCACAGGCGTCCAGGTCCTCTGAGGCCTCGCTGCCTCGATTCCTTGCAAGGCACCACCCTGCTCCCTCCTCAGGGCCTCCCCTCTCTCCTCACCAGGTTTTACCTGTGCGCCTCGTCCCCCCTGAGGGCACCCCTGAACCGGCTCTGTCTGCTGCTCCCCCCATGCGCCATGTGTTTCTCCGTCTCCCTCCACCTACGTGGAACTCCGAGCACACGAACTGGACTTGCTCGGCCCACAGCTCTATCCCCAGGGATGCAGAAGTGTCCAAGAGATGTTTGTCAACTGAGTGAGAGAGGGAGGGAGGGACTCCACAGCCAGAAGCCTCTAGAATTGGATATTGAGCATCCTGAGGGGTGAGTGTAAGAGGGTCGAGGCGGCCTGTTTTCCTTGCCATCTGAAACACCTGTCAAACATTAACTAAAAAAAATGTATAGCTGCCCCTCAGTATCCACAGAGATTGGTTCCAGGACCCCAGCAGCTACCTACATCATCACCTGCCCAAGTCCTTTAGGTGTAATGACAAAGCATTTGCATGGACCAGGCACATATCCTAGGGCATACTTTAAATCCTCTCTAGATTACTTAGTACAATGTACATGCTACGTAAATATTTGTTACACTGTGTTGTTTAGGGAATAATGATAAGGAAAAAAAATCTATAGATGTTCAGTATAGATAGGATCTTTGGGTTTGTTTTTTGGGGGGTCAGGACTGAGGATTGAATTCACACTTGCAAGACAGGTGCTCTACACTTACTTGAGCCATGCCTCCAACCCCTTTTGGCGCTGGTGTGTTCTAGGTAGGGGCCCTCTTTATTCCCGGGCCTGGACTGTGACCCTCCTGTTTGTGCTTCCTGTCACCGGGCCTGGCAGACTCAGCACCATGCTCAGCCACTGAGTGAGATGCAATCTCACAAACTCCTCTGTCCCCTCATCCCTACACCTCCCAAGAAAACAGATTACAGGCTTGAGGCACCACACCTGGGTTCAATTCTTTTTGATGAAATATTGACTGGTTGTTTGAAACAGTGAATGGTTGATTAAATTCATGAATGTGGAACTCATGGATAATGGAGAACCAACTCTGAATAGTCTTCGCTCCTAAGAAACTAACCTACAGAAACAAAAGCCTAGGTCACGATGACAAATTAAGTGAATTCCCATGCACACTGGCCAGCAAAAAAAAAAATGAAATATCCCTTCACTAGGAGAATGACTGAGTAAATTACAACCCATCTACCTTATGAAATGTTACACAGCACTCTAAAATGAATTACAACAGAATGCATTGATAGCACACAAAAGTAAAACTAAAGTAAAACGAATCAAAGTTGTACCAGTTGATTCTGAGAGAGTTCCACGTGGTTTTGTTGAGTTTTAAAAAGCACAAAGCAAGCCTGGTACTACGGTTTATGCCTGTAATCCAAACTACTCAGGGGGCTGAGACCAGAGGATTGAAGCTAACTTGGGCAATAAAGTCCATGAGATTCCATTTCCCAAATAACCAGCAAAATGCTGGGCTAGAAGCATAACTCAAGTGGTAGAGCAACAGCTGAATAAACAAGCTGAGAGTCAGGTTCCTGAGTTCAAACTCCAATATCACCAAAAAGAAAAACATTACGCAGAAATATTTGTATAGTGTGACCCTTTGTATGAGCAAGTTATGCATTTGCATAATATGATCCTTGTATAAACACTGAAATGTATCTGAAAAAGAAATTATCAGTATTAAAAACTATTAAGTTTGCCAACAACAGAAAATAAGTGCATGTAATGTACTGAGAAATAATGGAACATACCAAAAGAATAAAACTAATTGTTCCCCTTTTAAAAGATGTTACCTCATTGATGATTCATTCAAAAACACCGTGTAGTTTCTTATAGAATAACAAGTGATTATATAACAGAACAGAAATGTGGAAAGTTCCCAGTGGGGTTGGGGGAGAGGTCACCCAGAGGCTTTCTCCCAGAAATAAGCTACAGCATGGTTTGGAGAGAAATGATAGTCTTCATGAGAAAGGAAGTAAACATTTGTCCAGTTTGCTTGCCAAATGCTTACTTACCCAGCCTATCAGGCTCACAGGCTCACGTGCATGAAAGTTCCATGAACCAGGAGAATTTATAGTGGAAGTTATATAAATCAAGATGATAGGCTCATTCATAATATGACAATTAAATAATTTGCATCATTAGTATATCATTTTTCAAAAATAAATCACATCACTACATCTACTGAAGAATGGCGTTCAGAGTAACAGGATTTGGACGTGGTCACTGCTGGAAACCCCTGCCGTGTGGCACTCCCTGAAAGACAGACAGAATATATGATCAACAGAGAAACCTGAGGAGCTGTCTGGAGTCAGAAAGGCAGGCAGCAGACACTGAGCTGTTGAAACAATAAACTGTTCTCTTTTTTATTTGCTCAGATTTTTATTAGCACACATTAGTTGCACAAGGAGGTTCATTGTGACATTTCCATACGTGCATTCAGTGTACCCCAAGCCATCCCTTTCACCCTCCCTGGCCCTCCCTCCCCATTTCTGAAACAGCTTCAACAAGTTTTATCAATCTACTTTCATGCATGTAAATGGCATCTCTCTCTCTCTCTCTCTCTCTCTCTCTCTCTCTCTCTCTCTCTCTCTCTCTCTCTCTCTCTCTCTCTCTCTCTCACACACACACACACATATCACCCTCTCTATCCACCCTCCCTCTCATGCCAATCCCCCAAAACAGAGCTCAATTTGCTTTCCTGACATTTATTTTCAGTGTATATTAATCGTAAACAATTCTTAATGTATCCAAACTCTGTCAGTGTATGGATTTCGGCACTGGCTATGGCCCAAGTCCTCATGCAAGTTCGTGTCCATTGAAGAGAGCAAATATTGACCTGCGAATAAAAGAATTGTTTTAAACCCTCAAACTGGCAGACACTTTGTAGGTATGGTACAAGGAGTTGTGTCAGCAAATTTAGTATAGGTTGTGTATTCCCACAGGACAAAGCACAGACTGACGCTCAGGAAATCAGGGTTGGCACAACATGACTGAGTGTCCCATTGTGCATTCATGTTTGCACACCGTCCCCGGATCCTGAGCAGAAGGTTTCAGAGCAGCAGACGACAGTTCACAGCCTGTAGCCGCCATTCCTCTTCTCCTCTGTCTCACCTTGGCTGTCATGAACATCCCACCTGATTTTGTGCAGTTCCCTTTATTTCCAGTTACTATTTCCTCGAGATGAGATTCACAGCCCGTAGTCACCCCTGAGAGGCACAAACCAGGCAGGGGCTCCTCCCACTAGGTGGGCGGCCCTCCATCTTGGTGTGTCCACTACCGATGTCAGCCCCTCCCAGCTCACCGCTCAGAGGCTCTCTCTTACAATGATGAATCTTTTGTAGGACAATAGTTTGAGATCATATATTTCTCATCATATTATGTAGTTGTTAATATCGGGGGTTCTGGGGATTGAATTTGTGATCTCCTGCTTACTAGGCAGGTCCTCTACCATTTTAGCCATGCCTCCAGCCCTTTTGATGCTCGTTATTTTGAAGATTCGGTCTTACATGTAGACCCAGGCTAGCTGGGTCCTGATCCTCCGATCTGTCTGCCCCACCATAAATAAGATGACAGACAGGTGCCTCAAGAGCTTTTTCTGTTGAGACGGTATCTCTAGAATTTTTTTTTGGGGGGGGGCTGGGGGCCTGGACAGGCCTGGAATCATGATCTTCCCATCCTCGCAATCTTATGCTCTGTAGTAGCTAAGATGACAGCTATGAGCCACTGGACCAACTTCATTGTATTTGTATTTATTTATTTTTATTGATTGGATTCTTGATCTCTCTTACTCAGTAGGTCATAAATCCATTACTAAGGCAACATAATCTTCAAATTATATTACTATTTGGCCAGAGAGAATCCCTCAATCTGGCTTCAGTGTCTTCTAACATATCATGTTCACTCTTCAGACATTTTCTTACTTTGGAACACAAAACAATAATTTGAAGTCCAATCTGTTCTTTCTCTGTGCCAGCTATGAAATCAGCCATTTCTCCAAGGAGGCCTAGATTCTTTCAGTACACAAGGAGAGCTACCAGCCCCCACGTGGGCAGTAGGTGAGCTCGGTGCTATGAAGCTGGCCCTGCCCTCAGGCCCTGCAGAGAGACACAACTAGGGGGTAACACACTGTCTCTCTGTCTGTCTGTCTCTCTGTCTGTCTGTCTGTCTGTCTGTCTGTCTCTCTCTCTCTCTCTCTCTCTCTCTCTCTCTCTCTCTCTCACACACACATACACCGAGGTAGCCACTACTGGTTGTATATATTGAAACCCATGTGCCCACACCAACACTCTTCAAGTTTTCGCTTTCTCCTTTTTCAGAATTGTCACACCCTTCTCGATGCAAAACCTGAGTTCCGTCACCCTGAACACAAAGGATGTATTGTTAGAAGCCCTTGTGAGTCCCCTCTCTGCTCACTCAGGTGTGAGTCCCCTCTCTGCTCACTCAGGTGTGAGTCCCCTCTCCGCTCACTCAGGTGTGAGTCCCCTCTCTGCTCACTCAGGTGTGAGTCCCCTCTCTGCTCACTCAGGTGTGAGTCCCCTCTCTGCTCACTCAGGTGTGAGTCCCCTCTCTGCTCACTCAGGTGTGGAACTCCCACCTCTGCCGCACACCTGCCACTCACAATAAAGATGCTCTTCTCTCCCCCACTCCAGCATCCTGCACTAGGTAGCGACCCTCCCCATCGCCTGGAGCAGGTGCCAAGCCCATGCTCTGGGCCACTGTAGCTCTACCCACTCCATCCCCCACACAGATACCTGCCTTGCTCCATCCTCCACCAACCAGCTTTACAATTTCTTCCTGGCTCACATTGCTTAGTGAGAGATTGAGAACGATGGTGTTTCTTTGTGGGGTTTTGGTGGTGGTTGTGGGGTTTGAACTCAGGGCCTGGGCACTGTCCCTAAGCTTTTTTGCTCAAGGCTCACACTCTACCACTTTGAGCCACAGTGCCACTTCTGGCTTTCTGGTGGTTAATTGGAGATAAGTGTCTGACAGGCTTTCCTGCCCAGGCTGGCTTCAAACTGGGATCCTCAGATCTCAGCCTCCTGTGGAGCTAGGAGTACAGGAGTAAGCCACAGGTGCCTACGTTGGAAGGTGGCTTTGCTAGGGCTGCATGGTCTCAGAAGGCTGAGTGAGGTGGCAGTGACGGCCCTGACTCTCCTGACCTGAGGGAGGCCGTCAGCTCTGGCCCTTGTGATAGTCCCATTCCCAAAGCCAGAATGCGAAGGCCTGCCACTCCCACACCCAGTGAAGCCTGGACTATAGGCCTTTGTGCCCAGATGGCTTTGCCATCCGCAGGCCCTTCCCATAGCCATCGCTACCTGCTATGCCACCCTGCCTTAAATCCAAACAGTGGTAATTGCCACTAGAGGGGCCAGGGCTGGAGCCTGTCCCCGCCGCTGGCCCTGTCTTCACACACTGTTGAGGGAGGAGGGGGCAGAGAAGAATGGTCTCCAGAGAACTGCACGGCTGATGATAGATCTAATATTACAGATGTGAGAAAGATATCATTGTCTCTTACCATGCAACGTGCTAAGGTGCTCGTGGGCGCTCAGCGTGTCAGGAGAGTAATCACGAGATAATTTTGAAGGCCAAATCATCCCATCAAAATTGGAACTTGTGAAAGGCATGGTCTGTGCTCATAAACATTTACTATTTTATACTAATTTTTACTTTATGTCTATCATAAAAGTGATGACGTGTGTTGCCTCATGTGGGAAAGGTTTGGAAACATTTACGCTTGGACTATCACGTTTCCGGCTCTGCGACACTCACCCGGAAGGAAGTCATATCTCAGTTCTCTCCTTCTTAGATCTCAGCAGTAATGACATGGTCAGAAGGAAGGCGCACCACACTCTGGGAACTTAAATCATGGAGGGCAAATTCTGGTCACGGGTTCAGATGAAACCCAAGGTGTGAGCGTGTCAGCACTTCCCAGGCTTCTGTTCCTCATCATTTATTTTGACAACAGTCACACCAGCTCCATCTCCAGGGGAAGCAGAGCTCTAGCTTGCTGGGGTATCTGAGTGCCTCCCAGATGTACAGAACATTCCAGCAACTGTCAGGTGGAGCCCTGAGGCACAGGGCAATGTTTAGATCCTACCTAAAATAGGCAGTGAAAATACAGACCATTCTCTACCTCCTCAAGCTTTTCTTTTTGTCTGGTTGGGTCAGCTTTCAATGTATTTTTAAGCTGCACGGCTGGGGGAAGGCAGGACTGGGGCAGAGCCCCCAGGATTAGGGAGGCAAGTTCGAGACTCTTAGGCCCCATCTGACCAGAAGTGATCTGCATGCTTGGGTAACTCAGACTTGAATGGCCACTGGCCTTTTGCAAATCCCAACCCAGGGACCCGCCTCCTGGCCACTGTCTTTGCTCTGGGGCCTTCCAAAAAGAACAGGGCCTCTGCTGCCGGTCTGTGTGTGCCATGCTAGAGTCCCTCTGCGCAAGTCCAAGGGGCACACGGGCAGGTGAGTGAATGAAGGAGAGAGAGCGTAAGATAGAGCCACGGGGATTAGGAAAAGAAAACCTGTGTGCCAGGCGGTACAGAGGTGGCTGACCCATGTCCTTTATCACTTCATGTCGAAGCATCCAAGCTAGTGCGAAGGGACCAGCCACCCACAGCAGCGGACCTACTCCCCGAAGTCATTGTGTCCTTAACTTGTTCTGAGATTCCTCTCCTGTTCTCTTCTCTCCTCTCCTCTCTTCTCTTCTTTCTCTTCTTGTCTCTTCTCTTCCATTCTCTGCCTTCCCTTGATTTTCCCCTCCCCTCCTCTCCTCTCCCCTCTCTTCTCCTGTCCTCGTTTCCTCTCCTCTCCTTCTCTCTTTCTCCTCTCCTCCTCTTTTCTTCCTCTTCTTTCTTTCTTTCTATGTCACTCTACCACTTCAGCCACAGCTCCACGTCCAGCTTTTTGGTGCTTAATTAGAGATCAGAGTCTCACAAACTTTCCTTCCTGGGCTGGCTTCAGGACTCATCCTCCTGAGTAGCTAGGATTACTGGCATGAGCCACTGGCACTTGGCTCTCATATGCTTCAGCAATCTCTATCTCTTGGACTCCTGGAAAGAATTAGAGAACTAGTCTCCATTACAAAATCAGCTCACAGGCACTGGGGTGGGAAATGTTTAGATAAAACCTCAAATCTTCAAGAGGAAAGAGTCTGTGTTTATCAAAGATAGAAACAGATGAGAATTCAGATAAAAACAGTGGAGAGTACTGAGTTCCATTCACCCAAGAAAACAACCAGGGCTCCTCCTGCTCTGCCTTGGGGGGCTGCGTATGGAACTGTACAATGGTGCACATGTATCCAACACAAAGCTCTGCCCTTCATCCCGAGCTCTGCTCTGTGAATTCAGATACACTGTGCTGGGTTGTGGGGTGAACCGTCTCTCTCTCTCTCTCTCTCTCTCTCTCTCTCTCTCTCTCTGTCTCTCTGTCTCTCTGTCTCTCTGTCTCTCTGTCTCTGTCTCTCTGTCTCTCTGTCTCTCTGTCCTGTCTCTGTCTCTGTCTCTGTCTCTGTCTCTGTCTCTGTCTCTGTCTCTGTCTCTCTCTCTCTCTCTCTCTCTCTCTCTCTCCTAGCAATTGCATGGAGTAGTTCTTTGGGCTTAAGTTTCATAAAACCCAGCACTGGGCCTACTCCAGCCACTCCCTTCCCTACTTACAAAAAACGAACTGGGCTGGGAGGGCAAATTAGGACCAGCCTAGGTTGGGTTTTTTTTTTTTTTTTGAACTTCTTTTGGCGACAAGCCTAAAAGGCCATTAAAACTAAAAGCCATGTAATTTTTTTCTGCTGAGCAAAGAATGGAGTGAGGGTCTGGTTCTACTTAGGAAGTAAGATTTCTGCTTTTGTGGGAAGTTTGTGGTCAAAACAAACCATGTTGTGTTTTTTAGTTTAAAAATTGTTTCCTCGGCTCTGCTAGGTGAATAAATAACTGTGCTCCATTATGACAGAAGCAGTCATTTGGTCCACATCAGAAAGCCCCAGGCAGCTTGAAACCAGCAGCCAGGAAGCACTGGTGCTGGGTATCAGGCAAGAGCCCTAACGCGTCCAAGCTTGTGTCTCTGAAGAATGTTAAGAATAAAGACTTCCGGGAAAGGTCAGATGCATGTTCTTAGTTAAGAATGGTGTTCATTTGACATTTCAGTGGAGGAAAGACAGCCTCTCGCCTGCTCAGAGAGGAAGTAAAGGTTGTTTAATGGCAGCTGCAGTACCTGTGTTAAACAAAGGCCTGATACAAATCCCTCCTGAGTTCTGAGTCACTGAGGAGAGAGGAATAGCCTCATCCTAACCAGATGCAGGAAGACCCTCCCCAAGCCCTGGAAAGACAAACACAAAAACTGTTTGAAATGAAACAATTTTTTGACAGATGTCGTTTAGCTTTAATATGCGCATGTGCACTCTCTTTCTTTCTCTGTCTCTCTCTGTCTCTTTCTGTCTCTCTCTGTCTCTCTCTGTCTCTGTCTCTCTCTCTCTCTCTCCAGAAAACCCTATTTGGGCAGCAAAAGGAAACCAAATGTTGACAGAACAAACTATAAGCCTCACAAGTGCACAGACTCACAAGGAGTCCGAGCTGGTAGCTCACGTCTGCAATCCTAGCTACTCAAGAGGCTGAGATCTAAGGCTGGAGGCCCAAAGCCAGCCAGGGCAGAAAAGTTTATGAGACTCTTACCTCCAATTAAGCAGCAAGGAGTCAGAAGCAGAGGTGTGGCTCCAGTGGTAGAATGTCAGCTTTGAGTGAAAATACCAAGTGGAAATGTGAGGCCTAGAGTTCAAGCCCCAGTACCAATGTATCACACACACAAAACAAGAATAGCAAAAACGACATGCAAAGACATTTCTGAGGCTTCAGACCACCTAACTGCATGGAGACTTGACACTGTCCTCAGAGCCCCTTAGTGAAGAATGGCCTTGCCAGCAAAGCCTGGAATTGGCTCCTGCCTCCCACTCCGGCCCCTTCCTCACTGTGGCAGTCACCAGAGGTCTGAGGGCCTGGCTGGTCACAGCAGCTCCCAGCCTCTGCTGGCCTGTGCGTGCAGTGCAACATACCAGCCATACACAATGCAAACCCCATCCGACCTGCCTGCTAGTGCCCACATTAGAATCCTCCCTGCTCTTCCCACAGTCCTGTGAGCCACACTCTGCCGGATCTGACTTGTTTTCCCTCCGCAGAACGCATTTAGGCCTGCCTGGCAAAGATAAATGTCTCTCCCATGTGTTGTTCACAGCTTGCCAAAGCCATCATTGTCCATGGAAAACTCTGTGCCCACGTTGACCTCCACTGCTCTCTCTTCCAGGCTGTGTTGGTGGGTGGAATTCTCCTTAGTAAGAATCCTCTGTCCACTTGCCCTCTACTTGACAGTTCCAGCTGAGAGATTTGGCCACTGCCAGATTCCTTACTACAAAATCTTTCTGTCCATCTGCTGTAAATAACTGTCTTCAAGTTGTCAGGAATCTTCTTTTATAAAATGGCTACTGCCACATCTTTCTTTCAACCATATTCTAAAATTGTTATTTTAAAATTTCTGAAAAGTATTAATGATTATTTCAAAAGTGATGGCTTTGAGCGTGATTTTAAAAATAGTTTTCCCCAAGTTTTAAAGAGTAGGCCCTGAGAACACTGTTGACTCAAATGTAAGAGTGTTTTCTCCTTCATGAAAGAAAGTAGCAGGGATGCAGTCTTGATCTGAGCAAGGGCCTACATCATGTGAGACCTTCCATGCTTTTGGGAGAAGAAGGAAAAGGAATAAAAATATCTCATCTCAACTAAAGTGATAAAAGACTCAGCTCTTCTGAGCTTTGTTTGATGGGGGTCTCTGTGTTCTTGATTCCTATGGAAAGGATACTTTGTCAATGGCTCTTCATGTACTTTTGAGATTTTGGAGAAATATGCATTTTATTGGACTCTTTTCTTTCTTTTTCTTTTTTCTTTTGTTGGTCGTAGAGCTTGAACTCTGGGACTGGGCACTGTCCCTCAGCTATTTAGCTCAAGGCTAGCATTCTACCATCTGAACCACAGCTCCACTTCTGGTTTTCTGGTGGTTTATTGGAGGTAAGAGTCTCACGAACTTTGCTGCCCAGGCTGCCTGTGAACCATGATCCTCAGATCTCAGCCTCCTGAGTAGCTAGGATTACAAGCATGAGCCACCAGCGCCTGGCTTTATTGGACTCTTATTTTCTATTAACCATGTGAAAACCTGAAATCAAATACATCCCATGGAAACTCCACTACGGTTAAGGGAGACAGTGTTAGTGGACAGCACCAGTTCCTATCAATCCTTTCCTTTTTAATTCGGCGAGGATTTATTGAGTAACTAGTGTCAGTGGACACTGGAGGGCACAGAGACTTTACCAGACAAGTTTCTGCCTCCATGTAGTTTATCCACTGGAAAACAAAAAGGCAATAATACGTCGCATAAGGAGAACTTTGGCACATCAATACCCTAAGCAGGGTACCCAGCCTACAGCTAGGCTAGGCAGGGCCCTAAGGATGAGGAAAGGCCTCTGGCAGACCCAACAAATGTGCTGGATTCAACCAGCAATGGACGTCACGAGGAAGAAGTCCAGGCTACAGCAAAGGAGAAAGACAGTCATGCCAAGGAGAGATAAGGTTGTTCTGCAAGCTGGCTATTATGGGGATGGAGGGGGTGGGGGAGAGAGAACCAGAGCTAAAGGGTGGAAAGCCCACTGAAGAAGTTGACTGCCAATTCATATCTCATGAGAGCTTCCAATTAGACGTTGAACATGTACTGTTCAAGGCTTAGATCCTCCAACCTCGTGTGGTAAGTGTTCTGTGAACAGAGACACAGACAAGTGAAATGAGCTAGCATCAGGTCACCTGGACAGGACGGTGCAGTGTGAGGATTCCAACGCTCCATCCTCACATTGTCCTTGTGAGACTCAAGTCACAGAGCCCATGTGTGGCTTTGGAAGTTTCTCATCCCCAAAGGCATGTCGCAACCTGTCTGGGGCACTGTAGATCTAGGCATCAGCCTCTGGAGAGTCTTCCAGTGGTCACATTCAGGGATTCAATGAAATGGCAATAGTGAGATATGGAACCTCATCTTGGGCCCTGCTACATGCATAACCGCCATCTTGAAGGATCACTGCCTGTGTACCTTTAAGGGAAGCCCCCTGTTGGTCTCCATCCTTGCTGAAGTACGGGACAGGCTGAGCATGGAAAGGGAGGCCTAGTGAAATGGACCAAATTAGCAGAGTCCAACCCTCCAATAAAGACATGGATCTTTCACAAACATCTGCTTTAGCTAATGCTGGCCTTCGGCAGTATTAAATTATGTATTCAGCTCTTAAACTATCACAGATTCGTGTTTCAAGAACATAACCGTGAGAAAAATATTGCACCACTAGCAGAAACAAAACAGCTCTGCTCGTTTTGCATTAAATTTTTTTGGGTGCAATTCTATAATAATTCTTCATCTTCTCTCAAATTAAAGGCCACAGTGGGAGACCACGTAGGTTAGAATGCATAAGAACTTTCTTTTCTGTATTGACTTATTGAAAAAATAATAAAAATTACCTCTTTTGCTTACTATTCAGTGAAGGGGGTCCAAAATAAATAACAATAAATTACATGATGAATTAGAGGCAGAGAGACCTTAGGGAGCCTCTCTGTATGTTGTAAAGCTTGAGAATGGAATTATATTTATAATGAAGTGTTTGGTCTTCAAAAATCTCAAGTCCTTGTTTTCTTGATTTGCTCAGTGAACTGTCAGACTCTCCTCACTGGCCTAGGGTTTTCTAAAACCAGGAAGGCTCACAGACAATGAGGACAAAGATGTGATGTTGGTGCTGAGGATGGAGCCTCAACTTCTCTCATTAACCTTGACATATTTCTTGGTACCCACCATTCTCCAAAGCATCACTATTTTATAGGAGGAAGAGGTCACAAGGGAAATACTGGAATAAGATAGGAAGAGCAACAACCATGCGATAACTTTGAGAGCCGGGACTTCAACTCTTAATAGATGAAAGAAAGCATTGATTGGTCTCTGAAGCAGGGCCAGCGTGTGTACTTTGAATCACTGTGCCAGCTCAGTGCCTGGTCCATTATTGGCAGCTCTCTAGATATTTCCCCTAATCATGGTTGTGAACTTCTTTTCTGAGAACTTGAATATCCCTCTTCTGGCCTGCTATCTCCCAACAAAACTAGAAAATCAGTAGATTTTTGATGATGATGCTGTTGTCAACTCTTTTTATGGAGGGCAATAAAACGAAAAGGAAAGAGGCTTAATTCAAAATCCTAGGCTTTCAGGGTCCTGATTGGGTTCTCTCCTCTGTTTTCCACATGAGAATGGGGGGCTGAACAAGAGTACCATGACTAGATCAAATCTACAAAGACTTTTCCCTGTGAAAGGCAAGAGGAGCAGCAGCCCACTGTCACACAGATGGCTCCTGGTGTGATGACATGACAAGAGGTACCACAAAATTGCCTGAACCTTTTCCCAGGTCCCAGCCTTGGTCAAGGTGTTACTATGGTCTCTGCGGACCTTCAGCTTGGCCTGCTGATGTAGACCTTGATGTTGAGTATGCCCTCCCGATAACAGCACAGCGTTACGTAGGGGAAGCCAGCTGAACAGAGGCCTCTGCTCCACAGGTTCCACCCAATCCTGGTGGACACATTTCTACAAGGATTGGGCCTTCATGTCAGT
This sequence comes from Dipodomys merriami, assembly GCF_024711535.1. Lineage (NCBI taxonomy): Eukaryota > Metazoa > Chordata > Mammalia > Rodentia > Heteromyidae > Dipodomys > Dipodomys merriami. The sequence continues at coordinate 620,519 of NW_027206424.1, read as the reverse complement.
CTTCTAGAAAGATGATCTCGGAGCTTGCCTGAACATTGACTGCCTTCAAATGTCTGGAAATCGTCGAGAGACTTTTGATCCCAAAGCAAAAACTGTTCCTTCTGCTTAGCTTTCCCATCTCCAGGCTCTGCCTTGGAGGTATTAAGCCCAAGCCAATGACAAATCCTGGCCAAATGGCAGAGCGGAGCTCACAGCTGTGCTCTAGTAAGGCTGAGACACCCCTGGAAGACAACCACGGAACTGGCCCCGGGAGACAGGCGTACACGGCCTGCGGGCTGAGCACGGAGGGGGCGCGGTGAGCTCCCATGCGCAGCCCGGAAGCTACGGAAGCTCAGAGACTGCAAGGACCCCAGGGCCCATTGTCTAGACTCCCACGGAAAGCAGCTAGCCTGTGGGAAGGTGGGAAAGGAGACGAGAGAATGTTACATTGGCATCAACTAAACAAAGAAATGAAAGACAATGGACTTTCAGGAGAATGAGCATTATTGCCTACAAAATGCTAAGCTCTTAGATGTCAAAATTTGATCTGAAAGGCCTGGGGTCTCCCAGAGAGGTCTGCACACACAGAAGTCCGCGTAGCCAGGATTACAGAGACTGCTGTAATCGTGTCACATTCTCTGTGCTTCCTCTCTCTGGGAACCAATTCCGCATTATGACAGTGTGTGAGCAAAATGTAGCTCCAGTGCACAATGGCCTCATCAAAGCCATCTTCCTCTGTGTCCAGGCCTCCAGATTGCATTACAATCTGCCTTCAGGCACATTATGTACGATTAGGAAGTCTTCTTTAGTGGCTCATTCTTTTTCCAAATATGTAATTTTGGCTGAGTGATATTAAAGGGATTTAAAAAAAAGATATCATTACATTAACTGAAATTATTAAAATTTTAATTTGCCTGCAAAGCCTTTATTTCAAGTATCATTTCTTATAACGTGCAACTCAGTGGGTATCATAATCCTGATAGAATTTTAGCTACTTGATAGCCTGCGACATTTGGGAGAACCATTCCCAACAGAAAATCAGGGTAATGAACACTTTCTGGTGTTAACTGTGAACAGCTATTTTCCACACTCTTAAAGTACATGGCTAAAGCAGGGACCTGTGCCACCTGGTGTTCAGTTCCTCCCCACTCCTGACCCTAACAATCATCTTGGAGTCACGCCTAGCCCATTTATAGCATGGATGGACTATAGAAAAAAGCAGAGGAGCTGAGCCAGCTTCCGGAAATAGCAAGTTTCGGGATGAATTTCTGGAACCACCACCGTAAGGTACAATACAATGAAACTTTCTCTTATAATTTTCAACCAGCCAAGCCCTTGCCAAGAGTGTGTCATTTGTTGGAGAAAGTGGCATGCCTGGGAACAGAGAAAGCAAATTGTTGATAGCCATGGGAATATCTAACCATTCACTCTATTATCCCTTCCTCCTAACCATGGTGTGAGCCTGGGTGTGGGGCTGCGAGCGATCTGGGCTGTGTGTGTCTGATGTGGTCTTGGCTTGGGATTCCTCTCCTCTGCTCCAAATACAAACCACAGCAAACTCTGCAGTTATTGTTATACAAATTCAATTACATACTGAATAGATAATATAAATTTTAAAAGCATGGCTACACCAAATAAAAAGAACAACAACAAAGAGTAGAAGCTCATTAGGGCCTAGAAGACTACAAGTAGAGCTCCAAAGCAGGCAGTGTCATCAGGCAGAGATGGGCAGGGTTCTGGGTGTGGAAGCTGGTGAGGGAGCAGGGAAGATCCGATTCCTGTGGAGTACGCTTGGCAGCAGCACTCTGAGCTCAGCAGGGAACAGAACTGGGTTCCCTTCATGCAAGTGAGGGCTGGCTCAGGCGAAAAGGCTCTCGTTGCCGTGGCATGGCTGCAGGAGTGGTGAGAACCAGCAAAGGGAAGAGCATCTGGGCCGTGGTGCCCACTGGACCAGGACGTGGCCCTGAAGCAGTACCCACAGTACCACAGGGCTAGACACTGAGGGACCAGGTGGAGATTTGCAGTCCTAGAATGCTTCCTAGCATACACCAACAGGTAGTCAGGGCAGTAAGACTCAATAGGAGCCTGCTAATTAAAGCAGGAAGTGCAGCCAACTGTCACAGACACAAGGCATATTAGTTTCCCGTGGCTGCTATCACAAGTTACCATAGCTTAGTGGCTTAAAACAGCACAAATGTATCAGAAGTCTATACTTCAGAAGTCTAGCTCAGCAGAAACTTAGGTGTCAGCGGTCCAGATCCCTTCCTGTGTCTCTACAGGGAGTCTCTTCACTCTCCCTGGCCACCTATCAGAAGGCCCTTGCAGTCTGCCATCTTTACAGTCAGCAACAGTAGGCCAAAGCCCTCTTACATGACCACATTGACTTCCTCTTCTATTCCCCACTTCTACATTGAATAAAGACCCTGGTGCTTACACCGGGCCCACCCCGATCATCCAGACAACCTCTGTGGTAAGACCATCAATGAACAAGCTTCTTTCCATCTGCAAACTCAGTCCTCCTTTTCCATTCCAAAGACTGGGGTATGGTGTCTTTCTGGGAAACATTAGTCCACATAACACCCCAGAAGATCCATGCACTCCTGAAAAATGATAGTGACAGAGTAATCACAAAGTGACCTTAAGGTAACTATGTACAAGAGCTTCAGAAAAAAAAACTTAAAAAGCACGAATACCAATTTCAAAATAGACTTTGAAGAGGACTGCACACAGGTCATTAGCACCACAGGATAACTATAGATGTTGGGTACAACTAGTAAAGCATCTCATCTCTGTTCTAACCTCCAACTGGCATCATATCCTGGGCTGAAAAGAGTAGAAAAAAAAATTTTTAATTGTACTTTCCAGACTCCCTTGCAGCTAGAGAATTGGATGTGATTTAGTTTGGACCAATCAGGTATATTCTTATGAGCCCTGAGTACAAGTCCGAGCTTCCTGGAGGATAAAGTCACAAAGCAGGAGACACACATCTTTCTTTTGTAGATTTAGTGAGAACAGCATATCTCTGATGTTCACAATCCTGGCTGCCATTTTTCATCTGCAGGGAGTAGCCTATTTGCTAACTCTCTGGAGCCAACGATTGAAGCAGTGGCCTCCCCATTTCTAGAAAGGAGCTAGCCTAGGATACTTGGTGGCATCCTGAAGATGGAAATCGCCATGTCAGCTTCATGGCTCAGTGCCCTTCGAAGACAGGTTCTGCAGATTCCTGGAAGCCACTCCTTGAGCCCATTTGAGACAGACTACTCCTTCAAGCCTTGAAATGAGTATTTAAGTTATTAATCCTCTGGGTAGCATCCCTTTCTGTTAAAAACAAAAACAAAAAATACATTCTATTATTTAGAACAGTACCCGTGACTGATAAATATGCAACACACATTCTCCAAAATTGAAGGCAGAATGTTATTAACTGTACTTCCTATACACGACTTAGTGAAATTCAGCTCTTTTTCCCCTGTCATTTTCAAAATTATTTCCATCTATGGGTATATATAAGCACATGTGAAACATTAAGTTATAAACCAATGAGGGCTTTTGCCAAGTTAAAGGTATCACTGGAGATGTCTTTCTATTTAATTTAAATAAATATCTCAGAATTAGGAAAAGTAAAGGCAATCTTTAAAGAATAGATGGAAGCCACAGAAACACTGGCAAATGATCTCCTTCATACTCCTGATGCTCTGTGCTAGGGTAGCAAGAAAGAATCTGTTTCCTTGCGACTCCTGTCCTCCAGACAGGGTATTATAAAAGAGGAAGCTTGCGGCCTCGGTTGGCCCAGATGTCTGATGTCACATAGTTAGATGGTGACTTGGGAAGGTCTTCATTTTTGCCCCTTTTTCTCCTTGGACTAACTGATGTGACCATAGGAGCTCTATCTTCCTTCTCTCAGTGGATTCATCGGTGTTGTAGAAGAAGATAAGAGCCTCGCCCAAATGTGTGTCTGTTCGCTTTGGGTCCGGCTGTTTAGAAAACACTGATGGCTCCTTGGACTCACTGAGTGGAATCACAATAGCTGCGAATGTACTCGAGAAAATTCAGATTCACCAGGTGGAAAAGTTCACTAGAGTCCATCTCCAAACACAACCAGCAGAAAGCTGGAGTCAGGGCTCAGATAGTCGAGCACCAGTCCAGCAAGTATCATCAACATAAAAAATAAAATAAAAAAAGAATAACAAGAAAGAGGAGGCTCTGTGGGGCGGAAATGAGAACCAGCAGAGGTAAGAGGATGAATGAGGGTGAGGATGGTCTAAGTGTTTTATGTACGTACGTAAAGAGAACAATGAAACTTGCTGAAATCATTTTAAGAAGGGAGGAGGAGAGAGAAGAGTCAGTGCTATGGGGGTGAATTTGACCACGGTACATTGTATTCATGTATGCAGATATTACAGTGAACCCCCTACACAACTGATGATAATAAAAAAATCTTTATAAAATATGTGTGCCTTTTATATACCATGCCCAAAAGAATTCTGCAAGTTTGAATAGTCATAGGAGGGAAATATGCAAAAATCCTCATTTAAGCAAAGGGCTCCTGGTGGGCACGGGTTGGGGTGGGGAAGGGTGGGGTCAGAGAGTAGGAAGAGAATAATAAGGATGGGTGGGTAAGCATAAAAATTACAGTCAAGTGCCTAATTAGGCAACGACTTCTATCCCTTCAACTCTTGAATTTTCCTGGCTACCTGCACAGTGTTGTTAAAAGTAGAATAAATCATTTGACAAGACTAGGGTTTAAGAAAATATGTGAGAGTCATTCAGGCAAAAAATCAGTTTGAAATGGATGAAATTTTCCATCTGAGTGCCTTTACCAGAAGAGAATGTTTCTAGGAGTTCAATATTTTTAATCTTGTTTTAAAATAAATACTTTAATGTATAAATCACTCAATTGTAAAGGCACTTCAATTTTATTTTCCTTTAGTTTTGAGGTTTGGGGATTGCTCTGTGCAGTTTCAAGTAAAAGCTCTTAGATAAAACTTGCATGCTAAAAACCACCATCACAAACAGGCAAGTACAACTATAAATTTAATACAATGCTCAAGCTGTTTGTAGTTTGCAAAATTTGCTAATAAAATGCAGGAGTTGGGTTTCTATTTAACATTCTCTGATGCCACATGTACATCTTTGGTTCAGACAGAAGATGGAAAATTCCAGACATCGAGGATCTCTTGTGGATGTGACAGTTTGCTAATATCTTAATGAGCAAATTATGATAATTATGAAAATCTTAGCTTTACATTATTTGTAGTGTGTGTATGTGTGTGTGTGTGTGTGCGCGCGCGCGCGCGCCTCCCCAAGCCGACACAGCATTCTGATTCAGAGGCATTTAATGAGGGAAATTTCTGTGCTAATAATACAAAGTGGATCTTAAACTGCTGCATATTAATCAAATTCATTTAAGTACATTCATTAATTTGTGTGCATAACAGCCAAACTGGGAATGTGGAGTATGCTGATTTTGCACAAAATACATATATTAATGAATGCTAAAATGTCAAAATGAGTAATAGCTTTAAAAATATTTTCACAAAGCACATTCTAAGGGGGTAATACTGAATAATTGTTTTCTTTTTAATATTTTCATTTCCATTTCATTTTGTTTTATTTGGCTTTAAGTGAAATATATATACCTGGGAAGAAGACAACTATTAAGTAATGAAAGGTGAATCCAAAAGACTATAAAGAAAAGAAAAATAATACCAGACAACACTGACACTAAATTTCCTACCTGTCCTTCAAATCATTAAAAATAGGTTCAAGGCACTTTAGATGTAGATATTTATGATGTAGAAAGATGTATGGATTTGGAGCTTATTGGGAAAGTACTGTATGGGAGGAGAGGAGAGGAAGGACCGGGAAGGCGAATTCATCATTGGAGGAGATGTCTGTCAAATTGACTGTCTAAAAACAATGGAAATCTTTCAAGTTCCCTCCCAAGTCAGAGGATTTAAGACCTGCATATCAACAACTGCCTTTGCCAGGGATTTCTTTACATGTTGCATACTGATTGCTACAAAGGCTTCCCCTTTGGTAGCATGGGCCTGGTAGGGAATCTGTGCTCAAAATTACATTAAAGAACTATCTTACAAAACAAAACACACCAAGAGTTAATAAATGGGGTGTAAGTGTAGAATACACAGGCTCCAAAGACTCAACAAGGGGTAGGGGGGAATTCTGGAAAGGCCTCAGGTAGAACTGTGTGTTAGACTGGAAGCTCTCAGGTCAGAGGTTGTGTATTAGACCAGAAGCTTCTAGCGAGCAAGGCCTCCAACATCTCTTTCCCATTGTTCACTACTCTGAGCTGTGTGTGGCCAGCAGGTTCAGAGGGGATGCTCTCAGTGAGGAAAGTCACCTCAACAGAGGCAGGGAATTTCCAGGTATCCCTGGGTATGCAGAGACGGTTGGTGTATAAATACACACACACACACACACACACACACACACACATATGAATATACACATATGTATAAACACAAACAAATACAAAGTCTCAGGAGGATGATAAAATTGTTTTCAATAACAACCAAACGGAAATGGAATTGTTCACCTTGTCAGAAATAAATCTAGATTTGGGTGGTAAAATCACCCTCATACCTGGACTCCAATATATTTCCTCATATGGGAAAGGTCCAGATATGGCAGGCAGCCAAGGAGCCCACACTTCCCGCAGCTCTCTGAGATTGGTAAACTGTTTAGCCCACAGGGGCATGAGCCATCTGGCATCGATGGCCCCAGTCATGGAGGAAAGATGAGGTAGGAAAGCACATTCCTTTAAGTACATTCAGCTCATCCTTCTTAGGCTCTTTCTCATACTCACTGAACATGTTTTCCTGGGTCATAATCATGATGAAATACTGGGAAGAAATGCTGGAATCAGAAGACTTGGTTCAGATCCTTGCACTGATGATTCAATAGCTATGTGGCTATTGGAAAATTAATTGATACGTGTCCCTCATCCATCCATAGACTGGGATGACACAGAGCCCTTGCATGAGAATGAAATTCGACCACCAACGTGGCAGCCGTCTGCTCCTAGAGGGCACAGCATGTGTCGGTACTCTCTCAACTGTGCTCCAGGAACATCACAGACCACATGAAAGGGTGCATTGGCCATGGAGAGTGCCAGGAAGCCAGACTCCAAGCCCATCACCCCCACCCCAGCCATACAACTGCTTTGATTAGAGTAGAGCCACCTCAGTGTTTGCAAGCTGGACTTCCAAGTAAGAATTCCTTTGAAGGGGTTCACCAGCAATAGAAAGAGAGTGAGTTGAAAATTGCTGATATACAATGTTAATCCAAGTAATTGCTCTAAACACAAAATCATTGTTTTGATTTGTGCATATAACACTCACATTTGCCCATGACACACATAGATTTCTACATGTGTACACGTGATACACAAATACTAAAAGTGGACCTCGGTTGCATGCCAAAGCAGTGGCTGTTCACAATATTGCCATGAAAACCTATGTTTTGACTCTCAAAAGATGATGGCTGGGTTTTCTGTTGTTGTTATTCTGAACAAACCTATCAAGCGATTCTGTTCATTAAATTGCATGGTATGAAGCAATGTCGGGCGCGACACGTATACATGACCAGCCCAACCAAACATTAAGCCACACAACATGAGCTCTCTTAATTATTAGCTGTCATATTGAGGTTAAATTGGGCATTAAATTAAGTTTAAGGACAGATTAAATTGTGACATGAAGTGCAGTAAAGATACAATAAGCGTTGGAAATAAAAGGCAATTACTCAGACTAAAATCACAGTATTAAGATTCTGAATACTTGCCCACTTTCAAATTTAAGTTTATTTTGGCTTAAAAATCGAGATACAAAGGTGAATTTCATCTTCTTAGTCCTGAAATTTTGGAAATTATGGTTAGTACAGATTTTCATTCATCGCTACGGTTGAAGTGAATTTAAATGTTAGTTTTAGAACGTTTCTGTCACTTTCTTCCGTATTTTACTCTTTTACATGATCATGTTCTCTAAGTTCCTTCTTTGTAGATAAATGATTTAATATCTCAGACAAGTTCTCCATGTGAAGGTTTTCTTCAGTTAACTTATCCTGTTCCCCTTTACACTTTGCATAGCCCCAGTTTATTGTCAAGCTATAACTTCTATTAGAAAAACCAGACATTCTTCAGACACTATGGAGTTTACCTAGATAACCCAACACTCTGCTCACTGGATCTGCTCGTGAAGATCCACAAGGTCCACAGATCTATAACAAATGCCTGACACTCTTTATACACTGCAGCCCACGGGCGAGGCCCCTGGAGCCTGTGGATTCCATTTCATCGGGAAAGTCTTCTCAAATACAAAAAAAGAGCACATTAAAAATATGGCCTCATTCAAAGACTATTTCTAATGATGTAAAATTATCCTCTTTCCTCAATGATAACTTCATCACTTTATTTACAAAATCAGTTAATGCTGAGAATACTACCTTAAAAACTTGAATTCATCCAAGATGCGGCTCTCAAATTTCCTCCCCAACTTTTTCCTCTTTTTCTGGTGATGGAGGTCAGCATTCAGGATGACGACGTGTAGTTAGGTCTGCGATGGATTTTGAGAATTCACTAACAGGAACAACTCCAGTTTCCCTAGATTGCTTCAATGCACCTGGTAACCTCCATAGTGTGAATGTTTTAGCCATAGCAACGCTGATGGGTTAAGCTGGTGAAAAGCAGAGCTTGTGCTCCTGTGGAAGGGGCCCGGGTTCGGAAACCCAGTTCCCTCACTGTACTCAGGAAACCAGACGTAAGACGGCCCAAGACGGGCCCGTTTACACAGCGCTCCCATGCCAGCAGTCTCTGCCAACACTTGTCTGTCAAATGTCCAGCCTCTGAAGCACCACAGTGGACCGGGATACCCACGCTTCCCAGGCCACGCAGCCTGCGGGAGGAAACAGCCACACTGACAGGCACCAAACATATTTCTCTCATTCCACCCCCACTGAGTCAGGACAGCCCTAGGCTGCTCTCTAGGCCTCTCAGCCCCCTTTTCAGTGGCTGTGGGTGAGGAGGAGGCCTCCTGCAGCTCTGGGGTTTTATTCTGTTCCAACCTCACAGGGGACACCTCTGATATCAAGACAACCCGGCCTGGGCCTCGTCCTACCCACACCAAAGTGACCACGATGACCCATCTGGGGTCTGGGACACAATCTGAATGACACACTGTACTGCTACACCCAAGTCCCCTTCCACTACCACCTAGCGCAATCCTGGTGATATCTTGCATTTACTTAGAGGTGAGACAGAACACTGGGGAGTTGGGGGGGGTGGAGGAGGAAGAGGAATAGAGAGAGCACAGAGACACAGGACAGCAGCCATGGTCTCCCCCTAGTTGGATGAAGTAGATGCTTTCTGTTATCCCTCCCCCTTAGGCCCATCAACCCTACCAGAACAAAAGTAGTCCTCCAACTCTTGCTTGAAGATGTCCTTTGGTAAACAAAACAGGCTCTGAATGGCATTAGCATTCAACCAGGATTACAGGTTGGCATTGTGGCACCTGCCTGGGTAGCCAGGTTTTAATCAGCCCCATCCCCACCCACCAGGGGAGAAAGTACACTTTCTACCCCTCCCTGGAACCCACCAACTCTCCAAATCCTGGGATCCCTTCAGTAAACATGCTGTCTCCCTCTGGAGATCACAACCCAGGCCCCTAGTCTGGGCCCACAGCTGTGAAAGGATGTCAGGTCAGAAGAGAGATTCTACAGCCAGCTCAACCCGCAGGCTGGGGACAGCTGCATGTTGAGTTGCTAGAGATGCCCGCTCAATGGCTTCTGGGTAATGACAGCAGGTAGACTCCTCATGCCAGTGCCAGTTACTGACGGTGCCAACCATGGCTGCCAAGCAATGACCACAGGTCTTGACCAGCAGTAGCTGGCAGGTTAAGAATCCTGTCACCTGTCCTGGGCATCCCAAGGTCACTGGCAATGTGGCCATGGGTGGCCTATTTCCTCACAGGGTACCTCCTTGGTAAATTCTTACCACCAGGAAAACTGTTCACTGAACACACCTGTCCTTGGATCTTGGAAGGAAACAAAGTCAAGCTCTGGACCAGAACCCATTTCCTCATTCTGGCACTCACATACCCCCTGCAGGCCTCTCACTGTGGGGTCACATCAAACCGAGGGCACCTCAGCTACAATCAGACACGGCCCAACAAGCGATGATGCTCTCAGCCCAATCGTCTCCCAGTGTTGTAAGGTGAATCATCCCAGAAGCCACATGCAAGTAGATGGAATACTGGAGTCTTTACTACACAGTTAGCAGGCTGCAGGCCGCGTTGTTACAAAGGCCTGCAGCCCCCAAATACACATAACACAGCTAGGAAACAGGCCAGAGAGGAAAGAAAGAAGGAAACAATACCAACAAACCAATCCAGCTCTGATGAAGAGCTGAATTGGGATGCCATGATGAACGGAAATGAGTCAGGACCCAGGACCCAGGACACGATCATGGAGACAGGTGGCTAGGCCTAAATAGGAAATCCCCAGTCCCAGGCACTGGACTGACAGGTTCAGTAACCTATCAGCCAAGTGCCTGCTCCTGCCCCAATCTACCGGGAACGCCCATCACCTGTGAGGCAGGTGATGGGCAAGGGGGCCTTTATCCCTCCCACAGCATGAAGACAAGATGAGAGACCCTACCATCCACCATGTGGCCAGTATGGCGCCAGCCAGACCTGGCCTCCTTAATGATTAGCAGTCTTCACGACAAGCATTTGAAGTCAGTGTTACCCAGCTCCCCCCTACATCCCGTCTCTTAGCCAACTACATACCAAATTCCAAAAGAAAAACAGATATCCTATCAAAACCAATTCCTATGGGAATTTTTCTCTGTATCCAGTCTTTTTAGTTTTTAGGGGAAAAAAATTTATCACTTTTTTGGTGTTTCGGAAAATTATTGTTAGATGCAATGGTTAAGATAAAGTAAGCCTACAGAATTTAGACATAACTCCCCAGAGATAAAAGTATTGACCAAATTTAAAATTATTTACCAAATTATTTATTATTAGGTAAATAGTAGGCTAAGACAATATCATGAACGTGTTATTTCCCAATGCAGGGCCCTCCCCTGGTATTCGTGCAAAACAAATACAAGTTCAAGCATTCTTTACTCCATCAAAAGAAGTGAAAAACGTTCCAGAGGCTGTGCCTCCATTAGACAACTCGATGAAAATCAACCACAACTTCTCTCTAAGCAAAGTGTCCTAATTTTATTCTCCTCACTGGCTGAGGAAAGACTGTGATTGTGGTGCATTCACCCTCGGGCTGCTTTGATCTCTTTGTACAGCTCTCTTCTTTACTGTATTAAAACAATTCCCTCCATTCATCCATCCTTCTTTGTTCAACCGATCAGATTGATTTTCTTCTTCTTCTTTTTTTAACCTTTTTTATTTGGTTGCAGAGGGTGCATTTGGCCTTCTCTAGGATTAAATGTTATTTTCCCCAGTTTTTGAAAGAGTTGTACTGCATGAGATTTCCTAAACTGAGGAGCAAGCTGGTGATCTCCCCACCTCCCACTCCTGCCCTGGTCCAGTCCTGGGGTTTCTTATGGACAGTAAGTTATTTCTTTGCTCGGATTCTTGTTACTAACAATGCAACAATGATCTTTTTTGGAGATGTATGGAGAAACTGAGCAATCCATTTTTATGACCAGGGGGTGAAGATGTTTGGATTCGTGACAATCTCTGGGTATCCTGTTCTTTTTCTCTCTGCCAGGGGGAACTGTGCGTTTTCTTTCTCTTCCTTGCTACTCTGTTATTTGCTAGTGGAAGCTGGAAGGTGGTACTACTTAGCATGTAGACAAACCAACAGTTTTTCCAGTAAATAGCTGGGTCTAGCGCTATATGCCAGGGACTCTCATCTGCACAATGATGAATTCAATTGCTGTGCTGAGCTTTCCTTTCCTGTCCTTTCAACGGAGCGAAAGGTGATCACATGCAATTATGTAAGTCCTTTCTATTTGGTTTTCCCATTGTGCCCCCTGATTTTTCTAGTCTCCTTATAGGCACCATTTCCCACTGCTCAGATGCCATTCCAAAGGCAGCTTTTATAAATTAATCTACTTCCCCTTTTTCCAGGGTTTTCCTAGATGATGTGAATGAAAGATGTGGCTTGCAGATCTATTTAGAGAGACACGCTCCTACTTCACTGTGCTGGCCAGACAAGTGGGCACATGCCTTTGCATTTTTATTTGAACTCCACTGAAGTTGGTCATTATATTTTGAATGCCCCAGCATGTCTATACCATTATTTCAAGGATCTTGTTCATCCATCCATATAATGATTGGCACAGACTATAACTTGATGCAAAGTTACACTATTTTAATCCTTTCTCAGGCAATGTTATCTTTGATCATTTCCCATTCACTGGGGGGGAAGAAAACCTCACACAATTGCATCTCACATTATGTTTCTGTGTAAATGCCAGGCGCTCCCTGGAATACAGCTATTCAAGACGGGTTCTCCACCCTCAGGTTGCTCATTAAAGGGATGGCAGTTTCTAACTTTAATGAATAAGGTAGAGTGAAAATTCTGCTCTCACTCTTCTTCCAAAGAACCATCATGGGTTGGGGTTTGTTTTGTTTTGTTTTAACGAAGTGTTTTCTACTGCTGATTTCATTTTCTTGTCAGAATTCATGCTCATTCCCTATAACCACAGCCACAACTTAGTATGCAAAGTGTTTGCATTATTCTTTGGGATTTAAGTGTGTATTTTATCAAGGAATTCTAGAGAAAGACTCGTATCATCCCACACAAAAACAAATACCCCACTGGTCACATGCACTACATCCAAATTTTCATCTCCTCTGTGTATAGATTGATTCCTGTTGTTGGTTTTTTTTTCCCCCTTCTTACCAAACACTGCTTTAATGTATTCTTTCAAGCCAGGGACATTTGGGGCAGCCCCAGAACCCCATTGAAAAGTTTGAGCAAGAAAGAGCCAAGTAAGAAAGAATGACAGGGACCAATTCTTCAGAAAGCTGCCTCCTTTCAAAATGTGGCAGCCAAAGACTCAGCCAAACTTGAGTTCATTTCCATGTTTAAAGGCATACATTATCTTCGGTCTTTTTCAATACCTCAAATGAAGTCTAAACTCTTCTATCACCTCCTGAATCATAACCAGAAAGCAACGTTGAAACAGACAAATAGGAGGAATTTTCTGATTGGAAGCCACATTGGTCTGTCTGAGGGGTTACTGCAAAGGTGTCTGCCTGGTGCTGTATCTCGGCGGAGTCTTTTCTGTCTTCCATTCCCACTTGTCCAGGCTCCAGCAGATTCACAGTTCCTGAGCAGACAGAAGAGAGCCAGGGCTCCTGATTATTAGGGTAGCTGAGGTCAAGCCCTGAAGAATTAGAGGTGAAAACAACTTGAAAGGCAAACCCTTGCTCTTTGGGATCATGTATTTAGCAGTCAGGAGGAACTAAGATTAGAATGTGATACAATTCATCCTTCTTTGGAGATTCCAAAATTGTGGAGGAGACCTGTCTAATTGATGAAGAGAGAGCAACAGAAAAAAGTTAAAACTAAATACCAACTTGTGTTCAGTTAGCACGAGATGTGCTTATGCTAAAAAAAAAATATTCACTGATATTTGAAATTCAGATTTAAGCGGGCATCCTGTATAGTATCTGGCAACCCCAGCCTGGGGTAGAGCTGTTCAGAGATGAATGATGGCCCAACCACTGCCTGCTGCCAGAGAACACATTCCACAAGTAGCACAGCCACATTTCACACGTGCACACCAGTCCGTTTGCAGAGTGCTCCGTGGACATTTGGATTCAATCTTGACCACCACTCCAGGAGATGGATAGCATTCATGCTGCCCACCCCCTACCTTTTGCATGAAGAAAGTGAGGCTCAAAGACATTATCTGGTTTTTATCTCGAGCATGGAGAGCCATACTCAGCCGACATTTCCTGATTGCCAGGCGGTTGCTTTTTTTTTCTCACAGCTCTGCGGTTCCCGGTCTTGTTCCGCAGCTGGTGGGCTTTCTTCGCTCCACAAAGCTTCCATTCGTTCGCTTTCTCTGCCAAGTTTCCTACTGGAGTGGCAACTTCCTGTCCAAAGCTATTTATTCATCACTCATTGTCTCTGGCTAAGCCACCATCCGCCTGCTAGGAGAGGAAGGACAAGGCAGGACATTGGTGATGGTTTTCCCTCGGGCATTTCTCCTAATCCCGGGCTGGAACTTTCCTTCGAATGCACTGACACCAGAGCTGAAAACTGAGGTTTTCTGTGACACTGAACTCATTCAGCCAGTTTATCACTCCAGCTTTTTTCTTTGTTGTTGTTGTTGTTCTGGTAATTTTCAGTTTGCTACTAATGAAGAATATGAAATTGAGAAAAGAACGTTAAGAATATTAGAGTTACAAGGGACATTTGCAGTTTAAAGTTACTTCTCAACTTCAGCTGTTATTTTCCTTGATGGTATAATGCAAACTGTAAAAATATGCAAATTGCACATAAACATAGAAAATAAAATGAAAACATCTATACCCTCAGCTTCTTTCTTGCTTCTCTGAAGTTGTCCTTCAAACATATTGGTATCTATTCTTTTTTTTTTTTTTTTTTTTTGGTCAGTCATGGGGCTTGAACTCTGGGGCCTAGGCGCTTTCCCTCAGCTCTTCAGCTCAAGGCTAGTGCTCTACCACTTGAGCCACAGTGCCACTTCCAGCTTTTTCTGCTTATGTGGTGCTGAAGAATTGAACCCAGGGCCTCATGCATGCAAGGCAAGCACTCTACCACTGAGCCACCTTCCCACCCCCAGATTGGTATCTATTCTTTCAAGATCTTTTTCTGTATTTGTACAAAGGATCTTACAAAAATTGATCAAGTGGAGAATGATAGAATGGGTAACATTGATCAAGATACATTGTACTCATAACCTGACCTAGGGAATTTTAACCTCTTTGTCTGTACAACTACATAATAATTTTTCTTAATTTGATCAGTTTGCTATCCAATGCTTTTTCCACTTAACTATCTTCCACTCTGGTATCCATGAATTTGTTATTTTATTCTCTGGTGGTTGTAGAATATTCCATTTCATGGACACACCACAATCTATGGAGTCAGTTCCCTGGTAACATATATTTGGGTTTTCCCAGGTTTTTCTTATTGCCACCAATACTACAGCTCTTACATTTCTAAGACAGAGTGAACGCATTGTTGCATGGCTTTCCCTAAAGATTTTTACCTCTTTCCCCTCCTGCCACTTCCTTTGCAAGTTTGAGTTGGGAATTTTCACTACTCATTTCTTATCGAAGAAATAGATTCTTATACTTTATACAGTAGTGATTTTCCTTCTCCTTCTCCTTTGTTCTTAGACTTCATTTTAGGGACTCAATCATCCATTTTGCATGAGTTTCATAATTCTAGCAAAGCCTTCTCCATGCCAAGATCCTGTGCCCCTCCTTTCTTCTTCTCATGCTTTCTAATTTTAGATATTCCTATTTTAATCTTGTATATGTGTATACTTATATTTATTTTCCAGAATCCTCTCCTATCTTTGCTATGTTACCTTTAAGTAGTTGTAACAAATGAGTTTATGAATACAATGCATCTTGATTGATGCCAACCCTTTTATTGAAGATCTATTTCAATGCCAACAGTGCCAGAGTGATTGAACTGCATGTATTCCAAATGGCTAACATTCTGAGCTAGTGATCATTTACTCTTGTATTTGAAATGTCACTTCTATTATGTGTTAAATTTCTACATATATTTGAGTCTATTTCTGGGCTCTATGTTCTGATCTATTGACATTTCTTCCTAATCCTGAGTCAGTATGACACTTCTTAAAATGCTAAGATTCCAGCATCCTTGATTATCTGTCGGAGTTACCACTTAGCTGGCTAAGGTCTTCTGCTCTACCCAGCTAAAAATCATGGGTGGCCCAAAGAAGCTCTGCCAGGCCTAGCTGTTGTGGATCCTTGAATGCGCCAGGACAAGGACTGCCAGGCTGAGAGGCTTACAGCTTTAAACTTTTGTGTGTGTGCATGCATGTGTATGCTGGTTCTGGGGCTTGAACTCAGGACCTGGGTGCTGTCCCTGAGCTTTTGTGTTCAAGATTAGTGCTCTACCACTTGAACCACAGTTCCATGCCTGCCTTTTTGGTGGTTAACTGAACAAAAAGAGTCTCACAGACTTTTCTGTTTGGATTGGTTTTGAACCGTGATCTTTAGATTTCAACCTTTTGAGAAGCTAGAATTACAAGCATGAGCCACCCACAGCTGTCTGTTATGTGATGCTAAAGTGTCCAAATTTAAGTTTAAAACTCACTGATTTGTGTTGCTAGTAGGATAACGTAGTTTATTAAGATGAAAATGGAAGGAATGGAAGAAAGTTTTAAATCAAATGTAAATCCAGTCATGTGCAAGTAATGATAATGTCCCAAGATATTCCCTTTCTGGCACCTATGAACTTTTCTTTAATACATATTATGAGTTATTAAAATCTCTTTTTGACAGAGTTAATATTGTGAAAATGGCAATACTGCCCAAAGCAATCTGCAAATTCACTAGAATACTCATTAAAATCCTAACGTCTTTTTTCAAAAAGATAGAGAAAACAATCCAAAATTTCATATGGAACCATAAAAGACACAAATTGCAAAAGAAATCTCTAGCAGAAAAGTAATGCTGGACGTATAACAATGCCAAAATTTCAAACTCTGGTATAGATCTATAGTAATAAAAACAGCATGGTAATGGCACAAAAACAGGCCCAAAGACTAATAGAACAGAACAGAAAACCCAGAAATAAACCCACAGACCTATAGCCATGTGCTATTCAATAAGGGAACCAAAAACATAGCCTCTTCAACAAATAATGCTGAGCAAACTGGATTTCCTTATGCAGAAAACTAAAACTTGTTCCTTATCTATCACCTTGCACCAGCATCAATTTAAACTGGATCCAAGACCTCGATATAAGACCTGAAACCATGAAAGAGTGGGAGAAACATTAGGACTCCTCAGCACAGGAAAGATCTTTCTGAGTAAAGATCCAGAAACACAGCAAATCAAAGAAAGACTTCATAAAAGGGACTCCATCCAAATAAAAAGTTCCTGCACAGAAAGGACATAGGTCACAAGCTAAAAAGACAGCCTATAGAACTTTAAAAAGTAAACCCTCAAAAAACCAACAGCCTGATTAATAAATCGCCCAATGAGCTAAATGAACTAACGAAGTACAAATAGCCAACAGAAGAAAGGCTCAACATCTCTGGCCATAAGCCCATAAGATTGGCCCCCTCTGGGTTTGCTGACTGAGGGATGCCTTTACCCTGCATGGCTGCTTTCCTACTCTTGTTTCTTCTTTCTTGGGGTTTGGGAAGGAGGCACTACTGCTCGTGTTCAGGTTAATTCCATGGATTTACAATTTTGCAGGAAGCTTTCTACTACCAAGATGCAGACCAGCTTCCACTGACCGTTTTCCAGCCAGCTGAGGCGGCTTTAGAGTTGATTAGCTGCACTCCACACCTGTGAGAGTAGCCCTGAGGAACTCAGGGTAATTTTTTTAAATTGCTATATGTTCCTGGAGCCAACCCAGCACTCCCTCCGCCCCCACACATACAGGGCTACTTTGTGGGTGTGTGTTAGTACTAGGACTTGAACTCCACACTCACATGCATTTTTTCACTCAAGACTGGTGCTCTAGTTGTCACTGGAGCCACAGCCCCACTTGGGGGCTTTGGATGATTAATTGGAGATAAGATTCTCAGTTTTGGATCCCTGGGATGGCTTTGAACCTTGAGCCTCAGACCTCAGCCTCCTGAGTAGCTAGGATTACAGGCCTGAACCACCAGTACCCTGCTGTTAATATTTTTAAATTGACACCGTTGTATATATTATGGGGTACACTATGATAACTTAATATGGATGTGCAATGAGTCATGACCCAACAGAGCAATTGGCAGTTCCATCTTGAACATTTATCATTTGTTTATGGCTGGTTTTGATTATAACTTTTATCTCTTTTTACATTTTTTAAAGTAGGTCCTTTCCCTCCTTCTTGTTTTCTTTTTTGGTTAGAATTGCCAGAGGTGGGTTCTTTTTACCTACCATTTTGGATGACCAAATATCGATTGCATTTATCAAGATTTCTTTTTTTGCTTCCTACTTCAGTAATTTATAACTTTATGTTTGAGAGGAGATATGAGTAAATTCATTTTTATGTGATTCTTTCTTTTTCTAACTTCTTAAACCAAATTCCGTCATTTAGCTTTTGTGCTCTGTGTTTTCTAATAAATGTGCTTAAGACAAGACATTTTCCTCTATTAATACTATTTGGCCACCTTCCAAGAACTTTGATTTATTGTACCTTGGTTTGTGTCAGTTTTTAAATTTCCTACAATTTAATTTGTATTTTTTTTAAGTTGTGTTATCTAGAGCAGAGTGAAATGGCCCAAGTTTTAAAACTATTGATTTCTAGTTTAGTTGAATTATTGTAAGACAAAAGTGGCATTTATAATCCCTGCCCTTACAAACAATGTCTTTGAGGCAATAATACATGAACTTGTATGGTTAACACTGAGAATAACTACTTCTTGTTTGTTGGGCATATGCCTTTGTATATATCTACTATGATTGGGTTACTCTTCCTGGTAAGAGGATCACAGTCCCATGGCTTCATTTATCTGTCACTTTATGAGAGTTGTGTTAAATTATTTCATTACTTCTTGTTAGAATTGCTTTTATTTTTTTCTAGGTGAAAAACAGAAGAATGTATTAAGTATTTTCTTTTCATGGTTGATTGTTTCTCTATTGAGCTCAAGCATCTTTGTTCCATTTAATATTTTCTTTTCTGATTTACCTTAATTTTTCACTAGATTTCTTCTTGTATTTCCAATTCATATAGGTAGAATTCAGATTTTTAATATTAAACATGGCTTTTTTTTCTTTGTTGCTGACTTTGTTTTGTTTTGTTTTTATCTTGCTTATTTATTTGTCTCTGGGAGGGTAAGTGGGCACAGAAATGGAGGGATAAAGGGTGAACAGTGAAGCGGTGGTATTCACTAGACACTATGTTGAAGATGAACTTCAACATGGGCAGAGACAGGAGGGAAAACTGGGAGAGCATGAGGGAAAGGGTGACATTGTCCAACAAGGAATGTACTCTTTACCTAACTGTGGTAACTGTAACTGTTGGCCTAACTTCCTCCACCTTAGGAGTCACTTGACTATCTTAGGCCATGCTTAAACATGGCCTCTTCCCAAAATCTGGTGACACTCCCTTTGGATCCTTGGATATTTTTCCATTTTTATTTCTAATTTGTGTGTGTATACTACTTTGCTGTTTTTCTTGATTACTGCAACAAGTAATTTGTTTTATTTTACTATAGGTTTCTTCCTTCCCTCTTAAAAATCAGGTCTTGATTTTATTCAGCCATTTTTGTTGTTGTTGGCTAATTCATTCACTCGGTTGTGCTTTTATCTTTATTGATTCCTTACTTTTGCTTTTTGTGTTTATTTTATTATCACTCTATACACTTGGTTGCATGCATAGTCATTTCATTTCACTCTATAATGACTAGTAGTGAAAGAATTTAAAACTCCATTTTTTTTCCCTCTGAGTACAGTGTTAAGATTTAATGTGTGTTGATTTTTGTTTTCATTTATTTGATTTCTTTTTTGGCAAATGAGTAGATTAAGAAACATTTGCATGTGTGCTGAGTAGAGTTGCCTTTACTTCTTTAATATTAAAGTCAGTTTTATTCACAGTGCTAAAAATGCTTTAGAAAATGAATGAGAGGAAGGCAAGTCCTGCAAGGTATGGATGTACTAGTGGTGAAGGGGGCAGGTAAACAGAGGATGAAGAAGGGTACCTAAGATCAAAAGACATCACATACATAGTGAAAATCAGCCATGAAGTTTGTGGAGGCTGGCTTGGGAGGGAGGAGGAGGAATGAGGGAGAGTGATGGAGGGAAGGAGTCTAATCAAGGTACACGATGTGGACATATGGACACGTCAAAATAAATCCCTTGGATGGGAATATGGCTCAATGGTAGAGTGCGAGCCTTAAGCCAAAGAAGCTTAGGGATAGTGTCCAGGCCCTGAGTTCAAGCCTCAGGACTGGCATACATACATACAAACACACACACATATATACATACAAAAATTAAACTCTTTTGTATGATTAATTGATGCTAATCCAAATAAGACAATACTTTATTTATCCTAGGCTTCACTGAGATTTTACTTGCTACTAAATTTTTACAAATATATAGCCCTTTGAAAAGAAATTCTCATTAATTTGTAGCGGTCAAATTGAGTAGGTCTCTTTTGTTTGGTTTGCTTTTTGTGTGTTTATTTATTTGCTTACTTTAAGTCTGTGAAAGTTAGTAGTGATAGCCAGGTGCCAGTGGCTCACACCTGTAATCCTAGCTACTCAGGAGGCTAAGATCTGAGGATCACTGTTCAAAGCCAACCTGGGCAGGAAAGTCCATGAGACTCTTATCTCCAATAAATGACTCAGAAAACCAGAACTGGTGCTGTGCTAACCTTGAGTTGAAGAGCTGAGAGACAGTGTTCAGGCCCAGAGTTCAAGCTCTATGACCAACCAAAAGAAAGAAAGAAAGAAAGTTAGTAGTGACTACGAAAAAAAGCGTGTGACAGTCTGCCTTTATTATCTTGTTTCCAACAGCTTTATCCTTTGATTGCCTGACATTTTCTCTCTGTGTTGATGTTAAGTTGGTTGGCATGTAAGGATGAGCCAAATACCTATTTCCAGTACAGGTTTTATCTCAGCATTCAATGTGGATTCAAATGCATCTAATGTCTATGTTGCAATCCTGCCTTCTCTTCCCCCTTACCTAGTGTGTGTGAAAGCTGTTAGAGTTGAAATGGAGTTACATGTGTCAAACCCTAATAAAATGGAATCAGAAACCAGGAGGAAAGGAAAGACACACATGCCTATGACCAAAGCTGGTGCCAGGAAGCTCTCAAGAAAACAAACTCATCCAGAGATCACACAGAATATTTCTCTTTCTATGATGACATTTGCCTGGCAAGTGTCCATTCAACTTCTGACAGACTGCCTTGTTATGGATACTTGTGAACAAAGATAATCCTTTCCAAGCCATTTATCAAACCTCTGAATGATATTTTGTCTTCTCTTTACCTCCCCAAACATGCCTACAATCTATCTTAGTACTCCTGTCCCAGATTTGCACATTTCCTGCTCATTTCCAAATAAAACCATTTTCTTTATAGTCTGTTTGTCATTGAGGTTGACGGTATCATTGGCCATCCTTCCATTTTTCTGAGTATGCTTCTGATGGCATCTCGCCGGATTCAGTCTTCAATCCCTCATGCAAGCTCTTTTTTAAAAATAGAACCTAACTTTCATCACATTTGTACTTGTTTTTGTAATAGCTATGTTTAATTTCAATTTTGAAATCTTATTTAATGTTTCCTGATGTTTTTAAAATTCTTTTTGTCTTTCCTTTTTTTTAATTCTCTCTTTTTGAGTCAGATCTTTTTCTTGTTTTGATTGATTGATTTTCCTGGGGTATATGGAAGGTACCTAGTCTGTTTTAGTTTTTAATTATCTTTACCACTTAAAACAATATACTTAAATCTCTCTTTCTCCTTCTATTAATTTAGGATATGAAACTGTCCAGGGGAATTAGTAGTTTCACTCTCTTCAATCTTATTCTTCTAAATATTTATATGTTCTGGTATATTTAATTAGTATATATTTTTATTCTGGTCTATTGTCATTGTGTTTTTACTTTTGCACAAAACATTTACATTCTTTTTGTCATGACAAGTTTTATTAAGAAAATTTAATTTTTCACTGTTTTAGTTTTGCATATACACGTACATTCCATTTTAATAACATGATTATAGACTTGTTTAGCTTTATGAGATTCAGTGCTCACTTCTCCTTTGTATCCATAACATTCCTATTCTGCTTCTTCTTTTAGCTCACTGGCTTATTGAAGATAGTCCCTAAATTGTAAGTAGACTTTTCTGATCCACATCTAAGAACAGCATAGCCCTTGCACACTTGTAGATGTCTGGTCTTGTCAAACATAGCTTTTGACTACATAAAGGAAGTCTCTACTAGTTCATCTCTTTCCCCAAAAATCTATAAACAAGTGTTGACATAAAATATTACTCAGATGGATGCTGAGGCCAGCTTCATTTTTCCCATGTAGGGGCTTCTCCAGTTTTTAATGCATTCAACATTCTTTCTTCATTTCCAAAGTTCAGTATTTAAGCCAGGTACCAGTGGCTCATACCTATAATCCTAGGTACTCAGGAGGCTGAGATCTGAGGATCTAAGCTCAAAGCCAGCCTGGGCAGAAAAATCCCTGTGAGACTCTTGTCTCCAATTAACCACTCAAAAGCCAGACATGCCACTGTGGCTCAAAGTGGTAGAGCATTAGCTTTGAGCAAAAGAGCTCAGAGACAGTGCCCAGACCCTGAGTTCAAGCCCCATGACCACACACACAAAAAAAAAGTTCAGTGTTTACTGAAGGATTGGTTTTCTGGTATTGATCATTGTCTTTTGGTGAACAGATTCAATAGGTGATTTTTTTTTCTGTTGTTCTTTATGTCTTTCTGTTCCTTTTGGTAAGTTCTCTGTTCTAGAACATTAATTATTTATGGTATTGATCTCAGTTGTCTGCCCTCTTTATCCATCATTGCATTTCTTTTTTATTGTTCCTATTTCTTTCTGCATTTTCTTCACTTATCCAAATTTCTTCATGTCTCCAACTCCATTTTCTGCAGAGTCAATTTCTCTTCATGTTATTTGCAATGGATTGATTAGTTCTGCAATGGGATTTATTTTGCTCTCAATTTTTCCCCTTAATTTCCCATAACCTTATTCATATTATTCTTATTTCATCATCTTACTGTTGGTCTTAAGTTTCATGGAGTTAATTCTCTGAGAATGTGAATATTTCTGATGCTGCTGCTATAGAAAGGGAGACATAGTGTATAAGAAAGAAGTCCCCTTTGGTTGAGGCCTGGGGTCAGAATTGCTCCTTAAATACTGGCATTCCTCAGGAGTCATCTTCATTCTCTAAGCTCTCTCTTCCCATTCTTCACACCTAGCCAAAAAAGCAAAGGTAACCACATCTTTGGTTTCTCACTCAATGAAGATCATCTTTAAGTTAGGTGTACCAAATGCATAATGCTAGACACAGAATAAATGGCCGCTTCTATATTTAGGTACTTCAAGAATCAGTTGAGATGTCCTCAGAGTCTTTTTAGATGAAAAGCTCATTTCCGTGGCCATCACTGCATTGTCAAGCTCAAGCAGCAGAGAACAGTAATTAAAAACACCATGACATATGGAAAACCTAATTGTGAAGTCTAACCTTGGCTTTGCTAGTAGCAGCTGGAGGCCATATGCATTCTGTGTTGGTATTTAGCACAAGCTATTCATTGGAAGATTACTCCAGAATCCTTACAGCTCTCTGCTGATGCCTGGCTTTCCTTCAGATCCCAGGAAGGTCCCTTACCCTCCCTTTCTTGAAGAATCTTCCTGACTGCCTCTGATCACAGAGTCTGTTCTCGCTTCCTCTGCTCCATTCATTCACCTGCTCTCAACATTCAAACCCTTCCTTTCTTCTGGGTCAGCCGCGGCAGGGTAGTGACTTAATTAAGCATCTCTGCTCTTCGCACATATTGCTTTGAGAAGCCCCATCTGGACCCAGTCCCAGCTTTCCAGTCATCAAGGATCAGGGAAGTCTTCTTGAGGAAGACTCAGGATACATGTTGAGTCCCCAGAAGAAAAGCTATACACATTCCCGGTTTTTCAGTGAGTTGTTTGGGGGACACTAGTCATGGGCTGCTGACTCGAAGGAATGTCCCAGGGGTCTGAAAGCATACCTGATGCCTGACTTCCTGCTCTGGCTCTCTTTTTACCACATGATGATTCGAAAGACTGAGAAAGCAAGCCTGAACTCTTTGGTAATGGAGGCCTTCAAGTTCACAGGGGTCAGTTTGTTCTGACGAAGGCATATTCGATGTCTTTGGGTATCAAATCCCACCAGGGCAGCGGCTGTCAGCCATTGGATCCTGTGAAATCATGAAGAACTTAAGCTCAAGTGGCCAGGTAAACAAAACACATATTTTCTCAATTTACACAATTGTTGCATTCCTGGACATTCCGGTGCGTATGAAAAGCACACAAGCATTCTGTACTCGCCTGTTGCATGGGATTAGGCTGCTAGGGTCAGATCATTACAAGCAGGTTTCTCACCTACCTGAATGTCCCATGGGGCATTACAGCCTTGTGCCACAAACAAGAAATACTTTGTCGCGTGGGACTGTCCCTTCCATTGAAGGCCTTCTAATTAAGCATCAATAGGGTCCACCTGTCCCTGTAACAACCAAAAAAGAACACTGAAAATTTTACACAGTTCCCCCAAGGGGGCGATGGTCAGTTTCACGGAGAAGGACTGGCTTTGAGGTAAAGGAAGTCTTCCTCTAGGAAGACTCTCTGGTGTACTTTAGGGAGAGGCACTGGCCTAGATCACAGGCAAGAGAAATATCAAGTGGGTTAACACAGACAGAGCTTAAAGTGTAGGTGCTATGTGTGTATCATGTACATAACAATGCAGTGCGTGATCATTAAAATATGCCCATGTTTAAGTTAATGAGCAGAAAAACGATAGGGACTCAGCCCACTTGCTGGGTTTTTTTTTCAGACATAAAATACATTTAATTTATGTTGGGCCATTATTTGTACAAAAGGAAGACATAATGACCCATAAAGTTCTTTTATAAACAAGATGCAAAAGACTAGTAGTGGGGTCAGGAACTGAATGGCTGAAGGGAAGGGCAAGAAGAAGACAGCACAGTATATACTTTTAAACTCTCAGTGAATAGAACTAAATAAATGACTTATTTAAATTGTGTGTGTGTGTGTGTGTGTGTGTGTGTGTGTGTGTGTGTGTGTGTGTGTGTGTGTGTGTGTGTGTGTGTGAACTGTGGCTTGAACTCAGGGCCACAAGCTCTTGCTTGGCTTTTCTCTCAAGGCTGGTGCTCTACTAGTTGAGCCACTTGGATTTTCATTTTCCATTATTCCCCAACATCCTATAGCTTAATTCTCACTGTGCACAGAAACATCCGTCTCTTTTTGGCACTCAAGCCCATGCTAGTGACAGGTCTGGATTCTAGCCTTGGCTTGTGTTGGGTTTCCTGATTGCATAGGACTCTATGGTCACCCCACATGTGGCCGGTGATGAGAGGAGCAGACAGGACATGTAACACATGTAGAAAGCACCACAAAACAAGGACAGAGGGCCCTGGGACTTTTGGAGCCATAGACTTCCAAGTTTGGAAAGAAGTTTTAGTGATGATTCAGGTTACTCCGATTTCTCCTCCCTTCCCACCTCCCATTCCTCCTTTCTTCCCTTCCTTCTTTCTTTTCCTCCTTCTTTCCTTCCCTTTTTCCCTTCTTTCCCCTTGTTATATTCTAATTCTCCTTCCTGGAAACATGGTTCAAAGTAAGTAAATGGCAGAACTGGAATTCAAGCCCTGTCTCCCTTCTCAGTAAAGGGCTGTGGAAGCCAGAGGTGGCTGTGCTGGCTTTGTGCACCTGCTGGGTTTTTTCTTGGTTCTGCTCCAGACAGCATGGTAAAAGGGATCAGTGAAGGCGCTGGGCATGTGTGTCTGTCCTGCATGGAAAGCATTTGGAAAGCACCTAAAGCATCATAAAGTTATCTTCCCCCACTTTTTTTTGAAACAGGGTCTTGTTATGTGTCCCAGACTGGCATAGAACTTAATATGTACTACAGACTGGCCTCAAACGCTTGACCTCTCACCTCTGTCTCCTAAGTGGTGGGATGGCAGCCATACAACATCATCCCGCCTGGCTTCCTTCCCGTGGCCACCTCTCAGGGGAAGGTCTGTCTGTTTAAAACAAGCCAATCACGACCTGATAAATTGCTGAACATGTGGGGAGGAGGGTGGGGGGGTGGGGAGGGACAATACAAAAGAGCTGGGCCCTGACCCCACGGTGGTGGACAGCCAGTTTCTGAGTCTCACTGCTCACTCTTCCGAGCAGCAGTTATTCCTCTTTGGTTAATCAACTCTTTTCTACTGTACTAAAAACAAAACAAAAGTTTTGTAAGCTGTAGCAATATGATTGCATCCGGGAGGGTAATACACAGGATAGAATCCCACTGGCTGGAGGGAGGAGGGACACAGAAGGACCCAGAACAGGGCCTTCAGAGTCTACTCCATGCTCAGCGAGGAGTACAGAGCAAACAGGGTGGCCATTTTGGCTCCGGTGCCAACCTTTGCTGTCGGTGGACGTGTGGGAGGACTCGTCATCCTTGGCTCCCTGTCCCTCTTCCAGGCATTCCTTGTATCTCAGAGGGTTGTCCTTATAAATAACCAGTACGCCCTTTATTTTCATCACCAGGGGCTTTGCAACAAAGAAAGGGACATAAACCTGGATTCTCCTGCCAGGGTCAGCGTGGCTTTGGAGAACTGCGTGCTGGCCTTTCTGGTGAGGGACCGTGGGGGCAGCAGAGATCACCCCCTGTCCACACAAGTATCCTAAAAGAGTTTTCGTTTTCCTCTTCCTCCTCCCTACCAAATTTTTTGTTTTCCTCTTCCTCCTCTCTCTACCAAAGCATAACATGATTTAAAAAGAAAAAAAGATTCCCATGTCTATTTCCAAATTATGTCAGAAAAGTAGATTAAAGGGTTTTATGCCAAGGAAAACCCAGGATAAATATTCAAACATAAATTATGGTGGTATTAATAATTGCACATTCGTGCTAAGTAACTAGAAAATTATTTGAGCATTAATTCCATTTACATATGTTCATTCCGATTTGTCTTCCCAAAGCGTGCAAGTCTTTGGGGTTTGGAACATTTAATCACTTAGTAAGCAGCCCTCACTGGGGTTGCCACTTGCTTGTTGTCTTTATTGGATTTTCTGAACAGAAGAATGCTCGTGGTGTGTAGAGGCTGGCTGCCAATGTGCAAGAACTCTATCTTACTAGTGCAGAACAAAAGCAAATATATATATATATATATATATATATATATATATTCTATTTTCCTCAGATGCTTGGGGCAAGCCAGATGCTAGTGCTTTGTTCATTGGCCAGCAAGCTCCTGTCCCTGGGAGGACATTGTACTGTGCTAGACACACACCCTGAGCGGCACTGGGGTGTCTGCTCAGGTTGCATCTGCAGATTTGGTGCTCAAGTCTGGGAGACAAGCTCCCAAGGGTACAGCACTTGGTCCTAGTGGTACACAAGGACCCCATTCCCTACCAGGCTCTTCACTGATACAAGTGCCTCTCCCCAAGACAGAAATCTAGGGCTATTCTTCCAAATGTCTGACTGGTACTCCTCAAAGCTGTCCTACTCTACAAAAACAAGGAAACTCAGAAACAGCCATAGTCTTGAGAGGTCTAAGGAGATCTGATGCCTGAAGTATATCAGGGGATCCTGGGAAAGAAAGAGGACTTTAGGGGAAAATGAATCACACAGGAATAATGGGTGAAATTCAACTGGTCAAAGCGTTGGTTTTCCAGAGATAAAGTTGGCTTTGGGGCACCATCGAAATGGTGTCAATCTCTCTCCTGCTCCATGTGTCTCTATTGGTTTTCCTCGGGCAAGCAGATCTCCAAGTAAGCAGTGTGACTGTGGCATCTCACGCCCCCTGAACCCAGGGGAACAGGTCCTGGGATGGATGCAGCCTCATTCTGTGCTTGGGCATACACATGTGCTTGTCCACCACAGGAGAAGAACACAGGTTCCTTCCTAGACTCAGCCGTGCTCACATGCAAGCTTCCTGGGCTTGAGGAACAGCTAGCGGACACAATAAGGAGTGGGGAAATTGTGTGCTATATAGGCTGTCCCCACCTAGTGATTCAGTAACAGTCCTCTGATGGCATCTCACTCAGACAAAATTCAACCCGTCTTAAACAGTAGGGAGATGAGGTTGAAGCCACATCCCCACCACACTGTCTTTCCCTCCCTGGTACAAGGGGAGAGTATCTAACCACATAGGACCCACAGAAAGACAGAAGGAGGAATCATTTGCGGCCATGATATAATAGTGTTCAGAGAATGTAAAGCTGAGCCCTTTCTATTCACAGCCACAGAATGAACATGAGTAATCCTATGTCTTTATGAAGAGTTAAGCAATTATTATAAGAAGGTCATGATCACACGTTTATAGAACTACATTCCTGCCACAAAGTAACATTGAAGAATCTCTTATGCTATTAGCCTGTGCAAAATTTAGATTTAAAAAAAAAAATAGTAAGTTATATAAGTCATTGCTCTACACCTGTAACTAATTGCAACATTAACTATCAGATCCTCATTGTTGGCTAATTTATCTTTAAAGATCCAAGAATGCAACTTGAAGTAATTACTACCTGTGTGCCATGTTTCATTTATGGCCTCTATGAGTCATGAATCGCCCTTCTATAACTGAAAACATTTAATGCAATTAATTCCAGAGGTCTGCCATAGATGTTGTATAACCCAACTTAACACAGATTGCCTAAGCGCGTATTGCATTTTATGATCACCTCCTAGAAGCTCACAGGAAATGTGACGTACCCTGGGGAAACTGCTTGGAGAGGTGGGAGAGGAGTTGTGTTGTTCTTTCTTCACGGGTCATCAAGGTCTTATTAGTTATCTCCCCTCCCCCTGCCCTTCAAGTTGGGCCTATCAACCCTTGACATGTCTTTGCAATGCGTTTCCCGCCTCTTTGTGAACCACTGATTTATATAAACATACCTTCCTTCTGTTCGATTTTGATTGCTTTCCTGGCCTAGTTTCCCAGCAAGCATTTGCTATGATTGAATAGTTTTTAGTTTGTGTTTTCTCACCCTGCCTATGCTAATCTACTAATGGGCTGTTTTTCTGCAGCCTGGCCTACAATATACTGTCTTTCTCTTTGGCTGCATTTTTCAAGGGGCCTTTTATTGACCGCAGTTACCCTTCACAATAGCTTCTGGGCACTGTCATTTCACCAGCCAAATGGACGTCTCCCCCTGCCACTCACAGGGTCTCTGCTCTCCCAGAACCTCGGTGCCTTTCCCAGGGGCCACCTGGTTATTCCTCCAGCAGCCCCGCTCTTCTGCACATTCTTTACTTTTCATTTTCCATGAGCCATTAAAGTTTCAAGATGAGAGATAAGTGCCACTTGAAAATGAGGATAAACTCTTGGATGGCTCAGGTAATGTAATTTGCCCAGCCTTTGCCTTGACTTCAGCATGGCCGATAATGTGGCAGCCTGCCTCCGGGTGGCCAGTGTGACCCTTCAGGAATTCTCTAGGAATGGGACTGTGATGGTGAAGAACCACGTCTGCATGAGGCCTCGCCTGTGAAGTGACAGAGCGGCCACCTCCTTTTGTAGAGTGTGCACTGACACCTTCCCACACAAGACACCTGAATGTAGGTCTTCAGGGTGGAATGGGGTCTCTCCGCTGCACCTGACACCACTGAACAGGTGGGCAGGGCCGCCAGGCCAGGCTCAGGGCTGTGAAGAAAGGGTTCCAGCAGCGCACCTGCCCAGACCATAACGAGATGATGACAGAAAGCAGAGTCCATACATGCAGATGAATTCCACAGCCACTGATCACCCACTGTATACTGACCATAGGGCTGCAAAGCATAGATCAAAAAGAGTCCTCCTTGCAGAGCTGATGTTGTCATCTATTTGCTGTCATGATGCTGTCTCCATTCTTGTTCCTTCGCTCACTCAAGACTCATGTGCTGGGCTACAGAGCAGAGCCAGCACGGGGCTAGGTGTTACAGCTACCAAGATGAGCAAGGCTCTTGGAGTTAGTAATCTAGTTCCAATTCCAGGTGAGGAAAAGACAGAAATGACAGCAATAGCCCTGCAGCCTGCATGCAGTCTTCGAGCAACTGACAAGGGGAGAACAGAAATGGACTTGCACGCCTCTGATGGCCTACGACCATGAGGCCAACCTGGAATTCAATGTTACAATGAATCTCTCTCTTAATCTCTCTTTCTCCTTCCTCCCCCTCAGATATGGCTAGCTCTGTTCCTCCACTTCTTCACAGGATTCCAATCTGTTGTTTTATTTTGTGAAACCATTGCACACCAGATAAATATATAAAACACCAAATACTTTCCCAGTTGTTTTTTTTTTTAAATAGATTGAGGGAGAAATCAACAGAGATTTTCCTAATACACATGTAAATTTGGTTATTGTAAACTATAATTAGTTTGTTCCCCACCCAGACTAATTTGGCTTTTTTTTTTAACCAAAATTACTGTTTTATTACAATTGGTGCTCTTTAAAGGATTAAATGTGTCTGATTGCAGGTGACATAACTTACTGGATCTGTATAGAGCATTGCTTTCCTTTATGGTAATGGCTTTCCCCAAGGGAGCCATTTTGCCCTCCAGGGGACATCTTTGGTTGTCATAATTGGGTGGGATAGGCGCTACTCCACCAGAGTGCTACTACACCACAGAGTTGAGGCCTAGGGTGCTGTGAAGCACCCTACAGTGCACAGGGCAGCACCCTACAAGAAGGATTGCTCTGAACCAAAATGTTGGAGGTGCCAACGTTAACAAATCCTGCTCTTAATATAACCCAAGCATCGGGCCATGCGCCGGTGAAGTTGCCAAAGACAGATGCATTCTAGGAAGCAAGTCCAGCTTTCCCCTGCTGCTCTCTGATGCTCTTCTTTGTCTATTTACCCATCATTTAGCTCCCTTGTGCCGCAAAGCTTTTTGTGGCTTTTATGGATTCAATACTTCACTCTATGAGCTTTTCATTACCCATTCTAAAACCATGACTGGATGTAATGTAAATTGTATAACGCATCTTTCTGCAGCTTCCGATTCTGAAACTTAAACCTCCTCCATGGCTTATCTGTCTTCTAACACCTACCTGCGTTTTATGCACAGTACTTGGCATTCTTCATTATTCTTTTCATATTAATTTCAATGGTGCCCGGAGGGTACCTCTCACCGTACAATAGATTGCTTTGTAACAATTCCAGTAAGAGAACCATTCTTCCCCAACAGTGAAATGCTCTGGAATGTAAAAAGGATACCCTCTGTGTCTCATTCACATGTATAGGGTACCACTGCATTCTACAATTGTGTTGAAATTAAAAATGGAAGATGAATCGTTTGTTTCTTCTGCCACTCTGGAAGTCTCCCCATTGTTCCAGGGAAAATGGTCACAACTTGACAGTTTCCAGTTGGACATGGATGAATATTTATCTTGCACTGAACATTGAACATCATTAAGTGTCCCTTGTCCTGAGATCATTATTTTTGTCATAATAGACTTATGTTGCACGCAGGTTGTTCCTGCTTCTGATTCGCCATTTGGAAGATAACAATTGTTTGTCACATTTCATCGGGTTTCAGTTGCCTTTACTTTGGATGTGATTGTCCCCC
Organism: Dipodomys merriami; assembly: GCF_024711535.1. Lineage (NCBI taxonomy): Eukaryota > Metazoa > Chordata > Mammalia > Rodentia > Heteromyidae > Dipodomys > Dipodomys merriami. The sequence continues at coordinate 589,121 of NW_027206424.1, read as the reverse complement.
AAGTGTAGTTGGCATTATATTTTGTCTAAAGGGATTGACTCTGTGTTCTCAGAAATCTTTGTCCTAATGGGAAAACTAAAAAGACTTTCTGGAAGTGTTGGTTTTTATAACATGATACCTTGACTTGGCAGGGACAGTAAAACATTTCAGATGTTTCCAGGGTGCTGGATTTGAGCTGTTCACTTGAAAAATCAAGTCTGTTCTGTTACAGGAGTTGGTCGGCCCTTTTATCCTCCTATGGATTAAGAAAAGGCATGGCGAAAAAATAATAATAACAGATTCGACAGTCTCATGTTTTGAAATGCGGTCTTCCTTTATAGAATGACTCCATTTCCATCTTACTCTGTAAAATCCTTGAGGTTTAAGCATTTACAATGAATTTCAACACTGGTAGCATCCCAGACATCAATACCTGGTGTCTGTGAGCCGTGTTTCCATCTTCCCAATCTCACTCAGAGACCACTTACCCAGCCACTGCTGGCTTGGCTCCTGCCTGCCATGTGCCACATAACCTCCATGCGTCCAAGTCATCCTGTATATACGGAGATCTGAGTGGTCCTTCTAAAACTTTCACTTCCTGCCCCCCTCCCCAAATAGAGTTCTACTTTTCTGGCCGATCCATCAGAGTCTTTTGCAGTTTTGTCTTAGCTACCTTTCTCTTCATTTCACTAGCCACTGGCTAGAACATCCTGCTCCAAGTGAAAATCTGTATTTTCTATGCTACAAAAGTATCTTTCCATTTCTTATGTCCTACCTTTTTTTTTTTTTTTTCAGTCATGAACTCTGGGCCTGGATGCTGTCCCTGAGCTCTTCAGCTCAGGGCTAGCATTCTATCACTTGAGCCACAGCACCACTTCCAGCTTTTTCTGCTTATGTGGTGCTGAGGAATCAAACCCAGGGCCTCATGCATGCAAGGCAAGCATTCTACCACTGAGCCACCTTCCCAGCCCACGTCCTGCCTTAAAATGTATCATTCTCTAAGAATATCCTAAGGAAATTCAAAGGTAAGCTATTTCATGAGTCTTCCCCGACCCCTTGTTGGAAGGAGTGTTTTCCTTTGGAATTCCTAGTCATTCGTTGTCAAGGTTCTTCATGGGGTCCAGGCCTCCACTCATCTTATCTTCTTTATGAAATAACACCTAGTTCATAATTCTGCCCATTCACCTTACTTAATCTTTCTTCATTACTTCTTTTACTTCCTAAGGTTACAGTTCTATGTTTGCCTGCTTATTGTTGGTTTTGATTATTAGGCCTCATGGACTATTAGATATCTTTACTGATCTGTGAATATATTACTACTTTCTGATTAGATTATAGATATCTTAGAGGGATGCATGTGTTTTTACTACTTTTACAATAAGAGAAAAACTTCAAGTACCAGAGGAAAGGTGACACATTCTATACAGAGGAACAAAGCTAACAGAAGACAGCAGATTCTTCTGATGGAAACTATGCAAACTAATAAGACTATGGAGTTAGCATTAAAATACTGAAATAATGAGGTTGCAAAAGAGAGGTTGTACAGGAAACAAACAGCAAACTTATGGCAGTTATAAATCCAACCATATCAATAATTTAATCTGGATAGAACACTCTAATGTGCAGAGGTCATCTGACTGGAATTAGAAAAAATTTAAACAAGACCCAACTATGTATATCTTTTTGCTTTTAAAAAAAATCATTGTTAAGAGAATGAAAAGATGAGCTACAGACTTGTGGATAATATTTGCAAATGACAGATAACTAAAATGTAAAATCCTGACCATAAAAAATAGAACCAGGAATAACAGAAACTCTCCCTGCTGGTGGACTGTATCAGTGTAGTTGGGAAACTTAGTGTCTTCTAAAGTCATGCATACTCTTACCATATGAACCAGTCATTACACTGCTAGATGTTGGCTCAATAAAAAGAAAAAATTAAATCCACACAAAATCTTGTACACAGATATTCACCACAACTTTGTTTATAATAAACCCAGACTAGAAACACAAATGTCTATCAACAAATGAACAAGTAAGTTCTGAAACAGCCTCTCAGTAGAATATTTCTCAAAATAAAGGAAATAAACTATTGATACATGTAACAATATACATAAATCTGAAGGCAATTATGTGGAGTTCAAGAAGCCATATGCTTCTTGTTATATGAAATTCTACAAAATACGTATTTACCCATAATGACATAAAAAGATCAGTAATACACTTGGGAATGGGGGTTTATGTAGAAAAGGAAGGAGAATTATAAAGTGGCATAAGGAGTTTGGGGATGATGGATATGATCATTATTTTAGTTCTGATGATGAATTCTCAAGTGTATATATAAACAGAATTCATAAGCTTGTACATTGTAAACATATACAGTCTATTGTATATCTAAATAAGTCTTTAAGGGCTACTAAGGGATACATTAAACTTCTTCCAGCATATCTACATCCCATAAACTTATCCAAAATAATTAATCCAAAGGCATCTGTTAGGTAATGCATAAATTCTCCTTGAACTTGTGAATGAGCAAATAAAACAAAGAATAGAAATGCATAGTTTTGTTATGCATTTTTAGTATTTTAACTGCTTTCTGAAAAATGGGGGGGTATATATGGAATTTATTATGTCAGGATAATGTTTCTGTATGGGTGAAACTCATCCCAAGTTCAGTACAATTTTAAAACCCAGAGTATTCAGTAAGTTTTTAATTTATGGCTGTAAAATTTGTAGCAAACACAGAGAAAGTGTCACAGTCAATAATTAAGGCTATTCATTTTGCTGTATGGAAGTGTCCAGGAATTGCTTCTGTCTCCAAACCTATTTGTTAAATCAATAAATTGATATATTTTAGACTAAGATTCACTTAAAATTAATCCATATGATTTGTGCTTTCACAATACTATTGTAGTTACCTGTTTGAATTTAAGTTTCTCTTCTAGTTATCCTCCTAAAAGTAATTCACAATGATGTTTATGAAACTAGAACTGTAGGACAAATAAGTCTGGAGGCTTTGCAATATTTATGAACTACCTGTACTGTGGTCTCTCCTGCTGGCTTCTAACACACCCCATGTCCTCATTCCTTTGGCTTCTGATAGATATTGGGCTCCTGCTCTTTAAAGAGCAGTGGATGATTTGTGTCCCAGGGTGATTTATGCAGCAGCTATTAAGCAATCAATAGTATTTTGCTTTCTCAAATGGTTCCTTAGCTTAGTTGGTTTCATAAAGTATCACTTTCAAATCACAAGGCCTACAGCCTCCACGAGAAAGAGCCAGGGCAGATTTAAAGTACACTGACATTTTTATTCATCAGGGCTCTGATGATGGTTAGGTTGAAACCATAAAGTTGGGTGGGGGGTGGTATGAAAAGAGCAGGACCCTTGACCTCTGACCTGGGTTCCAAGTCTGGCTTCTTAGCTAGTTGGTTGTGTGCTTGTGCCCTTGGGGAGGGTTCCGTGTGCTTCCCTGGTTGGTGTAGAAGAGTGATGTAGATTATAAATATCCTGGAAAACTTCTGTGAGGAAAAATAATGTAGCCTTATTTTTAAAAAGCCCCTAACAGTACATAACACATAGTAGGTTCTCAATAAATGCTACTTTACTTGTTCTCATGGGCTCTTTAATTTCCTTTCAGAAAAGGTAACTCTGAACCTTAGTCCAATCGCTTGCCAGTTGAGACCCTGAATAACTTAGGGTTTGGTTTCAACATCTGACGTTTTATTAAATTATACCTTCTTTAGGGCCGGGAAGGTGGCTCAGTGGTAGAGTGCTTGCCTCATATGCATGAGGCTCTGAGTTCGATTCCTCAGCACCACATAAGCAGAAAAAGCCAGAAGTGGCGCTGTGGCTCAAGTGGTAGAGTGCTAGCCTTGAGCTGAAGAGCTGAGAGACAATTCTTAGGCCCAGAGTTCAGGCCCCATGACCACGCCCCCCCCAATATATATCTATATATAATATCTATAGATATTTTATATATACATACACACACACACACACACACACACACACACACACACACACACACATATATATATATACCTTCTTTGTTTTAAAACTGTACTAGAGTTTGACCTCAGGGCCCAGTGCTTGTTAAGTAGGTGTTCTACACTTGAGCCACTGTGGCAGTGTACTTTTAATGCTCACAAGTTTTGAGATAAGGTCTCATTTGTTCCCCTGACCGGCCAGGATGCCATCCTCCTCTTTGTGCTTCCCATGGTCGGTGGGATGGGAAATGGGAGCATCTGTGCCAGGCCCCTGTGCTTCTGCGGAGCTGAGATGACAGGCCGCCCCATCACGCCCATCCCTGTGCTCCCCGCAGCACACCACTATGTCCAGATACTCATTTTGGAGTCTCAAGAACTTTCATGCCTGCACTGGCCTCAAACCTTGAGCTCCTAGGCTCCATCTTTCAAATATGTAGGATTACAAACTTGAGACACTGTACCTGGCTAATTACAATACCTTCAGGACCAACACTAGGGAGTTGGTATGGAAGTATTTGGTAAATTCAGAGGCTGGGTGGTTATTAGCTCTCAGAGCTTAGTCTGACATGGCTGTGATTAGAGAGGGAAAAGGATTTGATCCAAGTATCCATGACCATTGGGTCACATCTAAGCCACCAGGCCTAAATACAGACTCTACCAAGAATATTTCATCCCTTGGCTTGGGTATGAGGCTCTTCCAGGGCCTAGAATCAGGCAGTGAATAAGACAAGGTCATGCTCAGGCGAAGCAAGATCTCACTGGACCCTAAGCAATGTGGGTGATGTGCTTGGGTTCTGCTGGGTCTCGTTTCAGTCCTTCCCGCTGCAGCCACTGCCTCAGAAAATTGCCCCTCACCACATCTTTGCTTCTATTTACATAGATGACACACCATTAAATTTAAATATCAATTATAATAGCACAGAACTGATCAAAAGGATGAATTTTGCTCTCATCTTACCCTCCGATTGCTGCTATAACAGAACGCCACTAACTGGGTGATTTACAAAGAAAAGGGCTACCGTTCCTACAGGATGCTGGGAAGGCCAGGGTCAGGGGCCTTCTCCGGCCAGACGGGTGAGACTGGCTTTTGTACCACGCCCTGGACACACGAGGCCATGCCCGAGGCAGGCCGTTCGTCTGCTCGTGGGACGGCTCGCACTCATCCAGCCTCAGCTCCCCGCACTGTTACTTCACTGGGCATCCATTTCCATCCACAAACGTTGGGCGAGACATTCGAACCATAGCAGTCCCCATTTCCAGAGGCTCATTCCTCACCCTTTCAGTGTTCGATTTTTAATGCAAGGACTGGTAGCAAAAGAGGTCCCCACTTCTTGGAATTGGCTGGGGTTTTCTTTTCAGCTGAAATTCATGTTTTGTTTTTGTGATGGCTTTATGGATGTTTTGAAGTCACTGTTTATTCTCAATGTTGGTTCAGAAAATCTGTATTAAAATACAAGATTGAGCTTGTAACATTATGCCATCCCAATGTCTCACGGCCAGCTTGATCCACGGATTTCTCAGAAGTGATTCCCACTGCCACGGTCCCCTCCCATCTCATTTCTCAGTAAATCTCCAGCCCCACCTGCTTTCTCTTATTCAGGAAACCACTAACGTTTCTTTTCCTACTCGATGCTATGGAGTTTTTTTTTCTTTTTTAATGTTTTTCTACTGTGTTTAGAGTTCAGGAGCAGGAGGAACACCCCCTACCCCAGCTTGGCCCTGCACTCTCATTACTCTAACATCTGTTAAGCCTACATGGGGATTCTGGGAGAGCTTATGCTCCAGGCCTGTCCCATTACCCTGTGTGTGTGACCTGTAGAGCTGCACTGTGGGGCACAGTCTGCTTCTCACCCTAAGTCTGCACTAATTGTCACCTTGGCAAGAACTAAAGTGCTCTCTGCTCAGTTTCCCAGTCTGTGAAATGGACAGAATAGAATGGCCTTGTAGGGCTTGTATAAGATTCAATGGGTAATAGATATGAAACACTTCCAACAGATCTGTCCTTTGATCAGGAAGAGCTTGGGGTGAGTGCGCTGTTCTGAGAATCCCCTGAAGGAAGGCCAGGCTGAGCTCTGAAATCTCTTCATATATGCTTAGCTTAGCACTGGGTGTAATTACTTAATAGATGTATTTGATCATCAGGTTGAACAGATATATGGCTCCACCCTTAAGGAATGTTCACTTGGATGGAGAAAAGAAAACATGAGAAAATACAACTTCCCAAGAACACAGGTGAGCTTTCCATAAATTCACACACACACACACACACACACACACACACACACACACACACACACACACACACACACACACACACATACACACACACACACACACACCCCTCCCCAGTTGCAGGCTGAGGAGTGGCAAGGCAGAAGGGAGTTGAGGACATAACAGGCCTCTACCCAGGACTCAGGACCAGTTTTGGGCTCCTTTAAAGATGAAAGAGCTGAATATTGGCAGCAATTTACTGTGTATATTGCTCAAAATGTTTACGAGTGTGAGAGAGAAGCCGGAGCTTGATGAAGACACTAAAAAGAGGAAAATACAACATTCAAGCTAATTCATCACAAGCTGGCACCCACTGAGCATCACCTGAATGCAGCTTTGTTTAGCCAATATTGCCTAGAAATGGGTTGCCCATCATCCCGTGTGGGCCCTGACCACATTCCTCTTACCTGTCTGACAAAGTGAGTCTGTGATTCCTTCAACCTTTCTGTGACATAAACACATGCAGACATTTGATGCTTTTTTACAAATTCCATCTTTCTCCAGGCACCAGTGGCTCATGCCGGTCATCCTAGCTACTCAGAAGTCTGCAATCTGAGGATCATGGTTCAAAGCCAGCCCAGGCAGAAAAGTCCATGAGACTCTCAACTCCAATTAACCAGTAAAATGCCAGACATGGACCTGTGGCTCAAGCAGTAGAGGGATAGAAGCCAAGGGAGAATATGAGGTCCTGAGTTCAAGCCTCAGTACTGGCACACGAAAACAAAACAACAACAAAAAATACATCCTTCAACTCAGCAATGATAAAATAACAAGAGTGGCCAAGATGGCTGGCTCCTTCCATTTTGCAGTGAACATAAAACATGAGTGTGTTCTTATTACCAGAGTACCTGATTCCAGAATGCTCACCACATGCCCAGCATGCTTGTTCATATGACATCTTTTGGCAGTCCTCATACTAACATAGTTCCAGGAGGATTAAGGCCCTGCAGGTTTGGGGGTGGGGGGGAGCAGAACAAGCATTGGGCAGAAGCAGAATGCCAGTGCTACCAGCCATGTTGCCTTTGGTAAGTGATGAGACTGGTTTTCTTGTGTGACTCATTAACTGGTTTGAACCTGTGATCGCGCTGGAGCTCTCAGCACCAGAAACTGGAAAAACTACACCCAGTGATTGCCTTAGCTGAGTGGCCACTTTAAATGGAGATTTATACGGACATGTTCAGTGCAGTGCACCTGGGTTTCAAGATTATTGGGCTGCCTGCTCCTTTCTGTGGTGCTTTCCTTTTTGTTTTTTTCCCTCCTGTTTCTTTATTTAAAAGAAGCATCCAACATCTGCCCCCACTCCCTACTTTACGATGATGTGAGGAATAATTACACATTGTGTGCTTGGTTCTGAAGAGCAGCGATATTAGATGCATGATATTCATTAATTATGTATTGGCTTTTATTGCATACTTTATGCTCCTTCTGAGACTATATTCTTGACTTTCACTGACGTTGTTGTAGCAAACACGGTGGAATTAGTTTTCTTTGATCACTGCCTGTAGTGATCAGATAGAATTCTTTCCTGAAATACCTCTCAAGGGGCACTTGTCAGAGATGGGGCAGCATACCAAGTGAGTGGAGACACACTTCCCTGATTGAGGTGGACGCCAGGTCAAAGGAGCCCGGGCGTCCTGGAGGGAGCGCGCTGTGTGGGGAGGGCCTTGCAGAGAACTGGCAGGCCGCAGCTCAGGCTTGTGAACTTTGGGTGTCCAGCCAGGATGATGGCACCAATTGAGAGAAATCAGACACCAGGTGGGCAGCTGTGCTTAATCCTGAGGACCTGTCCACCAGCCCCAGGTGGGATCTGGGCAGGGTACAGAGCCTGTGGAAGGAGCTGAGCAAGACCTAGGAAGGCAAATGGCTAGGCTTCACCGGGCCCTGAGAAGGGTGGAACCCAGAGCTAGACGATCGTCTTAAAGAAGTAGGGGAAACCGAGTCAGAAACCAGCTCATGGAGCCCTGGGCCAACCCAAGTGGTTGTGAGAAGGATGCCGTGACTTAGCAGCTGCATGAATCCAGGGTTCAACTCATCCCCACAGGGCTCCGGGGCTAGACACCTCCAAGGCCCATTGGTACCAAAGAGAGGGCAGAGGCACAAGCTCAAGGCCAAGTCCCTAAGGCCAGCCAGAGAGGAGCTCCGGGCCCACTCACACCGCAGCCTGTGTGGGCACTCACCCGGCCACCGGGCAGAACACAGCCTGGCGGCATGAGAACGCATGGCTGAGCCTTGGTGCTTATGGGGGAACCATCGGAAGACCCATTGCTAGTGACAGGGTAGGAGGGTAAGCACACCAGATTGTGCTGACCTATCCATCCACAGGGACTTTTGCTAGAAGTCTAATATTTCGCTTTATCTCATTTGACCATATAATAGAGAAGACAGAACTAGATGAAGAGAAAGAGCAGCTGGACATTTGGGGCACAGAAAGGCAGGTATAAGATATTCTGTGGCAAACTGATTTTTACTATGGACTGAATTCATTTATTTTCCTGAGACTCACCTCAGATCCACTAATGCAGTGCCATCCCTGCTATATCAAAAGGACAGAGGTGGGAAGGACATATGCTATCGCAGTTCTGTTTATCCTGCAGTTTGGTTTTCATTTTATTTTTAACTTAAGTGCTTGAACACCAACGGCCATAGGAAATGTATTGTATAATCACATCTAATCCTCAAACTTCATCCAAAAATAATTCCTGGGCAGCACAGACCTGTCATACTCAATTGTGTTTCTTCATCACAACAACCATCAGGGGGGAGAAAAAAGCAATTTCATTTTCATACCAAGTAGAAGTCCAATTGTTCTTTTGTAATTAAGTCCTCTTGCATCGAGAGAAGAGACTATGTCTATGAAATGTGCACTGAACCCAAATGGAAAAGTTAATTCAGAATAAAAGGCAACAATTACCTTGTGTTTATTAATGAGATAAATATCTAATAAAAACAGCATTGCTTCTCATCTTTCTGTTGCCAACGTGGCGATTTGAAAAGTGATTTTAGACATCACAGCACACTGAGGACTCGAATATACTACCAATTTGATTAAATATTCCTAATTTCGCATCAAGCTCCTTCTTTTGGCCATATTTCAGACTTCTGAGAGTAACAAAAAAAAAATCTCATCAGACACCCTACACCCCTTTGCCTGTCATAAGGATCTAACTGGTGGGAATGTTACATGCTGGGAAATCCCAGGGTATCATGATATCAGATTTCATCAACTTATAATCCAGAATGTTAAAACACCCAAGATTTGGGTAAGATTTTTTTTAACCCACTTATAGTCCTGCTCTAAGTCACTCCTCTATAACCACTATCATTTCTACTCACAAGTTGTAATATCAGGGTTCTCCAAGGAAGAGAAGAAAGAGAAAATGGGGCGGGACAGACTTGCAAGTTTAAGGAGTTGCATTTCCAGCCCTAAAGCAGACTTACCGGTAGAGTTCCATCGTGCTTAGAAGAGGTAAGACCTTTGTCTGTAAAGACTTTCCACTGCTTGGATATGGCTCATGACCAGAGTAACATGTTTTATTCCACATCTACAGTTCATATATTGATCTCATTTGAAATACACCCTCATTGAAACATACAGAATAATTTTGACCATGTCTCAGAGCGCCACATCCCAAGTCAGAACTGGATTAGATCATAACTAACCTGTACAGTGGAGCCAACGCTTGCCTCCTGTTCCAATATGACCTGGGGCAAGTCGCTCAATCTGTGGACCTCAGCTCCCCTGGTATATAAAAGCAGATAACAAAATCTACATCCTAGAGCCACAGGGAGCTGGAAACAGATGGTCCCCAACTCACCAGGGCCAGCCTTATGAATCTTCAACTTCACAACTGAATAAAAGTGACACACGGGTGGTAGAACCAAACTCTGAGATTTGCGATTTGAGTTTTTTTCCCTCCAGATAGTAATATGCCATTGGATCCCCTCTCAATGCTGGGCAGTGGCAGAGCATCGCTGGAGCAGACTCTTGGTGAGGAGAAGCCCACCGCTCCACAGCGCTCTGTAGCACCAGGCTAGGGCTCTTGGCAGGTTCCGTGCACAGCATGCTTGCCAACTCATGATATTTTGATGCATGTATTGGAACATCAACCCAATAGAAATTAAGGACCCTGGAACACATCTGGCTCCGAGCTGAAGTGCAGAGTGGAAATCTCGGTGAACACCTTTGTTTTCTTCCTTATCTCAGCACACTGATTACTTCTTGTCCTTATTTAGGCTCCTGTAGAACTCACTAGTGTTTGTTCGTGCACACACTGGGGCTTGAATTCAGGTCTTCTCTTGCTTAGTTTTTTCGCTCATGGCTGGCACTCTACCACTTGAGCTATGGGTGTTTTTTGTTGTTGTTGTTTGTTTTGCTGCCTAATTAGAAATGAGTCTAAAGAATCTGTTCGCCAGGGCTGGCTTTGAACCCTGATTCATAGAGCTCAGCCTCCTGAGTAGCTAGGATTACAGGCGTGAGCCATGGTATCAGACTGTTGAATTCATTTGTTATTCAGCACCAGGGCATTCTGGGCTGGAGACGCAGTGTGAGAACACCTGGCCATGTTTCCTGTGCTGGCAGCTCTGACCACGCCATCATTAAATCACGGTGCCATCCCTGTGTTTATATCTGTGCCCTCGAAGACAGCAGTGGGCTAGCCTGTCCTTTGTACCCCAGTCCCCCTGGAAATGGGGATGTGGTCTGGGGCTCCATGGGGACTCTGTGATCCCTCTGACTCCTGGAAGTTCCTGCTCTCCACCTTTGATGATCCTGGGTAGGACTGTGTTTTCATCTTGACATTCAGAAATAAGTTCAGGATGCTCACATAGTAAGTGCTTACTAAATACTTCCTGGAAAATGAGTGAATGACCTAATACCTTCCTGTTTGGTCACACCGCAATTCACTTTAGAACGACGGGGGAAAGAAATGAATAAAAGGATCCTGTGTTCTTTCAGTGGACTTGAATAGAAAAATTTTAATCTCCCAAGAATTGAAGCGTTTTCAAGTCTCAGCGGGCAGAGGAAAATTTGGGGAAGCTATACACATTGAGTTTTTATCGCAGTACGAGTCGCCCGGCTCTGTGTAAAATGCAGATTGTGTTTCTTGATCTGTATGTGGCTTTCGGCTCTCAAAAGAAAAGCCTAGAGTTTTTCACTGAAGATCCTTTAACTCCACATCTGAGCAGAACGACTTCTCTCCTCACTGAAGGAAGTCTTTGAAAGGAGTCGTGGAATTATTGACCTAGCAGATCAGCACAGCTACCCTGGACATCCCTCTCATTATTGACGTGTGAGGAAAGCGCCCCGTCCTCCAGGAGACGCTCCAGATGCCGCTCTTCCAGCTGTGAGACACCTCTGGAGAGCCAGCAAAGTGGAGCCTGCTGCCCACGCTCCCAGCATCAAAATGCAGCCTCCAGGACGGCTTGAACCAGCAAATGACCCCGCACTGCGGTCTGCTCTTTAACAACCACTGGCTTGAGAGAGGCTGACAGCTTCAAAGTGATGTGCTTCCAAGGCAGCCCATCGCATGTCTCCCTAAGATGTTGGGTGGGGGTCCAAGCCTGCCGGAGACTCAGAGGGACACCAAGGCAGCCACGTGGGTGGCAGGGGCTGACTCACTCCTGAAGGGACACCAGGGGAGCCAGAAATGTCCCCTCTGACACTGGTAACTTTCTCTGCATCTCTGTAGGAGCCTTACTTTCTGTTATCTAAGTTCACATTGGCCACCGCAGGACGACAGGGTGATAAGGTGGTGATAAGGTGGCTTTGCTGATCAGGTGACTTTCCTCAGAAAAAGCCACAACAAAAAAACCTTCATTGTGCTGTGGCTGATTGTCTCAGCTTTCCTCTGTTGTTCTGACAGTGTGGGCCTTGACATTACAGATCACAATTGGGGGCGGGGGGGCGGGAGGGAGAGAGCACCACAGGATAGAGGGCTTCTTCACACCAGTCTTGGGAATACTGGAACCTAATTTTTGATTTAATGAGAAACTCTTCCTCCTCTTTCTCATCCCTCTCAATGAGGTCTCTTATCCTGGCTTATGGAGCAAAACACATCACTCCTTTCCATTTGGGCTTAATCCTGCATTTCCAACCAAATGATCACATTTAAACACAAAACCAAAATAGAGGAATCATTCCCTGAGCCTTTCTTCCCTTTCCTGTGGCACTCACGCTTCAACCACACCTGGCTGGGCTACTCGTTGGCATCTCAGCATGGAGATTGCAAGAGATGCTGATCAAAAAGACAACCACACATCAGGGATGGAAGAGGTGTCCAGGACCCCTGCCTGCTGGCCCTGTCTCTCCTGGGCTGTGCCTATGGACGCCGGGGGGACGTCTAGGGTGGCTGTGCTTCTCTGCGAGGTCAAGGATTTCATGACTCCTTTCACACTCCAACAGCTGGAACACCAGTGCAGCTCCTACCACTTGCCACACTGTGCGGACATGCTGACCACAGACTGGAGTCATTGCTTTCAACTCACCTGAATAGATGTTTGTGTGTTCCCGCTATGGCGCTTCTAAATCTACAGTGATGTGTTGTCAGAAGAGTGGGAAGAGGTCACAGATGAATGGAGAGAGAAAGGGTGGGCAAACACAGTCATGATATTCAATGCACACATGTGATGGGGGGGTGAGGTTGGGAGAGACAGGGAGACCCATGTGGGAAGGGGCACATTGGTCGAGATGCATTGCACTCATAAACTAACAGGTTGAAGTGACATCTCTTTGTGCAACTACTTAAAGATAATAAAACATTCTCATGAGAATATTTTTAAACTTTATAATGGCCTAGGAAAATTGAAAAATAGACCACTTCTCATCCAGTCTTGAAGGATGTGCTGCACACACACACACACACAAACACACGAAGTGTGTAATATTCGTGAGCACACATCTTGTTTGTTTCTGTGCAATCCCAAGATATCACAGCTGGTAACAGAAGAGGTGTTCAATAAGTACTATGGCATTGTCACCAATTAGATGAGTGGCAGTTCCCAGCCCTGTTATGCACTGAGCACACATCAAACCTAACTGATACAGGAAGGTAAGCAGAACCCAGGAAATCCACCAACAGGGTTTGGGCCATTTGGTTTCTGTGCTGAATTTTCCCCAGCAAGTAGTTCACTCTCCACCTACTGGAGCTACACAAAGTAAGCATCTGAAACACAAGTAGAATAATTCCATATGTCACACTTGAGCAATGCAGAGAGTAACTGAATGACTTGTTGGTTCCAAACAAACTCAAAAATGTTTCTCATATTTCTAGAAAAGATCGACAACTACACAATTTGTGTCAAATTGTGCTGATTTGTGTGGAGTAGATGTTCTTACTGATATTTAGTAACCTGGTACATTGAGAAAGTCCATTTCTTGTCTAGGATGTATAAAATTAATATTAATCCTTAATATTCCTAAGCATATATAAAATTAATATTCCTTAAGGTTATCAGTGTCCAACTCATATAATTGAGAAGAATCACACCAGTTGACTGCAGTATCCAAAAAGGGGGGTAGTTTAAAATCAAAACATATGAAACATGTCAATGTTGGGATATTGAACAAAATAATACATGCTGGTTATGTTTTCATTTAAATTTTCTTGAGTGGAGAGAGTGTCAAGCTTACTGGAGTAGGGATAGGGGAGTTAAAGAAAATCAACATATTTGAAAGGGCCTAGCGTGTACATATTAAAATACATTATTCAGTAGCATGATTTAGTAAGGCCGTCTTTGCCTCTGAAGTTCTTAGCTTTGCTATAGGGGAATGCTTTCTCTCTTAATCTATTTTCTGCTGTTTGACTTTACCCAAGGAGTTCTGACTTCTTCCACTGATGTAGCAGGCCGAGCAAGGTAATTATCTATGCATGGCAGCTTTGAAGCAAAAGGCATCTCAGAAGTGGTTCAACTTTCTAATTTTTCAAAAACAAAAGGGGCCAAAGGAGGGGTGAGAGAAAGGGAAGGAGCAACAGGGCTTAATAGGCAACTAATGAAATGCTAATGTGCACAAATGAATTTTGAAAGAACACAAATATTGCCTTGAAATTAATTATACCTCTCCCATTGTCTTAAAAAATGGGAGATTAAAACTTGTCTTGCGATGTTTACTCTGTTTAATTTTCAATTGTTTCTTTTGATGTTTCTGAGAGAAAGGTTTGCACCTGCATTGGAAAAAAAAGCCTTTAAACAGATTGCAAGCACTCGGCAAACACTTCATCAGGAATGTTAGTTGTCTGACTCCCTTAGCACAAGGGAGGCTTGATGATATCTTTGTGTGTCTTTGACTCCTTTTGATTAATAAATGCAAACAATTTTTCTCAGTAACCTCTGTTGCAATCTATGCATGACAATTAGGGCCAACCTCGCGTGGAGGGAGGTGCAGGAGTCTGCTTCCGCTTCCTCTGCTACAAAATAAATGTGTGATGTGTGATGTCTTTTGACAATTAGAGAATGAAATCTCGGCGGTGATGCAATTTCAGCAACTGTTTATTATTTCTGTCCCTACAAGGAAGGACCGATGTTTATGACAATTTCCCCCCACTTCTGGATGGACAATTTGATTATTTCTTTCCCGGAGTTGCATGTCCTGTTATTGAATTCTTGGGTTAGAAAAAAGAGACATCGGCTTTTCACAAAATTGATACGGTCTGTTGAATGAGCGTCCTAAGGAAAGCAGGGCAATTGTCCTGGAATACTCCATTGGTGCTCTCCGGGGCAGACACGGCTGCCATGCTTTGCGAGTAGCCAAGTCTGAGCTCTCTCTCGCCACTCTGGCCTTCCACTGAGGGCCACCCAGCAGTGCCTTAGAAGATGCAGCCGTGTGTTGCCACCAGGGAGTACAGTTACAGAACGTAGACTTTTCTGCCAGCAGGGAGCCTTTGCAAAAGCCTTGGGTGTGGCAGAGGGAGGGCAGGGCAGGGTCTTTCCATCTCTCCAGGAAGCAACATCCACATGGAGTCCAGGAGGGACAGCAGCCTGAGGCTATGCAGTACCCTCAGAGACTGGCATTTGTGCACGCAGCATGATAAGCAGCCCAGGGCATGGAGAAAGAGGCCATGCTTTGGAGATGGCTGTCTCCTACAGGTCTGTAGCCACAGTGTCTGATCTGCCCATGACTTTCTATCCCACAGTGATGCATGTACTTACTTGCTCAACACATACACGGTGGATCTTTGCAATGACCATGTCCCCCGGGGGGAGGGGGGAGTGGAGAGAGAGCTGGTGGGCTTGAAGAAAAGGGGGTGGGCTGGCAGGTCCATTGAGGTCTATCGGTGGTGGTAGGTCCCAACAGAAGCTTTCCTGTGACCAATGGAGGACAAGTATTTAGGGCCCCGGTGGGTCAGGCAGTGTAACAGGAAAGAAGACGCCAGGCGAGAGGAGTCATCAGAAGACAAGCAAGGGATCTGGGGGGGGGGGAGACATTAGCCCCAAAGAACAGAAGAAGAAAGAAGCAGGTAGTCAGGAGGCAAAATCCGGAGAGAGAAATTCTCTGAGGTGTTGGAGCAGGAGGCTGTAGCATAGAATTTTGTACCATGGTGGAAGTTGACTCTGCTACATCGTTGCTCTGGATGTGAGCTTCTGGCAAATTCCCACAGCACCTGCATTGTCCGTTCATCCTGAAGTGATGCACAAGAATACCTGCCTTCAGGCCATTTCAGCTCTGATCTCACGTAGAGCTCAACGAGGAGACACGTTTGATAGACGCGTCCTTGGGCAACTGCATTGCCACACAGGCAGTTATGCATACCAAGCTAAGCCAGCATCGGCCACCACCCATCCGCACCGCGTTGTGCAGCCACACCTGCAGTACACCTGCAGAGCTTGTGTGTGTGTTGAAGACTCTGGGTGGCTGCTTGCACAGTGCCTAGGTCTGGGGCAGGTGACTGCCCATAAGCACTTGTGTTGAAAGCTTGGTCCCCAGCTGGTGGCGCTATTTTGGGAGGTTATGAAGTCTCTACCAAGGAAGCAAGTCACTGGGATTGTGCCTCTGGAGATGGTATGGCTGCCTGACTCCTGTCCTCTCTCCTCCTCCTCCCTCCTCTCTCCCCCTCCTCTTCCTCCTCGTCCTGCTCCTCCTCTTCTCTCTCTCTCTCTCTCTCTCTCTCCCCCCCGACCCCCTTATCCTGCATGAGGTACAGAGCCACCTCTTCCACACACCCCCTCCACCATGAAGCTCTCTCTGTCTCACCATGGGACTAGAATTAAAGGAGCCAAGGACAACAGACTGAAGCTTCTGATGCCAAATAAATCTTTCCTCCTTTAAGTTATTCTCTGATATTTTGGTCATAACTATGCTAAATCAGAATTTTCAGTTCTATGACAGCCATAGGCTGTCCTAGGGGCCATAGGCTATCCTAAATATGACAGGTCATCAACCAAAACACGCGATTGGTGCAGGACTAAAGTTTCTATGAAATGACTGCAATCGACTCTATATTAAGAAATACTAGATGCCTGTAAGCTCAATACTTAGGAGGCTGAGGCAGGAGGGATTTCTATTTCAAGCCAGTCTGGGTGACATAGTAGGACGCTGTCTGAAAAAAACAAGAGAAGAAAAGAAAGGAAGGAGGGAAGGAAATGAGAGAGGGAAGGAAGGAAAGAGGGAGGAAGGGAGGAAGGGAGGGAGGGAAAGGAAATGAGGGAGGGAATGAGGAAGGGAGAAAAAGAAAGAGAAAGAAGAGAGAAAGGGAGAAAGAAAGAAAGGGAGAAAGAAAGAAAGAAAGAAAGAAAGAAAGAAAGAAAGAAAGAAAGAAAGAAAGAAAGAAAGAAAGGAAGGAAGGAAGGAAGGAAGGAAAGAAAGAAAGAAAGAAAGAAAGAAAGAAAGAAAGAAAGAAAGAAAGAAAGAAAGAAAGAAAGAAAGAGGGAGAGAGAGGGGGAGAAAGGGAGAGAGGGAAGGAGGGAGAGAGGGAGGGAGGGAAGGGAGGAAGGAAGGGAAGGGAGGGAGGGAAGGAAGGAAAAGAAAGATTGAAAAAGAGGAAAAGAAAGAGGAACAGAGGGAGGGAAGTAAAGAAGGAAGGAAGGAAGATGCATAGGTAGTCATTGCTATTGTAATTAATCATCTCCATTGGAAACAGCACTTTTGTGAGGATCTCACTTAACTGAATATCACACACTCCTCTCCATATCTATAGACTAATTTTTTACTTGCCTTTATAATCTTGGCTTCTGTATAATCCGTTGTTGTAAGTTACCTCAAATAACTTTTACAAATGATGGGGTACATTATAAATAAATATAGTTATCTAGGATAATAAGAAGCTTTCATAGTCTCCTGATGAATTATCCACTCATCTTATTTTCAAAGTCCCTTAAATTCAGAAAAGGATAAAAATATCTTAGGGAAAAGTAAGGTGGAACAGTAAAGAATCTCAACTTTAGATGACTATTTTCAGTTGAATGAAGAGAGGGGGAAAATTTCCCAAATTTTGTGTAAAATAAGATTGATGTGATAGCAATGGACCTTCGCCAGTAGATAGCAGCGAACGATGTTCCAGCTGGGGGCCAGCATGACAGGGGGTCGATGTGAAGAATGATGGCAGGGAATGAATTCTTCATCCTTCACCCACAGAGCCGATATTCCAGATCCTTCCACTCTGCTCTGATTCCCGGGTGCACTGTGACCCTTGTTGTGGCAGCAGGACACCAGGCATGGGTGGGAAGCCGGGACCAGCCTGTCTGAACCCACGCGGAACCGTGTGGGGTCAGGAGATGCAGTCCCCTAGCAGAAGGCAGGCTGAGCACCTACAGGAGGAGTGGCCGTGTTGGGCCTCGGCCCGCCTACAATTTAATTTCTAGCTGCTTCACCCTCAGAGACTCCTGGCCTCTCTGAGCTTCCATTTCCTGATCCGTAGAATGAGTGACAATGGTGTTCACAGTATGGGGCTTTAGAAGTGAGGAATCGTGGCTGAGCACCTCAGACTTCACCTGGAATACAGTTAATGGGTAATATATTCATTTTAAAGAAAAGTAACAGTAATAACACTCTTGAATCTGAGTCTGCTCCGCGGTACCGTAAGACACAGAGGTGATTTGGGGAGATCAAAGTAAATTTGGTTGAAAAAAACGAAACAGAAAGGTGGTAATTCCTGAATCCACAGAAGCTCAGAGCAGCCTTGCTCTCGAATGAGACATTGGTGAGGAATGCCCCCCTGTCCCGTGAAGAGACCCACCTGCCCGGGACCAGCTCTGGTGGCTCGTGTAGCAGGCAGGCAACAGCAAAGGTGGGTTTGAAACTTGAGAACAAAGGACAAACTGAACCGGAGAAGGGAAATGGCCCATGGAGAAAGGCACCTCTGTAGCCCCTGGGTGTGAGCCAGGGAGCAGCAGGTGCTGACCTAGCGGACTCATGCTGTTCTCAGCGGGGGGGAGGAGCTCCTGCTGTCCTATGGCACTGCTGAAAAGGGAAACTGAGGCTTGGAGAGGAAGAGGTCAGCACAGGTTAAGTGGTAGTGTGTGGACGGCCCATTGTCAAGTTTCCCCAAGGGCTGCTGCCAGCCAGCACCCCTCCCCCATCCCCCCCCCTCCCCATCTCCCCCCCCATGCCAAGTCCCTGAACACACAGTCCAAGGTGGCATGCTAATGAAGACGTTCCACAGAGACCGATTTTATTTCATATTTATGAGCACTAATGTAGAGAGAAATAATATTAAATGCATAGCGATAGATTAAAATACCTTCGGAGACGAGAGGTAATTAAGAAGCAAGGGTGGAAAAGCCTTGATTATTTACAAGAAAAATTGTGAAGGTGGAAGGAGCTATCCTTGGAGCAGATGGAGAAGATGGAGGAAGCGGGGTCCCCGGCAGGAGAGAGGCGGGGGGGGGGGGTGGGGGGGTGAGGGGGGAAGCATTTTGCAAGCGTTGATTTGGGATGCCCTCATCATGGAGGAGTCTGTGGTCTTTATGGATGGAGCCAGCCACCAGCACCTAGTGTGAACTTGTTATCGGAGTATTTTATAGTCCACCTGACCGAAAAGAACAACTGGCCTGTGAAATGATAGAGCAAATAAAAAAAGCCGTAAAAGAGCCAGAGTGGTAGTAATGGGAGATTGTAAGTACCTGAGCTCGGGGCAGAGTGCATTAAGTGAATGAAATAAAGCTTGAAGTGTGGGGGGAGGGGGAGGGGGAGGGCTGGACACCGCAGGGAGGTGGGGAGGAGGGAGCGGGAGGAGGGAGTTCCTGCAGAGGGCACTAACTCAGCATCTAGCATGTCAGGATCCCATGCCGCAGAGGTGATTAAGACGAGCATCTGTATTCACTGACTGGTCCCTGTGGCACAGTCTGCCCAGTTCCTTCTCCTGGCCATTGCATGCCAGGCCTGTCTTCCGCGCCCAGCTTCCTGCCACCTTGGAAGGCTCCCGTACAACCTCCAATCTGTCCAAGCCACACACCAGGGGTTCACAGACAAGAACTGGAAAACCAGGGTGAACTGTCCCACCTCCCTGCATTGTTCAACGTGGCCTCAGCATGGAGAATGCTTATGTGAAATTTAAATTGCATTTTTGGATTTCCATTTGAATGCACATGTCTGAATAAGTACCAAAGTGAGGGCTTTCTATACCAATAGATTAACCTCCATATCTTATAAATCACTTGATTATGATCACATGAAATATAACCATGTATTTATTTATTAAAGTCACACGTTTCAAGAAATTACTTCATGACAGCTGTCCAGCCAGGACTGCTTCAGGTCAGTGATGTCTTGAGACCCAGAGCATGCACAAAGGCCCGGTGGTCGTAGGAGAGACCACGAGAGCTCAGCCACCCAGAGGGTCAGATGTGGCCACACAAAGTCCAGCCACAAACCCACACAGATCTACCAGTCAATGCTGTGGTTTATGGTGGCACCAATTCCACACAGACTGCAAGGGAACTGGAGCAAGACAAATGCCAGTCCTCCTCTGCATTTCCAGAATGTTCATCGCTAAGCTGCCCCAGGCCTCAGGATATGCTGGGTCCAAACTCTCAGCCTAGACGCTTGGAAAATAGTTTCATAACAGTTCGCTAGTTCAAAAGAGGAAGAGGACAAGGAGAGCCTCCAACCCAGCTGGGAGGGAGAAGGCTATGCACTGAGAATTTCGAGCTTGCAGGTAGAAGACACAAAGGTTTTGGGGAATGACAGGCCAGGTCATCCTGGGCCAGGCCTCCCCTCTGCAAGGATCAAATGCCCTTTCCACCAAGGTCAAGACCCCTGAACCCCAAGGCTGCGGGGAAGGGTGAGTCCTGCAGCTTCTCACCCCACTCGGTTTAGATTCCTTTGTTTCTAAAGTATGTTTGTTTGAGCACGCGGAACTCCAAAAGGAAGGGAAAAAATGACTTGATAGCCTACTTCTTTCACAAGGCAAAAAAAAAATAAAGCCCTGGCAAAATATTATTTTAGCTATTTGTTCTGAGATTATGCCTTCCATTTTCAGGATGTTAATAATGGACTCTGGAGAGAATTTTTTCCCCCAGCCCAATAGCAATGTTGTAAAATTAAACATCCACGTGAGTGAGGGAAATTGAAGTAATTATCTTGCAAAGTAGAGGAAAACCTCTTCTATCCAAGAGCACCCCAGACAAAGAGCCCAACGGAACTCGTAATAACCGTTACTCCAAAATTGTAGCTCCGCGTAAGTGCTAAGCACTCACCAGCATTTTGAAACATCGTTCCCTCCACATTATGCCCCCCATTCGTCCTCTGCCGGTCCCGGTGGCTCTTTGGAGTCTTGTAGAGCAGAGGAGAACGCAGGTAGGGATTTGCCTGATGGACAGGGTCCCCTCCCACTGCCTGCCCAGCCCCTTCTCAGCGTCCACCTACGCTGCCATTTAGGGAACACTCAGGCTGAAGACAGAGACCTCACAACAGTTCAGGGAAAGGAGCTCGCTAGTCTTCTCAGGCCTGTCTCTACAAGAGGTAAACACTCCAACTAGAGCTCTAACTGGACCAGAGCCAGGGCCAAAGCCCAGGGCCCAAGGTGGTGCCCCAAGCCCATCCACACTGGCTCTGGTCAGCACAAAAGGTGCATTCCTCCAGGGCTGGTTCAGTGTTTCATTCAGGAAGGGGAGCCTCCCAGTGCCTCACTGTGAGATCACAGATAATTTACTAGGTGTCTGTGTCTCTCATTCTTTGTGGATAGGGAGGGTAAAGAATTGTCCCTACTTCAAAAGGTTGGGAGAGTTAGACAGACGCGGGTAAAACCAGTTTTGGTGCGGCATAAACCCCATTATGCGTTACCTGGGAGCTGACGGATGTGGCCGTTGTGTCGGCAGGAGTCGGGTCAGGGAACCAGAACATGATGTGAAGCACAGGTGAGCCTCCGAGAGCAGGAAAGACAAAGGAACACAGAAGCCACAGAGGCAGGAGCTGCAGGCAGCAGCCCTCACCCAGCTGGGCCAATGGATTATTATTTACATTATATTATGGGACTATTGTGCTATACTGTGCTATTCTGTTCTATAACCTGGGCCATTGGAGGAGAGATCCTGAAGAGCTGAGGCTCGGGTCTCTGAGCCCTGAGCAGGAATGGTAAAAACTTCTGGAAATGCAGAAAGAAAACAAAACAAAACCAGTAACATGCTAAGGAAAGAAAGAACCTTGAAAAGTATTGTTCAGGAAACTGGCCAGAAAAGCCATCAAAAAGAAGCAATCATCATTCTCCTCCTCCCCCGTGCCCAGTCTCCTGCCCCCCTCCATGCCCTGCTCAGGGCCAGCTGGGTATGGAGGACACAGAGTGTCACTATGGACACAGAGCTCAGGGAAGGGAGAAAAAGCTTACCACAGAGGTCCCAGAGGGGTCTCTGTCCTGGGGCAGTCTAGGGCTGCTGAGGTAGACAAGCATTGAAAACAAAAATAAATACACAGTTACACGTTTTGATTCGTCCTGAGGATGATGGGAATCCTAGGGACAATGTTTGTGGGAGGTCACAGAGAGGGCCTTTGAAAGATTGTTGAAGCCAAGATATAAAGTATAACACAAAGGTTCCACTTGCAGAATACAAGGGCCAGGGGAGGTGGGAAAGGGTGATTTCCTAAGCCAAGGAGACATCATGAACACATGGCCAGAGGCCGTTGGAGAGGAGGGTGTGGGCTCACGGCCCACACATGGCAACAGCAAGCCGGCCTGCTGCTACATCTGACATGGCCCGCTGGCTGACCAAGGGGCGCTCACACACTGGGAGATTCAATCACCGACCCTCAGTTCTCACAATCCCTCACTGTGATGCACCAAGCAAGCACTCGGGCAGCTCTGCTCCCAGGACCCTCTATTTGTTTGCTTTGTGTAGACTAGGTTTAGTTATGTTTCTGTTAAGTAGGTCAGTTGCAGTATCAGGACAGAGTGCTCCACCCCATCCAGGAGGGTCCATTCCTAGGGTCAGGATACATGCATTCATTCTTCCCATAGATACTTGAGCATCCATCCAGTGTCAGGTCAGATTCTGAATTATCGTTCTCTCTTACTACATCCTTACAATGTTTACACTCTAGGACATTTTCCTAAGCTGGCCCTTTATTGACACATTGGGGTGGAGGGACGCTGATGGCTCCTGTTTCATCCGGGTACTGTGGATGGATATACGTGGAGAATTCCCAGTGAGGCCTCAGGAATGCTGTCTGTGTTTGGGACTTGACTGTTCATTGTTCCGAGACATCCCTTCCTGCACCAGCAAGCATCTTGAGAAGGTGGGTGGTCCGCTAGAGGAAGGCCTGCACCCAGGGCAATGGTACCCACGGACTGTAGCTGCGATGGCTCATTTTGAGTCCAGAAGGAGGGCTGGGGATTGAGAGCAGGTTAAGCCGGCAGCACCACCTTAGGAGAAATCCAGGGCAGAGAATGTACTGGGTTCTTGCACAGCAATCATCATGAGGGACTCAAGAAAGAGCCAGAGCCAAATACACGCGCACCAGCTTTCCATCCTTGAGATAATGTAATGCAAGGTGCCAGCGGCTACTACCTGCGTGTCTGTGTGCTAGTGGTCACTGCCTGTACGCCTCTTGACCTTCGGTGCATTCCGGTGGCATTGCCCCCAGGCAGTCTCCAGCTCCCGGGTTGTTTCCATGGTCTGTTCTCGGGGCCACCACATCTGAGCTGAAACCCAGGCACAGCTTCGGTGCCCTTCTTGGGCACAATGGAGACGAAGCAACGATGCCGGCAGCTCTTTGTTTTCCCACAGTTGGGACATCTGCAGATTCGCTAATGGATGATGTTCCCATCTTGCCAAATGTTAATGGTGTAAAATGTGATCATTTTGCTGACAAATGTAAACAGGTCTCATTCTGACTTGCAGTGAAAATAATCCCTCAGTTTTGCAAAGTGGGAATAGTAGATTTTTGTGGCTGCTAGGTATTCCACTTCCAACTTCCTCCTGTAATGCGGTCATTCCTTCCGTTGCAGCTTTCAGGTGATGCATGTGAGATGCTTTCTCATTAGCACCCTAACGACAGATACGGTGCATCCTACGTCTGCATTGCACCATCTCAGACCCTGGAAATGAATTTGTTATAGCCGTGGCTGCAAAGACATCCACTTGTCTTACTCTGGCTGGGTAAGGAAGACTCTTTCCCTCTCCCAAAGTGGGGAGAAGCTCTGAGCTGGTGTCCTGTCCCCCCCATGCCTTCCGTTTCAGTCCCATGCAACTTGCCAGAGAAACAGCTTTTAGAGCATTAACATTACTAGTCTAGGAGTTTTCTCAAGGGATGGTCTCTCATACATACCTTCACTTCTACAAACATATATGTAATGTACCCCTTCTGTCCTTCCCCTTATGACACATTACCCCAAATTTTAGTAAAAGAACTGCTTAAGATTTCATAGGAATTTGGCATCCAATTCTATGCTGAAGAAGCCCATTGGCAGGGCTCAGCTTGATGGCCTCTAAATGAATAAGAAAGAATTCATTAAGAATTCATTGCTTTTAGAATCTAGTGTCATTCATAATACAACATCATTTGGAAAAGCAGATAATAGAAACCTTAAATTTCCCAGGCCCTATGTAAAAACATCTTGCAAAGGCTAGAGAAATATCTTGGCCAAGAGAGGAGAGAAAATTGTGTACACACACACACACACACACACACACACACACACACACACACACACACACACTCAAAACTTGTGGGTCATTTGACCCAGGGAACAGGGTCAAATGGAGTAGAGTTTAACATCAGGACTGAGGCGGAATGGAGGGAAATGCACTGCGAAATGACTGAACATTCTGTTAATGATGGTTGTGACAGTCTGTCATGGAAAAGTCATGAAGAAAGATGGGATGTTTCGGCAGAAAGGAGAGGAGGAAAAGGAAGAGGAGAGGAGAAGGGAGTGGAGGAGAGAAAGGAAGAAGGGAATGGAGGATACCAGAGGGGAGGGGACTGGTCCTTGGATGTCCCTTAGAAGACAATCTGGGCCTTGTCTGAAAACACAAGCAGGTGAAGGGGTGCATTTTCATTGGCCAGTGATGAGCTAACTGAGCCAAGACAGGAGGTGACAAGGCCACAGCCCAGCGTGCCATGCAGTACAAAGCATGGGAAAAGCATGGGATGGGGTCTCTAAAGGGGAGAAAAGCAAGGGGGAAACACAGGACAACCAAAACCAAAGCTGCCACCACACGAGCAGAACCAAACCCAGCAAAAACAAAAACAAAACTAGCCCTTTTAAATGTATACATTACATATATTATACATATTATATAATACTAAGATATAGTATGTGAATGTAAAGAAAATTTGAATTGGAGACCAGTAACATTGTTTACCCTCTGTCTCTATGAATTAGAGTATTGATGGTTACTCACATACATGCAATCATACAATGTTTCAAGAGTATCCGTATCTTCTCAGACATGGTTACACAAATCTTTAATCTTAGTTTCTCAAGAGACAGAGACAGGATCCTGGACTGAAGCTGGTCCCTCAGCCAAAGACAGTTCAAGATCCATCTGAAAACAAATTAAAAAGCACAAGGGCAGGGAACGTGGCTCAAGTAGGTAGTGCATTTGCTTATCAAGGTCCTGGGTTCAATGCTCAGTCTGGATAATGTTTGTATTGATATAAATTATATGCGTGTATACATATAGATCACACACACACACATATACACTATATACATGAGAAATTTTTATTCATCCTGTATCAGATCCTATCTGAGAGCCTGGATATCCATATTACCAGAACATGGAGACTCAGGAACTCGCCTGGAGCAGAATTTCACAGTTTACAAAGCACTTTCAAATGTCTAGTGGGTGTTCTAGGAAATATAATGTGAAATGAGACTGGAGGACAGGTGGGATTCTTTTAAAGCAGAGGAAATGGAGGCAGGGAGAGCAGGCAATCATTTCCTGGCATTGCTAAGATTTGCTCTCAGGGCCATTCTACTGAATGTCAGACTCCTTCCTCCCCACCACACTGCAGTTAAACCCCAACATCTAAACAAATCCAGAAATATGGTTTGTACATATGGTCCTATGTAAATATTTACATACAACTATGTGTGCACACGAGCACACACACACACACACACACACACACACACACACACACACACACAGGGACCTATTCTGGGCCTAGGGTAGGCTTTTAGAGCTCTCTTATAGGAAATCTGTGGTCAAGATATTACATTAGGAAATTAAATGTGTAATTTGAGCCCTCACTAAAATCTGTGCACCTCTGAATTAAATTAATTGTAATGTTCAAGGAAAATATATCATTACACAATAAAAATGGATAGGAATGCTAAAAAAATTAAAAGTCAACCAGTTCTGAAACAAACTTAAACTTGTATGATGGCAGGTGAGAGACAAGTATACTTCATCAAAGGCATCTAGGTGATCGTGTAAATTGGAGCACATGCAGACAAATCATTATTCGGCCATTAAATTGACACATTACAGGGACCGCCAGCATGACACAGGGACAGGTACCAGGGGACACTGCTGCAGCATGGCAGCAGACCTGATTAATGAAGCAATAGCAACCTGTGGTCCAGGCATTCCTCCACCTTTCAACCCCTCCCAACCACAGGTCCCTCCCTCCTCTGTCTCCTGAAAGAACAGACGTGGACCAAAGGGCAGGGATGAATTTGGAAGTCAGGGATGACAGGAAAAGGAGAAGCAAGGAACTAGAAAGAGAATGCATGGGTTATGGTCAGACTGCAGGCCTCATCTCAAATACTGCGTTTTCCAGGGGCTCCAGCTCCTCACTGAATCTTCAGATTTTCCTTTGTGCCAGTTCTCATACAAAAGGTCCTTGATGAGTTCAGCAATCTTGGCTGCAAATTGGACCACCAGCCAACAGGCTCCATGACAGTGGATACTGCAAGTTCAGGAAGAATTTTCTCTACTTCCCTCTACCTGATTTATAAAGGCATTACTTAGCTTTCCAGAGTATAATAAATATTAATTAATTTGCTGTAATCTTGCTTAACAGTTTTACAGTAGCTTCATAAAGCATAATTAAGATAGCAGACCAAAGACTATATCCATGGTAGGTATTATTATCTTGCTATATTAATTTTCAAAAATACAGTGTCTAAGCAATACCTTAATTATCCACACAAGTAGAGCCGGCCACAGCCACCTCCATGGGACACCTCCCCCGGGATACGGGGGGTCAGTGTGTTTCTGTATCCAGGGTCAAAGGTGGAGGACACGAATTCATTGTCAGCTCTTCTCAGAGATATCATGACACCCCATAATCAGATGAAGAAGCTCAGAGAGGCCGCTGCCTCTCTGAATGAGTGAGGAGTAGAAGACTATGAACCAGAGGCCCTGGAGACCTTTCTCCAGGGAGACACCGAGGACACAGAGACACAAGTAGAAGGAGGGTTGGTCTCAGGGTGTGAGGATGGAGAAGACCGGATGGTTCTCCTCCAGGCAGGAAAGGTAATTTTCACGTGGCCACAACTTTGCTTTGCTGCTGTCGTGCCAGGAAGTCGAGGAGGAGAAGGAAGAGGATTGGAGCACAGGGATCTGGACTGAATCTGGAGGAATTCACCGGCGTGGACGACGGGAGACGTGGGGTGGGGTCCACTACCAGGAAGAGTCCACCTGCTCCTCTTCGGGCTGTCAGAGTCAAGTGCTGGCACTGGGGTAACCCTGCCTAGAGCTGTCATGCGAGGCAGGAGGGAAAGTTGTAGGTGTCAGGTTCCTTCTAAGCTGAGGTTTACGAGGGCTGCTGTTGTTGGCAGAAGGGAGGAGCAATCCACCACTGATCACCATGGTCAGGAGATGTCCCTGGAGGAAAACCCCTGACACGGCACATTCTGGTGACAGTCACAGCCTGTGACTGTGTCTCTTGGTCTTAAGCAAGAATCGGCACATGGTGGGACCTCATCGTGAAGTGGGTGCTCTTGTTTTTGTTTTGTGGTGCTGGGAATTGAATCCAGGGTTTTGCAAACACTACCATTGAGTCACACCCTCAGCCCTTCATTGGAGTTTTCATTTGCTTGTCCGTGCACCTTTTGTTTGCTTGTGGGCTCTTCGTAGATTCCCTTTTGTAAAGCATGGGTCCAAGAGTCCTCTATATACTCTGGATACCAGTCTTCTGCCCCACACATTGTACCAATATATTCTCCCAAATGCTGGCTGAGCTATTCGTTTTCATAACTCTGTGAAAGAACAAATGTTGTCCCTTTGTGTGTGTTCTAAGAAGTCTTTTAGCTGAAGATTAGATAGATGTTCTCTGATGTTGACTTATGCAACGCTTGTAGTTTTACACTCACATAGATAGGTCTAAGATCTATTTTATGTTGATTTTTATATGTGGTGGAAGGTGAAGGGTATGATTCTTTGTTTTCTATACAGCTATTCAGGCTGTGTCGGCACCAATTATTGCATACAATTATTATCAGCACCAATAATTTACATATGATTCTATATGGTAATTTACATATTCATTTGCAGGTTGCATTTCCTTGGCCCTTTATGGAAAAGCTGTTAACTATGTAAATGCTGTGGTCCATATAGTTGTCTCTGTGTCAGGATTGCTGTGACTCTACACGAACCCTACAATAAGGTAGGAAGAGCACTGTCTTTGCTCTTTAGAAAAAACATTATTGCACCCTGCATTCTTGGCATTTTCATATAAATTTTACAATTGACTTGTCAGTTTCTAAAGGAAAAGTAAGGCGGTCTAAAAGGAGATGTTTCATTAGAATCACATTCACTCTGGTTCAGTATTGAGTCTTCCAATCCAAGTGTATATTACACGTCTCCTTTCTTTATATTTTATCTCATGGATATTTTGTAGTATATGGATGCTGCACAGATTTTCTTAAATGCATGCTTCATATTTTTATGCTTCAGTAAGTGCTATTTAAATGTTTGACTTTCAAATCCTTCATTGCAAATACATAAAAATCTTACCCATCAATTCTTGAATGAATCCATGTTTGGGAATCTTGCTAAAATCACAGATCAGTGATAGTAATTTTGTGGTGGAGTCCTTGGGATTTCCTGTGCACACAATCACACCTTTCAAGAATAAAGGTGACTGGTTTCCATGTCTCCCTTTCCAGCCTATAAGGCTTTGCTTGGCCCCTCCTGCAACTGTTAGCATCCCGGGAATACTATGAGAAGGAGTAGCACAGTGGACGTCGTTGACTTCTGATTCCAGAAGAGGAAATGCTCACTGTGTCCTCATTACCTGTGATGGCTGCTGGAAGTTTCCCTCAAATACTATCTGTTTGAGCAAATTTCACTCCTCTTGGTTTCAGAGTTTTCATGAACAGATGTTTAGTTTTAGTTTTTTAGTTTAGTTTTCAATTTTTTCTCTTTTTCTATGGAGATGATCTGATGGTCTTCCATCAATATTGCAACTTTCAATGCTTAATTTTCCAATGACAAATCAACTTTTCACTTCTAGTGCATTCTTTTCCTCCTCCTCCTCCTCCTCCTCCTCCTCCTCCTCCTCCTCCTCCTCCTCCTCCTCCTCCTCCTCCTCCTCCTCCTCCTCCTCCTCCTCCTTCCTCTTTGTGGGTCAAGGAGCTTGAACTCAGGGCCTGGACACTGTCCCTGAGCTCTTTTGCTCAAGGCTAGTGCTCTACCACTTTGAGCCACTTCCCGTTTTCTGCTGGTTAACTGTAGATAAGAATCACACCAACTCTTCTGCCCAGGCTGACTTCAAACCATGATCCTCAGATCTCAGCCTCCTGAGTAGCTAGGTTTACAGGTGTGAACCACCAGCACCTGGATTAGTGTAGTTCTTTATACTAAATTTTACAATTTTTTTCTCAAAGATCATTGGTCTTGTGAATGTTTATTCATGATGGTGGTTTGATGATTTGGCATTAGTATCAGGACTGGCCTTCTGAGACAAGCTGGAAGTATCCATCTCCCTCTGTTTTGTGGAAGTTTCTGTAAGATCCACAGTTTTTCTTCCTTAAGTCTTTTTTTTTTTTTTTGGTCATGGGCCTGAACTCTGGGCCTGGGCGCTGTCCCTTAGCTCTTCAGCTCAAGGCTAGCACTCTACCACTTGAGCCACAGTGCCACTTCCAGTTTTTTCTGCTTATGTGGTGCTTAGGAATTGAACCCAGGGCCTCATGCATGCAAGGCAAGCGCTCTACCCCTGAGCCACCTTCCCAGCCCTCTTCCTTAAGTCTTTACTACAACTCACCACCAAAGTCATAAGTACCTACAGTTACACTTGAAAGATCTTAAGTATTTAATATTTTTCTTAATATAGATCTATTTTCATATTTTGCTTCTTCTTGGAATCTTTCTGGTGTTTCTTTTAAAAAATATATACATTTCATTCATTGGTATTAACTATGCCATAATCCCTAATTGTTTGAATGCCTACAGCGCCTGCATCCATGTTCCTTCTCTCAGTCATATTATTAGTAAATTTTATTTTTAATCATCCATTTTAATCAGTCTACATCAAGGCTTATTAAATGTACTGATATTTTCCAAGAATAATCTTGGTTTTCAATTTTTTTCTCTGTGTTCTTATTTATTTTTTTATTTTTTAATATTTAAAAAAAAATTTTGGGGTCCAGTCATGGGGCCTGAACTCTGGGCCTGGGCGCTGTCCCTCAGCTCTTCAGCTCAAGGCTAGCGCTCTACCACCTGAGCCACAGCACCACTTCCAGCTTTTTTCTTTTTGCTTATGTGGTGCTGAGGAATCGAACCCAGGGCCTCATGCATGCAAGGCAAGCGCTCTACCACTGAGCCACCTTCCCAGCCTCTTCTCTGTGTTTTGTATTTTATTTATTTCCACTTTTCATTATTTCTACCCTGCTACTTCCTTTGAGTTTGATTTGCTCTTCTCTTTCTGGCTTTCCAAGGTGGAAGCTAAGAT
This sequence comes from Dipodomys merriami, assembly GCF_024711535.1. Lineage (NCBI taxonomy): Eukaryota > Metazoa > Chordata > Mammalia > Rodentia > Heteromyidae > Dipodomys > Dipodomys merriami. The sequence continues at coordinate 558,613 of NW_027206424.1, read as the reverse complement.
CTCTGGTTTGCAATTTGTTCCTTTCACACCTGTAGCTGCATACCATAACATTTGACAAGTTGGGTTTTTATTTTTATTCCATTTAAAATATTTTCTAATTGCTCTTAAAATCTCTCCCTTAATCCATGCATTATTTAGAAATGCTTCTTATGTCCCTAAATGCTTGGGGACATTCCAGACCATCCATTATTGACTAATACTTCTCACTTTTTACTAAAAATGAATACCTTAGTATTACTGATCCTAACTTTTCTTGTGATCCGAGAACATACTTTCAAACTTTTTAAACTTCGTAAAACTTCTTGGACAGCACAGCAAATAGTTTCTCTTAGTAAATAGCATATGTGTCCTTGAACAGAATGTGCGCCTGCTCTCATTGCCTGGAATAAAACGTAGCCTGAGCCTAATTGGCCAGAGGGTTGACTACGCCTTCTGTGTTGAAATCTGCAGGTACAAGAGTGGCGTCCTCTGGCTTTCCATTTCATTCTGTCCATTTTGTTTTATGGATGCTGCAGCTTTTAGCACACAGAATTACATTTATAACTGCCATGTCTTCCTGCTCTAATACCCTTGTTGCCATAGCAAATTATCCAGCTCAGCCATTTGGAAACTCTCTTTGACTTAAAGTTGATTTCATCTGACATGAATACCGTCACTCCGGCTTCCCTATGCTTCCTGTTGGAATGCTGCATTGATCAGAAAGTGATTTCCGAAGTAACAGCAACAGTAAGAATCACAAGGAACGAAAGAGAATACACCATTTAACACAGTCTTGACTTATGTAATTACGGGAGAGGGTAACAGTGAATGTCTGGTTTTGTTTTTGTGTTCGCTTCCGCAGCTTCAGATAGAGTTCACCCAGCACTCAGAGAAGCTGAAGGAGATCTTGAAAAATGCTTGGAGGCACAGACCTGACTCAGTTGCTTCTTCCATTAACAGTCAGCAACAGCATGCATGAGCCCCAACAGTTCCCAGTGCCTTTGCACAGACCGTCCACACCATCAAGGATCATGCCTGAAGGGTGAGCAGTCAACAAGTAGATGTGGTGGAACTCACACTTGGGGCTCTTCTTGGTGACTCCTTGAACTTTCATTTACTTCACCAGGTTCAAGTCCCCCCATCTGATGCACCGAGCCGGTGCGGTTTCTGCTTGGTGCGGCCATGCTCGGGGTGGAACTGGGAACCCAGCACAGCTCACCACATGCAGTCTATCTTTCAGAACACGCTCTGCCTCCAGGTTTCTGGCGGCTTTTCTGCTAGGCCATTTGCCATCTCCATGAAGATAGACGTGATTGTCATTGAAACTGGAGTTTCCAGACGCCAGGCCTGAGCTCCAGCAGTCTCTCCACTTGCCACCACATGCCAAATAAAGACACATGGAAAAGGGCAGAGAAGGGACATTTTATTACTCTGCAGCCACAGGTAGACAAGGAACAGAGGGAAGGGGGAGGGCCCTGGCTGCTCCTTATTCTGGTCCTTGGGGAAGGTTCTGGAGAAGATGCTATGGTGGCCATCACTGGTCAGGATAAACAAGTCAGCATTGCCCGGTGGGTATTCAGTCCTGAGGAGGCCCCATTGCTCCTCCTCGCCATAAAGATGTCTATCAATCAATCCTGTGCTTCCTGACAGGATCGCAGGTGATTGCAAAGCGACTGCAGATACAATGAGTTCGAGGCCTGTGTACAGTGGAGGCAGAGATGCCAAGCTTTTCTCCTGCTTTCGGTTACTTTGTGGACTCGAGTAAGGAAGTGAGGTTCCTCAGCAAAGAGCAGTGTGTAAGAACTTCCTGCAGAATCATCCAGAGCTCTGGGCAAAGTCAAGACCCCAGACCATCTGTGGGTCTCTCGTGCCCAACATTTACCCTGTAGGGGTGCAGATGTTCGGTTGCTCTGGTCTCAGCATCCGGCATCATGAGCCACAGGGCCATGGCCTTCTGAGGCTGATTGGTGAGACAGATGACTCCTATGAGCCCTTCTAAGTAGGCCTTGACCAAACTCAAAATGGTCTCAATTATAAGACCAGGAAAAATCTCCTGTTACCAGCTAAAGTCTTACAGGCATCCTGTCTGTACAATCCTCTTTCTGATGGAAGGATTCTGACTCATGGTCACTTCCTATTTATTCACAGTCAAGACCTGAGTCACTTAAATTACCCACGTAGGTTAAGAAGATGATGAGGGGAGGGGAGGAGGAGTTTGTCCACATCTCTGAACTCCTTGGCTATGTTCTATCCCCACTGTCCTGTCCTGCTGGGGGTCTCTGACATCCAGTAACATCCACATACTTCGAAATTCACTCTTGAAATCTGGTGTGTAACTGTTTTCCTCACGGCTAGGTGACTTTACAAGTGAACTGAGTTCTATCCTCTTATAAAAATGACAAATTCCAGGAATCCTACTGAGAAAACCACATGGCCACGGTGTGCTGACCTCTTGATTTTTCCCATGGAACAAGGACTTCTCCTGTCCCTTCGTTGTCATGTCCCATAGTAGGGGATGAAAGAGTCTTTCTAGGCCTAATTGTTTCTAAACAAATATACCTAGCGATAACCCATTCTGGGCACTTTTCGCTTGTTGGATAGTTTATTAGTATTTGTCCATGTCAAGGCCTCGGAATTCAAAATGTGCTCAAAACAATTCAGAGAGCTCATGGCGAAGTCTTCTCCAGGGTGTTGAGATGACTCATTTCCTGGTGTAAAGGAGGGAGAATCACATTCAGTTTTCTAGGAGAGAGAGAGAGAGAGAGAGAGAGAGAGAGAGAGAGAGAGAGAGAGAGAGAGAGAAAGAGAGAGAGAGAGAGAGCGCTCAGGCCTACCTGCTCTTAACAGCCTTTCAAAAAGAATGTTTTAGTCAGAGATTTTTATAGATTTTCGTGATAAAGTTTACAGGCAGGTTTTAAGATGTGGGAGAGGGGGAGGGTAGAGAGGGCTTTGTTTTTAATTTAAAAATCTTTTGAAATGATCATTCATCTTAACATTAAAAAAAAAGGCTTCCATGGTTTAGGTCTCTGGCTCTTTATTGAAGACATAGTTTCCTCAAAGTAATTTATTAGCACTAGTTGGGAACATAATCATTTTACATTGCAAAAACATGTGCCGTATTATAGGAGCATAATAGTTTATCCACATAATGAAACACTACACAGCTGTCAAAACGATGAGGAGAAGCTGTGTGTACAGACTAGGAAAAATGGTCTATTTTATAAGCGACTTTCCTGCCCTATTTTATTCTAAATACTATGTGCATATATTCAGATCTTTCTAGACATATTGGTAAGTATGCATGCCCACTGTTATCAGTTTTAATCTCTTAGGAACAGAATAGAGGGACGCAAGGGACAGAAGATTCATGTTTTACTTCGTATATTAAGTAGGGCACGGTCAGAAAGTTTTCCCCCTGGTGTAGGTTATTCTGTATTTTTCAAAATTGTTTTATTTTCCATCTCCGGAGGAGGAATGAAGATGGTGGCGTAGTGATGGGATTTAACCCGTGCGCCTGCTGTGCCTGGAGCACAGAGAGAACTCCACTTCAGAGACCACAGCAAACGCACTAGAAAGAACCAGAGTTTGACACCAACCAAGAAGCCCCCAACGTAGCGTTTAGTAGAGACAAACACAGAGAACAGAAGCAGGTGCCCAGCACGCTGCGCTGCAGCCCGGGCTGGGCTCTAGAGCCATCGCTGTGTTTTCTTCATTTTCTTTTCCGCTCCCCCCTCCTTTGCTCCCCTCACTCCCCACTCCCACCCCTGGACTCAACCTTCCCAACAGACAGCAGTGACGTGCCCAGGGTGCCGAAGCTGAATCTCGGAACTGCGAAGGCCGCCACAGCAGCCCTGTTTTCAGGGACAAGAGGACTCCATGAAGTAACTACAAAAGTCAGCAGGGCCCCTGGCCCCGGGATGGTCTCTGCAGAGCCTCTAATGCCAGCGCCTCTGATGCCTGAAATGGTCTTGTCCAGCAAGCCCAAAAGCCACATGAGAACACCCCCCCCCCATCAAAGGCTGTGCCCACACAGCCCCCAAACCAATAAACCAATCACGAAATGGACAACAGAAGTTAAGAGAAACTTCTCAGAAGAAGAAGCAAGACACACGAGGAAATGCTCAACAGCCCTGGCCATAAAGGAAATGCAAAGCAAAACAACTCTGAGACAGTCAGCCTGGCCACCATTAAGAATTCAGAAAAAGCAACGCTGGTGGGGATGTAGGGAGAAAGGAACCCTGGTGCACTGGTGGTGGGAATGGAAACTCGTGCAGACTCTCTGGACAGCAGTCTGGAGGTTCCTCACAAAACTAAACGAAGACCTTCCCCATGACCCAGCCATTCCACTCCTAGGCATCTACCCTGAGCATCACACGTCAGAATACAGTAAAGACACCTGCACATCCATGTTCATTGCTGCACTAGTCACAATAGCCAAGTTTTAGAAACAGCCCACGTTTAATAAAACATGAAACACACACACAATGGAATTTAACTCATCCATTAGAAAGAGTAAGATTATGTCATTAGTAGAGAAATGGATGGACCTAGAACAAATCATGCTAAGTGAGGTAGGCCAAACTCAGAGAGACAAACAGCACTTTTTTTTTTTATTGTGAAAATACTGTACAGAGGGGTTACAATTACATGGACAAGATAATGAGTACATTTCTCATCAAGCATTGCAGCCTCCTCCTTTGTTTCCCCTTCCCATCCCTTCCCATCCTCCCCTCGCCCCCCCCACCCAATCCTCCCCGCCCCCCGCCACACACACCAAAGTTATAAAGTTCATTTTCGACATAACGATTTGTACATCTCATTGTTGCAATGGGTTCACCTGTATACCTATTTAAACGATTTGTTTTTCCCCTTCCCCTCCACAAATTATACTGACATCAAATACAGTGAAAGCAGGGGTTATACTGTGGGGGAGGGACATACAAAGCAACAAAGAAATAATCTTATAAATGTGTTAGAAATGATCGCATGAAAGAAAAAAACATTTGAATACATATCTTAGGGTTCATTTCCCTAACATGACCTTATCTGACCTTTTCTGCTTGACTCAGACATACACTAGATATTGCAAATAAGGGAAACCATGGGACCTATGTTTCTTTGGGCCTGGCTTACTTCACTTAATATAATTTTTTCCAAGCCTTTCCATTTCCTAACAAATGGGGCAATGTCATTCTTTCTGATGGAGGCATAGAATTCCATTGTATATATACAGCACATTTTCTTGATCCATTCATCTACTGAGGGGCATCTGGGTTGGTTCCATATCTTAGCTATAGTAAATAAGGCTGCAATAAACATAGTCATGCTGGTAGCTTTAGTGTGGTCTTATTTGTAAACTTTTGGGTAAATGCCCAAAAGTGGGATTGCTGGGTCATAGGGGAGCTCTATGTGGAGTCTTTTGAGGAACCTCCATACTACTTTCCAAAGTGGTTGAACAAGTTTACACTCCCACCAACAATTCAGTAAAGTTCCCTTCTGTCCACATCCCCTCCAGCATTTGTTGTTATTAGAATTCTTGATTTTAGCCATTCTAACTGGTGTGAGGTGGTATCTCAATGTTGTTTTGATTTGCATTTCTTTTATGGCTAGGGAGGTTGAGTATTTCTTCATGTGTCTATTGGCCATCCTTCTTTCCTCTTCAGAGAAGTTTCTCTTTAAGTCTTTAGCCCACTTATTTATTGGGCAGTTGTTTCGTTGTTGGGGGATTTAATTTTTTGAGTTTCAGGTATATTTTAGATATGAGACCCTTGTCTGTTGTATGAATAGTGAAAATCTTCTCCCAATCCGTGGGCTTTCTATTGATCTTGCTAGCTATGTCCTTTGCCATGCAGAAGCTCTGCAATTTCATGCAATCCCATTTGTCCAACCTTTCTTTGATTTGTTGTGTTTTTGGGTCTCTATTAAGAAAATTTCGACCTATGCCAACAAGACCTAAGGTTTCTCCTATTCCATCCTGTAATCAAACAGCACTTATTTTATCTCATACACAGAAGCTCGATCTTAAATATAACCAGACATGATAACCCACACAGGAGTCTCGGCATTCACACACAGTCAGTTTAAAGGAGGACACCCTTCGGGGAGGAACACAGAGGTGTACCTTCTCTGAACATTAAAATACTATTTATTGAAATAAACTCCAGGAAATGGAAACATGTTTTTCTTTGTTGTTGTTGTTGTTGCTGCTGCTGCTGCTGGTGGTATTTGTTTTTGCTTTTTTTTTTTTTCTTCTGGGGAGTAAAGAGAGGGCACAGAAAGGAAGGGAGGAAGGGTAAACAAATTGATCATGCTATTCATTATCCACTATGTAACTTGTAGGAAAGGACGGGAGGGGAAAACTGGGGGAAAGCAAAGGCTGGGAAGGGTGACATTGTCCAAAATGAAAACGTACCTGACTTATGAAACAGTAGCCCCTCTGCACAACACCTTAATAAAATCATTTTAAAAAATAAAGAAGCCTCTGGAAGCAAGAAACAGTTCAAGGGGAGGAGGGGACCCTATGGCACTGTGTTGGTGTCATATTCTGTTCACCGGGCGTGTCTGGATTACCCACGCATCACCGGGAAGTGCCTGGTAAATATGAGACTCCCAGAACAGATACTGCGCTTGATCTTAGCCAAAAGGCCAAGAAGTGATGGGCTGCATAAATAAATGCACACACACCCCTGAGTCAGAACCTGCCCCTGCACACAGCCCATCATATTGTGTGTGTGTGTGTGTGTGTGTGTGTGTGTGTATTTTAATGAACCATCCTGCACCCATTACCTGCTGAACACACAGTCAGGTTTTGAGTCTCCTTCTCCCAGGAGCTCTGGGTATCCCGGCCACCTAGGAAGACAGGCCATGTACATGGTACCTGAAACATAGAGGGGAAGTAGGGCTGAGCCGAGCAGGCAGATGACCCTTTGGGTCCATCCAGACCAAACGGGGAAGAATCAGTTTCGGGAGCAACAGGCTGCCTGCGCCTCTGAGAACAGCTCTTGCCGTCAGGTAGACGAGAAGGGCATTCCGGCCCCATGGCTGGCCATCACAGGAAACGCAGAACTCAAGGCAAGCTCTCTGGATTCGAGTCTCCTCTGGCGTCCATTGTGAGACAGCACGGATGGCATGGAGAATCTCTCCGTGTATTTTTTAACTTCTGCTAGAAGACAATTTCCTTCTGCATAGATATTACTGTGATGACCCGTTTGGCCTGAGGACCCTGAGCGTCTGGGCCTTCACATGACACTCAAGAAAGGGGGTAGAGTCGGCACAAGAACTCAGGAAAGAGCTTGCCTCCTCAGCCATGGGTCTGTCCCGTGACCATCATGATTATTTTGGGGTCCATCACTGGCTGACGTCACCCCCGGTCCTTCTGCAGGATGCCACCTCTGCCATGCATGGGCTGGGAGCCAGCTGGAGCTGGCGGGAGGTGTATCTAAGTTTCTGCCCTCCCCCGCACCCCAGGCCCGGACCTGCATGGAGAAGCACGAAGTCCTGGAAGCAGCCACAGGGCCCCAGGAGAGGAGCTTGCCTGAAGGTGCCACCGAGGGTTATGGAGGAGGGGTAAGAGGAAGTGCAGGCCCCAGTCCTGCTCACATCCCTAGATCCAGGATCCCAAACCAACCTAGACACACCCCTCCCTGCATCTGTTTTGGAAGGCACACCAATAAAGGACTTTGTCCCACACCCATGGGAATTGGCTTCGCGTCCAGGACTCAAAGGGAACCTTGTCCCTTCCATCAGCCACCTGTGTGACATCACTGCTTTCTCAAGCCTGGGAGTTGGACCCCAACAGAGGGGGACAGCCCGCACTGTCTGCTGACAGCCGGGGGAGGGGGAGACTAGGCTGGACCTGGACACATTTCTGTGAGGTGGCTTGCTTATTGTGGGTTTTCTTTTTACTATAATATGACTCAAATATGGGCAAACTATAAATCAGGTATAACTTCTTTATGTTTATGGCTCTTACACATCTATAAAAACCAAAACAAATTTAAAGATTAAATACAGGCATGGCCATAAAACCTATAAAAGTCCAATTAAAAGCCTGGGTTTAATGTGACAGATGAGGCTGCGCTCGAACTGCACAGCCTCACAGACGTGACTTCTGGGCCGACTGCTCCCACTGGAGTTTCTACCACTCGTCTCCCCGTCACCCGGCCTTCCCCACGTCTCTGCGTTTCCCAGTTCCGCTCCTGGGATCCTGGGTCTGCATGGCATGACAGGACAGCATGTGTCTCTCCGTGGAGAGACATGATCTTCCCCAAAACAGCCTCCTTCCATCTCAGCTGTGGGTCTAGCCCACGTGACACTTGTGTCTTGGTCACCAGCAACCCCAGGTGGTGTAGCACTCCACAGTTTACAAAGATTGTTCCGTCTGATTTCAGTACGTTCTCCCAATGACCCTGTCGGAGGGAGAAAATGAACAATGCTTGCGGATTGGCCAACAACCTTTTAGAGGTGATCGGCTGAATGCAATGTGCTCTATCGTACATATAAAGGTTATTAGTCAGAAAAACCGGGGAAAGCCAATTCAGTGTCACGACTTGGTTAACAGTAATGCAGCAGTGACTTTTTTATCATGCGCACCCATGTAACGTGTGGTTACGAGTGTCACCTGCAGGACAAACAGGTGGATGGGTCCTTGCACACCAGCCCCCGTGTTGCTGCACCTTTTCTGTAAGCTTCAAATGATGCAAAACAAAAGCTTTATTTAAAGAGAAGAATAAAAACATCATCAGAAGAGCTCTCGAGATAACTGTGCTGGAAGGTCATAGCGGAACTGTAGATAAAAATGTCTCACAGATAGACAGTTGTGACTACCCTTCCCTTTGCTTCCATATGTTGCTTCTTTTTAAAAAGCTATAATTAATTTTTCCACTATCATAGGAACATAAAAAAACTGGAAGATTATATATAGAGAGAGATCGATCTATCTATGTATCTATAAATACATAATTTAAAAGAGTGAGAGTAAAATGTCTCTCACCACAGTTCCATCATAAAGACAGTACTTGGGCATGGACCTGAACTCTCTTTCCCTGGTGCAGGTCTCTCTATGCATCCGTTCATCCTGTGTCTTAGCCTCTCCATCCCCTGCCTGCCTGACTGCCTGAGCTCTGCTATGGATCTGCTTACACTCCTGCACATGAAACTCCCACCGAGCCCCCCCCCCCAAATTCCCTACTTCCTAGAGAGCTCACCCACTGCTCTGTGCCCACACACCAAGGCCACACCCAGAGCCCAGGAACGCCCTTCCCACCCTTGGAAGCACAGGACGAATAGTCCATCCCCCCTGATCGGCACCACCCGCGTGGCTGCATCCTGTTGTGGCCTGCGGAGGGAGCACTCGAAGCCAGGGTGAGCACCATCTCTGTGACTGACAGCACCGCTCTCTGCACTCAGTCCTCCCCAGAGCTCCCGCCTCTTCTGCCCCTCAAGCCCGTGTCCTCCTCTCCCATCCCATCAGCTACAGAGGCTCTCCTAGCTCTGATCATGGGGGAGCCAAAGGCATCCACAGCCCCTCTAGCGCCCTTTCTCTACTCCCCTTGTTAGAGCATTTTGAAATAAACACAGCCAACCATCTCCTCAACGGCTCCTCCCTCTTGGCTTCTGAGTTGGCTCCAAAGATACTTGTCTCCTGGTGGGGTCCTCCTGAATCCACAGCGTGTCTGCGGAGCTTGCCTTCGCTCTTCGGTGTTTCCGTGATTCACATCTCCTGGGCTCCTCCCATCCCCAGCTCCTTTGCTTTAAGAGACCTGGAAATCGAGCCCTTCTTTCCTTTCCAGTTTTTGCTCATTCCAATGCAATGGCCACTTGAGCCACTCTGCCTCCCTGTCTGCTCCTTCGATAAGCCACGCTTGCTCCCACCTCAGGACCTCTGCACTGGCTCTTTTGTACTCGGGATACTCTTCCCACAGACAGCCTCGCAGCTGTGCGCGTCGTGCAATTCAGATCCGAGGCTGAATCCACAGAGAGGCTCTGGATGCCGTTCACCTCCCTGGCCCCCTCACGATCCTCTCTGTAGCTTGACCACCACCAGACATTGTGCATATTCATCTGCTGGCTTATTGCCAGCCTTCCTCCCTCTCTCTAATGAGTCCCTGCAGACATGGCATGTACATGCCTTGTGTTCAACTCTATTTCCCAGACCAGTAAGAACAGAGAGCTGAGATCTAAGGTTCAAAGCCAGCCTGGGCAAGAAAGTCCGTGAGACTCTTCTCTCCAATAAACCACCAGAAAAACCAGAAGTGGTGCTGTGGCTCAAAGTGGTAGAGGGCTAGCCTTGAGCAAAAAATGATCAGGGAAAGCCCAGGCCCTGCGTTCAAGCTCCATGACTGACCAAAAAAAAATACCTGGTACACAGCAGGTACTCAAGAAATATTTACAGAATGCATGGGTTCTTCTACGGAATGCATGTTCTTCTAACAACGGGTACTCCCATCGAATGTAGAGGGGGCTCAGATGCGCTGTGTGTGAAAAGCTGTAGACTCAGCAAATAGGAAAGTCAGGGGCTCCAACGTCGTCTGTCCCTCCAGACAGGGACACTACGCTGAGACACACGTTTCCCAATGCCACTTAGCAAGTGAGCAGGGAAGCCCAGACATTCCTCTCCATGATCGCATAATGCTTCTCATCCACAAAATACTATTCAAGAAATGCAGCTTGATGATTATCAAGTACTTAGAGTTACCCTGAGAAAAACCTTCCTGTCCAAAGCTCTTAGAGAAAAACTTCAATGTTTTATAGGCAAATAATGTTGTCTATAATGTTTTATAGACAAATAGACATTGCTCTTTAAGAAAACTTGAAAGCAATCTACACGTCTTTGCCTCTATCTCTCTGTGTGTGAATTTTCTTAGCCTGCGCTTCCCAGAAATGGACAAAGAGGGCTGTCCTGTTGTCATGAGGTTTGCCACAAACCCCCAGTGGCCAGGATGGGATGGACTGAAGGAGCATCTGCTGCCCTATGACCCCTCCCCAGCTCCTCGGCTGGGGGATGCCATGGCAAATAGCAAGGCGGCCGTGTGTGCAGATCTTCTGGGAAAGAACGGAGAGAAGAAGGACTGGGCTGGGAGAATGTGGAGAAGCCTTTAAATTGTTTTCTTTGCAAATCAAATCGCAGCTGAGGTTTCTCGTGTCCTACCTGCCTGTTCCATCAATGGCGTGGGAGTGAACGGGGGCATGTTCTGGAAGGTATGGGTGAGTAGGGGTGAGTATGGTCAGCAGCCTAGTCCTTTCCCCTTTCCTGTCATTCTGAGGCTCCACCGGCCACCAGAGCTTCAGATCGATGCAGGTCTTGGTGAGACTGCTGAGATGGAGACCTCAGAGTGTGCAGGTTCTGAAATTGCACTTAGAGCCACACTCTTGCTTAGCACTTTTGCTCAAGACTGGTGTTCTATTACTTGCGCCATACTTCCACTTTGAGCATTTTGGTGGTTTTGTTGGAGATAAGGGTCTCACGGACGTTCCTGCCTGCACTGGCTTCGGACCACAACCCTCAGATCTCAGCCTCCTGAGTAGCTGGGATTACAGGCGTGAGCCACCGGCACCCAGCCACATAGTTCCTTGTGAACAATTCTTGTAAAAGTTATTTTTAAGACACTTATTCTGGTGTCACAAGAATTGATTCTCCTCAGTGATTAAATGCCAAGATTGCATTAAAGCAATCCATCCGCAAGCAGCAAACCCCTATCTCATCTCCATGCTTGGGTCTCAGGATAAGAGGAAAGAGCCATCATAACCAGATCCCTTCTACAAAAAACGGGCACTCCAGACATGCTGGAGGGGGACAAGCAGAGCCCTGTAAATTCTCCTCTCCCACCCTGCAAGTGTGCATGCTGGCTTCTAAACGTAGGAGATTATTTGGAGCCAAAATTATGGAAATCCTAATGAGACCAAAAAAAAAAAAAAAAAAGGAAAACAATGTGTTGTCATCCCAGTGGGGAGATAATTCGTTGCCGTCTCTTCCTTCACTCAATCCAAAACAACAACAGCCTTGAAAGTATTCCTGCAATGTTCACTGTACTCCAAAACATGACAAAAACCATAATTCAGATTTATAGCTTGGTGTGTGTGTGTGTGTGTGTGTGTGTGTTTCTTTTTCTTAAACTAGTAATGAAGTTGTAAATGCAGCATTTCTTTCATTACCTATTCATTAAAGATATGACATGAAAACAGAGTTTCCATGGCAATGGCTTTGTGGATTCTGTGAGCATAATAAGAATTTCATTGTTTACACTACAGCCCAGATAACTGACGGCTGCCGTTGTGGCTGCTGCAGTCTTATTTCGCTTCGCAAGTGCATTGCAGGGCAGAGGGCAGGGCGGCCGGGCTGAGCGCAGGCCACGGTGCGGGCAGAGCCGTGGCACTGGTGGACACAACACACTTCAGGATGGAAAGGAGATGTCGGCTCACCCTTGTCAGTGCACTTGAACTCAAATATCGAAACATTTTTGTTAAGCAGGGCCTATTCTGAAAGTTCCGGAATATTTCCACTCAACATTTAACACGAGTCCATCTGACATCAAGATTGTTCTCTGCTCATGTCTGTGAGACGAGATGGCCTCATTTCAGAGACGTTTATTGGCTCATGCTTCCTAGCTGGAGGTGACCTTGTGGCTACTCTGCTGGCAAAGGGGGAGTGACCTTGCCTCTCTCTGAACCTTGGGTTTCTCATCTGTGAAATGGCGGCAGTCCGCGTACACAAGTGTCATGCACATACACATATCCAAGGCGTAGGCCAGGCTGTGTGGAAGCCCTATCTTCTTCCCAGTGCTCCCTGCTGTGATGTGGAATTAGCATTTGTCTACCTTGATAGATGGGCAAGGCCTTAGAGCTGCACACGTCAGGCCCAACTCAAGAGTCCTCTTTCCTCTGTCCTGCCCCGCATGACAGAGCAGCCTGGTTCCTACAGCAGCCTCAGCTCCCGGGACCCTTGATCTCTGAGCTTATTCCTCTCCTTGGAAGGCCACTCTTCCCTCTCGTGGTCCAGGGCCTGGATCACACAGGGGAGATCCTGTATACACAAGCCATGAGAACTCTGATGTATGAAGAATTAAATCCATCACCCCATCCGGTAAACTTACCTCAGAGAATGAGGGCTCGTTCCTGGTGTTGTGGTTCGGTTTGGGGATGGGAGTTTCTCATGGAAACAAGGACTTTCTTTAAATCAACATAAAGAGATCAAGGGAATACTGAGCTCAGTGTGGTATTTGCACAGTCCCTGCCAACTGTCCCAGCAGGGACAGAATTGGTACAAAGAGCAGTGGATGCCTCGGGCAGTAACGAGACATCCCAGGCCATTCACTGGCTCTTCCATCGTGTTCTCCCCCCAGCCTGAGTCCTGTGTGGCCGGCTGGTTGGGTTCTGTGCCCGTTGGCTCCGGCTGCAGGACTGAGCTCAGAGGGAAAAATAAAAAGGAAAAACAAGGATGCTTCCCAACAGAGCAGACGGAGATGTGACCGGGTAGCAACAGGAGACCATTTGAGTCTTATTTACAAAACAGACACTAACCCCATCCCGCATGATTGTAGAACAATATGCCACCAACGTGCCAGGATGACTTCTAGCCCATCAAAGTAAGTGCTGTTCTACCATTGTCCTGGGTGCTTCAAGTCCCAACTGCAGGCCCCGTGATGCAAAAGAGATTCAGCCACGAAGACACACAACAATGCTAATTGTCACGAGTGTCCTCGCGTGTTTAGACAAGGGGGGGGTACAGAGTGCTGCTGGGTAAGAGGGAGGGGACAGAGGCATCCAATTGTCCCCATGCCCACTGTCCATACAACACACAGGTTCTATTCACTGCCCAGCACTGGCATCTAAGAAACCAAAAGTGCATCCAGATCCTGCGTAAAACCAGAAAGCTGGCTGTAAAAGCTGTACAGAAACACAAAAGGTCGAAGCTATCCAAAACTGTTTGGACAAAGGAGAGCAAAGTGGAAAGACACCTTCTAGCCCATTGCAAGACTTAGTCCAAAGCTGTCACAGTGAAAACATGTGTTAAGCCACGAAGCTAGGCACAGAGACCTAAGAACAGAACAGAGCTCAGAAATCAACCCCCACGTTGATAGTCAACTTGGGTTTCTCTTTTTTTTCCTTCTTTCTTTGAGCAAAAGGACCAAAACAATTTAGAGGGAAAAGGATAATCTTTCCAACAGACTGTGCTGGAACAATTGGATTCCCATATCAAATAAACAAACAAGAAAATCTCAAAAGGCAAGCTACAGCCAGCAAGAAAATATTCACAAAAATTTATCTGACAATAGACTAGCATCCAAAACACATCAAAATCATAACTAAATGATGAATACAAGCAACCCCATTTAAAAACAGAATAAATATTTAGACAGACACTTTAGCAAAGAAGATGTACAAAAAAGTACATGCAAATGTGCTGGGCGTCATTGCCCGATTGCAATGGGGATTACAATGAGCCATGGCTACTCCCTTGCTAGCCCAGCTAGAGTGAGAAAGACTGACCATACCAAATGCTGGTGAGGACCTGGAGTCACCGAATTAAACCCTCCTGGGCTGTTATTGGAATATAAAATAATCTTCCTTTGGGAAACATTTTGGCAGTTTCTTAAAAAGTTAAACATAGACCTACCATATGACTTATCCCTTCCTTCCTCGTGTTTACCCAAAACAAATGAAAGCATATGCTCATACAAAGATTGTAGACAAACGTTCCTAGCAGCTTTGTTTGTGATAACCAAGAGTTGGGGGGGGGGTAAAAAACACAAACATCCACCAACATGTAAACACCCAAACACACTGTGGTACACCCATGCACGGGACTACCATGTAGCACGGTGGTGCCATGAGCTAGTGCCACACCCGACGTCAGTGAATCTCAAAGCAACCAGGCTGAGTGAAAGAAGCAGGATATAAAACTTTTGCACAATCCAGCTGCTAGGACCAAAGGCAGATCTAGAGGCGAAGGGCAGCAAAGGCTCAGGCTAGGCTCACAAAGGGACACAGGAGACTCTGGGTCAAATGATCACATTCACTCTCCTGGGTGTGGGGTTGATTGTGTAAGTGTATACACAACCCCACTCACCAAAGCCTGTGCTTTAAACACTAGACATATATTTTTTATCATGTGTTCATTATGCTTTAATAAAGTTGGAGTACGTTAAGCAAGAAAACAAGATAGAGCCGTGGATATAGGTGGGTTAGTCGGCTTTCCATTGCTGTATTAAAATGCCTGAGGAAAACACAGCAAAAAGGTTTGTTTGGGCTCAGGGTTTCAGAGGCTTCAGTCCACGGTTTGTCCAATCGTTTGGGGCTGGGGTGAGGCAGAATATTATAGTAGCAGGAACATGTGGCAAAAGAGGCAGCTCCCTTAGTGGCAGCCCGGGAGCAGAGAGGGAAAGGCGGGGGGTGCACCCGGGGGCAGAGACAAACCACACCAGCCAAAGGCATGATGTCTCTGAGGACTCTGTCCCCCCCACCAGAGGCCCCTCCTAGGGTCCCATCACCTCCCAAGAGTCCATCAAATCATGTTCCTTCACAGAACTAATCCACTGATGAGGCCAGAGCTTTCATGGTCCAATTGCCCCCCACATCCCCACAGCTCAACAGTGCTGGCAGCGCGAGGGATGGTGCCTTCCGCACATGAAGCTTTGGGGGACGTTTTAGATCCAAGCCATCGTAATAAATGGGAAAGTTCATCCCACGCATGGCTCCAGTGGGCAGCTGTCTTTTCCATTCAAGTGGTCAGGAGCGTCTCTTAGAAGTAAGAGAGCTGACCCACAAGTCTTTGCCTTTCACCCAGGAGTTAAGGTGGTTGGTGGTCCTCACTCCAGCCACGGTAGAGCCTGCCCTGCGATCCCAGGGACTTTCTTCCAATCCAGGGCTATTGTACCTACCATCCCTTCTGCCTGTAATACTTCCTCCCTGCCAGCTTCAACACTTTCTCTGAAATTTCTCCAAGTATTTACTCAGCACCTCCTGACATGGATACTAGACTCGTCGACCCCTTGGAAGGCCTTTTCTAACCCTCCTCCTCTCAGGAGTCTCAGCCCCCTGTCTTCCTCCCTTCCACCATGCCTGACTCCCTTCCAGGCCCCTCTGGTAGTAGGCTACGATCTGCAGAAATGGGCTGGGGTGGGGGGGAGCTGTGGACTCAGGAAACATGCAGAACAAACAGAGCTCCCCATGCCCAGCCACGCGGGGACGGAGGAAGCAGCCTGTGCAGTGAGCGTCCAACTGTCCAGCAGCCAGGGCAGCCTGCAGGCTCGCGCTCGGCTGGCATCGGCAGCTGGCTTTCCTCCTCACCCAGGACGAGGCCTTGGATGTGCGCTGCCCACGGGAGAGGCTGCCCTGTGAGAAGCAGAGCCCCTCTTCCGAGCATCGTTTCTGCAGCAGACAGCACCCGGACACCACGCGGAGATGTCCCAAAGGGGGCCCCGCCCCTTCCGTGCCTGCTGACCCCAGCTCCCATCCACAGCAGAGCCACAGAACCCCACCTTGGGGTTCCTAAGCCTCTCTCAGGATCTGCCCCTGACAGAAACAGTCCAGAGTTGTCCTCCAGCCACCATCAGGCCATCGGGAGATGTCAAACAAGCAAGCACCCCTCTTCATGCAAAAGCCTGTGGCGATCCTTGCATGCCAGGCGCTGGCAGCGCTCTGCGCATCCCTTGCCACCCACTGTGGTCATGGCAACAAGGAACCCTACACAAGTGTGACTGGGCTGCTGTCCTCTTCCACAGCAGCAGCAATGAGAAATCGCTCATTACGAGCCTACAGTTCAAAAAGAATTCCCACACCTCTCGCCGCGGAGAATTAACAAGGAAGCGGCCTATGCAGGCTGTGGGGTCAGGAAGTGGCAGAGCCACGGTTCAAGTTCAAGTCTGCACCATTGGTCTAAAATTCTGTCTTCCAAACCATGGTGAATTTTGTTCTCTCGTGTTATTAATATGTTTTTCTTGATTACCTTTCATAAAATAATGCATTGATGTATACGTTTCATGTCACTCATCAATGGAACGTAAGTATCACTAGACGCAGATAGAAAAAAATAACTAAATACAGTCAGCCAGGCACAAAATTAAGAGGCTCAAAAAACATGTTAAGGCACCAATGGCTTCTAGCCACACAGGATGCTGATATCTGAGGATAGCAGTTCAACGCCAGACCAGGCAAGAAGATTTCTGAGACTCTTATCTCTAATAAACTACCAGGACAAAAAAAAAAAATGGAAATGCAGCTGTGGCTCCAGTGGTAGAATGCTAGCTTTGAGCAAAAGAAGCTCAAAAACAATGTCCAGGCCCTGAGTTCAAGCCCCAGGACTGTCAAAAAAAAAGTTGAATATTTGCTTAAATTCCAACTGTTCTATCATATTTATTCATGGGAAAAAGAGGAAACAACCTTCTTCAAAATATGGAGGTTCATTTTTTGTCTTATTTGTCTATTTATTTCCCAGCAATTTAATTTAACTTAGACCCACCTGATAAATAGTCTCCAATATATTCTTGAAAGCAAATGGCAACAAAAAGGGCCATTTCCCTAAATCTAACCAAATATAGGCACTAGTTTGTTCTATTTTTGAGTCTGGAAGACAGACTCAATTATTGGAGGTTATGGAGTAAAAAGGAACTTAAGGTCACATTATCCATACAGTGTTGACGGGTAGCATTTTTACCTGTCAGCGAGTCTCCTACAAGCCCATTGATAACCATGCAAGAGTCTGACTTCATGAATAATTTGATTCCTTCTATTTTCCCAGATAACCATAAATTGTAGTTATTCAGTATTATATGTAATCATTTTCATAGAAGGCAAGCTTTAAAAATTTATGCCATGCATTTTGTACATGTTATCTCAAAACTCTTCAATATTTAGAAGGTATGTAATTCTATTCCATGAATGAGGAGATGATTCTGGAGACTAAATTTCCAGCTCTGAGCTCGAATTTTTATTCCTATCTCCTAGCAAAAGGCAAAAATCCACACAAGGGAATCACAAGGTAGCTTAAGCCTAAACTAAAAGCATATCTAAATCCACCTCTGTATCTTGGCATCACCAAGGAAGAGATTAGGATTACAGGTGTATTCATTGCTCGGATTTCCCCTTGGACAGTTTACATAATGCCTCTTTGTCTCCCGCTTTTGCAGGCCTGGTGGGGACACGGCACGCAGGAAGGGAAGGGTCCCCGGCCAGCTTTGTGGACAGCACCTGAAGTGGACTTCACCCCAGAACCCCCCGTCTAAGGAGAACGGCTCTACTGCTCTCGATCTGATAAATTGGGCTAAAATGATACATCTGCCGGCTTAAGGACATCTTACATATTTTATGGAATGGCGTCTTTCTCCATCAAGATTCATGATCTAGATTTTTCAGCCACCTGGAAGGACCATTGTTTTAGCAAGCAGTGAATGAATAGATCTTTGTACTGTTCGAGTTCAGACACCAAGTCCAAGTCACAGTCAAGTGACTATATTAGTCAGAAGACAGCAACAGAAAAATCTTGACCTTTAGATTTCAAACACTGCCTGGCAGAGAACCTATTATATTAAAAAAAATATTAAAAAAAAACCTTTAGCACAGTTCAGGGAGAGTTTTGTAACTAGCACTTTAATTTTTTTTTTAGACAATATGTGTCTTCAGGTCTGAATTTACAATTAGTATTCTCCTAAACATTTAGCAAACTCCTTCAAAAAAGGTCAACTTGTTCTATGCTGCACCAGGGAATTTTAAAAACCACATTTCCACATGGAGTTGGGAACATAGAAACTAAATTCTGAGGTGAAAGATCAAATTCTAATACATAAGAATTCTTAATTGTACTGTTAGGTACTTGACAGGACAGCACATGTTATATGTATAACAAAATATATTGCTACATAAAAGCACTTAGTATCTCAATAGTTGTATCTTTTAATGTTGACTTATTTTTTTCTTTTGCAGTATTGGGGACTGAACTCAGGATCTTCTACCAGTTGAAGCACACTCCCAGCCCTTTTGGCCTTTAGGATTTCTTTGTTGTTGTTGTTTGTTTGTTTTGTTTTGTTTTTGTCAGTTGTGGGGCTTGAACTCTGGGCCTGGGCGCTGTCCCTCAGCTCTTCAGCTCAAGGTGAGCACTCTACCACTTGAGCCACAGCACCACTTCTGGTTTTCTAGGGGTTTATTGGAGATAAGAGTCTCATGGACTTTCCTGCTTGGGCTGGCTTTGAACTGTGAGCCTCCAATCTCAGCCTCCTGAGTAGCTAGGATTACAGGTGTGAGCCACCAGCACCTGGCTTTTAGTTTGTTTGTTAACAAACTGGGCTGGCCTCAAACTGTGATCCTTTCCCCTTCACCTCCTGAGTAGCTGGGATTACAGGTATCCATCAAGACACAAGCTTGTTGGTAAAATAGGGTTTTGCTGGGGTTTTTGTTGTTGTTTTTTGGGGGGTCTGGTCGTGGGGCCTGAACTCTGGGCCTGGGCACTGTCCCTCAGCTCTTCAGCTCAAGGCTAGCACTCTACCACTTGAGCCACAGCGCCACTTCCGGCTTTTTTCTTTTTGCTTATGTGGTGCTGAGGAATCAAACCAGGGCTTCATGTATGCGAGGCAAGCGCTCTACCACTGAGCCACCTTCCCAACCCAGGTTTCGCTGTTTTGTCTGGAGCTGGCCTTGGACAACTATCCTCTTTGACACGGATACAATTTGTATGAAAATTATAATTTACACACAACTGTGGACAGAAGTTGAGACTTTTTAACTGTTATTGGTATTGAATGGTGATCAGTTATCTGAAGAGTGGGCGGGGCTTCACAATCCTAGGCAGAAATGAGAAGAACAATTGTTTGTGGTGAAGGCGATTTTTTTGTTCTTTTTAACAACAACAACAAAAACCTCACTGAAACTGCTAGACATCATGCTGGCTAAAAGAAGAGTTTGCACATTTTAGAGCACTTCATGCCCATTGGAGAATTCATTACAGAAAGAGCCCCAGCTCCTCTATGTGTAAGGAGCCGCGGCCTTTTTGGCAGTGTCGGGTGTGTAACAAAATGAACGTGTACTGCCCTCCCAGAGATAAAAGTATTGATCCCAGGAACACCGCAGCCTAAAGACCACACATTATTGGAAAATAATGAAATCTTGCTTCTCTACTTCAATATCCTAGTCCAGAGTACTTAATTATCCGAAGATTAAAACATTCTCTATTCCAAGTAAGTAAGACATCTTCTTGGATACTAAAATAATTCCTACTATCTTACCAGTTTCTGGACCCATTCAGGGTAATGCATTTATTATTATTCTGGATTGACTTTCTTTTGACCTAATTCCATGGAACTAAAAATTCAGCCAACTATTTGTATAAGAATTCTACTTTAGGGCTGGGAAGGTGGCTCAGTGGTAGAGCACTTGCCTTGCATGCATGAGGCCCTGGGTTCGATTCCTCAGCACCACACAGAAAAAAGAAAAAAGAAAAAAGCAGGAAGTGGCACTGTGGCTCAAGTGGTAGAGTGCTAGCCTTGAGCTGAAGAGCTGAGGGACAGCACCCAGGCCCAGAGTTCAGGCCCCATGACCAGACCCAAAAAAAAAAAAAAAAAAAAAAAAGAATTCTACTTTAAATGTATAAGCTTTAAAGGAATTGGCAAGCTAATAGTATGGACAGAAAAAAAAATATCCATCATCTTAACTATATATTACAAATTATTGGAAAACTACATAAACTCAAGGGCTATTACAACACAGGAATATTTTCATAATAAAAGGGCAATTAGTCAGAAAGATAAAGCAATCCTAAATGTGCTTTTCCCCAATCACGATAGAGCCTAAGAACATATTGGAAAATAAAATGACCATAGGAGCTGGGCACTAATGGATCATGCCTGTAATCCTAGCAACTCACAAGGCTGAGATGTGAGGATCATGATTCAAAGCTAGCCAGGCAGGAAAAGGCGTGAGACTCTTATCTCCAATAAACCAAAAGAAAACCAGAAGTAGTACTGTGGCTCAAAGTGGTAGAGTGATAGCCTGGAGCAAAAAAACCCTCAGGAACATCACCCAGGCCCTGAATTCAAGCCCCATGACTAACACAATAATAATAATAACAACAACAACCATAGGAAGCAGTAGGCGAGGGGAAGAAAAATGTAGCCTTAATTACTGTAATATTCCACCTGCAGTTGATGGGCAAGGAGACGAACATCAGGCAAATACAGAATACTATAATCAACAAATACAAGTTAGTGAGCATTTATAACAAACTTCATGAAAATGCCAATTGTTTTTAGGCAGATGGAGAATATTCACCAAACCAAGTTTGGCTATATTTGAACTCATACACCATGTATTTTCTAACTACTATAGAATTATATTAGAAATCAAAACAATGATATCTTGGAAATGACCAAACATCTGAAATGAATAAATGTACTTCTGAATAATTCACATGACAAAAAATAATCACAGGAGAAATTAGAAATTATGTCAAACCAAATGATAGTATAAATATTGACTTTTGAAGTTGAAGCTAAAGGGTATATTGTAAAAATGCATAACATTAAATAATTGTTTTACAAAAAAAGAATGATCTACTTTTGGTGATCTTGGCTTTCTCCTTTAGGAATCCAGAAAAGGAACCAAATAAAACCCAAAGAAAATAATGAAGATAAAACAGAAATTGACACAATAGAAACAATAAATAAATCAGCGAAACTAAAAGCCAGTTCTTCAAAAACATCAATAAAATTACAAAACTTAGATTGATAATGCAAAAAGAGATGATCAATATCAGAAATGGAAAAATAGGTAGTATCCCAGATCTTACAGATATTAAAACAGTAAGAGGGTAATATTAGGAAAAAATTTAAGACAATAATGTTGAAAATTTGAGTGATATGGACAAACCCATGAAGACACAAATTACCAAGACTTGGACAAGAAAAAAAAATAGAAAATCTGCACAGCTCCATATTAATTTTAAAATCTGAATTTATAATAAAATTAATCCTCCCACAAATGACTCTAGATCTAACTGCTGTCACTATGACAGGTTATCTAACTGTGAGGGAAGGAATAATCCTGTAAAGGAAATAATCTGAGGCATAATAAAACATTAAAGAGATTTTTTTGTAAGAAGTAATTCCAAGTTGAGAAACACCAGACAGAAAAATTAATGCTGTGGCCAGGCGCTGGTGGCTCACGCCTGTAATCCTAGCTACTCAGGAGGCTGAGATCTGAGGATCATGGTTTAAAGCCAGCCTGGGCAGGAAAGTCCATGAGACTCTTACCTCCAATTAATCACCAGAAAGCCAGAAGTAGTGCTGTGGCTCAAGTGATAGAGCGCTCGCCTTGAGCTGAAGAGCTGAGGGACAGCGCGCAAACCCAAAGGCCATGCACCACGACTTGGCTAGCTGGAAAACCTCCCTGGACAGCCCGTCCAAGCAAAGTGCCTTGGAGGCTGCTGTCCCCTCAAGGGAAGTCTGTTTTATAATCTAGACCCTGCAAGGTGTACGAGGCTGAGGGATATGGCCATTTTCCTGGAGTGACCTCAAAGTGTTTTTCCCACTGTCCCAGCCAGGCATGCTTGTCTTCTTTTGAGTGACGCTGATTCCTTTAAAGACCAGACCTTCCTTGTCCACAACTTTCAACTCACTCCTGTTCTACATGGTTTTCAAATTCTTTTGCTCTGCTTGTTGTCCCCAGTCTCACTGTAAATTTGGCCAAAAGCATCCAGTAATTATCATGCCACAGCCTGAAAAGCCTGTCCTTCTGATGAAGGAATCCATCACTGTTAACTGTCTCCTAC
The DNA here is from genome assembly GCF_024711535.1 of Dipodomys merriami. Lineage (NCBI taxonomy): Eukaryota > Metazoa > Chordata > Mammalia > Rodentia > Heteromyidae > Dipodomys > Dipodomys merriami. The sequence goes on along the minus strand of NW_027206424.1, from coordinate 535,881 downwards.
CAAGTTTCAGGACACAGACAAAATGCAGACAAATTCTGTGTCAGAATGTAAACTCATGCCTCTAATGCAATTCAACATGCATGCACACACGTGCGCACAGACACTTGTACACACATATATATTCTCACGCACAATTTAGACACAACCTGCACTTACAGTCACAGGAGACTAATCAACTGGAGTCATTAATTAATTGTGGAAGTTAACTACTTAATTGCAATAGTAAAATTATTGTGGTACTTAATGAATTAAATTAGATTGTATAGAAACTTTGTGAGTGCTTATGATATGGCATTGAACTTTTAAAAACCAAAATGCAAATTATATCACATTACAAATATGCATTTTTAACAAGGAAAGGAGTGTGTTCATACAGGTGCACTTGAGAGGAACCAGGCCAAACAGGAAAACCCGAAGTGTTAGAAATGTTACTAGTTGATGTTGACATTATGTATTATCATATTCCTTTTTCCCTCAACTCTTTTAGGATTACATTGTTTAATAGTTTATGCCCTCCATTTATTGATTGCTTTATAATGTACATCTTCCCTCTCTTTTAAACAGGTCACTGATGGCATACACATGAAGAAAGAAGACTATATTTTTACCTGAACAGGAAGCAAATCTGGACCCCTGACAGATCTCCAGGTCAGCTGGCAGTGAGTCCGATTTTTCAGTCCCAGCTTTGATTATTTCTGCATGGCTCCATTCTGAATTGGTGACCAGGACAACAAAAGTCATCTTAGTTGTACTTACTGGGTGACGCTCTCTAGACAACTTTGAGATTGTGTTTCTGGGGCTTGTATGGGTGGACCCTGAAATAGTTGAGTTAAAAGGGTGGATCTGTGCTTTGGATGAGTGCTGTCGCTCACAGAGATTTTCACAGGCCAGTGTGGGCAGGAGCAGGCACTGGGGGGGTTGGTTTGTTCCTTTCCCGTGGAAACACTTGCCACAATTGTCTCTCCATTTCCCTGTGGATGGTATTGTCACAGAAACTCTTTTGGGGGAAACTATGCTGCAGGATCTTGGTTTTCATTCTTAACTTTGCTAGTCCTTAAAGTGAGAAGGAAAAGACATAGGGAAAAGATCGCTCTACTGTGCAAGAGGAAGCGATCAGAGCTTGCTTCAGAACATCTGGGACCCCAGTGCAACCAGAGCTTTTCTAACACTTGCTAGTTGGAATCCCAGCAGTTTTTTGCAGAGATGCATGCAGCACACATTCGGAATGAAGACAAAACTGGGATTTCATTCACCAAGAGTTCCTCTCACAGAAGGCGAGGTAGCCCCAGACAGCAACTTTTAGCCCAGCAAGGACTTCCCAGAGACAAGAAATAAATCTTGAATATTGTTCACAGATGTGCAGTCATGAGAAACCACCATCGAATGCAAGAGTGTTCCATTCTTTCTCTACCCTCCTTATGCTTCCCTGTGTCTTTTCCTGGTCCTCTCTCACTTGTCCCTCCATCCCCAGACACATAATGAAAGGATGTCTCTTATCAGACATCTGCGGTTTTGCTTTCCCTTCATAACTGTCAGAAAAAAAGAACGTGCATAGTCGTTATCTGCACAGCATCCTGTATTTCACCTTTATTGCCTGTGTGCTACGCTATCCTAGATCTAACCCCTTGACGGTAATAAAGAGAAAATCTTTTTAAGGAATTGATCTGCCATCACCGCCTATTCTTCACAAGAGGGCCAGATCCTTCCATTTACTATGGAACTATCACCCGCATGCCAGAGCGTGTGATGTAATATGCTAACATATGTGCTGAGTGATTTATCAGAATGAATGCAGAGCAGCACACGGGTGTCCTGCACAGGTACAGACCAGCGAAGGGCCGGCTAGTCCAGCCTCCAGCCACACGAAAGCTCCCAATTTGCATGCTGTGTTTAAACCGATCATTCAGGGAACTAAAAACAATGTCTGTCATTTCCATAGCCTAGCTGAGTATAGTAGTATTAATAAGGGAAAATTTGTTGATAAATGAGGACGATGGGGACAATTTGAGCTTTGACATTAGATGGACTTGATTTGGAAATCTCTCCAGCAATCTACCATCATCTACTAGTATGAGATCTCGGGAGGGGGGTGGGGTTGGGGGGTTGGGAAAGGGAGAACAGAGCAGAAGAGGCAGAGTAGAAAGCGACAATTCTTACTCTGAAGAGTGCTCTGAAATTTTAAAAAGTCTAGCACAAGATAGGCATGAAGTTCTCTTCCAATAGATTAATTCTAGGTTTTATGTTTAAGCTGCATTTTGGAGCCCATGTGAACAATATTGATAACAGTATTTTGTTGGTGATGGTGGTGGTCGTGGGGCTTGAACTCTGGGCCTGGGTGCTGTCCCTCAGCTCTTCAGCTCAAGGAGAGTGCTCTACTGCTTGAGCCACAGCGCCACTTCTGGTTTTCTGGTGATTAATTGGAGATAAGAGTCTCACAAACTTTCCTGCCCAGGCTGGCTTGGAACCACTATCTTTAGATCTCAGTCTCCTGAGTAGCTAGGATTACAGGCATGAACCACTGGCGCCCAGCTGATAACAGTATTTTGAGCAGTATTTCTCAAAGGGCATTTGGAGGACCCCTGGGAGTCCTGAGAATTCCATGACTCAATGATGTCCTGTTCCCATGGCAATACTGGGTATTGAACCCAGGGCCTCATGCTTGTTAATCAGGTACTCTACTACTTGAACCACCCTGTCAGCCCTTTGCACATTGGTTATTTTCAAAACAAAATCTCTCTCTTTACGTCCAGGCCAGCCTTGGATCTTCCAGAACTTCTCCAGCCCAGTGTCCCATCCTGAATCTTAATTTAAACATCAAATCCCACATCCTTCCCAGGGTGATGGGCCCCTGAGAGATGGGGCAGGAGCCAGACCTGACCCATAAACTCATGAAGCACCTTGAACCCTCCAGCTACCTGGGACCCTGCCCCTCACCCACGCTCCCTACTCAAGTCCCTCCACCCCTGGTCCCACTGTGCCATACCTCATCACCATGGCAACCCTCTTCAACTTTCCATTAAAGATGATCTGGTCTGTGGAGGTATTTTATGCTCTTTGTTCTAACACCCTCATGACTCAGTTTCTCACAGGTAAGAAGATCAGTTACTATTGTTAATTGACAAATACAACAAACACCAAACAAGAAATATCAAACAAAGGACCTGCGTTGACACTTCACAAATGCACAAATGGCTTTGCAATGTAAAATTTCATCTCAGAAGTGCTTAAAGAAATGATAGTTTAAAACCACCATAAAATAGTATTTTTCTCTATCAAGGTGGCAGAGATTTACGAGGATGATAAATCCAGATCCGGCAGGAGTGGGGGTCACAGGCACGTCCATGTTCAGTTGCTAAAACCTTTTTGGCAGGGAAATTGGACGCCACTATCAGATTGGAATAGTAATAATAAAAATTCTCATCTTTTATTGACTTATAATGGGCATTAGCTCTAGTGTTTTTATCATTAAGCAGGATACTGTCTATTGTTTTATATGATATAATATACATCATAAAACTATATCCAGGAAGTATCCACTTATCTGTAGTTTACCACAGCCTTTTTAAAAATAAAGAGTAGGCACTGAAACACATTAAATGACTTTTTAGAGTTTATTGGAGTGTATTAATAGATTTCTTTAAATCAGACTCCCTTGTTCCTTCCACTAAGAATTCCCTTGGTCAAAATTCCTCTAATGACTCATAGTAAGTATGTTATTTATCATAAGGATGAACGTAAGATATAAATACATTGATATCATATATTTAATAGAGGATTGGGGCTTTTACATGCTATTGGATGAGACCAGCCTGCTGTCGGTCAACAGGCTAGGCTGGTGTCTGCACTGTCTGCTCTCATTTAGAGAAAATTTTGTGTTTCTAACATTTGGGAGTTTTTGCTTTTATTTTTCTGTACTCTGAAAGAGCTAATGAAGCATAGGAATTACCTGTTCCTTAAAGCTTGAACAAACTGTTCATGAAACCCTGGAACTTCCCCCACAAAGATGCCTCAAAGCCTCCTCCATCTTCTCCCTGTTCCTCAGCCTTTCCTTGGATTTTCTAGTTATCTTAGAGCCGATAGTTGTTTGGGGTTTTTTTTTTTTTTGGTGCTGTATATGTTACTTGAAAAATCATTTATTTCATACCTGAATTTGAATGAATTAGGGCAAAACAGAGCAAGTGCTCACCTGAGGATCAGGTGCTTTTGTCAGTATTTCTGCTTCATTTCCTGCGTGCCATCTGCTTTCATGTTTGTAGTTTGTTTGTTTTGTTGGCCCTGGGGGTTTGAACTCAAGACCTCACAATTGCTCAGCTTGCTTGATTGGATGGCACTGTATACTATTTGAACCTTATCTCTAGCCTAGCTTTTTGCCAGTCATTTTAGAGACAGTCTCTCAAACTTTCTACTAGGGCTAATTTCAAACTTCAGTCCTCTGAATTGCAGTCAGCTTCCTGAGTAGCTAGGATTACAGGCCTAACCCACGAGTGTTCAGTTTCCTCTTCCTTACTTCTTGATTAAGCTAACAGGTGGGATAACTAAGTGCTTTAGAACTATTTCTCATATTTATTAATTATATTTGCCTAATTTATTAATGTTTTTGCTCCTATCTTCCTAAGAGTTATAGATTCTTTTTTATTTTTTTTTCAGGGCTTATATTTTCTTGCTCCTGACTAGCGCTCTAACACTTGAGCCATGCCTGGCTTTTGGCTAGTTAATGGGAGGTGGATTTAAAAAAAAACTCATTAATTTATCTGCCTGGGCTGGATCAGAACTGTGACTTCAGATCTCAGCCTCCTGCATAGCTAGGATTATAGACATGAGCCACCAGCACCTGGATTTTATAATTTCTGGTTTTGTTTTTTTTTTAAAGCTTCTTTTCAACATAAGTTCACTCAAATATAAGTTCACTTAAATGTAAGTTGAGGTTTCAAGTGCACTGCAAAACTAAGGAAAAGTACAGTTTCTTTTTATTACTTGAATTGGATGCTCAAGTCGTGATGTATTCTCCTTTTAATAAAGTACTTAATAGAAAATGATATAGAGTCCAATGTTTGCCATATCTCAAGGTTTTGAAGTCTTATTTTATCGCAATTATTTTCTAGTTGTTCAATCTAGAGTTACAAGTCTTATTTCCTCTTGTTTAAAAAAAATGCTTACAGAGAAGGTTTGGGGTTTGGTTGACTGAGTGACTGGGATTTTAATGATTTGTTTCTCTTGCACTTTGGTTATTAGTTCCAAGACTGATTGGCATGATCAAGTTTTTGTTGTGATTGAATTGTGAAAATGTTCACGTGTGCCCTTGGCACTCATGTTTAAAAGGTTACTGTGTACCTTGTATCTCCATTAGCCCTGCTTTGTGAATTACCTTACCCTATTTCCTTTGGGAAGGAAATGTGCCTATTTAGTCTCTGGTGAGTTTTAATGTCTTGCACTACAATTTTATTTTCATTTGCTTTTTCCTGGATGCTTAGAAAAAAATTTTGTACAGGTCTTGGGGCATGAACTCAGGGCCTGGGCGCCATCCCTGCGCTTTTTTGTTCAAAGCTAGTTAGTGTGTAAAGCACTAGTGAGCCTCAGCTCCACTTACAACTTGTTGGTGGTTAATTGGAGATAAGAGTCTCATGAACTTTTCTGCCCTGGCTTACTGAATCACAACCCTCAGGTCTCCATCTCCTAAGTAGCTAAGGTTATAGGCATGAGTAACCAGTGCCTGACATGCTTGGTTAACCTCTTTGTATTACTAAGACTATGCATATTACAAGTAATAGAAACCCCCAATTCAAATGTCCTTTAAAACTAAATATACTGGTTCTTGGACCAACAAAACAAGCTTTAGGTCAGGCTTGATCCAGCCACCCCTCTCCCCCATGATATCACCAAGATCCTGATTTCTGTACCTTTTCCTAGTCTGTCTTTGGAGATATCTATACTCTTTTGTGGTCTATCTCAAGAGACACAGCTAATGAGGGGAAAACAAAAATTCCTCAAGTGGGAATTAGAATAATATTGGGGGAATATTCAGGAAAAGTAAACAACAAGATGTCCATTACTTAACTGCCCTAATCAGTGCCTTTCCATTTGAAATCATCTCTGAGATTCTTACTGTGGCCTGCTTCCTTCCACGTTTTTGCCCATCCCTCTTTATCCACTACGTCTTTTACAAAAGAAGCCATACCCACTGATGGCCCTTAAAGGTATTGGCAATGGAGTGTCTTGTACTTTTCTACCCAGGCTGGCTTCAAATCACAATCCTCCATGTTTCAGCCTCCTGAGTAGCTGGGATTGCAGGCGTAGGCCAGCAGCACCTGACTAGCTTATTTTAACAATAAAATAAGAGGGAAGTTATTAGAGATAATTTATCTTACATAATATGTTTGAACCTTATCAAGCCTTACAAGAATAACTTAAAATCGTCACACACTTGAGTTTCCATTTCTCTACCTTCCTCTTTCATTCTTGGTTATAGAAACCAGTGGCACCTGAGCCAGTTCCTGCCTGCCCCAGAGTTGCTCCTGCTCATTTCTTACCAACTCCAGAGTCAAGGAAGTTACAGTGCCGGGCTGAGAGGGGCCGCACCGAGGAAGCCTGCAAATGCAGCAAATCAGTTCTTGGTTCCCAGAGAGCTGACTGGCCAACATTCACCAACACATCACTGCCAGAAATGTACAGAACACAGACAGAGGGACAGACAGGACCCGCTCGTTCTGATCCCTTGTGGATGCCATTCGTATGAGTACTTAGTTTCCTCTTATAGCTTTAAAAGTAATTACTTTCAATCTTGTTATGGATCAAACTGGTCCCAAATTCACCTGTTGAAGTCCTAACCCAAGCACCTTGGAATAGGACTATATTTGGAGATGGAATCTTGAAAGCCTGAATTCAGTTAAAATGAAGTAATCCGGAGGATCCCTGAGTCAATCCAATTGGCGTCTTTAAAAGAAGAAATTAAGACACAGATGCCCTGGGGGGAATAGGGGGGAAGGTGAAGACATAGGGAGAAGATGGCCCCCCACAAACCAAGAGGTGCACAGAACCCGCCTTGCACACACTTGACCTTAGATTTCCAGCCTCTAGAAACCCAAGGAAGTAAATTCCTGTTATTTAATCCTCCCCTCCCCTGGTCTGTGATACTCCATTTTGGTCACCCTCACACCCACGCCCTGCCTGTGGCGAGTTCATTTTCTCAGCGTCTCCGCCTTCTTCTTCTCATAACCGTTATCCAAATGCTTGACCAGAGTCCAAGATGTCGACTCTCCCGCTGTGTGCCTGCTGCCCTCCTCCTGATACCAGCCTGTGTGCCATGGAGGGTCAGACTCCACTGCTCCCCAAGGATGAGGAAGAGCCCTTCTCCATCCCTTCCTTTTCCATGTGAAACTGGCATGGAGCATTTACGCCCCTTTGGAATTGATTTAAATCAATCCTTCCAGTGCTCAGCCAGTAGGAAACCTGCATGCCAGTGAACCAACATGCAGAGGGATGGCGGAGGGACACTGCATGTGGAGACTCCTGGCCCATTGGGCCTTCTTTCTACCTAGTGTCTTTTTTTCATCGTGTTTTTTTCTTTCTTTCTTCCATTTTTCCTTTCTTTATTCTTTTTTCCTAGTCAGTAAGAACAAACAAATGACTCACATTGGCTCTGTGATTTGTGGTATGCATCACTTGAAGTGTTACCTTCGAGAACCCAATTTTTAAAAATCATTTCTACTTCAGGGTAGAAAAATAGCAACATTACTGGAAGACTCAATTAAATTATCCCAGGTTAATGTGTTCACTGTCAGCACTGAATAACCACAAGGGTATAGCCAATGAATAGAGAGAGAGTCAAGCTCTATTTCTTTCACCAATCCATAGTCTATTTTGTTAGCATATTAAAATATATTTTCTAATAGGGAAAAAATGAAATGCCCCTTTGTTTACTGGCTTTTACAGCAAGTTAGTGTCTATCATTCCCAGAACAATGGTTTTCTTAAAACTACAATAGCTTTTATCTCTTTAAGTCCCAGAGGACACTGGGAAAAATCTCTCACTTGGGTTAACTTTGCTGAATATATTTAACCAGTAAATTATTTGCGTCCTAACTGGAAGAACCAATATCCATTTATGTCCTAGGAATGGTTTGTTTTACTAACTTTATGAGTGAAGACCTCAATAGTAGCAAAGCCAAAGGACATTTAATTAAGTTATATTTGCTTTTTCACGATCTTTAGCTCAAGCTTATAAATCAAGAATCAATGAGTACTTAATTTCCTCTTATAGCATTAAAAGTAATTGCTTCATAAATTCACTTTAGTAATCCAAATATTTGCACACAGTACAGCACAAAGAGAAGTTGTTTCGCTGATGAGATCCTAACTTTTATTTTATTAGTAGAAAATGGAGCTTGCTCATTTTATAGCTTATGATTTTCCTGGCTGCCTCAAATTCCTTTTTGAAGCCGACAGGATATAAATTTAAAATAAATACAATTATGACTTTGCTTGAGGGGGGAAAAAGCCAGTCTACTTATTTAAAATGTAAAAACGAAATCATGGTTATATACGGATATATTTCTACTTAGTAGGGTATAATCATAATGAGCATATTTTCTCAAAAAACTTTATAGATACCAAAAGGCAACCCAAATATTTCTAAGCCTGATTTGCCCTTTTCTTTACTTATATATTTTAATTTGGGGTGGGGAAAAGAACAAAAATCTTCATAAAATTGTCTGTGAAGCTATACTGTGCAGACAAACCGGGCCTCCCCCAAGGCTGGGGACATCTGACATGTCTCAACTGCTCTGCACATAGTATTTCTCTACATTTAGAGCCACATTAAGCTTGATAAAAAGTCTTTACAAATCTCTGAAATTTTAGAATCTCCATGAGCCAGAGCCCATCCACCTCACGGTACAAATGAGAGCCATGGAGGTATTCCAGTCTTCCGTCCAAGGCCAGCCATAGCTACCACGGGAAGTACTAGATCATTCTACCCTAGTGGAGTTCCTTCTGGGTGCCAGGTACTTCGAAGGGACAGTAGAAACAGAATTCAAGGACGCTGCTTCCTGCTGGCAGTGAGCATGTTGTCCAGTTGCAGCATGGATGAACCAGACAACAGACCAAGTGGTTCCATTGATGAGAAATGCCCTAATGGGCAAATCTAGAAGAACATAGTGTTTTGCCAGGAACTGAGCAAAGGCAGAAAAGTAAGGAATGTGAGGTTGCTCTTGGGGGTAGTAAAAATATTCTAAAGTTGATTGTGGTGGTAGATGCACACTCATTTGGAGTATACTAACACAAACAAAACTGGGTACTGATGGCTCATGCCTGTAATCCTAACTATTCAGGAGGCTGAGATCTAAGGATCTTGGTTCAAAACCAGCCTGGGCAGGCAAGTTTTGGATAGCCTTATCTCCAATTAACTACCAAAAAAAGCTGGAAGTGGAGATATAGCTCAAGTGGTAGAATACTAGCCTTGAGGTGGAAAAAAAAAAAAAAAAAAAGCTCAGGGATAGCATCCAAGCCCTGAACTCAAGCCTCAGAATCAGCACACACACACACACACACACACACACACACACACACACACACAGAGGGCATCGAAGTCATTTAACACTTTAGCTGGACAAATTGAAATTACATCTCAATAAAGCTGCTTTAAATAAGCCCAGATTCTGCTCCTAGCCACTCCCTGACCAGGAGGGAGATGCCGGCTAGGTGGGTCTCTGGGTGCAGCGTGCTGACTGCCTCTGTACACATTCCCCAAAGACAGGACCAGCCTCGCTGCTGAAGATGGCCCAGGCAATACAGAGAACCTCCCGCCTGGCCGCCCCTGACATCTTGCTTCTGCCTGAGGAGGGTGTGGGGCGAGTGTCCACGTCGCTTCAGGGCTGCCCCTCCGTGTCCTTTCACCCTCACTAGGTCCCCCCAGAGTCAGCGCAGTGAGCCCCAGAGACTCACCGTGAACACAGGCCCTCAGAGGGGCCAAGCCGCGCCATCAGATGCCCACCAGTCCCCTGGGTGACCTGAATTTGCTTCAAGAACTGTCTCTAAGTCTCCTGGAAGGCTCACCCACAGCTACAGTGCAGTCAAATGAACCATCCTCTGAAAGACCTCATTCTAGGCAAAGAGTGGGCAAGACCGGCCGCCCTTTCCCTGTCCCGCCATGATAGTGTGTCTGGCCTCTGAGCCTCGCCTGGCGCATCACCTACGCCCTGTGTCTCCACAGGCCCCGCCCTGGTCCCTTGTCCCAGAAACCAATCAGAATTCCCTCCTGGGTCCTTTGAAAGCCATGGCTTTTCTGCATCTGGAGTTCCAGGAGGCCTCACCTCCCATGTCCACTTCCTGGGGTCCCAGCACCGGGGGCCCACAATCCCACAGAGGGGTGATTCTACTTGAATTGAGTCTAGCCACAGAACAAGCATCCGAATGCCACTTCCGATAGTCTGAAAAGAAAAACAAGCATGTTTCTTTAACGCTATCAAAGGAGACAAAGGCAGGAAGGAATCGCCCCAGGTCACAGGCAACTGGCAGAGTGGAAGATTTCCATTGGAGCGCGATGGAATAATCAAGATTTATTTCTTAAAATATTGTTATTAAATAAACATCACAGAAACTTTTTTGCATATCCAACTTATTTATAGCTGAAGGCATGAAAACCCACATTAGTCTGTTGAATTCTAAGGATTCACTGAAGCCTGCTAGCTGACAGCACATCAAATTATTTGCAAATGTTTGCTGGATTGGTAACATTGAAGGATGCCAGCCCGGTTCAGTGTAACCTTATCACAAGACAGAGATGGAGCGTAGAGACGGGTTCCCAGGCAGAGGGATCTTGAATCCCAACAACCTCTGCGGTAGATGTTTCTCCCCAGCCAGAAGCCTTGCCCAGCTGTATCCTGGGAATTGCTACCCTTTATGCAGAAAACCTCCTTAAGAAACAGTGCTCTGGGCAGGAATTTGTGAGTACATTAGTCACATTTAAGAGGTTTACTACCCTGCTGACTGCAGTGACATACTGCTGTGAAAAGGATGTCATCATTTTAACAAAGACACTCTAATTGATAAGAAGAAGGGGGGAAAGGCAAAGTCAAAATGAAATGGAATTTCTCTGTGAATAGCTCCAGCACTTCTTCTCCTTGTTCTGTCTTGTCAATCAGGACCTAGGGAGCTGGAGGGTCTGGTAAGAACTACAATGGCAGATTTCTTTAAGGTACAAATTTCTTTACTATGCAATAGATCTACTTTTCAAATTCCTCAAGAGAGTTCCTGCTTTGTTTTGATTGTTCCTTGCGCTGTTTGAACTCAGGGCCTGGGCACTGTCCCTTAGTTTTTTTTTTTTCACTCAGACTAAGTCTCTGCCACTTGAGATATACCTCCATTGCTGGCTTTTTGCTGGGTAATTGGAGGTAAGAGTCTCTCTAATTTGTCTGCCCAGTCTGGCTTCAAACTTTAGCCCTACCTACCTAAGCAGGTAGGATAACACACATGAGCCACCAGTGCCCAACTCAACTGGTTTTCTTATTCTCTAGTATTCAACCTTATTGCCAGCACTTTAAATAGCTTCCTTTCCATCCATTTCTTTCTTTGGATGGGAAGTTCCTAGGGCCCATTTCAAGAACTATGAAGTCGTTGATCTAAAAACTGTGTCTAGCCGGGCATCAGAGTCTCACACCTATAATTTTAACTACTCAGAAGGCTGACATCTGGCGTTCACAGTTCAAAGCTAGCCAGGGCAGGAAAATGGGACTCTTATCTCCAATTAACCATCAAAAAAGCCACAAGTGGAGCTGTGGCTCAAAGTGATAGAGTACTAGCCTTGAGAAAAAAAAGCTCAGGGACAGTGCCCAGGCCTTAAATTGAAGTCCTTGTTCCAGCACCAAACAAAACAAACAAAAAAAAATGTATCTAGCTCCTTTAGCAAGGCTGGCACTACATCTAACTTCTCAGGTCTGCATTTGCCAAATATTTTTTTTTCTGCCACATCAGTTGCTAAGCTAGTGAGAAAACACTAATCGCCTGGCACTCGTGGCCATGTTAAAATTAAGCAGAATTGATTGCCTTCAAAATAACCTTTTGTTTTTGTCTCCCAAAAGCAGGTCTGCAAACGTGGTGTAGGTAAGAACACATTGCTCATCCTGACACGAACATCGCTCATGTCTTAAACAGACTCTGTGTTTTTCTCTCTTCTCTCATTAATATAAATGAGCCACGTTGTGCTGCTCCTCGGTGATCTCATGAACTGCTTGTTGAGCACCTACTGTGTGCTCTGTATTGCGCTGTGGGACGCAGCTCTGAAGTCCGCATGGCTCTCAGGGGGGAAAGCAGAAGAGCGGAGTTAGAGAATCTGAATAATCTGTGAGATGATAATAAAATTGCCAAACGAGCTTACAAATTAAAACAAGATCACAATTAATTGTTTCATTTAGATTCTCGATTCTCATTCGCTCTCAACGACATATTTCTAGAGCAGATCTATACCACAATTATACACCGCACTGTGGAAAGACCAGGAGACGTTGAGCCATGAGCTCAGAGGACAATGTGTACGGTGCGTAAGAAGATGAACCCTAACGCACAAGACCAATGTCATTGCAGAGCCTAAGAGAGGAGGCACAGCATTCACTGAACAGCCACTAGGGTCACGCATTATCAGATCACGCATGCTCAGGAATCTCAGCCAATGCACGCATGACACCCACTGGCGTCCTACTGCATGCCGTCAGTGAACAAGTGAGAAAACATACACACCACGGAAAATGTCTGCACTGCTTGCCGTTGAGCGGGGGAGGGGGGGTTAATCATACACATCTATCATTTTTTAATTAGCTCATCTATTTTCTTTTTAATTAAAATTTGTTTATTAGATACATAGACATCCCAGCCCATTCATCTCTTACTGCACCCGAATGGTTCTTCAGTAAGAACCATTAACAGAGATTGATTACGCTAAAGTATCCTAGTCATTTTTAGTGACGGAGGAAACTGAGGCTCAAAGATGCCAAGGCATTCTCTCAAGACAACAAAGCCAGTGAGTGGCAGGGCCAGGATGTCCATGCGGGGTGCTAAAGGCTGTCAGATGACCAGGTGGGGTTGATCTTTACTCTGTAAACTGGGTACATTACCACGTGAGCCACGCCCCAGCCCATGACAAGTTCTATTCTGATAAACCCAATCCAAGTTAGAAAATGAAAAGTCATAACACATTTAATATACCTAACTAGCTTACAGAACAACACACAGTGGCACATCCGTGAAGTCTGGGTAGGTGGCTTTGCCTGGTACTCATGTCACCGACTGGGTGTTGTGACTCACTCTCACCGTGCTGCCGGCCTGGGAAAATTAAAATTTCCACACTTAAAGCTCATCTTTGTACAATGAACGTGTATTACTTTCAAACATTCCTAAAATCAAGACAACATTGTTAGCCAAAACATTGCAAATCAGGGTCTGTTCGACAAAATAGACCCTAAGAACAAATTGTTATTAGAAGCCCGGCACAGTCGCTCATGCTTAAAATCCACGTTACTTGGGAGGGGGAGATCAGGAGGATTGTAACTGGAGGCCAGCCAGGGCCTGTTAACTCCTCCATTTTCCTTTCATTGAAACTTGTTAATTAAATGCACACACACACACACACACACACACACACACACACACACACACACACACACACACACACACACACACACACACACACACACACAAGCCCAGTCATCTCCTAGTGCATTCAGATCTCTTGTGCTCTTCAAGAAGAACCATTATTAACACAGGTGAATTATGGTAGGCAGCTCTACTGATGCGAGTTACTAAGACCCCTATTGAAGCAAAAGCAAGCCAACCGTGCTAGCACATGCTTGTCATTCCAACTGAGAGGACATAGAAGAGCGGGTTTGTGGGCCATTGCCAGCCCCAGGTAATAAGCAACACCCCAGTATTCTAACTTACAATGAGCTTACTGAAATGTAACCCATCGTGGGATAGGACACATGGCTCAAGCGGTAGAGGAGCTTTTTCAATGACTTTTTCTTTGCATCGTGTATCTTTTTCTATTCCTTGTGTCTTTGAATCTAAAATGTATGTCATTTGACATCACAGGGTGAAGTCATTTTTTAAAATCCATCTTTGTCAATATCTCCCCTTTATTTGGAGTGTTTAAACCATTCCATTTACTATGATTGCTAACGGGATGGGTTTCTGTCTGCCATGTTTCTATTTATTGTATACATCTCTCATGTGTCTCTGTTGCTCTGTTTATCCATTGCCGTCCTTTGTGTTGAATGGATCCATATGTCATGTTAATTCTATTGTTTCTCACCCTCCCTCCATTTTCTGGGTTGTTTTCTTCATGTTTGTCCTAGGTTTATAATTAGCACTTCAATTTATAATACTCTAATCCAGATTAATACCAACTTAATTTAAGCATTATATAAAAACTATATTCCTAGACAGTTCTATTCTCCTCCCTTCTTTTCTGCTATTATTGGCATACACGTTACATTGTAGGACAATTAACAAATTTATGAGTATTGCATCATTTTCTTTAAAAATCAGAGAGCAGAAAAAAAAAAGAATTACAAACAGAAAAATAAATTATTTTATGTTTCCCTTCACTGATGTTCTTTATGCACATCTGTGTGTCTGTGTCCTGTCCTCTCGGGTCAGCTGGGAAGTCTCACCTTAGGATTTCTTGTGTCTGCTAGCAACAAAATCTTTCCACTTTTATTTTGTTTTGTTTGTTTGTTTTTGGGGTCTGGTCGTGGGGCCTGAACTCTGGGCCTGGGCGCTGTCCTCAGCTCTTCAGCTCAAGGCTAGCACTCTACCACTTGAGCCACAGAGCCACTTCTGGCTTTTTTGTTTTTGCTTATGTGGTGCTGAGGAATCGAACCCAGGGCCTCTGGCATGCAAGGCAAGTGCTCTACCACTGAGCCACCTTCCCAGCCCCAATCTCTCCACTTTTATTTGGGAATATTTTCACTTCTCCCTTTTATTGAAGGGTCCTCTTGCTGGATACAATTCTCACCTGACAGCCTTGTCTTCTGGCACTGTTTTGCCCACTTTCTTCTTGTCTCTGATGTCTGTTGGAAATGCAGTCGCCCATCTACCTCAGAGTCCTTTGTTCATGCTATGTTACCTGATTGTTTTTGTTGTTGTTTTTTCTTTTTTTGTTGGTTGTGGGGCTTGAACTCTGGGCCTGGGTGCTGTCCCTGAGCTCTTCAACTCAAAGCTAGTGCTCTACCACTTGAGCCACAGCCCCACTTCTGCTTGTCTAGTGGTTTATTAGAGATAAGAGTCTCAAGGACTTTCCTCCCCGGACTGGCTTTGAACCATGATCCTCAGAGCTCAGCTTCCTGAGTAGTTAGGATTACAGATGTGAGCCACCAGCACCTGGCTGGTGATGTTTTAAGAGTTCCTCTTTCCATGTTGCTCTTGACAGTTTAGTTATCATGTGCTTAGCTGTGAAGCACTTTAAGTTTATCTAAAGTTCTTTGAGCTTCTTAAACGCATGATGTTTTTCCTCAGATTTGCAAGTTCACATGATCATTTCTCTAAGTGATATTTTTCTGTCCCTTTCTCTCTCCTGTCTGGTGTTCCCACAATGGTGTACGTACATGCTTCATGGAGTCCCACAGACCTCACAACTGTTCATCTGTTTTCATTCTCTTTTGTTTTGATGCACTTTTTTTTGTTCTCATACTGGAGAAGATCTGCAGCTGAGGCCCAAGAGGGGATTTTTTTCATTTTTGCCACTGTACTTTACAAATCCAGAGTTTCTTCTTGGTTCCTCCTCATAATTTCACATTGTGGTATTCTGAGTTGATGAGATATCACTTAGGCTTTCATTTAGGTCTTTATGCATGGTTTCCTTTAGTTGTTTTTTTCCCACCTCTTTTAAATAAGTAATGTTTTAAAAAATAAGTGATCTAAAGTCACTGTCAAATAAATCCATTGTGTAAGCTTTCTCAGGGACAGTTTCTATTGACTGGCTCTTTTTCTTCCTCTGTATCAATTATTTGTTTATTTACATCTTATGTAGTTTTTGTAGAAAACTTCACATTTAAAGTAATATAATATAGCTGAGTGCAGTGGCTCATGCCTATGATCCTAGCTATTCAATAGGCTGAGCTATGGAGGGTCATGGTTCAAAAATAACTGGGTATAAAATTCCATTAGACTTTCTCTCCACAATAAACAGTAAACGTATTGACAAAGCTCATAAATTCACAAACATTATAGTATGATAATGACAATTTGCCTTGTGAAGGTTAAAATGTGTGTGTGACTTTAAGTATCATGATTTCACAATACTGTGAAATTTATGTAATCACCTAATCTCAATAAAAATTATTTTTAAAAAATAAAGCTCTTGTAGAACTCAGCTGTGGAAATTAATTAATTAATAGTAAAAAGCAGGGCTGGCCCAGGCACTGGCAGCTCAATCCTATAATCATAGCTATTCAGGAGGCTAAGATCAGAGGATCACCGTTCAAAGCCATGCTGGGGAGGAAAGTCCTGAGATTCTTATCTCCAATTAACCACTAAAAAGCCATAAATGAAGCTATGATGCAAAGTGGTAAAATGCTAGTCTTGAGTAAAAGAAGCGAAGAGACAGCACCCAAGCCCTAAGTTCAAACCCCAGAATCAGTACAAAAAAGTAAGGCTAGAGGCATGGCTCAAGTGGTAGAGCACCAGCAGAACAAGCAGGTAAAGAAAGAATAAGGCCCTAAGTTCAAACACCAGTAAAGTAACAATGATAATAACAATTAATAATAAATAAGAACTTAAGACAACTCTGAGAATCAGATTTTTCCTCTTCCTAAGGATTTATGATTGCTGCTACTTTGAATCAACACTGAAAAGTCCTCTTATGTGTGGCCACTAAAATCTTGTCTCAGTGAGCTCAGTAGTTATCTACTGGTTTAGCTTAATGCTTATGGCTTGTAGGTCTTCCAGCCTTTGCTGAGGGCTTCAATAGTCCTTAACACTCAGCCAGAAGGTTTACAAATCTCTCCTGACCTTCACTTCTTACTTGTACAATCTCAAAGTTAGCCAAAGCAGAGCCTTTAGGGACTTCTCATGTCTGTCTTCAGCCTGGACATAGCCCTGGGCAGGTGCACAGCTCTAAACACTGCATGTGACCTTCTAAGTTTGACCTTCTGAGTTCTTGGAATTTTTCAGAGCTTTTCAAAGCCCTCATAGACATTTCATTTCCTAGATTTTCCTTTTAAGTTTTTTTTTTCCTGTTTGTTTGCATACTATTGGTCTCAACTGCTATCTACCATCTTGGGAAGCTACCCCCTTAAACAATTGCTTGATTGTTTCAGACAGCTGTCCCTGAGGAAGAGGCCGCTCACGCTGGGGTGCTCCCAGCAGATACATAAAGACAGCTTTGTGAGTGGGGTCTTCCAGGAAACCTCTACACAAGCCACAGAGAGGCGATCCTCTGGGAACCAGCTCCCAGCAGTCCTTCTCTTCCCTTTGCTGTCAGGCTGCTCATCTGTGTCATGACTGGGGACCCTTGGTTTCCCAGGTGGCCCTGCAGTGCTGAGGGAAAGGGCAGCACGGTAAATTGTCATAAATCTTGCTTTTCATACCAAGGCTCAGCCATGTTTGGGGATACGCTTCTCCAGATTATGAAGGTAGATAGGCGCTTTGGCGGCACATACACTAAAATTGGAACGATACAGAGAAGATTAGCATGGCCCCCGTGCAAGGATGACACGCAAATTCGAGAAGCGTTCATATTTTTAATGACACTGCCCCATTTGTTAGGAAATGGAAAGACTTGGGAAAAATTTTATTAAGTGAAGTAAGCCAGACCCAAAGAAACATAGGTTCCATGGTTTCCCTTATTTGCAATAACTTGTATATGTCTGGGACAAGCAGAAAAGGTCAAAGGCTATGCACATATGATATGCAGATAAGATGATGTTAAGTGAAATGAACCCCAAGATGGGGACACAAGTTTTTTTTTTCTTTTTTGCTATTGTTTCGAACATATTTATAATGCTCCATGTGATTTTTTTGTTTCTTTGTATATTCCTCCCCCACGGTATAACCCCTGTTTTCACTGTATTTGATGTCAGTGCCCTGCATCTTGTATATACACTTCTCTAGCTTGGGGAGGGGAAGGGAAAAAACAAAATGCTTAAATAGGGATACCGTTGACCCATTGTAACAATGAGATGTACAAGACACTATGTTGAAATGTGAACTTTTCAATTTAGGTGGGGAGGGGGGAGATGGTGGGGAGGGGGGAGACGGGAGGAGTGTAGAGTAGTTGTGGAGGTGGGAGGAAAGGGAGGATAGGGAAAAAACAATGGAGGAGGACACAATACTTGATAGGAAATGTACTCATTACCTTACTCATATAACTGTAGCCCCTGTACAATATTTTACAATAAAAAGTGTATTTTAAAAAAGATAGATAAATGGATGTATAGATAGATGGATGTATAGATAGATAGATAGATAGATAGATAGATAGATAGATAGATAGATAGATAGATAGATAGATAGACAGACAGACAGATAGACAGATAAATAGATAATAGATTCCGAGTTTGGAAAACATTGGTGTAGGCAATTTTAGCAACATCCTCGTTGTAGAGGAGCTGATTTTCCCATGCTCTCATATCACCTCATTTACTGAACCTCTCCACTCGGGATCTTTTGAATGTTACCTTCCTGTGGGGATGTTAACTAAAAAGTAGGATTCGTGGGCCAGAAGGAAAACCAGTGAGCTCTCTACTCCAAAGCCTACAAACCTTGCAGTCTATCCCACAGGAACCTCTGTATCTATCCACTTGATGTTGCTATAACAAAATGGCTAAGGTGAAGAAAAGAAGTTTATTTTGACTGATGTCAAATGTCAACATCTGGTGATGGCTTTCTTGCTGGGAGAGTCCAACAGTGGCACAAGGCATCATGTAGCAAGAAATGATGAGGGAATGTGTATGTCTGAGTCCCTCTTCATATAAAACTCCCAGGTCTGGGGTTGGGGGCATGGCTCAGGTGGTAGAGCAAAAGTGTCAGATTAAGAATTTGAATCCCTGGGCTGGAAAGATGGCTCAGTGATAGAGTGCTTGTCTTGCATGCATGAGGCCCTGGGTTTGATTCCTCAGTACCACATAAGCAGAAAAAGCCAGAAGTGTCATTGTGGCTCAAGTGGTAGAGTGCTCACCTTGAGCTGAAGAGCTGAGGGACAGTGCCCAGGCCCAGAGTTCAGGTCTCATGATCAACAGCAACAACAAAAAGAATATGAATCCCTGTCTTGAACAACAACAACAACAACAAAAAACCAAAACCTCCCAGTTACTCAATCAAGAGATGATCTATCCCTATGACCTTATTTATCCTAATTATACACCAAAGGCTCTAAACTTTATGGTTGGATTAAGTTTCCACCTCTTAATATTTCACAATAATGATTAAATTTCAACACATGAGCCCTTGGAGGACATATCCAAACCATACCAAACCCAGCTGGTGAGATACTAAGGAAACAGAGTCCTCTTTCCCCATATGGGTCATTTCTCATCCTGTGTCATGAGAATCTGAGCAGTCAAGCCTAAGTAAAGATGGTACATGTATAGAAGGGTCCCAGACTCTGCCACGTGGCTCAAAAACTGCAGCTGGCCAGCCTCAACCAGTCAACATGATGCATTGCCACATCCTAGTTAGTCTCAAAATGCTGGTCCTTCATTCATTTGCTAGCCACTTACTTGGTGAGCACGCACTGTGTGGTGGAGGTCCCCGCCTGCTGTGGGCTCACATTGTAGATAAGATG
Organism: Dipodomys merriami; assembly: GCF_024711535.1. NCBI lineage: Eukaryota > Metazoa > Chordata > Mammalia > Rodentia > Heteromyidae > Dipodomys > Dipodomys merriami. The sequence goes on along the minus strand of NW_027206424.1, from coordinate 516,114 downwards.
GCATTCTGACATTAACCGCAGGCCTGTCGCATGGCTTGGGGAAAGTAGGCAGAGGGCTTCCCAGGAAGGTCCACCCTTCTGAGCTTGAAGAAGAAAATGATCTCGACAGAAAGTTGGTAGAAAAGAAGTGATGCGTCTGTTTCCTAGAGATGCCCCAATGAAAGGCCACAGACTGAGTGGCTTATACAGCACCCTTTATGTCCACGGTTCTAAAGCAGGAAACCCAAGGTCAAGGCCTTGCCAGGTTGCTGAGACCTGTCTCTGTGGCTCCCAGACAGCAGCGCTCTTGCTGTGTCCTCACGGGACTTTTCTCCTTGGCTCTCATCCACAGTGTCTCCTCTTCTTACAGTGACATCAGTCATACTAGATTAGTGTCCCACTCTCTTGACTTCATATAGCATTAATAATACTTTAAAGGACCTATCTCCAACTAGAAAACATTGGGAAATAGGACTTTGATAGACACAAGTCAGGGAGGGACAAAATTCAGTCTAAAGCAGGTAATATTCCAGCAAAAGTCTGGAAATGAGAGGTAGCACTGAGTCTGATGTTCAATTTAATTTCTGCTCTTCTTTGTCTGCCAGAGTCCCTTCTCTCCAGTCATCTTAATTTCCTAAGCGCACATGTCCCTGCTTTCCTGAGATAAAAGAACATACTGGAATCTCTACATTTTTATTCCTTAAAAATATACCTAACAGCCAGGCACCGGTGGCTCATTTCTGTAATCCTAGCTACTGAGGAGATCTGAGGATTGCGGTTCAAAGCCAGCCAGGGCAGGAAAGTCCATGAGACTCTTATCTCCAATAAACCACCAGAAAAGAAAACCGGAAGTGGCGCTGTGGCTCAAGTGGTAAGAGAGCTAGCCTTGAACTGAAGAGCTGAGGGACAGTGCCCAGGCCCAGAGTTCAAGCCCCACAACCAACAGGAAAAAAAAAAAAAAAAAACTAACAAGCATGATGTGGTATATCCTGTAATCCTGGAACTCCACAGGTTTTAGCAGGAAGATAAGTTTGATACCAGTCTGGGCTACATAGTTGAGATTTTATCTTAAAAAATAAAAATACTTCTAATGAAACTCAACTATACTTAAGAAACGAGATGAGATCAGAGGCCAATATAGATAGCTAAATACTAAAGTATTACAGATATCAAAGAGTTCGGTTATTGTACCCTTAGCCCATCTTGTGGGCTTGTTACTAAGAAACAGTAATCCAGTAAGGACTACATTTTCCAGCATTCCTTGCACCTAGATGGGGCCATGTGACCCATTCAGACCAATCGAATATAAGCAGGAAAAGACTAACTCCTCTAGGTCTGTTGTAGACCCACTGAATAGGAGGAATTCAAAAGTCTGAGACAGAGTAGTCATGATCTAGAAGGAGCCTGGGTCCCTGAGTACCAGTTCTGCATTTGGTAGGAGCAAAATTTCATTTCTAGTTTGTTAAGACTTAGGGAGTTGGGGTTTTTCTCTTTTTATTGAGACCAGTCTAGACTACACAAATTAGTTTACACTGGCTAGTGCATTACCTTAACTAATACCATCACCATAATACCGAAACTGTTTGTAGTTTTTAGATAGTCCCTTGTAGCTCCTATCAGCATGCATGTTTTCACACAGCCATAACATATTGCATAAACTATTTTTATATATTTTTGTTGCAAAGATACTGTACAGAGGGGTTGCAGTTACATACATCATTGTTTAAAGATATATCAAAACACTTTCTATGTCCACTAGCATCTTCATAACTATCATTTTCAGTGGCTAGGTAAATATTTCCTTGACCACATATATATGTATCTCCCATTACTGAGCAATTCATTGATCCTAATTATTTGTATCTTTGAAGGGAAAAAATCCACTGCTATATTCTCTTCAGTGGAAAGAGTGGGAAAGTCCATTGCCAAACCACATTGCCTTAGTCAGCTAAGTATACACACAGCACTCAACAGGGCAGTGAAAGGCGTGTCTTCCCTTCCAGGCTGTGGGGGTTGGGGAATGGCCTGTCCACTCTTCAGCTCATGGGGAGGACTTACCAGATAAGTGCTTTTCCTGGTTCCCCAGCTATCTCACTGGTCCCTTTAGAGTCACCTGGGATCAAGGGCCACCCTGAAAGTCCCCCCGGAGGGCCCTCTTGCCCTTTCTCTCAGCTTCTCAACCCAGGAGTCTTCTCCATCTCCAGTACTGATTTCATTGTTCCATCCTGGGGAACCTAGAAGTCTCTACACAAACCCTGAATCTCAGGCACAAACACATAGTTCTGATCTTGCTTTGAAGCCAGGCACGGCCAGCAAAGGATTTCTGAAGTCATTTTAGAGATGTGATAGAAATGTGACAGAAGGTGGTCAGATTGAAATTACATGAGCTAAGAAGAATTTGACGGGGGATGACCTATAAGGTCTGGACATGAAGCACCAGCATACAGAACCATCACTAACAGTGAGGACAGGAGGACTTGTGGGTAACTGGTAACAGTCCTCACTTTACCTCTCACTAACCTGATCACTCCTTCAAAGCTCTTCTCAAGGGTGGGCTTCTTCTCAGAGTCTCCCTCCCTCCATGGCTTCATTCTGAGAACCCAGATGTGCCATCCAGAGCCTCTGCATTCCACTACCTAGGCAGCCCCCAGAACATAACAGCTGCTCACGTGTACAATTGATTGAATGGGCAAAGGAGGAGAGGGAAATGTTGAGAGGAATACAGAAAAGCACACGCTTTGGCTGATGTTGCCTGTCTTTGTGCTTTTACAACATAATGAACTATTCATGTTTCTTTAATTTGTCACTACTCCTAAAATTAGAAACATAGCTTATAGCGCCTCCTGGAAAACCTAATTTCAGCACCTTCTAAAGGTGTTAAACATGCAACTACCAGAATAAAACTATGTACTTAACAACCAGAGAAATACAGTAAGACTTTTTAGGCAATTAAAAGGAACTATCAGCCGGTGACAGTGGCCTACGCCTATAATCCTAGCTACTTAGGAGTCTGAGATCTGAGGACTGTGGTTCAAATCCAGCCTGGGCAGGAAAATCTGTGTGACTCTTATTTCCAGTCCACCACCAAAAAAGCCAGAAGTGGAGTTGTAGCTCAGATGGTAGAATACTAATCATAAGCAAAAAAAACAAAAACAAGACTCAAGTACATTGCCCAGGCCCTAAGTTCAAGCACCAGGACCAGCACCACGCACACACAGACACACACGTACACACAAAGTCCCATGTTTAAACAAGCATTACCACTTGCTTAATCTAAAAGGAGTTAGCTTTCAAGGAAATAATGGATAATTGCAGATCTTTAGCAGTGTTGAAAGTCTACTTTGAGGGCCAAAGGGCCTTACAATTTTATCTATTCAACTTATTGTTTTAGAGTTGTTAAAGAGAACTATAAACCTTTATTACTTCAAAGTATTAGAAAGACATTGGACAGAGAAATATACAGAGTGAGATTATCCAGCAAGCTAATCCCCAGACTGCTGGAAAAGAAGCACCAGCATCAGATTAAGGAACCAAACTGAGATAAAGGAAGTGATCCAGCCATAAGCCACTCTCCAGGGTGGGTACACTTTGAGTGTGAAATTCACCGGCTCACACTTTCAGTTCATTGGGTGGAGGACTCCTGAACTTGATCCCATAGGAACTCCAGACTCACCAGCGGGAGAAGCCACGTGGCATTTGTCACCGGGCCCAGTCAGAGCCCTGAAACACAGAAGAAGAAAGCAAGCTTGGAACTGAAAGCTGAGCTGCAGTATCGCGGTGCCCTTCATGCTCTGGGTGACCCAGGATATCTTCTTGCTTTGATACAGGCCAAATGCTCTCATGGAGGTGAAAATACTTTTAGTAAAAGGTAAGTCAGGAGGTGAAATCGTATGCATAGCATTTAAAAACATTATTAATGTGTTTACCTTGAAAGACAGTACCTGAACCATTAACTGACAGCGAGCCCGGCAGTTCCAAGTGCCTGAGAGAGAACCACTTGCCAGATTCTCAAAGCTTCCCCTCCAGCACACTGGCAACTGGAGTACTGGGGGAAGACGGAGTAACCAGAAGGAGTCGCACCCTAGCCAAGGGAAAGGTGAGAAGCCCAGAAGAAGAGCCAGAGTGAGGATGCTTTTGAGGGCCCCTCCCCTGTCTCCTACCACGAGGGTGGCCTCAGAGATTATCCTGTTGAAGCCAGACACTCCAAACCATTCCCTAGAGAACTGGAGAGGAAGGACCTTGGAGAGAATCAGAAGAGGTGACCAAGTGGCAGCCACTGGCAGAAGGTCAGGTATGATCTCTCAGGACATGCAGGAGATCTGAACAGCCATTCCTCATCTGTCCTTTGTGGGGTACAAAAGGCAGCTGAAGTGCCAGGAATTGCATGGCACCTGATTCATGGTGATGCTCCAAGATGAAGCCATGGGGGTCTTCCAAGCCCAGCCCTGTGAGGAGAATGTGCCTCAGAGGCGGGCTCAAGGGATGGCCCATTCTCAGCCCAAGGTAGACCAGTTGTAGGACCCAGTACAGCAAAGGCTGATGCCCAGGGTCTGGCCTGGGATGGGTAAAATGCTAAGTATCCTTGTATTGGCACCATGAAATGTTCTGTCCTCCAGTGGAATCTGGGTTTGGAAACAAGATAATTCCCAGTGTACATAAAGCGACGGTATTTATATGTCCGAGCTCCCAGTTGGCAAGCGTGGCTGTACTACTTGACTGCTACTGGGCTTTGCATCCAAGCTGCTTTGCAGCCTGTAATGCAAATCACTATCATTCTTGCCGTTATTAATTGCTAACACAGAGCAGTGTTCATTTACTTAGTAGATATGTATTATCTCCCACCAGCCAGGCAATAGGGAAGGTATGCTGCAGACAGCAGGGAAAAGCATAGCGTCTCACCCCACAGGGTTTCCGGTGTGGCCTGTGGCGACTGACACGAGGGAATGCACAGGTAGAAGACACAGGTCCGACCCAGGTGCCCGAAAGTGCTATGGAGAAGATAGGCAGGAGAAGTCAGGATGGAGCAGGAGCCCTCACCGAGAGGAAGGAAAGAGCCAGGGATCACGAGGCAGCCATGTCAGGTGTCAAAGGTGCAATCCAAATGAGTGTGAGGGACAGCCAGGCGGCCGGCTTGGCTGGAGCAGGTGGGAGAGGAGAGCGGGGTAGGGGTGAGGCCAAGCGGTGGGCCCTACGTAGCTCCAAAGCCCGGCTTTGACTCAGGTTGAGCTGCGGCACGTGGCAGTGATGTGAGCAGAGGAGAGCTCTGGTGGGGGGGGGGGGGTAGGTGCCACGGATGCCCTCGGGGTGCCAGCCTCACTCCAGTGAGCAGCCAGGCCTAGACTGTGCCTGGCTTGAGAGTTTGGGGCCTTTCCTTCCTGATGATCGTATTTGGACTCTTGGATTTATTACACGAGAGAAAGCATCACATCCGGCATGGCTACCATCATTTGTCCATTTTATGGTTCGAGACACACAAAAGAAACAGGAAGATTTGCCCCCGGGGGCCATAACGAGGAGAAGAGGAGCAGAGCAGGACAGGTACCTGGCCCCTGATTTCCAGCCCTGCAGCTTTCCTGGCAGAGGTCATCACCCATGGACCAGGGCTCTGCAGGGGGGCCGGGCTCCCGGCCTGGGCAGGAGCCGGTGTGGCGCAGCCCCGGACAGAGCCTTTCATCTCTCTTTCAGCTGCAGACAGGGAATGAGAACAGCCAACCTCAGGAGAGTGAGAAATAAAAAACTAATGGCAGAGAGGTGCTTTATGGATGACGGCAGGATGCTAAATAACAGTAATGTAGCCAGGAAGGCTCAGCATAAACGATGATGGAGAGAATCCTGTCACCATGATTCAAGTTTTACAAGGCCAGCGGGGAGCGCAGGGCCGTCACCCGCCCTGCCCACCTCCCGGTGATGGAACACCCTTCCCTACAGCGCCCAGCAAGCCTGCACCTCAGATCTAAGGGAGGACCCCTCTCAGAGCTGCGTTCAGCATTGTTAGCGCTGGGTGGAAGAGGAACGATGGGCCCGGACATCTTGGTGACCGTGGCTTTCTGATTGATGGCCCCTCTATGCAGTCCTAATGGAGACAATCACAGGGGTCCAGGGGGGAAATAGATCCTCTCTGCCTCTCCCAAGGCTAAGAATCAGCAGTTGATACACATCGCAGAAAAATGATGTGCTCACACTGGGGCCGCTTGGATTTGATTCTATTTTGTTTGTTTTTGTTTTTACCTCTGTAAGTTGCTCGTTGTGTCTACATGCCTGTTTTTACACAGCTCCTGACCCTTCTCTCCCTGCTCATCTCTGCCCTCAGCCAACTAATTTATTGATTGGCTCTCGCCAAAGGCCAAATTAAGTTCTCCTTTATTGAGACACAGATGACGACTTCATCTCATGTTCTCTTTAATTAATGGAGAGACACTCGCTATACTGGCTCTACCAGTCACCAGCCATGCAACTGCCATGTTAATTCTCTTTGCACCCTGCTGATAGGTCGGCACATAAGAAATCAATTGCATTTGTTGTGATTACAGCGCTGTGGTGAATAATCAGGTATAAACATCATCTTGCATATAGAACTATAAAACAAATTCTCAGAACTGGAAGTCAGAGGGATATGCCTTTCTGAGTTCAGTAGATACTAATGGCAAGTGTCCTCCCTATGGTAATGCCAAGCATAGTGGCATGCACCTGTAGTCATAGCTACGAGGAAGGATCCCTTGAATTGAGAAGTTGGAAGCCAGCTTGAGTAATGTGGTAAGACTGTTTAAAAAAAAAAAATCTGCTTCCCGCTGCCTCACCAGCAGAGTATTACCAAACATCATTTTCTTGCACTCAAATAGGTAGAAAAAAATGGTTTCTCCAGTTTTATATGAAATTTATATTTCCTTTTCTGTAAACTATCTATTTATGATCTTTGCTTATTTTTCTCTTGTGTTTTTTTTTTTTAAAGAATACATTTCTAGGAGTTCTTGTGAGGAAGGCTAGCCCTTTACTAGGATTCATTACAATTTACCTGTACAAGTTTTATTTGCCTTTTGGCTTTGATTTGTTCTGTTTTGGTAGTCTGCTTTCTTTTTTGTTTGATATGATATCCATGGTTTGTTTGTTTTTTTTTTACTTTTTTTTCCACTTTGGCTTTTGTATTATAGATAAGGCTTCTCCACTCCAAGGTTAAAAAGGAATTATCTCATTTTTCTTCTAGTACATTTGTGGTGTTTCATTTTCCATGTAAATCTTTGTTTCGTTTAGAATTTGTCCTAATACTTGGTGTGAAGTTTATTTTTCCAGATAGCGCTTATCTTATCAGACAATACACATTTTTTCCTGACTCATTCTAAAAAGAAAATAAGCCATCACTGTGAGGTGCATACTTCCAGAAACTCACAGGCTTCGGGGTCTCTGCTGCACAACTGTAATACTAGCTACTCAGGAGGTTGAGATTGGAGGATGGCGGTTCAAAGCTATCCCGGGCAGGAAAGGCTGTGAGACTTTTTTTTTTAATTGAAAAGACGCAGAGGGGTTACAGTTACATGAGTCAGGCAATGAGCACATTTCCTATCGAGCATTGTTACCTCCGCCTTTGTTGTTCTCTTGCTATTCCTTCCCCTCCCCAACTCCCTAATTCCTCCCACACCACCCCATCCTGCCCCCCCCAAAGTTGTAAGGTTCATTTTCAATATAGTGTCTTGTAGGCATCATTGTTGCAACGGGTCATCCTGTGTCCTTGTTTCAGTGTTTTGTTATTCCCCTTCCCCTCCCCAAATTAAACAAATGTATATACAAGATGCAGGGTACCAAAATCAAGTGTACAAGCCGGGCGCTGGTGGCTCACGCCTATAATCCTAGCTACTCAGGAGGCTGAGATCTGAGGATCGTGGTTCAAAGCCAGCCCAGGCAGGAAAGACCATGAGACTCTTATCTCCAATAAACCACCAGAAAACCAGAAGTGGCGCTGTAGCTCAGGTGGTAGAGCGCTCGCCTTGAGCTGAAGAGCTGAGGGACAGCTCCCAAGCCCAGAGTTCAAGCCCCATGACCGACAAAAAAAAAGTGTACAGCTTAATGAACCCCAAGATATGGACACAAGAGGTCTTGCTTTGTTGTTGTTGTTAATGTACTATGTGATTTTTTTTTGTTTCCTTTGTATGTTCTTCCCCCTGTTGTCACTGTACTTTATTTTGGTACCCTGTATCTTATATATACATTTAGCCAGGAGACTCTTATTTCCGAAAAATCACTAGAAAACCAGAAGTGGTGATGTGGCTCAAGTAGTAGAGCACTCACCTTGAGCGGGAGAGCTGAGGAACAGCGCCCAGACCCAGAGTTCAAGCCCCATGACCAAGAAGAAAGAGAGAAAGAGGGAGAGAGAGAGAAAGGGGGGGGGGGGAATGAGCAGGAGCACCCAGCCAGTGAGCTCCCCAGCAACTTGCAAAGCAAAGGGATCTGGAGAATGGGAGTCACTGGGATTCCAGCCAGGCCCTTTCTGCAGGCTCCATTCCCTGACCCCCATTGGACTTAGGCTGGAACTCCAGCTCAGGTCTCCTTCCTGACTGCCCAGGGCGGACGGCAGACCCGGCACTGCTAGGTGCTCAAGCAGGAAGAATGAAGACATTGAAAAGGGCATTCTCTGCTGTCCCTGGGGAGCAGCACGCTCTGGCAGACTCAGCCTGAACACTCACTGCCGAGAAAATCACAACTGTGTCTCGGCACGCAGGGAGCAAATCACTAGTGGCCAAATATTTTTCAATGCTAAGTACCATGGGACTTCAAAGTCACAGCATTGGAACTTTAATGTACATATTCATGCCTTTTTTTTTTAACTCCTCCAAACCTGAGACAAAAGTAATGAGCGCCATGTATTTGTTAACATTTCTGAAATTATTTGAAAATAAAGCCTTAAGAAATCAGACTTGCTCTTTTCCAGAAGAAATTTGAGAAAATGTGATCTCTGGAGCCTAGATTACACAAGAGAATTGTATTTCTCACCCTTTCCTTAAAAAAAAAATGTGTTTGCCAGTGGCTCATATCTGGGATCCTAGCTACTCAGGAGGCTGAGATCTGAGGATCGTGGTTCAAAGCCAGCCCAGGCAGGGAAGTCCATGAGACTTTTATCTCCAATTAACCACCAGAAGAAAAAAAAATAGAAGTGGTACTCAAGTGGCTCAAGTGGTAGAGCACTCGTCTTGAGCTGAAGAGCTCAGGGACAGTTTCTAGGCTCAGAGTTCAAGCCCCACAGCTGACAAAAAAAAAAAAAAAGTAAAATCTGTTTGCCAGGAAAAAAATAGCAATAATGAGCAAAAACATGAATCAACTGATGGCACAAAGAATCAGGTAATTCCACAGAAAACTGACAAACTAACTCATGATCGAGACTGTCGAGTGCTTAATATGCATAAGCCATTAGACCCAATAAGTATATTTATGGTTTGGTAATCAGCTGTCATTAACAGGTGAATTAACAACACAACATTTATATTTAGAAGAAAAATACAAATAGAAGCAGCCACACCAATAACCCACACACATCTACCTTCTTGCCCATGAAAAATGAATCCTATGGTTTTTAATAGTTAAATCGTATCTGCTACTCTGTCTTATCTTAGCTGGCAGAGTTTCTGGCAGATTTCTGTTTTTTACATGGAATGTACAATGTCACCCTGTCTCGTCCATTAGAAAAGAGTTTCATTAAATTTACTAGATTAAAGATTATCAGTGAGCAGCCTTATCTACAGAGTCAAGCCACAATAGAGTCTATACAATGAGAGTCTATCAGCAACGTCTTTCAGGCTGACAGAATTATTCCCTACTTTTAGTCTTTGGCAGGTCTCTTCGCCTCTGAGCTCACGCCTGCTCTGAAATGAAGAAAGCCACCTGGTGGAACTAAAAGAGGTATTCCCGGCCAAACTCTCCACCCTGGACACCTTAGAGATGGTAACTGATGATGCAAATGAGGATGTTAAAGGTGATGTTTTAAAGAATGATCTTTTAATCCCTACAGGAAATATGAATACAGTCACTTTAGAAATAGAGGATTGGTTTCCATGCAAGAACAACTTTTTACAAACAACTATCGGTTGAATTGAAGCCCCTTTGTACAACTAATTAGAGATCATTTTAATTTTTTTAAATATTAAAAATAAAACAACAATATTGGTTTCTATGTGCATAGCAGCATTATTTACAATGACCATAAGGTAGGAATAAACCATGTACCCATCAATGGATAAGCTGATAGATGAAATGTTGCATATCCACATGATGGAATATTAGCCAGCCTTTAAAAGGAAGGAAACTCTGATACATATTACCAGATGGATGTATCTTGAGGACTTACACTGTAAGTCATTCTATCACCAAACTACAAATGTCATGTGGTTCCATGTATACAAAGTACCAAAGGTAGTTGAATTGATAGACAGGACGTTGAATGTTGATTGCCAAGAGATTGGGGTAAAGTAGAGGGTAAGGGTTGTTATTTCATAGATATAGAGGTAAAGTTTCAAAAAAAAAACCAGTTCTCGAGATGGATTGCATAACAGTGAAGAATTGCTTGAGGCTATAAACTACACTAAAGTGGCACACTTAGGATGACAAATTGTATATTTACATTTAAACATTAAAAAATTTGAAATCAATAAAGGTTTATATATTTGGAGAGAGGGAAGGGAAGGGAAGGGAAGATATTCCAAAGAGGATACATTACTTCATACTTCCATGATTTTTCTTGTATAGTCCTGCATTTGTTTTCTTGGAGTTTCTGATTGCCTCTTTTCTTGTCTAGAGGAGACATGCAGACCTTTTTATCACTAACTCCCAAAGCTTCTAATTTATTACTTGGAATTCATTCCAGTCTTCCACTTGAAAATATTTGCCCATATTGTGTCTGCTGCTACTTTCACACACCCAAGTGCATCCTAATGAGGCATCTGGCCTCCAAAGCTGCAAATACTTACTATGTAGCCCTTCCTAGAAGTTTGCCACACCCTGCCGTAGGAAGGCATTCCAGTCCGCCATTTCTCAAGACATTGGCAGGGAAGCCAGGAAGATGTAAAATCTCAATCACCAAGAGCTACTGAATCTCAAAAATCGAAGCAGTTTGTGTATATGAGACAATTGCTTTTTCTTTCTCATTTTATTATCTTCAAATAGTTGTACAAAGGAGTTCCAACTGAGTGTGTCAGTTTATAATACATTTTGATCCATATTCCTTGATCAATTTTGCATGTGCGCGCATGCACACACACACACACACACACACACACACACACACACACACACACACCCTCCATCATTCTCCCTCATCTTTCCCAAGCCCATCCACCCTCTCCAATTACCTCCTTCCATGTGTGCTGACTATGAGGACTGCATTTACCCACCCTTCCTCTTTCTATTGGAGAGACCCCCAGAATTTGGTCCTTTGATGGACCCTACACAGCTCTGAAAGAAGGAAGCATTCTAATGTGGAAGGAAGCTCCTTATCAGTCCTCAGTAGTGGGGAACAGAAATGCTCAGTCTAGAGGCTGCATGGGAGCAGAGGACAGAGGTGCATTCCATCAGGCACAGCTTCAGGCTTCCTAGGGTCACACAAGCGGGGAAGGAGAAATTCTGTTCGGCATGCCCCAGGTCCCCCGAGCCCTCTCCTTCCAGAATCCTTCAAGGTTTAACCTCAACCCTGAATCACATCTTTTCTCTGTTGCAAAAATGGATTCACCAACTCATCTTAATGTCTGCATATGGCAAGCTGGGGGCTGTGGAGCACAGGATGGCTTTAATTTCCCAAGGCCCTCATCCTAGCAGGGTTAGGTGAGGTGCTCTCTTAGCTCACTGAACTGTGACCGACACTGCTATTTTCATTTCCTGCTAGCTTTTTATCAGTTGCCCTCCACAGAAAAGCAGCTACAATTGTCACTTCCTTGCTCAGGTTTCCCTCCTGTTCTAAATGCTAACAGCACATGACAGTCTGTCCTACAGAGCCCTCTGGAAAAACCACAGGCATGTGCCACACTGAAATCGTGTGTGCACTCAGAGACACGTTCCTGGCACCTATAAGGGAAACTTCACTGCAGCAGCAGCAAGCCATTTGTGTGTGGAGGGTCCAGCCCCAAGAATCCGGGTCCCCAGGTATGGAACTGGGCTGCCCTCTGCCTTCACTTGCTTTCCCTCCTGACTTTTCACATGAGCAAATGAATTCGTCCCTGAGGGACCCAGCACCTCTGAGACCCGGCCAACGTATGCGCCTGGAGAATCGTAACTACTGAGCTACAGCCATGTGGCATTGCCTGCCTGCAATGAATGCAAGCGTTCTGTACACTTAACTTATTACTGGAAGATTTTCATGTTGTCCAATACAGTAATATTCATATTTCACTCAGATGACCCATCACTTCTTAACATCCCTCTGAACGCTATGAGCTTGTTCAGAGATGCATGTGGGAAATTTGTTGTAAATTTAGTGTGGCCTCCCCTCGTCTTGCTTCCATTCTGTTTTGGGTAGCCTTTGAAGAATGAGGTACATAAAAAAAAATCCTGGCACTGTGCATTTGTCTGTTTGGTTGTCTATTGTAAGTGCTGAAAGACAGTTGGAGTGAAAGCTTAAATACTTACATAATACAGAGAGATGTACTCATGTCTGTGGAAAAATAAGCAGATAAAATGGTGCCTAAATTAGACTTGATGTTTCTGTCTAGAATTGGCAACATGTAAATGAGGCTGGCAGGAGATGGCAGGTATCAGATGACAGCTGAAGGAGAATGGCACGCTGCGGTACCAGCTCCTTCCGGGCAACGCCGGTCAGGTGATTTGCCTGTCCAAAAAGAGGCAAATCAAAAAGATGACAAGAATTGAGATACTGAGATGGCAGAACTGTGATCTGAAGAAGGCCAGCAAATCAGCGGCCATCAGCATTAACAGAACAAAAAGTTCAGCAGTGAAGTCATTCACACACCACCTCCACCCGCACCTTGCTCCAAATCAAGTAAATAAGATCACCTCATTCAACAAATGCATCTCTCCCAAGAGAAAGGGACCAGCCACGGGGTCCCATTCCACTAGCTCCTGGAAATTACTAAGACATTGCCAGTGCCATTTTGAGAAAAGGAATCCAGTAAAGCCCACATTGGAATAAAAACAAAGTTACCACTAGTGGGAGAAGGGGGAAAAAAACAGGCATAAGTGTAAAAGAGCGGAATACTGCAAAATTATCAACTAATGCCTAACAGCATTAGTATGACTACATTCACCCAGACATGGAGGTATGGGCTTGTATTTTCTTTCCTAAAACATTTTTTAATGTTGACATGTTGTTCCTGAAGACAAATATTTGTTCACTTGCTCAGAATAAGCAATGCATGTTGCCAGCTTAAGAAATACAGAATACATAGGTGGGTGCCGGTGGCTCACATCTATAATCCTAACTTCTCAGGAGGCTGAGATCTGAGGATCATGGTTCAAAGCCAGCCCAGGCAGGAAAGTCCATGAGACTCTTTTCTCCAATGAACCACCAGAAAACCAAAAGTGGTGCTTTGGCTCAAGTGGTAGAGCATTAGCCTTGAGCTGAAGAGCTGAGGGACAGCATCCAGGCACAGAGTTCAAGCCCCATGGCCGACAAAAAAAAGAAAGAAATACAGAATACAACACTATTCATATATATACATATATATATATATATATTCACATACAGATATATATATATATAAGTTCTGAATATTTGATCTATCAATGGGCTTTTTCTTTTACAAGGCTACTTCATTGACCTTCTAATTCTCCTCTGGGAAGATAGGAGTACTGAGTAGAAGTGCATCTGTTTAGGTTTCACACTGTCCAAAACACAAAAGTATGGCTTCCTCTTCAGATTGCTAGTGTGTGAACAATTTGGCACTAAACTATTGCCTCTGATTTAGATTAGACTGACCCATACAAGAAGGCCTGATCAAGCAGCTAAACGGAAGCATTTGTCAGCATGGCACTGACGGCCTCTCAGCACTTGGGCTGTGGAGAGGAAGCTGTTGGTGGTGCATGAACATTTTTGCTAACTACAGCACCAACTACGGGGTCCCTGGCTAAACGGAGGTGGGGTCTTCTCCGGCCAAGCTTCTTCTGGACAAAGCATAGGATGACTGGCCTTGGTCAGATGACTGGTCTGTCCACCTGCTGGAGTGGCTGCAGGTCTGAGCACAGAGTAGAATTTGAAGCTAAATGACTGGATGAGAACCAAGAGCCTGAGAAACAGCTCCTCTGCCAGAGCCAGTCTGTGGCTCCCCACGGCACACCTGAGTCCAGATGGACAGGTTGACCTTGACCACAGCCCCTCAGGTCCTCTTCTGCCCGTGTAGGGTTCTGGCCTTGGTAGCAACCGGGCGGAAGACAGGAGGAGCAGGCCATCTGCTGTGGGAGGCGTTGGCGGTGGGTCTCTCAGGAGCCAGGTGGTCCGCGGCAGGGACACCCACCAGGCCGCAATCATCGGAATCGGGGCTGGCTGGGGACTGCCATTCACAGCAAGGCTATGGCCGAGGCCCACACAGAGGGTGGAGTGGCTGGCACCAAGGAACTGGGTCAGCCTCGGTGTGGTCTCCAGTGCAGTTCCTGGACCACAGGCCTGGCAGCGCTCGAAGAGCCCGCACCCCAAGGGGGAAAGTGAGAGCCAGGGCAGATAGAGAGGAGGTTTGAGTGTGGGGACCCCGTACATCTGGATGCTGTCCTTAGGACCCAGGCAGCAGATGCCCACACCAGCAGCTTCTCCTGGAAGGTGACTGTGCCTTGACCTAATCCAGAGTGACTCCTGTGACTGAAGCCATGAAGAGGGAACAGAAGCGTGAAGAAGTCCGTCCTTTACGCTTAGGGATCTCCTGCCACAAAGGGACTCCAGGAGGACATGACTGACATGAAGACACGTCCAGCCGCTGGACACACACTCTTTTGACCCTGCCAAGCTGATGCCTGTAGATTCCTCAGGGGAGAAGCGGAGCCTTTGGGGTCAGATGACTGTGAACTTGGTCCTGGCTCAGCAGCTCGGGAGAGCTGGGATCTTAGGGGATTCCATTTCTTGGCTCAGAAATAAGGGTCTCAGAAGGATTGAAGAACAGGGAAGGCAAGTCTTTCCTCCTCCGTTTTCAGTGAGTCTCTGTGTTCAATGTCTTGTACACTTAAGAAAACCCAGCTTAAACCATAACATCAGTGGCTCTGTCCTATTCCTGCCAGCTCCGTGTGCAGGCCGGGCATTCTATAGGACAAAGGTACTGGTGTCCTGGGGTCACCTGAACTGAGTGTGCTTGGACAAATCTCTAGGCCTGCCAGCTTGAATTTCTACATCCACCAAACAGATGAACCTGACAAGCAAATCCCCATTTGTCCACCAGGACACCAAGGCCACGCCCAGAGCCCCAGGCCTTCCAGTGCTTCCTGTGCTCAAGGAAAAGCCATGCCAGTTTGATGTGGAAGGGGAATGGGGTTGCCGATCGGCAGGCCTTGACCAGGGGACCCACATGAAAGCCACCCAAAGGCGGGGCTGTTACACATGCCTATAATTCCCTCTACTTGTGGGGTGGTGTGTTCAAAGTCAGCCCAGGCAAAAAGTTGGCACGACCCTATCTCAGAAACAAAACAATGAAACAACAGGGGGCGGGGGTGTGGGTCGCTCAGCAGAGGGCTTGCCTGGCACGCAGGAAGCCGGGAAGCTGCGGTGTGAACTTCAGAACCTTTGCCAAAAATGTTGCAGCCAGCTCCCTCCCCGGGGCTCCGTCCAGAAGGCTGCAGTGGAGTCGGGGAGTTTGTTTTTCTAAAAGCTGGAGTTTAATGGGGAAAAAAGAAACCGAAGTCTAGGGGCAGACAGCATCAAAGGAAAATTTAGTGGAGAATTAGTTAAGAATAAAACAGGCCAGGGACCAGGGGCAGGGCTGACTTTCCTACAAGGCTGATTCTCTTTGTTAAAAGAAAAAAGCTAGGTGAATAATTCATTCTTTTATGAACTCAATGTCAAGGTACTGAGCACTTCATCAGTGAAGCATGATACTCTGTGTACTGGAGGCTGAAAATCCTGAAACTGAACATATCCTTACAGATGGAATCTTCTACATTCCTCTAGATTCTTCTAGATTTCCTCCCCAATGACGAAAAAGAGGCTCAAAAGGGCCCTGACTGGGCCAAGGTGGCCCGGCCAGCAGCTCGGACTCCAGACCCCTGAAGCCCCTCCCCCACACGCTGGCCGCCCCACAGACGCCCCATTGTTCCATCAATGGCTGCTTTGCTGCCAACTTCAAGGGAAGCTACAGATGTCTGTCTCCCCTTGTTATCATCAGAAGACCTGACCAGGCAGGACACTGGGCCTGTGTTTCCCACAGGAGGAATCTGCCCAGTCATGCTCCCCTTCCGGGGGAGCCAAGGGCCTCCCTCGGCCTGGGGCCCGTGCTGGCTGCGCTCATCTGCCGATGCCAGTGCCTGAGCTCTGAGGACCAGCCTGCTGTCCTGCCTGAGCAAGGGGGGCTGGGGGAGGGGCTCCCACTTCCACTGCAAGGAGGGTCTGAGCGCCCAGGCTCTGACTGACTCAGACATTCAAACGTATGGAAATATAACATCTCCGCAGGATGTGCACCTTGGCGGTTAAGATTCTGAACATTTATAGTCCACAAGGCATTCATGAGCTGCAAACCATGGGCCCCAGGAGATTGGGGGGGGGTGCTCAATGGGTCTCCTTGTGCTTTTCCCCTGACCCGAGCAGGTTGACCAATGCGGGACTCGGCTACAGGTTCTGCTGGTCTTCCCCTAGACTGCGAGCCCACTTCAGGCCACGTGTCCCATTCCCGCACCCCTGCCACCAAGTGAGCCAATCAGAGCCTAGGCTTTCAGGATTCCAACTGCATTCATTAGAAATCCAGACAGGGACTTGCCCCCAACCTCCTTGTGAAGAAAGGGACTGTGCTCGGCAAATGAACAGCGATAGCTCGGCAGAAGGTAAATGTTTAAGCTTAGAGAAGGTCACCCATTTGAAAATGCCCAGCCATCTTGTCTGCAGACAACTGTGGACTAATTGCAGAGAAGGCTATTGAAACAGGATCACCCTGCGTGTCCTCTAGGTCCCTTTGTGAGACCCACGGTGCGTGACAGCGGTTGAATGAGGCTCTTTCCTGTGCTCCATGCAGGTGTCTGAGCAGCCCAAACAAGAAGTCCCCATATTGACTTTGAACGTGCCTGAGGGCACGGGGCAAGTCTCTTTAGACCATGTTATGAAAGGGTAATGGACACACAACTGGGTGAAGTGATAAGAGGGACAAGAGACTGAATGTGGACCATCAGGAAGGGTCAGGTTTGGACCCAAGGGAGGCCTCGATGCAGTGGGGAGGTAGAGAATGAGGTCCTGCTGGGGGGGGGGGGGTGGCGGGGAGTAGGAGAGACGTCGCTGGGGTATCACAACCCCACCATCTTTGTCCCCATGACCTTGAATCATGGGGAACACACCCTTTCAACAGATTGGGAGTTGGGAGGAAGCAAGGCTGACTCCACTTCATCATTCACACCCTCAATTAAATTAGTCAATAGCAAAAGACTTTCCAGTCCCAGAGCTCTTGGCATTCTGCACTCATTATATGTTTGCAAATTGATTGTTTCTATTATTATTATTATTGTTGTTGTTGTTGTTGTTGTTTTATTTAACATTCCAGGAGTAGTGGTAAACCAAAGAATCAATGTGTTCCCTCCCCCCAAACCGCCACTGACTTCCTTGACTGCCTCCCCTGAGCTCAGCTCCCTGTAAAAGAAGAGGGGAGGAGAAGATCTCCCAGGAACATCCTCACACCCACCCAGAACTGACATCTGGACCCTGAGATTGCATGCTGCACATACACGCGCACTCCACCCAGAACTGACATCTGGACCCTGAGAGTGCATGCTGCACATATACACGCGCACTCCATCCAGCTCAGGCCTCAGCCCTTACGCCTCCTTTCGCCTTGGCCACCCACTGCCATGGCTGTTGGAAGAGACATGGAGATCTGGAAAATGCCTCTGGGTTCTGAGGGAAAGAGGAGTCAATGCTGGCAACCAATTGATGGTGACACCACTTACTAAAAAGCAAAAGACTTGGCAGGCTCAATCACACGAACTAATCCGTCTGCCAAAGTCGCACAGGGGTCTGCTCCCAACAAGCCTTCCCAGATTCTAAGATGGGCTTTATGAAGCAGCACTTCTGTCTGTAAGAAACTGGTATAAAAACAGGCTATGTTTAAAATCCACAGTTAGCCAGAAGAGAGAGTTTTAGTCTAAATTCCTTCACAAACATAGACTCAGAAGACCTAAACAAATATAAGCAAATCAAAATCAATGACAAAGAAAAAGGAGAAAACATCATTATTAAGTAGTTTATGCTAAGCATGCAAAGTTGGTTTAACATTCTAGATTCAATCAGAATAATGCACCACATTATCAAATTATTTAATCATCTCAATGGATGCAGAAAAAACATTTAATCAAATTCAATAGTCGCTCATAATTTTAAAAAATAGAAGAAATAGAGGACATCTTTAAATGAAGAGTCACAACCAGAAAAAGATCATGTCTATGAATAAAAGAATTTTGTTTTTATGCTCCCTGCTCTTGGATTTCTTTTCTCTTGCCTTCCAGCACTGGCGCAGACCTATGCTGTAGTAAAATAATAGTGGGAAATCTTCTCATTAATAATCCCAAGAGGAAAGAGTTCAGTGTTGCCCTACTACATTGCACTGGCTCTGCTTAAGTCAACGATGCATCACATACACGGTTTTGCTGAGCCACGGCAACTGCCCGTTTGTGTAAACACACTCTGCAGTGTCTGAGCAGTGATCATCTAAGGGTGCATTTCTGAGAACATATCCTTATAAACCAGGCACCAGTGACTCAGGCCTGCAATCCAAGCTACTCCAGAGGCTGAGAGCTGAGGATTGCAGTTCAAAGCCAGCTCTGACAGGAAAGTTCCTGAGATTCCTATTTCCAATTAATCAGCAAAAAGCTGGAAGTGAAGCTGTGGCTCAAGAGGTAGAAAGCTAGCCTTGAACAAAAAGCACTAAGGGACAGTGCCAGGTCCTGAATTCAATTCCCAGGACAGGCACATACAAAAGCAAACTTTTCATATCCCTATGAAGTGTCATGTGACTAGACACACCTGTCAGAATGACTAAAACAGAAAGACTGATCCTACCACGGGCTGGTGGTGTCAAGGAGCAACTGCAGGCAGCTCTCTTGTCTGGCACACGACAGACCAACTGTAGATGAACACTTTTACACTCCAGGACTCAGCAACCTTACTCCCACTTTATGAAACTGTACACAGACTGCTCCTTAACACTTACAGCAATGTTTATGGCACTAGTATTTTAAACCCAAACTGGGAAGAACCTGGGCCGTTGAATTATTAGACAAATCATGACATATTGCCATAATGCAGGATGATTTAGAGCGTACTTGCATAGGAATACAAACAGGGCTGTTCCTAACTTCATTTATCTTTTGGTTGGTTCTGCAGATATGTCCACATTATGAAATCTTATTGAGTTTTACATGATTACACACAAATGTATACACAAACAGATTGTGTGTAATTTATCTTTTTATACTTATTTTAAAAGTTTAAATAAAACATGAGTAACAAACCCATACAAGGGGCTGGGAAGATGGCTCAGTGGTAGAGTGCTTGCCTTGCATGCCTGAGGCCCTGGGTTTGATTCCTCAGCACCACATAAGCAAAAAGAAAAAAGCTGGAAATGGTGCTGTGGCTCAAGTGGTAGAGTGCTAGCCTTGAGCTGAAGAGCTGAGGGACAGCGCCCAGGCCCAGAGTTCAGGCCCCACGACCGGACCCAAAAAAAAAAAAAAAAAACCATACAAAATAGCTGGTCCATCTGATAAAAGAATAACAGAAGACAAAAGTATTAGAAAAATACAAGTATTATTACTGGGAAAAAATGGTGAATGACTTGTAGAATGAGCATGGCTAGAAGCCAGGCAGATAGTATAGAACAAATCAGCCAGCTCCTTCTATAAAGGACCAGGAAGAAAACATTCTGGGCATTGTAAGCCACACAATGTCTGGACAGATGCTGTTGTAGCAGGAAGCAACCACAGGCAATATGGAAATGGATGGCCATGGCAGCGTTTCAATAAAACTTTATTTATAAACATTGAAATTTGCATTTCATATCATTTTCATCAACCATGAAATATTTTTCTTTTTTTCTAACCAGTTAAAAATATAAAATCCATCCTTAGCTCAAGGGCTATATAAAAAATATGGGCAATGGCCATGTTTTCTCTGTAGGCTGATTTAAAAACTTCCAGTCCAGAAGATTTAGCCCAAGAAACTCTACTTTTTAGCAGAGACAGTGAGAGAGGCGGAAGAGATGAAGATATTGGCAGCAATGAGCTGAATTCTAATTTAATTAGAATTCTAGACGCAGAGGGAGAAAAAAATCAATAAAGAGAAAAGTCCAAGGGGAGATCTTCTGCCTAAAACACCCACTGAGTGCCCAAAGGATGGACTGAAGCAGGTCCACTCACACACACTGCTGGTGACATTTTAGAACTCCAAAGACAGAATAACTAACTGTTACCACTATCTGTAGGAGAACACATCATCCCTCCCAGGCAGAGACTGGAGACTGGATTCCAGCCAGACTGCTCTTTCTACACCTGAGTGCTAGAAGACAGTGGACAATGTCTCCGCCTCTGCAGGGAAACACTCAGGCCCCACACATCTGTACACAGACAGAGTATGAGAGAGACGCGGAATCAATACACAGTGACACCTTTACCTAGGCAGGAAGAACTTAAGAAAGCTTCCCAAGACCAGGGTGGGCAAAGGCGAACGTGCCCTGCTACAATCAAAACACCTAGGCCTGCAGGGCTGGGTGGGGAGGCTCATGCCTGTAATTCCGCTATTTGGAAGGCAGAGATCAGGCTATTTGGAAGGCAGAGATCAGGTGGACTGTAGTCCCAACCCCGCCTAAGAATAAAAGTTTGCATGACCCCCATCTCAACCAACAAACCAGGCATAGTGGTACAGGTTTGTAACCAAGCCACACAGAAAGGATAGGCGGGAGGATAGCAAAAGTGAGACCCTGTGAGTCAAATAATGAAAAGCCAAAGGGCAGGAGGCATGGCTCAATTGGCCGAGAGAGGCTCTGAGTTCAATCCCCAGTAAAGAGACAAGATTAAAGAAGATGGAGCTCATGGCCTGACCTACAGCCAGTCTCCACACTGACATTGCTAAAAACAAACAAATCTGTTTTCAGTAGGAGCTGACCACTGCTACAGGCTGCCCAGAAGGTTAAATATTAATTCACCTAAACTGTGCATCCATGCTCTTTGCTGCAGAACAGTTAGTGTGCACGGGATGGAATTCCGCCCATAAGATAGTAGGAGAAACTTCTAGAAGGTTCCTGAGCAAGGTTTATTTTTCTGAAAGATAAAATAGACAAGAGAGAAAGGCTGCCCCTCCCCATTCACATTGCTTCCTCCATCCCAGCGCTGGGAGCAGGCAGAGTCCAGGAGCAGCACCCGGAGGGTGGCAGGGTGAATGATGGACAGCACTGGGGCCTCCCAGAGCACGGGGGCTGCACGGCACCCCAGCCTCCCAGAGCACAGGGGCTGCACGGCACCCCGGCCTCCCAGAGCACGGGGGCTGCACGGCACCCCGGCCTCCCAGAGCACGGGGGCTGCACGGCACCCCGGCCTCCCAGAGCACGGGAGCTGCACAGCACCCCGGCGTCCCAGAGCACGGGAGCTGCACAGAACCCCGGCCTCCCAGAGCACAGAGCTGCACAGCACCCCGGCCTCCCAGAGCACAGGGGCTGCACGGCACCCCGGCCTCCCAGAGCACAGAGCTGCACAGCACCCCGGCCTCCCAGAGCACGGGGGCTGCACGGCCTCACGGCCTCCCAGAGCACAGGAGCTGCACAGCACCCCGGCCTCCCAGAGCACGGGAGCTGCACGGCCTCACGGCCTCCCAGAGCACGGGGGCTGCACGGCCTCACGGCCTCCCAGAGCACGGGGGCTGCACAGCACCCCGGCCTCCCAGAGCACAGAGCTGCACGGCACCCCGGCCTCCCAGAGCACGGGAGCTGCATGACACCCCGGCCTCCCAGAGCACGGGGGCTGCACAGAACCCCAGCCTCCCAGAGCACAGAGCTGCACGGCCTCACGGCCTCCCAGAGCACGGGGGCTGCACAGCACCCCGGCCTCCCAGAGCATGGGGGCTGCACGGCCTCACGGCCTCCCAGAGCACAGAGCTGCACAGCACCCCGGCCTCCCAGAGCACAGAGCTGCACGGCCTCACGGCCTCCCAGAGCACGGGGGCTGCACAGAACCCCGGCCTCCCAGAGCACGGGGGCTGCACGGCACCCCGGCCTCCCAGAGCACGGGGGCTGCCTGATTAACCACCCTGGAGCCGGCCTGCCTCCACGCCCGTCCAGGACCTGAACGCGACGCTCTCGCACGGGTTTAAGTCCCTGCAGGTTGGGTTTTCTGCTGTCTCCAATCAGGAACGTCCGATCGCCCGCCGTCAGGTACCGACCTCAGCCCCACCGGGCCTGACACCCGGGCCCCCATCCCTGGCCCGGGCAAGTCCGCAGGAGCCCCGGGTCTCCAGGGGGACCGGGCCAGCTTCGGGTCTCTTCGGGCTAGAATGGCAAGGTAACCTTGCGATGCTGCGGCGCTCCGAACCGAGATCCTCAGATCTCAGCCTCCTGAGTAGCTAGGATTACAGGTGTGAGCCACCAGCGCCCGGCTGTTTCTGTTTTCTTTATGTGTGCACTTAGGGATATGAACTTTCCCCTCAGCACTGTCTTTGCTGTCCCGCGAGAGTCACCCCGCAACTCACCGGGGCGCGGGGTGCGCGGCCCCATTGCTGTCTGACGGGCCGCCGTGCGCAATTGCACAATTGCAGGACTGCACGTGTGGCTTATGGCCAAGGAACAGCAGCACCCAGGCCCTGAGTTCAAGCCCCAGCACCGGCACGGATAAAACAGAAGCAGAAGTAACTACCAGAAGCAGCTTCATTCATCTCTGTGTGCATACATTAGCATACATTAATTATGCAAAACAGGGTTTTATTTGGCATTTTCATGGTGTATCTAATGTACTTTGATCACAGCACCCGCGTTGCCTCTCTTGACCCCTCTCCCTCCTGCCTTTCCTGTTTCCAAATAGTGCCCCTTCTATTTATTTTCCTGTCTTTTTTTTGGGGGGGGACCACTACTGATGTTTGATTTTTAGGGCCTCGCGCTTTCTTTCTTTCTTTCTTTCTTTCTTTCTTTCTTTCTTTCTTTCTTTCTTTCTTTTTTGTCAGTCATGGGCCTGAACTCTGGGCCTGGGCACTGTCCCTCAGCTCTTCAGTTCAAGGCTAGTGCTCTACCACTTGAACCACAGCGCCACTCCCAGCTTTTTCTGTGTATGTGATGCTGAGGAATTGAACCCAGGGCCTCATGCATGCAAGGCAAGCACTCTACCACTGAGCCACCTTCCCAGCCTGGGCCTCGTGCTTTCTAAGGAAGCATTCTGTCCCTTGAGCCAGGCCTCCGACCCTTTTTGCTTTAGTTACTTTTCAAATAGGACCTTGTGTCCAGGACTTGCCTCCAACCAGGTAGCTGGGATTACAAGAATGAGATACTTCTCTCTGCTATTCTTTTTTTGTCAGGTGAGAATGTTCTGTGTGAGCACCATGGAGTGTGTTTTACACGAACCTAGAAGACGCACTGAACACAAGAGACGTTACCAGGGTCATACTGGCCTTGTGGAACAAGTGTTTCTCAGGATGTCTCTCTGCATTGAGTGGTGTGTAACTGCACACCTGCACACATGTGCACATTTGTACAAGATACCTCCACAGGTAAGTGGATAGATACTTCCTTTTCTGAGCATATATTATGTTCATTTTAAATGCTCTGATGGTGTCAGTGATAAGGCATTGTTACTGTTAAATTGTAATTCCTTTCTCCCTGGTGCATTTAAAGCTCTTTCCCTATGCTTGCTGGCATTTCTGATTTGTACTTCACCAGCTGCCTCTTCACTGCTAGATTCACTGTCCTATTGGGTTGTGTCTTTCTTTCCACATTGCATTGTCAGTTTGTGAGAGCTTTTTGTATATAATAGATTGAGATAAACTTTGTCAACTCCATTAAATATTTTTCAAATCTATTGTTTGATTTCCTTCAAATATAATTCACCATACAAAAGGTTCCACTTTTATATATTTAGATAAGCCTAGCCTTACTTTGAAAGCATCTGAGGAAGGTCAATGTAATAAACAAGGTCTCCCCACCCCTAAATTACACGTGCATTCCGCCACATTTTACCTCTTGTATTTAATTCTATAAATTGCTCTCTTGTAGTATGTAAGATAAGGAATTCTCTTCTTTTTCTAGATATTTGGTGAATTATGCCAGCAAATTTTTATTAAATAAACTTTTTGCTCACCAAAGTAAACCATCTCTTCTGTTATATATTAAATTCTCTCCTAAATATAACTTTATAATCATTATTATTTACTACTAACCTAATTGCCTACTCACATACAAATTATATTTTATTTTACTTACTGTGTGTGTGTGTGCGTGCACGCATGTGCGCACCTACACCAATACAGGGGCTTGAACTCAGTTCCTGTGCTCTCACTGGTACACAGCTCCAGGTCCTCATTTTACTTATTAAATATACTGAGGGAACCAGACTGTAAAATCTGAAACCAGACATTCAAGTTCTCCCCCTCACCTCTCTCTCTCTGAGGTTTGAACTCAGAGCCAAGGGCTCTGGTAGGCTGGCACTTTACTCCTCTGCCAAGCTTCTAATCCTAAGTTTTCACTTGGAATTTCTTTGTTACCCTCCAGAATTTATTCCTTTATAGAAACCTAATAATTATTTTTATCTAATTGTAAAACTGCTTAGTTTTCTATTGCATATAAATAGTAATTTATAACATATAGTATTGATAAGTATAGCTTTTTTTTTTTTTTCCAAGCTGAGGACCGAACCCAGGGCCTTGCACTCGCCAGGTGGGCGCCCTTCCGCTGAGCTAAACCCTCAGCCCTTGATAAGTATATTAAATATTTCCATCCACAATCATAGTCATTTTTTCTTTTGTTCAAATCTTTTCTATCTCCCCTGTAAGTATTTTAGGTTTTCCTATTATGGTCAATTATATAGACTTCACATTTATTTCCATATACTTATTGCTAGAATAGAGACACCCTCTTTTTGTATATTTACCTTAAACTATTTGCCTTGCAAATTTTCTTTAAAATACATTATTTTTGACCAAAAAGAATTTATCTGTTTAAAATAACAACTATAAAAACCAGAATTTTTACCATTCTTTTATGTTTATTCAATATATTTAATTTTCTGTTATACACACACACACACACACACACACACACACACACACACACACACACACACAAATCAAGTCCAGTCTGGCTTTGAACCACAACCCTCAGATCTCAGTCTCCTGAGTAGCCAGGATTCTACTAAGTTTCTAGGATTCCAGGCATGAGTCACTGGCACCTGGCTTCTATATGATGTTTTGATCCATACACATTATGTAATGATTGCATCAGGTTAAACATACCTATTCCTTCAGCCAGGCACCAGGGGCTCAGGCCTAGAATCCTAGCTACACAAGAGACTGAAATCTGAGCATTACGGTTCAAAGTCAGCCTGGGCAAGAAAGTCTATGAAA
Organism: Dipodomys merriami; assembly: GCF_024711535.1. Classification (NCBI taxonomy): domain Eukaryota; kingdom Metazoa; phylum Chordata; class Mammalia; order Rodentia; family Heteromyidae; genus Dipodomys; species Dipodomys merriami. The sequence goes on along the minus strand of NW_027206424.1, from coordinate 490,448 downwards.
CTCATCTCCAAATGCCAGCCTTAAGCAAAGAAGCTCAGAGATAGTGCCCAGGCCCTGAGTTCAAGTCTCAGCGCGCACACACACACACACACACACACACACACACACACACACACACACACTGTAATTATCTCTTCAAACATCTATTATCCTTTTGTAGTGAAACTCAGTTTTGGCTCTTATGAATAAGGCTGCTATAAACATTCTACAAGGAATCTTTGTGTGGGCATGTTTTCATTCCTCTTGTATAGATATCTCTGGGTGAAATCTCTGGGTCAAAGGGTAAAATTATGTTTTGCTTTTTAAGAAACTGCCAAACTGTAAATAATTAAGTGTATTTTCAAAGCTTACATTATTAAAAAAAAAACCTAGAAGAAGTGATTAGAATAATGGCATGGGGAGGGGAGTCAGGGAGACAAAGTTAAGAAGTGATAATGTTATCTGTGTGTCGTTCTCGTGATTGCCTCTGGAATGAGCTCCGGGAGGAGGGTCTGACAAGGTAAGAGACCATTATTAGCCTCTGTGGACAACTTCACTGTCAAACCATGTGGGACTGGTTTGAGTTGAGAGTTCTAGGTGGGAGACGGGGTGTGTGTGTGTGTGTAGACCAGGACGGGAGCTATGGCTGTATATGAGCAATGGTGGCTGGGTTGTTCATCGTAGAGAGGAGGAAAGGGAGAAACAGTGATGCGCTCTTCAGAAAGAATATTTTGAAAAACCTGGGACCCCTGAAGATCAATCTACAAGACATACATTAGGTTCGAGTAGTCACTGCGATTTCTCCCTGGTCAAAGGCAGTGGTGCGTTCACACCGGAAAAGCCCTGTGCTCCGCTTTCCAATGGCCTGGATTAATAAGAATTCCCCAGGAGAAGATGACTTGTCTGACTGGCATAACACCACATGGAAACACAGACTTAGCACAAAGACTTCCTTTGAACAGGAAAAAAAGCTCCATCCCCTAGCAGATTCTCGCCCAATAAAGGGTCTACCATATGTACCAAGAAGCAGAGGCTGAGCAGTGTCCAGACCCAGTCAGAGGCTTTACAGCACCAGGGGTCTGGGGCCAGGCCTTGCATTTCTCTGAGACTGGCTAATAGGCAGAGGCCTCTGTGGCGGCTTAAACATGTACCGTAATTCCTCACCATTCCAGGGTCTGGAAGTCCTTATGATGCTGCAGATTGAATCTAGAGCTCTGCTTCACAGACGCTAGGCCATACCCCAGGCCTCCTCGGCTTCTTCTAACCACAGCCATCGTGGGAGCTCAGGGGTCACCTTCACACCCTCATCTAACCTTGTAAACCCTATCTCAAAAAAAAAAAAAAAAAAAGCTCCTAGTGGGAGCTAGGGTTTCAGTACATGGATTTGGAGAGCTTAACTCACTCCGTAACAGAAGATTACCAGGATCATTTACGCTAATGACCAGGTTGGGTGATTATTTAGACGATTCCAGTCCCATGGACGCAGGCCCTGGTTCTGTATTTTCCGTTTACAATAGAGGCCCTGGTGCCTCAGATTCCTGCACAGCAGACCTGGCGGATCTTCTGCTTCACCACTAGCCCAGAAAATGCTCTCTGCCTATCACTTAATATTGCTTACAAGGGTCTTGACTTTTAAGCAATGCGACATTCAGTGTGCATTTAAATGCCATCCATTATCATCAAATTGTGACATTTACTTCATTTGTAATTCAGAAAAAGAAAACACATATCCAAATACAGCCAAGAGACACTCACATCAAAGATAATGGACCCAAACAATTGCCATCCCTTGTATTTCAAGTTTGGAGAAAGGAGCTAATAAAAGATTAAGGAGAAGGCCCAGGAGCCGCAGGAACAAGTCTGAGCAATCACTTGTCACTTGAGGTTAGCACACAAGTTATTTTAACAAGATATTACTTGCAGAATTTCCCCCCATAAATCTTTTATTAAGTCCAAGGATCTCAGTCAAGACGTTTCCCATGCAGGATTGTCAGAAATAATGCTCCTTCATGGCTTCCTTTAAAAGCCGAGGATAAGAGGCGGTAAGTGCAGAAGCCTCTGACCTTTGCCACAAACCTAATATTATTATTGACTTTCTCCTACTCAGAGAAATGAAATACGTTTTTTTGGAAGCCACCATTAACAAGCCTGTGTAGATAAGCCTGGACAAAGCCAATGCCTATTTATTCTGTGCTCCTATTTGCTTGCAGCGGAAGCCTCCGCTTGGCTGTAACAAGCCTTGACACATTCTCATTGTTGTGCATCACTCCTGGGTACCATAAAGAACAGGCAGCAGAGGCAGCCCTGGCGCAAGCAGCAAATACTGAGGAGACATCGCATCTCAGGAGCCTTTGCAGGCTTGCTCATCTTCCCAACAGAGGCAGGAGGGGGGTGTGCCTGGGCACTATCCCTGAGCTTTTTTGCTCAAGGTTAGCACTCTACCACCTGAGCCACAGCTCCACTTCTGGCGCGTGCGTGCGTGGGTGCGTGCGTGCGTGCGTGCGTGCGTGCGTGCGTGCGTGTGTGGTGTTAATTGGAGGTAAACCTTACAAACTTTCCTGCCTGGGCTGGCTTTGAACCACAATCCTTAAAGCTCAAATTCCTGAGTAGCTAGAATTCCATGTGTGAGCCACTGGAGCCCACCCACTACAAGTGTGGAGATGTTTTCTTCCCTCCCTTTCTCGCTTGCTTCCTTCCGTTCTCTTCCCCGCCCCCATCACCCTCCCCCCACTCTCTGATCTTCTTTTCTTTTCACGTGATGTCCAGTTGCGCTGGCACTATTTGTTGAAAAGATTCTCCTTCTGCCATCGTATTGCCTTTGTAGTTCTATCAAGAATCAGTTGGTTGTATCCACCCATCTCTATTTCAGATCATCTCTGTTCTGCTCCATTGATCCATTTGCCTCTCCTTTTTTTTTTTTTTTAACCAGTGCCACCTGCCTTGGTTTCTTCCACTTTGTCATAATGTTTTAGGTCAGGTAGAATCAGTTCCTCTCCATCCTTGGGTTGGATAGAAACTTCCCCCAAAGACACTTGCTAAGATTTTGACACTCAGTAAAAATGGCTAGTTCTTTCTGCCCCTGACATTCTTCCCCTTTACTTGCATCTTTTTCCCTTGGAAGAAGGAGGAGAAGGAGAAAAGAAAAGAGAGACTAGAAGAGAAAGAATACAGACAGAGGAGAGGGGAGGGAAGATGAGAGGGGAGGAGAGGGGAAAGAGGGAAGGGGGGAACAGAGGAGGGGAGAGGGGAGAAGAGGAAAGGAGAAGAGAGGAGAGGAGAGGAGAGGAGGGAAAAGGGGAGGAGAGGAGAGGAGAGGAGAGGAGAGGAGAGGAGAGGAGAGGAGAGGAGAGGAGAGGAGAGGAGAGGAGAGGAGAGGAACTTTTGAAGAAAGTGATAGCAGATGTGCTTGACTGGGTTGGCACCCCAGCATCCAGCTGAGGCTGCGTCCCCAGATCACGTTCTGTGACTCTGTCCACTTCACCCTGAGGGAAGCTGGGAGTATTGTTCATTGTTGGTCTGCTGCCAAGATCATCATATACATTGAGACATGTGCCCCTGGAATTGAAGAGTAATTAAAATAAAAATCCATCCATCATGACAACAGGAAGGCTTGAAATAGAGCAGAAACACACCCTTTCAGGAAATCATACGTGCAATATCTATTTGATGACTTTCCCCTCTAGGCCTTGATTTTCCAAAATGCACTATAGATGGGTTATTACTGATCTGACACATGCTAGATTTTTAGGTCTCCCTAATCCCTGTAAACCGGATAATTAAACATATGGTATATTAAGCCAGGCAGTTACAAGAGGAGCTTATAGGATGCCTATATTAAAGCACCAAAAGTGGCAGAGGTACTTTTTACATACTTCAGCCACAGAAGCAGGAAACCTACTATGCCACAGTATTCAACTAGAAAATGGCTTCTCTCTGCCTGTTCATGTTTTATGCCCCGACAACCTGAACCTGACACGCAAGTGAAATAGACAGCTTGGAGTTTGTTAAGTTACATTTTTCTATTTAAATTACAAAGCCTTGCTGGGTGCCAGTAGCTCACACCTGTAATCCTAGCTACTCAAAAGGCTGAGGTCTGAGGATTGAGGTTTAAACCCATCACTGGACAGAAAAGTCTGTGAGACTCATATCCTTAATTAGCCAGCTAAAAGCTAGAAGTGGAGGTATAGCTCAAGTGGCAGAGCACCAGCCTGAGTAAAAAAATACAGTCCCTGAGTTCAAGTCCAGTTCCAGCAGACACACACACACACACACACACACACACACACACGCACACACACACACATGCATGCACACATGCATGCACACACACACACAAACACAGCCCGTTGCATATGTCATATGGGTAACATAGTTACTCACGTGGGAACTTTGTAGTTCTAGTTACCTATGCTAAACTGACATCTAAAAAGATTACATGGAAAAAAATAAGCAATAAACAATTCATGAGTTTTGAAGAAGTCTCATTATAGTATTGTTTGTAATGAGTCTATTGCATTATTAATTACTGCTGTTAATGTCTTAGTATGACTAATTTATAAATTAAACTTAATCACTGGTATGTAGTTATAGGGAAAACAAATGTATTATATATAGTATATATATTATAGATAGATTAGATAGATAGATAGATAGATAGATAGATAGATAGATAGATAGATAGATAATGTTTTATACCTCCTAAGGTTTCAAGCATCCACTGGGGGTTGTGGAATGCAGTCTCCAATGGATCTAGGGGCTATAGTACATTGATGATGGAATATTGATTTTTCAATCAATGGAATCCATGGAAGACAATGTGGTGATGTCAATCAAAAACATAAATAAATGTATATGGCCCTAGCTTAGCAATGCTGTTTGGAATGGCGCCTCCTACAGATTTCCTACACATACCCTGAACTGGGACAGCTGGTTGTTAAACAGTTGCTGGCACACCACTGGCTCCCATTCTTTATCCATTTTCATTGCAGTGTTCTATGTGATAAAGTATGCAAATCATCAGTGTTCTCTCAGTAGAGGTTTACATGTAAACCTCTACTGGAGATAAGATTTTCATGGACTTTTACACCCATGCTGCCTTTAAACCTCGATCCTCAGATCTCAGTCTCCTGAGAGTCATGACCCTCTGGCACCAGCATCCACTGCCTTTTGCTTTTTTTAAATTGTTATTATAAAGGTGATGTATAGAGGGGTTACAGTTACATGAGTCGGATAAAGAGTACATTTCTTTTAGGACAATGGCTTCTGCTTTCTTAACAGTATTTTTCTATTTGTTTATTATGAAGCTTTTTTATTTGTTTTCCAAGACAAGATCTCACTGTGTAGCCCAGGCTAGCTTTGAACCCTTGCCTAAGGTAATAGGGTATTTTTTACTGTTATCTTTAAGTAGTTGTACAAATGGATTGCCACTTAACAAAGCAGCTTATGAGTACAATGCATTTTGACCATGTAATAGGATATTTTGATGAGTAAAAGCTCTTCATTTTGATTAAGTGAAATTTGACAACCTTTTTATGGCTAGAAGTATGTACAATACGTTCACCATATCTTTGTAAACCATGATCATGACAATAGTCTCTGTTTCCCATTAGATGACATGTGTTGCCTTTTCAACCACCACTACGTTATCCAAATGTCAGACAATAAACAAACTTAGCAAGCTCCAGAAGCTGTCCCAATGCAGCATCCCCATGGGACCAGAGGCCACGCAGATGCCCTTGACCGTCACAGCATTAGGTTCTGATGGGGTCTTAGGCCTAGCCTCAGCAAGCATCCGAAGATTCACAAGCTTTCTCACACCAAACAGCCGCTGGGAGTTCACACCTCTGCATCTATTAGAGGCTACGCCAGCATGAGGCCAAGCGAGGAGGCCAGTAGCCCCAACAAAAAGTGAAATAAATAACGTAAGAAAAGCCAGGCATGAGTGGCTCCTACCTGTAAATCCTATATACTCAGGAGGCTGAGATATGAGGAACATATTTCCAAACCAGGAACATCTAAAACATCTAAGAGACTCTTATCTCCAATTAACTACCAAGAAGCTAGATATGGAGATATGGCTTAAGTGGTAGAGTACCAACTTTGAGCAGAAAAATGATAAGGGACAGTGCTTAGGCCTCCAACCCAAGTCCCAGTACCAGCATCTACACACACACACACACACACACACACACACACACACACACACACACACAATTATAAAATACATTAAAAGAGTATGAGGAGCCAGAAGAACTTCCACCCTGGGAAGCTCACCGTTGACCTGTCCTCCACCCTTGTCCTTGACCAGCTGGAAAGCCCCTGGATGGGGAGGCAAAGGAAGGCTCCACTCCCACAACCAACAGAGAACACGGCCACCTCTGGCCGCAGGGAGAGCTGCCATCCACGGGGATGACGATCCATAGAAACTTGGAGCGCTCGACAAAGCATGCAGCAGCAATCAATACAGATCTGCAACTGCATCCTCAACGAGTCTTTAAATATTTATGTCAGTGCTTAAGTTACTTAAGTTACGCATGGAATTATATTGTATGCAATCCTTATGCATTCAACAAAACGTTGATTAAATATCCACTAGTCTGTTTAGTGTTCCACGATTGGAAATTACATTCTTTGAGTCAGCAAACAAGGCGGTGAGCAAGCTCACGCCAGTCAAGATAGGAGAAGCTGATGCTTCTCTGCCTCAGTTCACCATAGGCTAGGGAGCAAAGTCGAAGGAAAAGGAACAAAAGAAAGAGGTAAAGACCTACTATGTGCTGTGTCATTGAATTCACCCACAACCGAATGAGAATTTAGATTTGCTTGTGCAAGGTCACAAGTGTATGTACCCTTCTGGGGGCAAAAGTGGGGAATGGGACCCCAGGATTCACACCCAAATCTCTCACACTCCAAAGTCTTCCCCTGTACCTCCAGGCATAGGAGGGAGAAGTAGAGGCAGGCTACGTGGCAAAGCTTGTTGGATATCAGATATTACTAAGTGGATTTCAGTGTGACTCTACACGAGAGCTTTGTCTTCATTTTCAGGAAAGTCACAGGTTTCCCATTTGCTGAATTTTACAGTCAAGGCTAGCGTTATTGCTGATAAATTAACATGGACGGGTTTCTCCATCCCCTCTCCATTCCTGGAGATATTATTTAGCACGTTTCTTTGATGGCTGGAGATGCACGAATCGGTTTTAATATCAATAATGTACCATTTGGAAAACATTCAACCTCTAGACCCGCCAAAAACACATCCCTCCACGTCAGGATTTATTGAATCCAATCCTAGGCTTCCTTCAGCAGAAGCGTAAACAGATGGCCTTTGGAAAGTGCTCGAGTTCTTAAGCACTGAATTAGTTTTGGACAGAACAGAGTCACATATGCCAGCTCTTGTTGGCCAGCAGGGAAGAAGCAGGGAGACAGCAAAACTACCGTGACAGTCTTCAAACCTTTGGGTCTAATTTGGGCTCAGTGATCTGATAGCCAGGTTACACGCTGCCAGGTGACCCCTCTGTTGGAGAATTTAGGGAAACAAGGTACAATTGGCAGACCATAATGAGGGACTCCAAAGGGACTTAGAGTTGAAAGCATTTGATGCTCCATGCATCCTCAGGATCACCGCCCCCGAGGGCCGGCTGTCAACAGTCACCGAGGCTGTGCCTGCCAGCTTTTGGCCTCCTCCAAGATGAGAACCCCATGAGCACAAGCCAGGCTGACGTCAGCTGACGCTGTACCGCACACCTCCCCCGTCATCCTTCCCCCCTCCAGCTCCTGCTCTACTCTTTGAGGGTCTTGTCCCTCTGTCTCCAAGGAGCCTCTCAACCCACCATCTTAACATAGAAATTCTCTCCTCACCTGCTCTGCCCAGGACTGCCCCTGAATCTTGTACCTACAGCATGAATTTCCACCTACAGCATCCGTAACCTGTCTCCCTGGGCTAGTGCAAGGAAGGAAGGAAGGAAGGAAGGAAGGAAGGAAGGAAGGAAGGAAGGAAGGAAGGAAGGAAGGAAGGAAGGAAGGAAGGAAGGAAGGGAAAGAGGGAGGGAGGGAGGGAGGGAGGGAGGGAGTCCTGGCTTGAAAATCTGTTTGAAATTCCTCAGGGTATGTATTGAGGAGTGAATTTTCATAGTCACATGGCAAAGTATGCTAAACCCTTTGAGGCACTTCAAACCTCCATTCACAGCGCCCATCAAAGCCTTGGGTAGCTTCAGGTGGCTGGTGTTAGGTCATACAGTGCACACCTTCACGCCTGTGAGCCATCCACAGCTGCCTTGTACCACCATATCTGAAATTGCCTGGCTCCACCACAGCCCTGCTGGGTCCCCCACCCACCCCCCTTACCCCTGAGTCCTCCTGGCACACTGGGGCACACCTCCCACAGGTTCCTGCCCTTTCAAAACCCTTCAGGGGCAGATCTCATGAAACACTGCTTACACAACTATTGCAAGTTTTCTTCCACCTCCCTCAGTCCCAGCCCTCAGCACCACCCATTCGTTGCATCCATTCAATCATTCATTCTCTCAATCAACCATCAGCTAGCAAGGATGCAGTCTGGCCCAGAGCAAAACTGGCAAGCAGAGTCCCTGCTTTGAAAGGGTTTGAACCCAACAGGATCTAAGCCCACCGCAGGAATCTTCAGAGGTGTGATATAAACCAGCCCTGAGCAGGATCCTGACGGGAGGAGCCATTTGAGTCATTCCTTCAGTGAAGGGAGACTTCATCCAGTGACGAGAGAGAAGGGCCCCGAGAGCCAAGCACAGAATGAACGGCGGTTCCGAGCCACAGCACGTGCGCTCCATGAGAAGTTACAACAGGGGAAGCATGTGGAGGACAGAAAACGAGAACCTGTGGATGGAAGAGGGTGCTTCCCCTGGGGGGCACAAGGAGCTGGGGAAGGTGAGAGGAACGATAGCATTGCCATGGCAACACTGGGACCGGGATGATTGACAGCAGTGTGGGGCACCTCCCTCACAGGCCAGCCCTGCCCCCCATAGGTACCTTTCTACCACATTGAGTGTTGTGAGAGAAAAAGGGCTGAATTTTTTTTTTAGAACTCTGTACTAAAAAGACCAAATATTAAGGCTGAAAACAACTCAGCTATAATCCAGTGTTCTCACTTTGTTGATCTCTATCCATCGCCAATACACAAGACATATCACAATAATGACCCTTGAAGGCAACCAGAATGTAACTCAAAAAACAAAAATGTGGCCCCCTGTAAGTTTGGGACCCACAGCAGTGAACAAAGTTAGATCAAGTCATTTATAGCACATCACCTCGGAGCCTCGGGATTCAAATGCATGCTATGAACTTCCAAAAGATGAATGCATAGGCAGAGCTTATGCCAGTGATTTGACACAGAAAACTCACCTAGAGCCTCCTACAGCCTAGACATGCTCATGAAGGAGAGCTGGGGACGTGGAATTGCGGTCCCACTAATGAAGATCATGCGCTTACTCCATCTTGACTCATGGAAATCAATAGACAAAGAAAGGTCATGGTTTCTGGGCACTAGTGGCTCATGCCTATAATCCTGTCTGCTCAGGAGGCTGATACAGGAGGATCATGGTTCCAAGGCCAGGCCAGGCATAGGAGGGTGACATGCTAGAGACTGTGGACCCACAAGATAGAAAGAGCTTAGAGCTTGACCACTTCTCAGCGTGCAATCACACTTCCACCTAAGTGAGAAATAGGTGTTTGTCCTAGGTAAGCCATGGCACGAGACCTTTGTCACATGCAACTGGACCCCTATCCTACATGCGACCCCTCGGAAGGCGCCTGGCTGGTTCCCCCTCGGCCAATGCTCTGTGAAGACCTAATAAGGATGGAGAAATCTTCCTCCACCACGGTGAGATCTGAACTAGGTCTGGGAGGATGGGGAGCTCAGACAACCTAAACTGGAGAGAGGAAATCTGGGGAGACTCCGAAAAGAAAGGGAATGATTCACTCATGGACGCTTTCAACTTCCTGTGCACATACACACAAGCCCTCAGAGGAGGCGGAAAGTACAAACTGGAGTAACACAAGGGAAATCGTTGGATCACAAAACAGTAGAAGAACTGGTTGCAGCATTCAGAGATGGCAAGCTTCTTCATTCACAGTCAGGGGGAAGAAGAAATTCTGTATTAAGGGAGAAGGAAAACTTTCCCAGAAGCTCCCGAGGGGGAAATGATGCAAGTGTAATTGACCCAAATCGGATCCCCTGATGCTGGCATGGGGAAGCCATCTCTTTCACCAAGTCTTGCCCACTTCGTTCAGACTCAGTTTTCTCCACTGATCTGCCACTCAGCAGCAGGAGGAGGGTGCAGGTGGCGAGGTGAAAGCTACTAGCAAAGTACCCCAACATCTACTAGAGCCCAGGGCCAGAATCTTAAACTAATCCTAGTCTGCTAACTCTGTTCCATCAGAAACAAGAGGAAAGTTCTCTGGCTCAGAATCAAGAAATAGAGACTCTTACATTTCTACCTCCATTTTTCCCCCATCTTCCTTTTCAGCAGAAAAACACATCAGCTCTGGAAGGTAGGGAAGGGAACTGTGAATCAAATGAGTAAACAAGCAGACCTCTCCTGGGGCCTGGGGAAGAGCAGCCATTCGCCTAGAGGTAATGTCAGAGGTTAAATACAGAAAGAAAGAAAAAATAACACCGTACACAATTATAGTTGTTCATTCTTCTGCTTAAAATAGGGAGTAAAGGTCACAAATCAAATCAAATCACTACATTAAGTCCAGGACTCACCTGCCTCCAATCACTTGGGTCCCTTTGTTAGTATGCAACAAAGCCACTCCTGTTCTGTTAATTAGAAGGCCAGGACACAGCTGATGGTGACAACGGAGCCACTGCCGAGGGTCAGGCAGCCTGGAGTGAACTGCTCCATTGAAGCCACAAGCTGTGGGCGCTGAGTCAAGGTAACTCTGGCGCTCGAGTCTCTCCCACATCAGAAGCAGCTTGCACTAATTTGAAGCAGAAAAAGAACAAAAGAAAGAGAAGAGAGAGGGGAAGGAAGGGAGAAAGGGAGGAAGGGAGGATGGGAGGGAGGTAAGGAGGAAGGGAGGAAGCAAGGAAGGAAAGGAGGGAGGAAGGAAGGAAGGAAGGAAGGAAGGAAGGAAGGAAGGAAGGAAGGAAGGAAGGAAGGAAGGAAGGAAGGAAGGAAGGAAAAAAGAAGTCATGGAGTGTAAGTCTCCCAAGCCAGTGTGAAGCAGAGGCCTCCATTCTGAGACTCAGGCCTTCTGTCCTTCATGGTGGCAGAAACTTGCCTGTTTTCTAAACCCACACAGTAGAGTTGAGTTGGGGGGTGGGGTGGGGGTTCTAAATGTCCTTCTGACCTAATAAATGAAAAGTTGACAACTCAAAGTTGCAATGTGGAGACCCCAAGAGAAACCCATCTTCAACTCCATTCTGCTCCCCAACACTGACTCCTGAAAACAGTGTAGACATGGTGGCTGATTTACAAACCACGCAATGTTCTCTGTTAGAATCAAAGAGATCCACAGCGATCTGGACTTCCTGCTTCTCCGTGTGACTCCCGCCACCTGCCAGGCGCCTACTGCCCAGGTGCCCTGGGAGTCACATTTCTCTCCTTAATGTTAATTCCACATTTGACAAACAAAGGCCTTTCTTTGCCTCACATCTGCAAAAGTTGTGGAAAGGGCACAGATCAGATTAGCAGACATGAACTGGAAGTCACTAAAACCACAACCAGACGAAAAGCTGCAAATGAGCAAGGAACTATCAACTAGGCACAGGTCGCTTGCATTTGTAAACTTAGCTACTCAAGAGGCTAAAATCAGGAGCTCACAATTTGAGACCAGCCTTGGTAAAAAGTGATCAGGACCCATCTGCCATCCCAGCTATATGGAAGGAGTAAGTAGGCAAATATATATATGGGAACATATCACAAAATAAAGCAAAGGAACTTAGGGCACTGCTCAAGTAGAGCATCTGCATAGCAAGTATAAAACTGAGTCCAATCCCCAGTCCCATCAAGAAATAGAAGTTTAAATATTATGCATTTCCCCTAAGATTAAAAAAAAAGAGAGAGAGATGGGGGCGGGGGAGAGTATAGGCAGTAGAATTGTCATTTATTACAACAAACACTCAAGAAAAATCACAGCCTTATTCTGTTGGGTGACATTTAATGGATTGAGTTTGCAGGTAATTCAGTCTCCATCAATTGAGAAGTTCTGCTTGCTCTAAAGAGTCATTAAGGGCCCTAGAAGTCTAACATTAAGCAGAACATTCTTAGAAGGGCCATTTGGTCTCCTAACGGTGTGGGCTCAATAAGAGGGCAGCATCTCTGTACCTATGCTTGGGCACAGGGCTTTGCCTGCCCGCTGTGCCCTCCTCCACGCTGATGGCTTGCTGCTTCCCACAAAGACTCAGAATGTGGTCCAGGCCAAGGACAGGGGCACCCTCCTCCCAGTGTCAGGAGAAACTCAAACACATCTATCTCTAAAGGAATTTGCTACTTGTATTCCCACAAACCCTCCCAAATGGAAATCTCTCCTTATCCCATACAAATCTAGATGGGAGGCCCTGCGGGTACCAAGCCACACCTACATTTCCAATCATGCTTTGTCATAGTGATGGAGACAACCTAGACTGAACTTCCTGAGAGTAGAAGATATGCTCTTTGTCTGGGCACAGCCAAGTCCAAGGTATGGTAAATTGTTGATCCTCAGCCAGTGTTTGATGACTAGAAAGCAAAGAGAAAGAGAGCAAGGGAAGGGGTAACACTGCCCAAAAAGAAATGTACTCTTAGCTGGGTGCCAGTGGCTCACACCTGTAATCCTAGCTACTCAGGAGGCTGAGATCTGAGGATCATGGTTCAAAGCCAGAACCACCAGAAAACCAGAAGTGGTGCTGTGGCTCAAGTGGTAGAGTGCTCACCTTGAGCTGAAGAGCTCAGGGACAGCATCCAGGCCCAGAATTCAAACCCCATGACCAACAGAAAGAAAGAAAGAAAGAAAGAAAGAAAGAAAGAAAGAAAGAAAGAAAGAAAGAAAGAAAGAAAGAAAGAAAGAAAGAAAGAAAGAAAGAAAGAAAGAAAGAGAAAGAAGGCCCTGGGTTCGATTCCTCAGCACCACATAAGCAATAGAAAAAAGCCGGAAGTGGCGCTGTGGCTCAAGTGGTAGAGCGCTAGCCTTGAGCTGAAGAGCTGAGGGACAGCGCCCAGGCCCAGAGTTCAGGCCCCATGACCAGATCCAAAAAAAAAAAAAAAGAAAGAAAGAAAGTACTCTTTACCTGACTTATGTAACCGTAACGCTCTGTACATCATAATAACAATAAAAAATTAATAAAACAGAAAGGTAGATGGATGAATATGTTGATGGGTGAATATATGACTAGGCAAATGAATGGGCAGGTGTTTTGATGGGTGGGTGGATGGTTTATAGGTAGGTAGGTGGACTTGCAGGTGGATAGGCAAATGGGCTGGCAGATAGCTGGATGGATAGAAGAAGAGCAGGTGGGTTCATAGCTGTATGGGTGGACATGTGTCTGGATAAATGGATGGATGGGTGGTAAGTTGCTGTTGGTTAGGTAGATGAATGGGTGAGTGGCTGGCTGAATGAACTAATGATGGAAGTAGGTGAATGGATGAATGAACAGATAGACAAGGGGACAAATGGATATATGGATTAAAAGATGGGTGGCTAGGTAGATGGCTGGCAGGGTGATAGTAGGGTGGCTGGAAGGATAGACAGATGTTTAGATGGGTAGATGGATGGATGAATGGATGGATGGATGGATGGATGGATGGATGATAGGGGAAGGTGAATAGGTAGATGCATGGGTGGGTGAATTAGTAAATTGGTTGATGGATGGATAGATGGCTCAATGGATCCTTGATGCATGCATGAATGAGTGGTAGGGTGAATGGACAGATAGGCTGATAAACGGATAGATAACTCACTGGAAAAATGTAAGTTTTTCAGGGTGCACTGTATTAGAGTTCAGAACTAAGACTTCATCCTTTTCCCCAATACCATTAGAAAAAGCAGTGTTCGGGGCTAGGAAGGTGGCTCAGTGGTAGAGCACTTGCCTTGCATGCCTAAGGCCCTGGGTTCAATTCCTCAGCACCACATAAGCAAAAAGAAAAAAGCCAGAAGTGGTGCTATGGCTCAAGTGGTAGAGCACTAGCCTTGAGCGGAAGAGCTGAGGGACAGCATCCAGGCCCAGAGTTCAGGCCCCACGACCAGACCCAAAAAAAAAAAAAAAAAAAAAGCAGTGATCCATTTAAAAGTCCCCTGGATTCTGGCCGATACATTGTGTCACTTCCTTCTGCAACATCTTGGCCACTGACTGAGGAGCTGTGAAGAATCCTCAGGCACTAGCTCCTGCCCCAGCAGCTCCAAACCACAGGACAGACCCAAGACACACATCCCACACCTGAAGCCACACCCTTAGCAAGATAGCTAAGATATATTTGTAGAAATGACAGAATCTAGCAAGCAAAATATAGAACATACATCACCCTTAATTCTGCATCCAGAAACAGAATCATAGCTTCCAATTTTCTGTATAATATTCCATTATTTTTAATTAGCAAGCATATATATTTTCAATGCAAAATAAATCAAGCTATTATATACCATTAAGACAATATATGTTGAATAATTTCCTCTTTACTCAATATTCCTCAAAAGCATAATATGCCATTACATAAATGTACTATAATTTATTTAACCAGACTCCTTTTATTGTTTCCAATTGCTGGTTATTATAATCTTAGCTACTGTGGACTTTACCATTCTATTTTTATCAACGCTTGGGATTATCTCCTCAGAAGAAATCCCTATTCATAGAATTGCTCCACTGAGGGGTGTACAGAAACAGCGGGCTTCTCTTGAAAGTCGCCAGATTGTCCTCTAGAAAGAGTGTGCTCATTCACACTCCTGCTGCATGCTTCTAGCATACTAACCTGGTTTGGGTTTTAAGCAAACCTAGACACAATTTGCCATCTGAGATGGACTCTTTTCTCATGGGATTCAAGAAAACCTTCGGGTCACCCCGTTCCCCCCACCTGATTCACTGCTGCACCCCTCGAGAGCCATTGGTACCTCTAAAAAGTACCCAGAATCTCACCCCAAAGGTCCTGTTACCTCCTTAAAACAGCTATTAGCAGGGCATGCCTCAGTGCAGCAGGGCCTACCTCGCATCCTGAGGCTTGGGGTCCATTCCCCAGTGCGGGGTGGGGCGGGGTGGGGGTGAATAATGATGTTCACACACAGTGGAAACGTCTGGTGTCTGTACAGGGAAGAGCAGCAACAGGAAGGGACCAAATCTGCCAGCAACAACTGGTACTGGGAGACAGAGCACCCGGTGGGGGAGGGGGGAGGCGCGAGGGCTCCCTCCGGACAGCCCACATACCTTGAGCAGCATAACAGCCTGCAGGCTTATCAGCATACACCTGACTCCTTTTTTGAATATACTTTTAGTTTTAATTGACAAACAGTAATCATATATATATGGATGGATGGATAGATGGATGGATAGATAGATAGATAGATAGATAGATAGATAGATAGATAGATAGATAGATAGATAGATAGATAGATAGATAGATAGATAGATTTATATTTATATGTATGTGTGTTATGGTACAACATGCAGACCAGGACACCTGGCTTACCTTTCACCTTACATTCAAAGCTCTCTCTTCTGCCAGTTACTATCCTGGATATAAATAGTAGCCAGGCACCAGTGGCTCATTTCTATAATCCTAGCTACTCAGGAGACTGAGATCTGAGGATCACAGTTCAAAGCCAGCCCAAGCAGGAAAATCTGTGAGACTCTGATCTCCAATAAACTACTCAAAAAAAAAGCTGGAAGTAGCTTGTGGCTCAAGTGGTAGAGCCCTAGCCTTGAGCAAAAGAAGCTCAGGGACAGCACCTAAGCCCAGAGTTCAAGCCCCAGGACTGGCAAAAAAAAAAAAAAAATTCAAACCCTAGGGTTTGAATTCAGGGCTTGGGCACTGTTTCTGAGCCTCTTTGTGCTCAGGGCTAGCGTTCTACCACTTGAGCCATAGTGCCACTTCCAGATTTTTCTGAGTAGTTTCTTAGAGATAAGAGTTTCCTGGACTTTCCTGTCTGGGCTGGCTTTGAGTCACCATCTTCCCATGTCAGCCTCCTGAGTAGCTAGGATTACAGGTGTGAGCAGTGCCGGGCTTGCATGATGTCTTTTTATGAGCAGAAATCCTAAATTTCATTGAACTCCAAACAATTACTCTTTCATTTTACAATGGGAGCCTATTTGTGTTCTGCTTAAGAACACTCTGCCTACCTGTGGTCATGACTGTAGCCTGCTGCTTTCTGCCAGATGTCTTACTCTTTCAGCTTCATATCTACTTCCCACCTCGAGCTGTTTTCTGTCTGGTGTGAGGTAGGGGTCCATATTTGCTGGTAGTTTGCTTTGGCCTCTTTTAGGCTAGAAACTTTCTTTAGGTGGCTGGCAGTCCTTCATCTTCTCTTGCTCAAACATGAAGAACCAAAAATCTGTTTAGACACTGCATGTGCTGTGTCTGGGTATGGGAGGTCTCCTATGAACGTCCTAGAAGATCATTTGAAAACTCACTCAGATCTGCACCTTCCTAGTCCATCCTGTGCCGGGCAAACTCCTGACAACAGATTCCTTCGTTTTCATCCAGGAATCTGACACCTGGAAGTCCCCACTTAGGTACTAAGTTACTTGGCTTCACCTTCTCCAGAAAATAACATCCAAATATAGCAAGGTGGGGTGCCCCACCTCAGGCAGCAAGCCAGAGTGGAGGAACTCTCAGAATCTAACCACTTTGCTGAGACTCACCTGCTGCCACCCACACTGGCGAGGTTTGAAGACTCGGCTGTGTACATGGAGTTGGTTTTCTATTTTCTCAGCCGCCGGCTGGGGATTCAGCCTTCTCCAGGCTGCCGGTGCGGTCGCCACTCATCCATCTGTTCCCAGACTCCCAGACGGCGCTGCTGTTTTCCTCGCATGTTCTTCAAAGTTTGGGCCTTTTTAAAAACTGTCTTCTTGTGGTGGAGGGGCTGAAGACCAAAATTAGCATGTTCAATCTGCCATCTTTACCTGGAAGATGAAGAGCGTGTTCCTTTATAAACTTTTATTTTAAATGAGCGAGAACAATTAACAATGTGTCTCAAGAGACTTAGAAATATTCAATTTTCATTTCATGTCATTTCTAGATTTCTGGGAAGTTATCCCACAGAAGCCGTCCAGAAGTTTCACTTTCACGGTCATGGCCATGTTATTAACCCAAACACTGACAACACACTAAATGATTAAAAGGGTAGAAATGCTTTCAACATCAATGGCATAAGCCTATGTTGACAGATTAAGTCACTCAAAATAATAGACGAGGAATGTATTATGATGACAGGGAAGATGTTCAGAATGTGATCAGTGAGGCCAGGAAACAGAATCACAAGTCCAGTCTCACCTCAATTCTAGGGAAAGAGACAAATGACTAGAAGGGCTGAGGATGGAGAGACCTGATGAGACCCAAAAGGGCAGCCTAGTGTCATTTAATAACCCTGTCACCAGAAAGGAAGAACACTGGTGGCTCATCCTATCATCCTAGCTAATCAAGAGGCTGAGAACTGAGGATTGTGGTTCAAAGCCAACCCAGGAAGACAAATTTGACTGACTCTTATCTCTAACTAACCACTAAAAAGCTCCAAGTGGAGGCATGGCCCAAGTGGTAGAGTACTAGCTCTCCCGAAGTGGAAGAGCTATGAGGCACTGAGTTCAAGCACACACACACACACACACACACACACACACACACACAAAAGAACTAACAGAAGGCCCTTGCTTTCCTTCAGTCCACACCCCCCCCCCCCCGCCTCTCCCTCCACCCTTTATATTCTATTTGTTTGCAAAGCCTCTGCAGGGCTCACGCAGCCCCTGCCCGAATCTATGGATGACTATGGAATGCCCAGACTGGCCTCCAATGCCAAGCTCAAGACACCATGT
Source organism: Dipodomys merriami (assembly GCF_024711535.1). Lineage (NCBI taxonomy): Eukaryota > Metazoa > Chordata > Mammalia > Rodentia > Heteromyidae > Dipodomys > Dipodomys merriami. Next base: position 472,501 of record NW_027206424.1, on the reverse strand, counting down.
TTGTCTGGTGACACGGACCCAAATTATAGTTACAAAGGGCAAGAGGAAATAGTCTGCCAACATCTGTAGACCGGCAAAGCCCACAGGCCACAGCTGCAGATGACAAGCTGGGCTGGAAGCACAGGGCTCTGTAATCATTATCATTATTGAACATCATTCCACAAGGAACCATTAGAAGAACAAGCCTTGAAATTAGAGTCGAATAATTCCCCCTTCTCTCTGATCTATGGGAACAAGACCCAAGCGGCACAGCCGAAGGTTGGGGAGGCTGTGTTGGTTATACTGTAATTACTCCTAACTCTACCCTCAACCCCGAAATGCCATCTTGTCATGTGGCTTGTCATTTGGGCATGGATCAGTCTATCTGAACTTGACCTATTTTCCAAGCTTGTATTGGAATTCTCATGGAATACATGTATTTTTTCATGGAAGAATGACTTGCGCTAGAAGATCCTTTTTTGTCAAACTCACTAGACCCCTGGCCTGTCGTGGCTCCGGCCTCAGCTGGCTTGAGAGCAGCTCTGTCATGCCTGTCGGGGTTCTGCTGCTCACATGTGAACGTTCTGTCCTCTAGCAGACTCTTCACCGACCTGCCCAGAGGCATCTTCTGCTGTCTTGTGAGATGAGCAGAGATACTCAAAGTCCAAGGACAATCCCCCACACACACACACATCCCCTTCCTAACAGTATTCCAGTGCCTGGAATTACTTCACCCCAGCGTTTGGAGCCTGAGCCACACCCTCCCAAGCCAAGGGCTCTTAGGCTGAGGCCTTGCTGAGGGCAAATCTTGAGCTGGGAGCTGCCTAGGTGTCCAGGAATGATGGAGATGTCACATGCCTGCTTCAAAACTCTCTTGGCCCCTCTGTTTCTGTTCACCTCCCCTGGCCAAAAATTCCCTCTTCTGAGCCCACTTGCCAGCCTGAGTCCCGCCACTTTTCCCACAGAATCCTTAGGGCAAGAGTGAGTTTCTGTTGCTTGCAACCTGAGCTCCTGGAGCAGCTCTGCTTCTCCCTCTGGCCAGGGCTCTCAAAGGACCAGAGAAGCCCTGGGCCTGGGAGTGGCTATGCTCGCCCCCAGCCAGACACACCTCAGTCCATGACCCACACAAGTACCCCCACCAGGTCCCCAGATCACCAATCTTCACCAAAGCATTCTTCTCCCCTCTTAAAATTAGCTCATCAGGGCCACGTGCCCTGCGGGCTGACAGTTGCTTCCAAGAACTAGAATGACTGTCCCCCCAGGCCTCCCCCTACATGCACACCCAGGCCACCCCAGCCCTTCTCTCCGTCCCCCTCTACCTGCAGCATTTTATAAGTGCCATTCAGGACACTCGTCGTGTCTGGGTTTTGTCACAGCTATTTCTGTGCATGTCTGTGCATTTTCCCAGCAGGAGTGGGTGTGAGCAAACCACTGGAGAAGCCAGAGTCTCCCTGGCTTTGTCCTGCTGCCCGCCCACCCAGGCTGTGTACCACAGCATGCCTGTCTCTAATGGACTATGCCAAGCTCAGCAAAGTCCCCGGAAGAAACTACACCTGCCCCCAGTTCAGGATGATCTCTCTAAGAGTGAGTGTCTGACTCGTTCACCTTCCCTTGCAGACCTGGGGCTCTATTTCCCATTAAATGTCAGATCCAGCAGACCATCTTAATTGGAAAGGGCAGGCTTTCACCACCATTAAAAACATCTTATTAAAAAGATGGACAGATCCAATAATAGAGAGGTAAAAAGGAGTTTAGGCTCATCGTCTACACCCAGAAGATAGAACCACTTTCCACACAAAGAAACTGAGAAGGCTTGATCAAGCGTTCAGCCTCCTACACACACACACACACACACACACACACACTCACACATACACACACACACACACACACACACACACACACACACACGCACTCACACACTCACTCACACAGCCTGCACCCAGCCTCAAGCAGCAGGACCAGCATTCCCTACTACTCCCGTCATTCATTGTCTTCCTCCACACCTCATACTTGCTATTATACAGTAAACACAAGAGACCAGAGCCTATGGCATGAAAGAAGCTCCAAGACAAATGCTTGGGAAATGCAATTGTTGAGTGGACACAATGCCTTCTCTTCCAGGAAGCCATTCCAGATTTCCCCCAGCTGTGGTCTCCCCACGTGATCTTTTTAAGGAACTGGAATGGAGACCCTTGTTGCATTTGTTATTTCTGCCTTATGCCATTTAGTGTATATCATTCCTCTTCCCAGTCTGAAAGTTCCTGCAGTGCAGACCACGAGCCTCACCCAGTGCCTTCGAGGTAGAATGGATGAACTCTGCACTTTGAATGTGAAGGCAATTGTGGGAGCTTGGACAAGTTGGCTCAGGTGACCAAGCTATGTCCTTGGGACCAGCAGAAGCTCTGGGCAGGGACATCAGGTGTCAGGTTGTCACCATTCGCTCTGCCAAAATAAACCCAGCTCCGCCCTGCAGTCTGGTGTGTAGAACCCCAACTCCACCTGCTAAGTGTGTGTGCAGCTGCCAAGGCCTGCTTCCAGCTGCCGACAGCAGCCACGGGAAACAGGCAATGCCTCTCCCTGCAGTGGTCCGCTCCAGGAGAAGGGAGTTGGTGTCTGGAGTCTGTCTCCAGCCTCATGGCAGGGGCCTTTGCAGCCAGGGAGGAACGAAGACAAGCAGGGTTGGAGCAAGGCTCTCTTGGGAAGACACAGGAGAGATCGCGCCTGCCTCCCGGGGCCAGGACCCCGGGGGTCACTGAGGGATGCACGCGTATGCCCCGAGGCACCGGCACTCACTGAGGGACACCCACTCGTGCCCAGGCCACCAGCAGTGCCACAACACAACTATTACTCCCACTGGAAGGACTTGCCTGGCCACCAGGGACCAGAACAAAATCACCAAGAAGTGTTTGTCCCGTTCTTCCCTCATTCAGTGATTCAGTGATTATTCGCTGCGATGGCCCATGAGAGAACCAATGCCCTGTGCGTGCCACACACCTCTGCACACTCAGAGCGCTCATCCCCGCACGTCCCCCAGGAAACCAAGGTCCAGAAGAGTGACACTGCACACCCAAGACACAGGGCGAGTGTGTCCACACACTTACTCAGTGTCTCTTATGCCTTGCATTAGCCTGTATTATTTCCTTCAGGAAAAAATGTATGTGTGTGTGTGAGTGTTTGAGTGTGTGCGAGTGTGTACACACCCTCTGAGGATATTCACACATAGGCTTAACGCATGAGTCAGCAAACAGGTCTGAATACCAATGGGCATCGCAAGTCATGGCAGTGAACGCTCCAGGGTGACCTCCAACCAGGAGCGAGACCCCTCCCTTCCTCGAGAGCTCACAGTGGAACAATGGGGACAAAGAGTGAGCCAAGCCACCACAGCCAATGACGGCTTCTGAGCCGCCATGAGACTCCTGGACTTGTCCTCCATCCTGCCCGCGAGGATGGGCTAGACGCCCGAAGTGAGTGGTCTTCAAGCTCATGCTCCCCACGCGCGCATGCCTGTAGATTGCACACACTTTCTCATGCACAGGAACACAGCCACAGAATCTCCCCGTGGCAATGGACATTGTCCAGTTTGCATAGACTTGTTTGGTTACAGTTTCCCCATTGTCTGGCATCCTCTAGGTCTCTCCAGCACAGCAGCCTGGGAGGAAAGCATTGGACCAGTCAGACCTGATGAGAGGTATCATTAGAAGCGCATTGATATCACCGAAGACAGGGCTCATTAAAACAAAATAATACAGATCCAGATGATAGCCGGGAAAGTAGGTTGTCTGGGAACCACCGCACAAAATACTTCGTTAGCACTCCTAATTAATACTAACAACTGTCACGAAATAAAAATATCACACCCCTTAAGATCAGCCTGCCTATCAGGCCCTGGGCTCGTTGAAAAGCCCCCGTTGTCTGTTTCTCTGTGATCCCTTTCTGAAATAATTGGTGTGGTTTGATTGATAATGTGGATTCCTCTTTAAAAGAAAACACACTATTTTTCATAATCAGAGCCGGCATGCATAATGAGCAGGCTCGGGTGCCTTCAGCGTCAGGTCTGTCAAAGCGCATGGTTATTTCCATATTGATGCAAACTAAGATATTACACTCCCTCATTACGTTGACGTCGCACATCTTTCAACAGTCAACTCCGAATCATACATTCCTTGCAAACAAAATTACCTTCATTTTCTCCTTTCGTTCGGTGGAGCTAGCAGTTAAAATGTGCCCTAACAAGCTAATCAACTAATTTTTAGAATATGTTGGAACCGTTTAATATTCCAAAAGAAAACAAGAAAAAAAAAGTTGCTAATGGGTCTGCGGGCGTAAACAGAAATAAATAGACAACTGGTTCATTGAACATTACCATACTTAAGTTTGAGCCAGTCACGGTGGAATTCATTTTGCAAGTCAAAAGAGAAGCAGCATCTATTTGTATCCATAAGCCAAACAACCTCATTTACTCGCACATCCTCCAGTAGATAACCTTGGTATGAAGGCAACAAGGAGAAAGGACTCTTTCGGGAAAGTGGGATGTGCACTGCCTGGGCCTGTAATCTGCAGCCCACAGTCAGCCTCTTAGCTCTGCATAAAGAAGTGCTGAGCTCTATGTGGAGGTGGCCCAAGAAACACCCCTAAACCAAGTGTCTTCCCAGGGAGAGGACAAACGGTGCAGGGACCAGCCACTGGAGCAATGGATTGAAGAGAGGCGCTCGCTGAGCCAAGCTTGGGTCCAGATCCTAAACCCACTGGGGGCTCAAGGCTGCCTGACCCATCTGTGCTTCTGTGCCCCCTTGGAAAGGGGCAAAAGGGCAGACTCCTCCCACAGTGAAGGAGCCCCACTTTGGTCCAGCCACCTCCTCTCGCAGGACACTAACACCCAGTTCTCTAGGCAAACCCAGCTTCCCTCTGGTCCCCGGGTAAGTCCATAAGACCCCACGCTCTGCCTCTGCTCACCAACACCTTCCTCGCAGGTTTCCCTGCCTTTCCACCATCATCTTCCCCTCCCTTAAGCTCTTACATTTCCTTATCCTTCCAAGCCTTTGTCAGAGAGACTGACCCCCACCCCCAAGCCTTCCTGACCCTCCTCCACTTACCACTTACCCAAGCTACAGTCTCCACTAACCTAACTCTGAAGCCCACGGAGATCAGACCAACAGGCTAAGCTTGGCCTCAAGGACAGGGGCGATCAGCGCCCGTCACAGCTCCTGACGTGCAAGTCTTAGCCCGTGTTCACCAGATGGGCAGATGGATAAGGAGCTGAGACAACACCTGTGACACAGCAGCTCTCCCCTGCCCCAGCGCGGGCTGTGGCCCGGGCCCGCCTCCTTTCTACAGCCCTGGGTCAGCCCTCTGCCCTGTCAATCCCACCCCTTGCATTAGACCTAAGCACTAAGTGTGACTGGGCCATGTTTCTGATTAAAAAGCAGATGTTCCTTGAGGCTGAATGAGCTGTTCAAGTGCTGTGCAGCGGGGGACAGGACTTGAACCCAGGTCTTGGATACTTACCCACAGATGGCACTACTCTCAATCTTTAAAAAAATCCATTTGAGCTGGGCGCTGGTGGCTCACGCCTATAATCCTAGCTACTCAGGAGGCTGAGATCTGAGGATCGCGGTTCAAAGCCAGCCCGGGCAAGAGAGACCGTGAGACTCCTATCTCCAATAAACCATCAGAAAACTGGAAGTGGCGCTGTAGCTCAAGTGGTAGAGCGCTCGCCTTGAGCTGAAGAGCTGAGGGACAGCGCCCAGGCCCAGAGTTCAAGCCCCACGACCGACTAAAAAAACAAAATCCATTTGTCACTTGGCAAATAACTCCTGGAAATCAACTCCTTGCCAAAACTGGGCACGGGGGGGGGGGGGGGGGAGGAAAGGCGGGAATACCTCCCAAGGGGGGGGGAGGAAAGGCGGGAATACCTCCCAAGGCAGAGGTAACAACACATGTGAAGCTAGGCCCCTCTGCCTGGACTGCTCCCCTTCATCCCTCCACACCCAAGTCAGAAGCTCCATCCTCTTTCTGAGCTGGGAGCCTCTTGAGGACCGGGGTTTGCCTTTTGTCTTGGTGGTGGTGGAGGGTGTGGGGTGGGTGTGTGTTCATGCATGTGTGTGTGTATTTGTGTGTGTGTGCCTGTATGTATTAGAACTGGGGCCTGGCTTTTTCTCCCTAAAGGACGAAGCTCTACCACTTGAGCCTCACCTCCACTTCTGGTTTTTGCTAGTTAATTGAAGATAAGGATCTCATGGATTTTCCTGCCCCGGCTGGTTTTGAACTTAGATCCTCAGATCTCAGTGTCCTGAGTAGCTAGGATTACAGACATGAACCACTAGCACCCACTGAAGACTGGTGTTCCGTATGTTCCTATTGGCTCAGAGAGACCAAGAAGGCCAAGTACTAGTGGGCAGGCAGGTGTTCAAAGGGAGATGGCAGTAGGGGGCTGGAGTGAGGTCCTGGCAAGACAGGAGATGAGTAGTGGGAGGAAGCCATGTCCCTCTCAGGTCAGAAGATTCAGAGCAGATTTGCATAATTTATTTCCTTTTGAAAACCCGTCCCCTAAATTTATAAACAGAGCCATGAATTCTTCCTCTTCTGAAGGAAACGAATAGACAGAAACTGCTAACCCCAAGCTCACAGTCAAGGAGAAGCTAGAACAGCACACATCATCTTGAAGTGAAGGAATTCTCAGGGCTGATCACTGCCACTGTGATCGCGGGAAGCATTTGTTTTACGTCGATGTGCGTGGAAGGCTATGCAGGCAATCATGTCTACCAATCGGCTTGGCGAAGATGAAAAGGAAAGCGCCGTGTGCGCGCGCGCACACACACACACACACACACATGCTGCCGGGAGGGGCGGGAAGCTGGCTGAACCGGGCACAGCTGATACAACAAGAGTATGGAAAGAGAAAACTGAGTCTCCCTCCTTCAACGGTACAGTTCTGGCGGGGCCTCAAGCAGTCAGGAGAGCTCCCAACGCTACCGTCATTTAGAAGGCAGATGTCCATCTCGTTCCCTTACTTATACAGACACAGAGGTGTCAAAACCTAGTTTAGCTTTCCGATTCCTTCCAAACACTTTTCAAGTATTTAAAAGACTGAGCTCCCACTTCTTGGGAAGGAATAAGTGGTTATAAATAAACTCTCTCCGAGTGCACTTCAAGGTCAGAAGACAACAGAAGCTGCACTGGTCAAGCCCGGCACACACGCTTTCAGATGTTACAGCAACAAAGCGGTGTGTATTACAGATGCAGACAACACGTATGTCAACGTGGGCTTGCTCCTTCCTTTGTGCACATATGACCTGCAATACCCACGTGTGAAGGGGTTGTCATGGAAACCACAGCTCACCCTCCGGACCTGTGAGACAAAATGGCCCCAGGCATCTGAGCTAGCAGCTGGGTGGGTGAGCACTAGGAAGGGACAGCGAAGTCTGTGTGAATGTTCATTAGTACACATCCAACCTGGGCCTCCTTAGCCAGGTATTGGAGCTAGGAGACCAGGAGGGAGACCAGCCTCGACCCTCAAGAGGCCCCCAGCCCAGAAAGAAGGCTTAGGCTTCAAGTTAGGAAAGGAAAGGGACAGTCCAGGCTGAGGGCCTAGCTTTCTAATTTTGTTCATCTGCCCTGGAGTGTGTGCCAGAGGGTATCGTGAGAGAGAGTGGGTGTGTGTGCAAGAACAGTAAATAGCCTCGGGACAAAAACTACACTGGCTTTTCTGTAGCTGGTAAAATAATTTGCAGAGAAAAGACTTTCACAGTGCGGATTAAAGCAAGCATGGCAGTACATGCCTGTAATCCCAGCATTTATACTGCCGAGAGGAGGATTACAAGTTCAAAGCCAGTTTGGACTACATAGTAAGTTGTAGACTAGCCTGAACTACCCACTGAGAATCTATCTCAAAAAAATAAAATGGAAATCACAGGTTGTTTCTGAGGGTTTTCCACATACAGTCAGGTCTTAAAAGCTTTGGTGTTCCTTTCTAAATACTTTCACTATTCCTTTCTTCCTTTCTTCCTTTCTTTCTTTCTTTTCTTTCTTTCTTTCATTTTTTCTTTCTTCCTTCTTGCCAGTCCTGGGGCTTAGACTCAGGGCCTGGGCACTGTCCCTGAGCTTCTTTGGCTCAAGGCTAGCACTCTACCACTTGAGCCACAACACCACTTCCGGCTTTTTCTATTTATATGGTACTGAGGTATCAAACCCATGCAGCTTCCTGCATGCTAGGCAAGCACTTTACCACTAAGCCACATTCCCAGCCCCACCTTTTCATTTCTTGACTTAAGTAAGGTAGCATGATAAACTCCTACCAAACAGAAGCAAGTCAAAATGTGGAGGTGTTACAATGTTGCACCGTATGTTTTTTATGACTTTGAAATAAAAGTGTATTCAAAGTCCAGATAGCGGTGGGATAGAGGGTGCAAGAGCAATGAGTTCCTTTTAGTTGTTGTTGTTTTGGTTGGTTTTTTTTTTTTGTCGGTCGTGGGGCCTGAACTCTGGGCCTGGGCGCTGTCCCTCAGCTCTTCAGCTCAAGGCTAGCGCTCTACCACTTGAGCCACAGCACCACTTCCCAATGAGTTCCTTACAGAAAGAGGAGACCCAGGCTTAGTTGGTGAGGCCCCAGCTCCTGCCCCAAGCTCTTACTGGGGAACCTCAGCCACCTGTGCCCTCCTGGTCGCAAAGCAGAGGAGCTCAGAGCGACACCTGTGCCCCGCTGTGACTGCCACTTCGGCAACTGGAAGATATTTGAGCTCAGTGCAAGTTGCACATCCAAAAGATCATGGGAATGGAAGCCAGATAAATCAGGAGGAAAAGCAATAGATCAGCTCTGCTGAGCCAGCTTGGGCCACCGTCAAGGCAAGCTACACCATGCTTGAATTCCAGGCTGTGTTGTGTGGTGAACAGAACCTAGAACCAATCACATTCACTCCAGTCTTTTCCATCCCGTGACATCAGCAAACATTTGCATTAAAGGATGAAAAGAGTGAGGCAGGGAATTAGAGGCATGTCTCCGATCCTAGAGCACCAGCCAATGAGTGAAAGCAAGCATCAGATACTGAGTTTCAATCCTGGTCTTGGGCAAAAGAAATAAAAGAATGAGGCGAGGCCGGCAGTGGAGAGTTCCATCCTGGCCAGGAGGGGAAGAATCAGTCTGCCTGCCAGGCCATCTCCCAAGCCCTTCCTCTACTCGTCCAGTAGCCATTGGTCCAGACCAACAGAGTTCGCATCTGAAAACCCACTCACCAGGGATTCTTATCCTGACCCGTTGTGACTGCTTTGCTCAAAATGTACTTGTTGGCTATGGCCTTCTGTTTATTAAGTTAACATTCCCAAAGAGATTTGAGGATGAAAAACAGTATTTAGGAGCAAAGTTTCTGTGGCTATTTCTGCTACTATTTATATAACGTCACATGCACATTGTTACACAGCGATGGAGGATAGCAGATGGTAGGTGTGGATGGCAGTGTGTTTTAAACAAAAGAAGAGGTCCTGCCCCAGAATAGTTGGAAGCTTCCAGAACAACAGCAAAAATAAAATTCAAGCGAACACAAGTGGCTCACCTCTGTAATCCTAGCCACTCAGGAGGCTGAGATCTGAAGATTACAGTTCGAAGCCAGCCCAGGCAAGAAAGTCCATGAGACTCTCATCTCCAATTAACCCCCCGAGAAAAATGGCAGTAGAGCTTTGGCTCAAAGTGGTAGAGCACTAGCCTTGAGCCAAAGAGCTCAGGCACAGTGCCCAGACCCTGAGTTCAAAATCCACAAAAAAAGAGAGAGAGAGAAATTTAAAAACATTTTAAAAGTTCAACTCCAACAATATGGAGGACAGATGAATCAGCTCTTCTGCACATCACAACTGGGAATCAGCAGGCAATGGGGGAACTGCAGTTTGGGGACATCCAGGAGTCAAACCAAGGAGCACATGCTCAGTGGGACCCAGCACGAGGAAAGCATCAGGGATGAGCAGTCATTGGCTGCCCTGTAGACCACGGTTTTCCCTGTACTGCTCCCATTCTCATGACTGGGAAAGCTGAGGTACTCCGGAATCAGAGCACCGCCTGCCTGCCCCAGCGGCATCTTGTGTGTGATCGTGACGTGAGCCCAATAGAACAGGATGGGGAGAATATTCTGCAGTTGACATGCGAGTTTCTCTCATGGAGATGCCCACCTTTGCTGGGAGAATTAAACTGACAATAAACCCACTTGAAAAAGAAGCACAGGTCTCAGAAGCCTGAGGGCTGTTGAAGGTGCCATCTAGGGGGTGAAGTGTGGGCACGTAGAGGGGACCACAGAGGGAAGAGCAGGGCTGTGGGAGACAGGAATCACAGATGCTGGGCCAGCCGCAGTGGGACAGGGATGCTTGGCATGCGCGATGCATGGCAATGGTGAAGCAGGCGCAGCCCTGTGCACAGGTAGCGGGTAGCTCGGAAGGAACCTGTGCAGGTTCAGCTGTGAAGACAGAGGCAGAGATTTCAGTGATGCAGCCAGGAGCCCAGACACTAGGAGAGGCAGGAAATGATTCCCCACTAGAGACCACGGTGGGAGTGTGGGTGTGAAGACAGCTCCAATGGGGGCCTTCTGGCTACCAGGCAAGAAGAGAATGAATACCTGATTCCATTGTTGTTTTGTTGTATGTGTGCTGCTACTGGGAATTGAACCCAGGGCCTCGCCCTTGCTTGGCTTTTGTTGTTTTCGTTGTTCAAGGCTTGTGCTTACCAAGTGAGCCATACCTTCACCTCCAGCTTTCTGCTGGAGATAAGAGTCTCATGACTTTTTTTTGCTAGGCTGGCTTTGAACTGCAATCCTCAGATCTCAGCCTCCTGAGTAGCTAGGATTACAGGCGTGCCCAGCTTGGCCCCATTTCTATATCCATGTTATCAAACTCTTAACAATTTGAGACCTGCTTTTGTAAGACATAAACTCTTATGAAGTATTCACACAATGTGTGGTGCGCCTTACCTGTAGTAACTCCTAGGTGTGTTACGTCATAATCACCTGAAAATTGTTGCTTATCTTCTCATTGTATTCACCAGGAATACATAAAAGCCAAAATGTTAATTTAAAACTTTGGGGGGAAAATTACTCCTTTGGAGGAAAACAAAAGTCTTCTTTTGCCATAGATTTCTACACTGGGCTCTTTTTTTTCAATTGCTAAGTGTGGGTGGCTCATGCTTGTAAGCCTACCTGAATGGCTAGAGCTTCACACCACTCCAGGCCAAAAAGTCTGTGAGACCCCATCCCAACAGGAGAAATGGGACATGGTGGTATATTCATGTTATTCTAACTCGTAACATAGTGAGAATGGAAGAATTGCAGTTCCAGGCAGGCAGAAAAGTTCACTGAATTCCCCTTTTCCACCAGTAGCTAGGCACATAGGCTTACTATCCTTACATAGTAGGCAGAAATTGGGAGGATCGTGATTCCAGGCCACCCATCCTCCAGACTCTATCTCAGTGGAAAATGCTTAGCGTGGTGGCACACACCTTTCATCCCAGCTCTTACAGAAAGCTTGAAATAAGCAGATCACAATCCAGACACATGTCAGGAAAGGAAGCAAAACCCTATCTCAAAAATAGCCAGTGAAGAGAAAGGCTGGAGGCATGCCTGTGGTAAAGGACCTGCCCGGCAAGCACCAAGCACAAGGCCCTGAGTGCAAACCTCAATTGCACCAAAAGAAAAAACTTACAATCCTTTTATAGAGATAAACTGCATAGCCCAGGATGACTTCTGACTTGCAATCCTTCCTGCTCCAGCCTGCCAAGGCTGAGATTACTGGCATGTGCCACCACACTGGCTAAAAGTTGAAGACATTTTTTTTTTTAACTCAGAAGTTAATTCCTAAACTGTGATGCACTGGGCACTCTCGGCACCACCACCAGGCTTGAAAGCCACCGTTTGTTAGAAGATGGTGACAGCAATGACAGCAGTGAGGGTTGCCGTAAGAATGGATGGAGTGTGGACTCCACAAAGCCAGATGCTCTAACTACGCAAGTGCCTCTCGGCCAGGGGTGGCATTTGTCCCCAAGGATATTGGACAATGTCTAAAGACATGTGGGGTTGTCACAACTAAGTTGGGGGTGGGGGGCGCTGGGCCTCTAGTGAGTGGATAACAGCTGTTCCTAAACATGCCACGATGAACAGAACCAATCCCACCACTAAGAATTATTCAGACTAGCATCTCACTGGCACAACAGTGAACAGCCCCGAGGACTGATGCCATTCCACGCAGAACACAAGCGCACCAAGAAAGCCCCGTCCAGGGGTCTCACAGACTGAGTCTACAGAGGGAAACCAAGTCTAAGGGCAATGAATGGGAAGTCCACATACCCATGGCTAGTCTGAAAGCCCTCGTTTACCTTATAGCAATAGCTAATAAAGTAGCCTTTGTCCACCAAGGTAAGAACTAGAGAAAGGCTTTTCTGATGCTTGCATTTATGATGAATTCTGGGAAGCCAGAGCCTGCGTTTACAGTGAGGGTTGGGGAAGGGGTGTCAAGAAAAGGAAAACGGGCGGGCACTGGTGGCTCACGCCAGTAATCCTAGCTACTCAGGAGGCTGAGATCTGAGGATCGCGGTTCAAAGCCAGCCCGGGCAGGAGAGACCGTGAGACTCCTATCTCCAATAAACCACCAGAAAACCGGAAGTGGCGCTGTAGCTCAAGTGGTAGAGCGCTCGCCTTGAGCTGAAGAGCTGAGGGACAGCGCCCACGCCCAGAGTTCAAGCCCCACGACCGACAAAAAAAAAAAAAGAAAAGAAAAGGAAAACGGGGGCTGGGAAGGTGGCTCAGTGGTAGAGCGCTTGCCTTGCATGCATGAGGCCCTGGGTTCGATTCCTCAGCACCACATAAGCAAAAAGAAAAAAGCCGGAAGTGGCGCTGTGGCTCAAGTGGTAGAGCACTAGCCTTGAGCTGAAGAGCTGAGGGACAGCGCCCAGGCCCAGAGTTCAGGCCCCACGACCAGACCCAAAAAAAAAAAAAAGAAGAGGAAAACAGCTGGGTACTCAGGAAGCTGAGATCGCGGTTCAAAGCCAGCCCAGGCAGGAAAGTCCATGAAACTCTTAACTCCAATAAACCACCAGAAACCCGGAAGTGGCGCTGTTGCTCAAGTGGTAGAGCACTAGCCTTGAGCCGAAGAGCTGAGGGACAGCGCTCAAGCTCAAGCCCAGAGTTCAAGCCCCATGACCAACCAAAAAAGAAGAAGAAGAGAACAGATGAAAGGAGAGAGAAAAACTGGGTGAAAACAGTCACAGTACTTTAAGTATTTGCTGTCCATCTATGCAAATGGTCAATTGGGATTGGGGTTGGGAGAGACGGGGGTGGAGGGGTAACATTGATCAGATGTATGGTACTCTCAAACTGACATGTGGAACTGAAACCTCTTTGAACAACTACTTAAAGACAATAAAATTAATCATTCCAAAGCACGCAAACAGGCAAACACAAGCATTTGTGGCTACCTGCAGCATCAAGCAGCATGTTAAGAGTCTTGATTAGCTCATCCCAGAGCCAAGGTGACCATGTTCTTCCCCAACCTGCTGACCCAAGTTTGCCTCTTCTCTGGATTTTTTCCTCTGCTTTATCGTCCATAATTGGATAACTTTTCTCCAATTTTCTCCTTGCCACGGCGAAGATAAGGTTTTCCTTTAATCATCCCCCCTAAGCACTTGCAATCAGGCAGGATATTGCTGCTTTTAAAATAAGACAATGACATTTAATGACTTTCATTTTCTCCTATACAAAAGATTAATTTATATGCTGGAGTCATCGTTTCGTTGGAAAACTCAGCCCATTCTCTTTGAAATGCTGTGATATGATTAACAACTCAATCCCTCCCCCTATATTTTTAATTCTGTGGCTTGCTCTAGGTATATTTACCTTCCCAGTCTAATTTAGCCTTTGCTTTAGCATTCAGATAAAATTAGTGAGCGGAGTCGAGGAATGACACAGGACCACTTAGAGATGCCCCAGGGGCCGGGCTGCCCCCTCCCTGGGGATTGTTGGTACCTGGGCAAGGCAGGACCACCAAGGATCATGGGTAGAGCCCCTGGCATGCCCAACCTTAATACTCACACCCTCCCCTCCCCCAGTCCCCTTCCACCACCCCTTGGCTCTGAACACAATAGGAAACTCCTTAGACCTTGAGTTCCCACCATATTCTCATGCCCCACACATCTATACCTCTTCTCAATACCATTCCTTCTGCTCAATGTCTCTCTTCCTCTCTCTCTTCCCGCCCCCCTCCTCTCTCTCAGCAAAATTCCAAATCTAAGCCAGGCCCTGGTGGCTCACACCTAGCTACTCAGGAGACTGAGATCTGAGGATCACCGTTCCAAAGCCAGCCCGAACAAGAAAGTCCCTGAGACTGTTTTCTTCAATCACACACACACACACACACACACACACACACACACACACACACGGATGGAAGTGGAAGAGCACTAGCCTTAAGCAAAAGAGATCAGGGACAGCAACCAGGCCCTGGGTTCAAACCCCACGACCAATCAAAAAAAAAATCCCAAATCTTCAAACGTTATCTCCCACTCCTTGTGCCGGCAATCCCCACGGATCCCTGTGAAGTGAGGCGTCCTGCGGGGCCCCCCATCCTTGCGGCTCTCTGATCAGCTGTCCCTTGCTGATTGCTCTTGGTCACCAGTCACCATGATGTTCCAGTGACTTTCACCCCAGCCCTGTGCTGCCACCTCCCCTAACAGTGGGAACGTCACGGTTGCGGGACCTCAAGTTCAACCTTACAGCGAGGGCTCAGTGAGCTGTGGGCTCAAACCTGAAACTTTTTTTTACCCCATGCAAAGGCCCTTGTAGCCTGAGTACGAGGTTTGAAGGGTTCCAGCAAAAGGGTCTCGGTGGGCATGACTGCACGCCTCTGGGGTGGGCGTGGGGGTGGGGCGCTCTCTGAATGGCCCAACAGATCCCCAACTTGGGAGGGTATTTAGAAGTCACTATATTAAACATGTGTACATGACATCTATAAGTTGTCACTGATGGTACCATAGAACAATACTAACCCACATTGACCCAGCACCTACAACACATTTTTGCCATCAACAAACAAAGTTCTATTACTTCAAGTCATAAGCAGAAGAAGAGGAGTCTGCCAATCCTCAGGCCGAGTTCTGGGCCTCAGCAACTGACGGCTAACACTTCCTGATGTTAATGGCTGGTGTGGCCAGTTTCCTGGGAGAAAGGATGTGCCTTTGGGATGGAGCCCGGCACTCGCGATAGTTTTTGCAGCTGGCAGCCCACTTAATTCATTGTGACAACTTCTTGGTGTCCCCAAAGCTATACATTACAGAAACTAGGAATTCCTACTGCAAAAGAGCAGATGCTGTCAGGAGCAAAACACAATGGTCGTAACAGTTTAGTCTGTGAACAGAATGACTCTTCATCTCTGCATGCATGATACACCATAGCCCAGTGATCCCGTCCTCAGCCGCCCCCATCTGCCACAGACCATCATAACCCAACCTGTCTTCTTTTATGTTTCTCAAACTTGTGAATGAAGAGCAGCACACATACCAAAAGGCACCCAGCTTGACAGAGATTTACATGGTGAGAGCCTCAACCACATCAACACATAGAACTCTCCAGGCACACTACATAGGCAGTAAATTATGTGGAAATAAAGATACTTTCTAAGACCCATCAAAATATTAACTTTTGCTCTGAACTCTCCCTTCATCTGACCAGCAACATTCGACCCTCCCCCACACCACAATTCATTCAAGACACATCTGCTAGAAGCTCAAATGATAGGTTTAGAAAACCATATTTCTTGGCCAGGTGCTAATGGCTCACACCTGTAACCTAGCTACTTAGGAGGCTGAGATCTGAAAATCAAGGTTCAAAGCCAGTTCAAGCAGAAAAGTCTATGAGACTCTGATCTCCAATTAACCACCACCAAAATAAAAAAAAGCTAGAAGTGGAGGTGTGGCTCAAGTGGTAAAACACCAGCCTTGAGCATAAAAGCTCAGGGACAGTGCCTCGGCCATGAGTTCAAGCCCCAGTACCAGCACATACATGCACGTGTATGCGCACATGCACATACACACATACACACATACAAAGCTTTATTTCTGTACCCTTCTATTTAGCTTTATCTTGTATTGACTTAATTCTCTAAAAATGTTTCCCAAACAGAGCAGCGACCCCTTAACAAGGCTCCAGGCAGCTGCAGGCTGCACCACACACACACACACACACACACACACACTGTTTAGTTCAAAGAAACATCTTTTAACAGTTCATCAAGCAAAACCTGAGATTCATTCTGATTGGATGAACTTTGTCACATGACCATCCCTAGATCAATCCCCGCCATCAAGGAGATGGCATCAACTAGGGTGCGGTCCAGATGTGTGAGGCCAACACAGAGAGTGGGTGATTAGTGTTCTAAGAAAATTTAGGGAGTTATTATCAGAAGACAGTTGTGGTTGCATGCTGAGGAGGCAGAAGCCAGTGTCTCCATGGGGTGACAGCCCACGGAGAAGGCTATTATCTAACACAGCCAGATAACTACCCCTGGGGATCCAGCTGTTCTAACGAATGGTAAATAACGGCGGCTTTGAGTCAAAGCTCCTTCTGCTACCTACTGCTCAGTCCTGGCACCCATATCCCATAGAATTCCACCCAGGGAAAGTCTACACTCTGTATCCTGCTTGACTGATAAAGCTTCTAGAACATTCTCTGGCCCTGATTCCAGCCGCGATGCTACTACAATGTGCTATTTGCAACAGCCCCTTCTCTTACAGAGCTTCAAGCAAGTCCCATTGCTCTGACTTCACCAGATGGGCCTTCGGCAGATAAAGAACCCTGCTATCTGCCCTGCCAGAGGGGATTACCTGGAGATTGGGGAGATATTGGCAATTTCCTCCCCAAGGAGTTAGACTCCAACTTCTCAGTCTCAGGTTTGGTCTCTGCCTCCCGGCAGGGGCTGGTGCCAGCACCCACAGAGGGAAGGAAGTCCCTTACTGTAGTCCTTTGTTCCTGCAGACCCCACTTCTCCTGCAGGTGTCTAGTCCCTGCCCCAGGTGACATCTGTCCATTAGGCTACTGTAGACAAAGTGCCTTGAGTTCTTTTGGCCAAGATGTTCAGCGTGGATACTGCAAGAGGCAGATCTGTCTTCCAGCAATTTGCTTCTTGACTAAGGAAAATGCTATTTTTAAGAGGAATAAATGGTAATACCAATGTGCATAACCTTTGATATAGTATCCCCGTTTCCAGGAATTTATCTTAAGGAAATTATCATAGACATGCACACAGATGCCTGTAGAAGGATGTTCATTGAAGCATTATCCTTAATAGCAAAGAGAGAGAGACTACATTTTTATCAGTAGCAAAAACACTACAGAAATGATGGCTTCCAATGAGTGATAGAATCTTTGCCACCATTAAAAATCACAGGTTTAAATATTCACTCACTTGGGTAAGTGTTCAAAGTGCAGTTAGTCAGGGGAAAAGCTAAACAGTAATGTTTGCAATTTCTTTGTTTAATAGATGAGTCTTTAGGTATATATTGCATGAGGAAGTAGGTCTAAAAATAGATGAAGCAAACTACTACCTTTGGTTATTATTGAGTATTGTGACACCAATTAATTTTTCACTGTGGAGAGTGCGGGGAGTCAATATTGGGGCTTGAACTCTCTCAAGCTCTTGCTTGGCTTTTTCACTCATTAGTGTTCTAACATTGGAGCCACAGCTCCACTTCTTCAGCCTTTTTCATGGTTAGTTGGGGAGAAGCACCTCATGGACTTTCTGAAGTTAGCTTCAAAACTCAATCCTCAGGTCTCAGCCTCCTGCATAGCTAGGATTACAGGAGTGAGCCACCAGCCTGGAAATTTCTGACTTCTGTGAAGACTCTACCCCTATCCCTACAGCCAGTGCCTTGTCCATATTAGCATCCAACCACGAACACAACATCTGTTTTGGAGAAATGTGCTTCTATTAACTGGGCTCCAAAGGACAATTGAGTTTTTTAAAGCCTGAGTATTAGCCCTGAACACAGTTTTATTGGTGGCAAAAAAAAAAAAAAATCAATGCTATAATGTTGGGAAGGGACCAACTTTCAAAACCAGAAGCAGACTTTTGAGACCAGGAGTCCCAGTGTGGACATAAAAGGCGGGAGCCAGGCCTCCCACCGCGGGCTAGCCTGAGACTTTCCGCCCACTTTCCAAACACAGCCAGGCTGCCCCATTGTTCCTAGGACAATAAGTTTCCCAAGGATGAAGTGTGGGGTCCAGATGAGGCTCAAAGTCTTCCCCAAGGTCAAGGTCACTCCAAGGTGAAACAGGAGGAGGCAACAACCGCACCTCCACACAGCTGCGTGTAAAAACCCACAGGTGATGCAGGTGCCAGGCCGGGAATTGTCTCCTCCTTTAAATCCGGGATGTTGACTCTCCCCGGCTCCTTTTATTGTTTGTTTTTTCCTGCTTTTTGCTACATCTTACATTTGAGCATGAATTTGAACAAAGTTGTTGTATGTTAATTTACGCTGCCAAACACACACAGTGCTGTCTCAGGAGCTGATGTGATGGATGATAACTATTCCGGCTATTGGCCCCAAAGGCGGTAATTTGTGTTTTGAAATTCCTTAATTATATATGTACACAGTGACTCTAATAGTCTTCACAGAGGCTCTGGGCTCGGCCAGAGTCCCCAAACACCATCACAAAAACAGGAATCAAAACTTACAAAGGAAGAGTGTTAGATCAGCAATGAGGATAAGTTGTATTTTTTTTAAAAAACAACATAGAATATAAGACATTCTAATCACTATATCTATAATTACAACACAGAATAAATCACTAGAAAAATTAAACATCTTCGATATGATAAAGAAGAATAATTAACTTTGAACTCCACGCTGCCTTCCAATGCTGGGCCAGCACTAGCCCCTGGGAAGCACATGGGTGAGGAAGGAAATCAACTCTCAGAGCTGCCTGGAGACGGCCCAGGGCTTTGCAGCTTATTGTTTTACCCAGCAAGACAAATAAATGAGCTGCTAAGACCAGCACGTGTGACAGTGCCTTTGTGAATAAATCCCAAACTTTGCAAGTAGAACAGCAATTTTGGCCAGGCTCTGGTAGCTCCTGTCTGTCTTCCTAGCTACTCAGGAGGCTGAGATCTGAGGATCGCAGGGGCAGGAAAGTCCCTGAGACTCTTATCTTCAATTAACCACCAAAGAAAGCTGGGAGTAGAGCTGTGGCTCAAGTGGTAGAGCACTGTCCTTAAGCACGAAAACTTAGGGACAGCGCTCAGGCCCTGAGTTCGAGCTCTAGGACTGGCACAAAGACAAAAAAAATTAACAACAACAAAACAAAACAGCAATTCTGTTTTACAGTGCACACACTTTTGGTTACTAAGGAGCGTGCGGGTCTTGACATGCACAAATCATCTTGGTACTCACGGCACCTGGAGACCATCTGGGGACCCAACCGTGTTCTTTCCTCAGAGGAGATGCAGCCAGTGCTCAGAGGGCCCGAAGTGACAGCACAGGGCTCCTCTGAGCTGCTACCCTGCAGCACAGGACAGGAGAGAAGCCAACTAGGGGAGGCTACAGAGCAGGACAGGGGTCTGGGTAGGATGCCAAGAGCAAGGCCCACGGGGTGAGACCCAGAGATGCTGGTGACCACCATTGGGATGGCCCAGAGACAAAGAGCAACTACTTTGTGAGCTCCTTGTTCCCTGCTGCTGCTGTGCCGGCTGCTCTTAGGGAAGCCATGGCAGCTCCCTGGGGAATGATCCCAGCCCTGCCCTCAGCCCTGAGGATGCCTTGGGGCTGCACAGCGCTTCTCCACACAATAGCCTCCTCTTCTTTGCTACTAGCCAAGATCTGCTCTCCTTAATACCACAAGATTTGTGTGACACTCAAAATGAGATCACCGGGTGCTCGTGGCTCACACCTGTAACCCTAGCTACTTAGAAGACTGAGATCTGAGAATCAAGGGACAAAGCCAGCATGAGCAAATTCTTATCGACAAGTAACCACCAAAAAGAAACGGAGGTATGACTCAAGTGGTAGAGGCTAAGGAAGAGCTCAAACCCCAGTACTGACACACAAGAAAAGGAAGTGGGGGGAGGAGAAAGAGAAGAAAGAGGAGGAGGAGAAAGGAAGGAGAAGGAGGAAGAAGAGGAGGAAGGGAAGGAGGAGGAGGAGAATAAAGGAAGAGGAAGAAGAAGAAAGGAGGAGGAAGAGAAAAAGAAAGGGAAAGGGAACAGGAAGAGGAAGAAGGAGAAGGAGGAGGAGAGGAAGAGGAGGAGGAGAGGAGAGGAAGAGGTGGTGGAGGAAGGGAAAGGGAAGAGGGAGAGGGAGAAGGAAAAGGGGGAGGAGAAGGAGGAGGGGAAGGAAGAGGAGGAGGAGGAGGAAAAGGAAAAGGAAGAGGAAGAAAGATATTGTTATTATTCAAACTCAACATATAGGCTGAGAGGAACTGTTGCCTGTGAAGGAAAATGGCAGATGATGGGTTAGAACCCAGGGCCTCACATGCAATAGGCTGCAATAGGCAAGTGCTCTACCACTGAGCCATTTCCGGAGTCCAAGACCGCGCTAGTTCGTAGAATATGAAGATGGCGCTCGGGGTCTCCGCTGCATCCTCCTCCCTGTGCAGCAGCAGGTGAGTGCTGTCCTCCGCTTGCACTTGTTCCCGCAATACCTGGGTTACGATCTAGGTGCTGGGAGCATGTGAGTCCTGACACCTTTGTGTTAGAGAGATCTCCTTTCTCCCAAAGCCTTATTCCCCGACCTGTAGCAAGCTGCAAGCTTCTGACAATCACCAATATCCCTTCCAGATTCCCCATAGCAGAACTGCACATTAAACACAGTTTCTGGGGACTCTCCTCCCCTTCCTGCCTCCCCTCCCACTTAGCGCTGAAGGCTGCTCTTCAGACCACCAGGCCTCCCTCTCCCTGCCCAGGCTGCAGGCATGCAAAGCACCCCTGGCCACAGTGGAAGAGCAGCGGACTTGCTAAGCCAGGGAATGGACACTTAAAGCTCAGGGAGGTCATGGCCAACCTCCTTCTCGGGTTGGTCCATGAACCAACCCCACAGGGGACAGTCCCGCCAGCAGCGTACGCTGGCCCTTACACGGAAAGCTCATGTGCTGGCACTCACACTCTATGCCCAGTTGGCAGGAAAGACACGTACAACCAGAGGCTCCAAGGCTCTGGCTAAGATGGCCCACACCCTCTTCCCCCACCCCAGATTCCCTACAGCCCAGCAGCCAGAAAGAACCCTGCAAGACCATTTGCAGAGAAAACTGCCATGGGCTGTAAAGCATCTCCCCCGGAAGGAGAGGTTCTCTTGGAAATGAGGGGACGGCTGTTGACAGGCCGGACCATCAGAATGCCAGCTGCCTAATGAAGCAATAAAGCCCTATGCCACCCCTTCTCGCTGCCCTGCTCTTACATCTGCAATTATTACCCAAAAAAATCAAAGAGGGGAATGTTGCCTTGAGATATGATTTCCATATTGGTATGGATTTTATTATACAAGCAGTACAATACGCTCCATTATCATTTTGATTATATGCGCCTTTCATTTGCGCTATTGGACCATTATCTGCAGTACATTCATTACATTATAAGGAACTGGAACTCTATCCTTAAGATGAATTGTAAAAAAGGATTTCTATTTTTTTGCAGATTGATATTTCGGTAGAGAACATTAAACAGGGAATATTATTTGTAAAGTTTCTTTTTTTTTTTTTACATAAACTCTTAAAAGAAGGAAATAACCCTGATATTTCTAACAGACAGAAAAGCCCCAGGCTAGATGCAATAAATGATTGCAATTTAGAATGCGTGTACTATTAGGGACTCCTGATTAAATTGTTAAGTTCCTTGAGAGAAAGGAAGTCAAATAGATGAAGCTGGAAATTCAGCCTGCTGGTTGGGGGAGGACAGATCTTGTACTCGGGGAACAGCCGCGGCCTCCTGCCCAGGGAAGTTAGAATCCCAGAAGTGAGAAGAGCGGTTGGTCTCTCTGACCCAAGTTCAGCTCTCCCTTTGGAGAAAGGCAGAAGTAGTTGGCCTGAGGAAGGCAAAGCCATGTCTGCCAATGCTCTCACCTGACCAAGAAGGTAATCCCAGGCAAGAACGGCGCCCTTGGAGCCCCAAACCTGCTCTGCACGCCAGCTCCCAGACACCAGTGTCCAGAGCCAAGCAGAGGCTCAGCGCCTGGGTTGCCAGGTTGCTACCAGAGTGATGTCTTCTAAGGTTCAGGTTGATTGTCTCCACCAATTAAAGAATTAGAAGAAGGAACATGTTGAAAACAGACAGATTAGGTTTGGGTGAAAGCAGAACAGCAAAACAGAGTCCTTGTACAAGGGAGGGCCCCAGAGCTGGGTGCCTGTCTGTCCATATACCTCTCTGACTCTGCTGCTGCTGCTACAATAGATAGGATCCCTTGGCTCCTCCCCCTCAGGGCATGTCCTGATCGCATTGGCTGAGCGCTGGTAGGCATGGGCTGCAGGGAGTCTCCTGATTGGTTCCCTCTCCTCACATGTCTTACTGGGTCATCCCCCACCCCCAGGCAGGGCACATGCTTCTTGCTGAACCATCATTCCCTAGCCCTATTGGAACCAGTCCTGGCTGCCATCTTCTCCCTGGCCAGGGAAGCCTAATTCCTCATCAAAAGCAATGTAGGGCCAGCAGACCTGTGCTTGCCTCTGCTTTGCCAAAAATCTATGAGCTATGAAGTCCCCCCTTCCTCTGATTATGTCCCCTTTGATAAAATGTGACTAACTCCTTTCCTACTGGACCACAGCAATGTTACAATGTGGTCCAACTGTGTTACACTGATCCAATAAAGCAACAGGTGGGAAGTGTTTTGTAAAGGACAATGAAGTTTAATATGTTAATAAAAAGAATACCATAACTAGACCAGGTATGGCTGTCACACCAGTAATCCCAGCATTGGGAGGCTCAGGCAGGAAGATCTTCAATTTGAGACCAGCCTGGGCTACCTGTCAAGACCTTGTCTCAAAATAATCCTAATTAGTAATCACATAATTTCTATGTTATCCCAAACATTATGATTCTTCCCACCTCCGACATTTAAATGGAGGGCATCACTCTAATGCAGATGCCCCCCACTCCCTGGTACCCAGATTGGAAGTGTAATTCCTATTTCTGTCAATAGATCAAGGTTAAAAAGTTGGAAGTCCACCAGAGTCTGAGCTCCCTGACTTCCACGGAGAGTTTGTGCATATTTGTTGAGAGAGTCTCCATTATTATCGTCCTCATTGAATGACTGCAGCATTCACAACTTTGACCTGTTTGAGATGGGGGAAAGTAGGATAAGTATCTCTGAGCAAAATGCTTTGCTGATGAGAAGGGCCACATACCTATTACCTGTGTCTACAGAAGCAATCAGCACTCTGGAGAAACAGGAATTACCCAAATATTCCTGCATCATTAGCCAGGAGCCTAGAAAGATCCAACCCCTCCTCCTCCATCGCTCACCATGGTCAGGGCTGATTCAGTCTTTAGAAGATCCTTTTATACACTGTGATATTGATTTTTAAAACATTTTTAGTCAACACAATGAAAAGCTCACCCAGGGAGTCTTCCTTCAGATTCAGAGTTGAAATCCATATCTTAACCCCTCCCTTCCTGGAGCCTCCCATACCCCAGGCAAATCCAGGGGAGAGTTTTTACTCCATGTAGTTCTCTAACCCCTTTTAGGATAAAGCTATTGACTTTTGAATAAACGTTTCCTTTGTCCCATCCTCTCCAGATTCCTAATTGCTTGCAGTGGAGGCAGGCTCCCGAGGTGAGTGGCATGTTGCTCCCTACCTCATTTCACAAGAAAATAAAATAAAGCACAGTGTTATTTTTAGCGCTGGTGGCTCTGTGTTGATGGGCGCCCACGTCTCGTGGAGAAGGCCATCAGCTACCTTAGCTCCCCCCAGGGCAGCGCTCAGGTCCCTGCACAAGCGCTGTTTCGATCATGACCAGAGCCAAGGTGAAGATTGCTGACCTCTCTCCTTCAGTCCTGACCCATAGACCCAGGTCTATCCCAGGGGACCCCACAGCCTCTGGGGAGGGCAGGCCAGGGCCTGACTGGGTTGCTGTGGTCAGGTGGCATTAGGAAACATCTCTGGGGTGTTTTGTGTAATCCCAGTTGGAACTGAAGGACATGCTGTATGCAGAAACCATCCGGAGAGGGCTGGGCCTGTATCTTCTGCACCAGGTGTTGCCAGCCCCCTCCCCTGACACCAGCTCCTCCCCTGGGCCCTGGCCTGGCCCTGGGCCCCTCAGAGCCCACCTGACATCCTTCTCTGTCCCCCGCACCTGCACTCCCCGCACCAGAGAGAGCCACTGAACAGACAGAGATCATCCAGAAGAGGGGGGACAGGGACTAGACGGCCCCAGACTTCCGCTCCCTGGCGATCTGCGGTGACAAAGCAGACACACTCCCCTCCTGAGTGGGAGACAGTCGTGGGACTCCACACCAGCATGGGCGGGGGGCCAGAGACGGTCCTAAAGGAAGGGAGGAAGGAGGTGGGAACAGAAGATGGGCGGTAGATGGCACAAAAGTTTCTGGAGAAGCTACTGGATGATGGTAGCTGACAGGAGCCCGCCCTCCGAGTAGACTGAAGGAGGGGATGTCTCAGAAGAGGGGGGCATCTCAAAAGAGAGGGGGGAGTCTCAGAAGAGGAGGGTCTCAGAAAAGGGGGTGTCTCAGAAGTGTGGGTATCTCAGAAGAGGGGGTATCTCAGAAGACAGGGTATGGGCAGGGGGAGGGTTCTTAGTTAGGGCTCATGTTCATAGGAGAAGAAACTGATGAGATCACCCTGAGATCAAGAAGCAGGGAGGACTTGGGCAGTGGGACCCCAGTTCTAAAGGGCAGACAGTGGGAGAGGAGGGCAGGCGGTGGGAGAGGCGGCTGGGAGGAATCGCCCTGAGGCCCTGCAGCCAGGAGGGCAGAGCTGCAGAATCCCCACGAGCAGGAACACCGTGTTGAACACCACTGAGAAGACAACATGAGAAGAGCTGAAGTGCAGCTCTGGACCCAGCCATGAAGAGGCGGTTGGTGACTTTGTCAAGATTGGTCTAGCAAAGAAGCCGAGGGCGGTAGTAGACTGGATGTTTGTGGTCCCCAGCCCCCAAGTTCCTAGGTTGAAATCGGCGTCCCCCAAGTCAGAGTGACCTTTAGGCCTGTGATGACGTGATGGAGGGGCCCTCGTGATGGGGTCACTGCCACAGGAGGAAAGACACAAGAGATGGTTATCTTTCCTAGCCTCCATCCACATGAGGACCACAAGGGCATCATCGCTAGATGAGCCCATCTTGGCCGTGGGACTTCCAGCCTTCAGAACTGTGTTAAACGTTGTTTGAACCCCCTGAGCTCGCCCCTTTTGAGGAGCAGCCCAAACCAGCAAGAACAAAAGCCAGCATGTGTGTGTGGTGACCGGAGGTGCGTTCCAAGCCTCCTCCACAAGCAGGAGGCAAACGGGTAGCCATGATGGACAGAAGGACTTTGACAAGGAGTCTGGTGACAGGACACAGATGCAGAGCTGTGGTGAGGAGGAGGAGGATGGAGTCAGCCAGCGAGGGGTCCTGCAGTGTGGGGAAGCAGCTTGGGAGGAGACTCAAGAGAACCCACCAAATGATGCTAAAGAGCCAGGCAGGCATAGTGGCTCATGTCTGCAATTCCAGCTACCCAGGAAGCTGAGACTCGAAGGAGTAACGTTCAAGGAGAACTTGAGGGGGGGGGGAGGGAAGGTAGGCATGATGGTTATGCCTGTCATCCCAACTAGAGTGCAAAGTATAAATAGGAGGTTTACAATCCTGTCCAGCCCCTAGGGAAAAAGCAAGATCCGACCTTATAAATAACCAGAGCTAAAAGAGCTGCATACATGGCTCAAATGTTAGAGCACCTGCCTAGAAAGTATGAGGCCCTGAGTTCAAATCCCAGTACCCTCAAAAAATTTAAAAGATGAAAAAGCAGAAGCAATCCAAAACTTACACGGGCCCTGGCTGCACAATACAATAAGATGTTACGCAGTGTTTCAATCAGGTTTTGTTTCTCCTAATAGAATAGTAGCCTTTCCTTCCCTGCTTGGGTTGGTGTCCAGGAAGCTCAAAGCTAAGTCTGTGGGCCAAAGTTAAGAATACATGGTAGAACAGAACATGAAATTTGAACTTGAGTTGTATCTCTTTAGTCATATCATGATATTCTGTCTGTTTCCCTTGGTTCCTAATCTTACTTTGATTCCTTCTTAACTTGTGTTAGCATTCACTGTTCCCCCCACACCCCACACCCCACGTTCCCCGCCCCTCCCCGCAGGCTACTTTGTGAATTGAGGCAATGCCCTTGGGAAGCTGTGGTTTTGTTTACACCAGGACCCCTTGCTGTGGAGCTGGTGGCTCAGAGGGACTGCGGGCATGGCTGTATCAGGGTGCGAGTGTCCCGTCTCTCTCTGCTCTCCAAGCACATCTGAGCGCAAAAAGAGGGGAGACGCCGGTGCCATTTCTAGCTAATCCTAAATAAGTCACATAGAGAGGACTTTTTTTCCCAACCCCACCTCTGGGAAGATTGTCAAGTGAAACAATGTGGCTTTGAGCTTCTGACAGATGCTAATGAATTGTTGTTTACATTTTTGATTTACTGCCTAAACAAAGATAAGACATGCTCTTGAAAACACATTGAATGCACAATCCAAACACATCCATTAAATCTGTCACAATAAACATGACAGCTTTCTTCTAACCTAACAACTGGCATGCCTCATTTGCATATTAATGAGAAAACCAGGATCAGCCTGCACAAATTACTTATATCTCATGAAGGGGCTGCTCTCGGTGACAGTGAAGGACTTGAGTATAGATACACCGTTAATACCTTTGCCAGCTTGGGGGGGGGGGGGTGATTTCTTTTCTTTTCCGTTCTCCCTGGCATTGATCCAGCAGCCCTGGAATTCTGAGTTGATTTCTTCCAGCAGTTAGGTGGGTGCAAAGATCCCTCATGGGGTTGGTGGCTCAGGATGAGTGCTATCAACACCAGAGCTATTTACTGGGCACCTACTACAACCTGAGCTGATGGCTTGGTCATAACTACATGAGAATGACTGAAAGGAAACTGTTAGGCTACGTACTGGTGGTTCACACTTATAATCTTATCTACCTGGGAGGTAGAGAATTGGAGGATCATAGTTCTAGGTCAGCCTGGGCAGAAAAGTTCATGAGATCCCCTTCTTACCCCATAACTGGACCTGGTGGCAGGCTCTAATCATCCTAAGCTACGTGGGAGGCTGAGATTGGAGGCTCAGAGTTTGAGGCTCCATCTCAACACAGGGAAGCTGGACGCGGCAGTACGCACTTGTCATTCCCGGAGACTGAAAATAGGCGGATTTGGAATGCAAGTGCACTCTCCAGCAGAGAATGCAACCCTTCTCGAAAGTAACCATTGCGAAAAAGGACTGCCTAGCCCGCAAGAGGCCCTGGGTTCAAATCCCAGTTCCACCAAAACAAAAGAAGAAAACAAAAGATTAGAGTATGGGTCCCTGTGAAATTCGAGGGTCCTTCCCACGTATCCTACACTGACAAGAGCAAAGGGCCCGTGACAGACATAGCTAGTCGATGCCATGTTCCTCAGCTCATCCTAGAAGCTAGCCCCCAGGCCTCCACCCAGGATTTCAGGAAGCTGTCACGAGCCCTGGGGTCCACACAGGCTGTGTAACCACACAGAGATATCCAGCACTGGGATGATGGTGTCTATTGGAGAAATGGAAGCCCCAAAGGTCCAGCCCACTGAATCCAGTGTGACAGATGTGTCCAGAAAGATTCATGAACCCGATCAGTTCCCAGCGCCGGGAAGGGAAGTCAAGTTCAAGTCATCGGCCCAGGCCCTGCTCACGTGTATAGGTGCCAGGACACCTCACACCTCCTACCGCACCCAGCTCGCCTGCCCCGTGCGCCTGGGTAGAGACTGAGTTGGTTATAATGAAGGTCTCCGCAGCCACAAGAGCTAAGGGCCCAGAGAAGGCAATGCTCCGTGCAGCAGCAGCCCAGGCTCTGGCCCAGCGTGTCGGTGATTTCAGCATCTCCAGTGCAGAAGCCCTGCAGCGTGATCGGCTCTGACTCTCAGACATCCCAGGAGGACTCCTGTGTAAGCCTCTCTCTAGGCAGCCTTAGACTGAGATCCAGAGGATCAGGTTTGAAGCTAGCCTGGTCGGAAAAATCCACAAGATTGCAATTCCAAAGAACCAGAAAAAGATGGATGGGAAGCATCATTTAAGTGGTAGAATTCCAGTCAAGCAAACAAAGTTGAGTAGGTGTGAACCCCTGAGTTCAAACCCCAGTATCAGGAAGAGAAAGAGAGAGAGAGAGAGAGAGAGAGACAGAAACAGAGACAGACAGAGACAGAGACAGAGACCAACTATATCCCCTGCCCCTGCCTTGGGCCCTCCACCCACTTCGATAGAAGCTAACTGTGAGGTCAGGGGTCAACATGTTGCTCACTCAGGTAGAGGTGTATTGTGAGGTCAGAGGGCAGCCTAGGGGAGAAATGAACGGCCAGAAATGAACTGAAGGTCTCCCTGCCCTCCACTGACCTGGGAGTGGGAAGCCCCCTCTTCCGACATGGCTGGGTTTACATGGCACCAGATGCAGATCCTCCCCTGCCCAGTCTTCAAACGAAACTGCAGCCCTGGTCCACAGCTGGACCACAGCCCTGCTGGACAAGGGCGGAGACACCAGCTCCGCCCACCTGGGTTCCCGGCACACAGAAACTGTGCTAAAATCCATGCTTGTTGTTTGCCGTTGCTAGGTTAAGGGGATTCCTGTAATATGGTAACAAATAACTGATATACATCAGGTGTAACCATATAAAATTGCTGCTTATTGAGTTCTCAGAAGCTAAGTATTCTATACATTCTTGTTGTTGTTGTTGTCAGTTGTGGGATTTGAACTCTGGGCCCAGGTGCTGTCCCTGAGCTCTTCAGCTCAAGGTGAGTGCTCTACCACTTAAACAATCAGAGCCATGACATTCCTGCAAGGATCCCGCTTCTGCTGCGACTCTCCCATCCGCCAGGCACCTGCTCACAATTAGTTTCCTTTTTTGAGGCCACAAATAGGCTTTTGAAGCTCTTGCTGGACATATTTATCATCTCCAGTGCTTTGTGAAGAGAATCAATTTTATTTACCCTCACTAAGCCCACTAGGAACTCATTTGTAATTAGAGGAGGACATTGGAGAGAAAGGATTTGTTGTTGCTAAAATAGGTCAAATGTTCCAGTCCTTGGAGCGCCTCACGGTTTGTGTCATGCCCGGGACGGCTCTGTGCGGGCGGCTTAGGGCTGACAACTTCCTTCCCTTCATCAGCATCCAGGTCTTGTCTTATCTAAGTCACCTCGGGGTGTGCGTCAACTGTCCCCAGCTGGGCAAGGGCCGTGCCGCAGGACACCCTTTGCTCCCGGTCCACTAGAATGAACCTGACAGTGGCCCCGCCCAACTCTGTGAAGAACCACAGACGAAGACACCCGCATGGCTGCTTCCTTGGGAGCCAAGAGGGCGTCGCTAATCAGCAGAAAGATTTCGGTCCCCTCCGTCACTGGAGCCTCACTGCTTGGGCCAAATGGAGGCTCCATCCTCCTGGTGGCTAACTGGTAGCTTGGAAGAGGTTTTGTTTCAAGGGCAACATTGGTCCACACTACACTTGGTCTGTTAGAACTCCTTTGTGTGTGAGTGTGCCAGTCCTGGGGCTTGAACTCAGAGCCTGAGCACTCTCCCTGAGCTTTTGTGTTCAAGGCTAGCACTTTACCACTTGTGCCACAGCTCCACTTGTGGCTTGTTGTGGTTCATTGGAAATAAGAGTCTCATGAACTTTCCCAGGCTGACTCAGTGATCCACACACCTCAGGCTCCTGAGTAGCTGGGATTACAGGTGTGAGCCACCAGCACCTGCCAGAACTCCTCTCTGACTTCCCCACTGTGCTCAAGACCACATGTGTTCCTTCCCTCCCCCACTTCTCATTAAAGTCATTCTGGACAGCCCAGCCCACCGAGGAGCAGCGTGGGAATAAAGACAGTCCAGATATTCTTCGAAAAATGAAACAGTGAAGAATAGCTTCCTGAGCGGATAATGGTGGTATATATGAAAAATAGACCCGAGTGCCCTGTTTAAATGCCTAAAATCATAAAAGGCATCATGAATGGGTGGAAGGAGCCGCTGCTCAGCGACTCTCCAAATGTCCCGGAGAACGATGAACAGTGAATGGTGTCACTCAGCTCTGCATCCAACAGGAAGATACAGTGTGGCCCCCAGATCTCCCCGTGGGAACGGCCAGGAGAGGAGGGGACACAAGGTGAGGAGAACTTTATCCGCTGTCTGTGGAGTGTGCTTCCCCGCCGAGGCGGCCAGGAGCTCCCTTCCACCAGCCCGACACTGGGGGTCTGTCTCCTGACACCACCCAGCAGAGACAGGTCGGTACCCAAATGCTGTTCCTGCTCTCCCCGAGGAGGCGGCCCCTGGAACACAGGTGTTTCCCTAGCTCTTGCCATGAAAAAAAAAATCCCATTCCAAATTTACCTCCATTGGCGGGAGAGATCTCCATGTGGTCCAACCACACCTCCATGTCCTACCTTCTGGAAGGCAGTGAGCTGCTGGGAAGAGTTGCAGGGCTGGGGACAGGGTGGGAAAGAGTGTGGCGGGGACACCACCTCTCCCAGCCCCTCACCCCAGCCTCCAGCACGCCGAGCGTCAGCTTACACCAATGGGAGTGGAATTCCAAGCTAAGGTTTTTTATCTGGGGGTGGGAGTGGGATGTCCTGGGACTTGAATTCAGAGCCTGGGGACTGTCCCAGAGTGCGCTCTCTCTTGCTCTCTCTCTCTCCTCTCTCCCACCCCCCCCCCCCCAACGCTTTACCACTTGAGCCACAGCTCCACTTCTGGCTTTTTTGGGTAGTTTGTTAGAGATAAGAGTCTTATGCGGTTGGGAAGGTGGCTCAGTGGTAGAGCGCTTGCCTTGCATGCCTGAGGCCCTGGGTTCGATTCCTCAGCACCACATAAGCAAAAAAAAAAAAAAAGCCAGAAGTGGCGCTGTGGCTCAAGTGGTAGAGCACTCACCTTGAGCTGAAGGGCTGAGGGAGAGCGCCCAGGCCCAGAGTTCAGGCTCCACGACCGGACCCATAAAAAAGGGTTTCGCTCTTCAGGCTGGCTTTGAACCACCATCCTCAAATCTCAGCTGCCTACATAGCTGGGATTACAGGTGTGATCCACTGGGCCCTGGCTCCAGCCAAGGTTTTGTTGTTGTTGTTGTTGTTGTTGTTTGTTTTTGAGTAATGAATGTGCCTCCTACATCCTTCCTGATCTCTTTCCCCTTCCAGTGTCAGAAGGTGGAGAAGCCCCAGGCCCTAGAAGAAGGTAGAACTAAAGATGAAAGATTCTGGGGCTTCTAAATTTCCCCAGGGATAAATGATAGCCCCACATCCAGAACCAAAGCACAACTTCACTCTAGGTAAAGGTCACTCTAGGGAAGCAAACTTCCAGTGCACCACTAAACCAACTGAAATACGCAGCCTGATTTGTCACAGCAGCTACTATCTTGCTAGTATAACAGTACCTGCCTAAGAGGCTTGCCTAATCGGTTACCCCTTCATTCCAGGACTGGGAGGAATATAGAAGCAGGTCTGGCGGGAAGACACACTTCTGCCCTGCAAGTTTTGGTGATTTGGAGTACCTTTGGAAAATTGTTCATTTTTATAAAATGATTTTTTTGTGTGCTGTTCTTAGGGCTGGGACTTAGGGCCTAGGCTCTGTCCCTGAACTTTCCCTCAAGGCACTCTACCACTTGAGCCAAAGCTCCACTTCCAGCATTTTTGGTGGTTTATTGGAAATATGAGTCTCACAAATGTTCTAACCTGGATTGGCTTCAAATCATGATCCTCAGATCTCAGCCTCCACAGTAGATAGGATTACAGGCGTGAGCCACTGGCACCCAACATATAAAAGGACTTTTAAAAACTGACCCTTGGGAGTGGGAATGTGGTTTAGGGTAGAGTGCTTGTCTAGCAAGCATGAAGCCCTGGGTTCGATTCCTCATACCACATACAGAAAAACTTGGAAGTGGCACTATGGTTCAAGTAGTAAAGTGCTAGCCATGAGCACAGAGAGTGCTCAGGCCCTGAGTTCAAGCTCCAGGACTGGCAGTAAATAAATAAATAAATAAAGTGATCCTTAAAATAGTCAAAATACAGAAGAAAACTGTATCCATCAACCGGTGAATAAACAAAATGTGGGATATATGGACAGTAGAATATTATTCAGCCTTGAAAAGGAAAGAGATGTGTCCCTGTGGCTCAAGCCTGTAATCCTAGAAACTGAGGAGGCTGAGATCTGAGGATTGCACCTCAAAACCAGCCAGGGCAGGAAAGTCCATGAGACCCTTATCTCCAATGAGCCACCAAAAAGCTGGAAGTGGAGGCGTAGCTCCAGTGGTAGAGCACCAGCCTTGAGCAGAAAAGCCAAGCAAGAGTGTGAATCTCCCCCCCACACACACACACACACAAAGAGGGCACTAATCAAAATGAAATAAGGCAGTAACAAAAGGGACAAATACTGCAAATGCTGTAGAATTCCACCCTTTGAGATTCCTAAGGTTGTCAAATTCACAGGGACAGAAATAGAAGGCTAGGAGTCAGACTCTAAGTAGTAGAACACTTGCTTAGCCAGAACTAGGCCCTGGGTTCAATACCCAGTGCAAGCAGGAAAAAAAAAGTGATTTGTGGGATCAGAGAGTGAAGAGGTGATTTGTGGGGCTGGGGGTAAGGAGTCTGCTGTCGATGCCCATCTTCCAGAAGAACATGGCTCTTGGTGACACGGTGGAGCTGACCCAGCCCTAGCAATCCAGCCAGGGGATGCAGCTGCAGTGTCTCTCCACAGGGGGCGCTGCCCTCACAGGAATGCAAGCAACTCAGCCAGCCCAAGGCAGCAAGGTGCCTCCACTGGGGTTACCTGAGCCAGGAAACTCCGCCCCCAGATCATTTGCATAGTCTAGTTGCATAGCTTCCTTAACTGTCATCAGCACCCTTCCGGGTGCTGCCCAGGGTCTTTGCTCAGCTCCTGGGAATGGTCTGCCAAGGCAGAGCTGTGCAAATGCACACCAGGTGTGGTCATCCTACAACAGCAGGCCAGAGATATCATCATCTGGAGACTCAAAGGGTCACTCACTGCCATTTTCAGGCTCCCCGCTGCCATTTCCACAACCAAGTGGGGAGGATGTGGGGGAGTCCCCTAGAAAATTACTAGTTGCAATTCACAGCCGAAAAGAAACGGTTGCAAGCAAGAAGTTTCTAGAAAGCAAAATGCTTTCTGGCTCCTCCCTCCTACTCACCTCAACTGTGTTCTGGTAACTGTTAGATGCAGACGAGTTGGTTTTCCTATGCTCTACAGACCCTGTGTATACACCCCAAGCCCCAGAAACAACAAGATTAGCCTCCCCATATGGACTGGGCATCAGCCCCAGAGCCGGGGGACAGTCTGTGAAGAGAAGAGGCAGATAGTGTTTTAAGCAGCCCCACAGGAAATGAATGAGTTGTGGGTTTCCTGCTGGAAACCTTTGTTGAATAGAACTAAATCCTCCTCCCCTCCCCACGATCTCTTTCCCTCGCTTTCTCTTTCTGTCAATATGCTATTATCTCCGTGACTCCTACCCTCCCAAGAAAAATGAGGCAGGAAAGAGACAATATAATAGGAAACATGGCGAATGCACATTTCCTGTCAACAATATGCCTTACTAATAGGTCATCCGATGAGGATTTTATTAAAACAACGATTATGACAGCTACAAACTAGAGTGGATCTGACTTAGAGGAATGTAGAAAGCACTCTGCCAAGAAACAGCAGGGTCTTGGGGCTTGAGTGTAGATCTGAGAGCCAGAAACCTACCCGTTATAATCTTAGGTCAGGCTCTGATAGATGCGCAGCCAGTCGCCTGGACCAGGACATTCTCCCCTCCTTTTTCTCTGGCTGGTGTCCCTCTGCAGCCTCTTTCCCCAGAGCCCTGCGTGAATGACCTTTGGGGCCATGAGTGCTCCCAAGGTGGCTGTGAGAAGCCATCTCCTGCAGTCCCTCCCGGCCTCCCCTTCTCCCTGCGGGCAGCTGAGCTCTGCCTGGAACCAGACAGGTTCCCTGTCACCCTCCCGCAGAGCTGGGGCTCCACGCCCAGGCCCAGCGCAGCTTGCCCGGCAGCCCACGCAGTGGACACCATCCAGGGACACAGATGCCCTCAGAGTGGCGTGGAAGGCCACGTGGAAAGGCCAGAGCCGGCAAAAAAGCCTTAGCTGTTGAATATGTCCCCATGTTGGAAACTGCCTCCCCAGAACAACACTGTTGGGTTGGGGGAGGAGGGAAACACCTAATAATGGTGGTTAGATCACAAGGGCCTGGCCCGCAATTTCTGATGTCTCAGGAATTGCTCGTTATCACAAGGGTGGACGAGGGATGAAAGCAAGTTTGAGGCCACTCACGCATGTTTTTCCTCCGTGCTCCTGCCCGTCTGCCTGCTGCCATGGGATGATGCTCCCCAGAGGCTCTGTCCCGCTGTCCCTGTCAAGTGCTTAGACTTCCAGCATCCAGAACAGTGGGTCAAAGAACTTGATTCTAAGTCACCCAGAAACTGGGTGATTTATAAAGCTAAGGGACAGCGCCCAGGCCCTGAATTCAAGCCTCAGTCCTGGCAGACACATACAAAATAAATAAAAATAAAGTCAGGCACCAGTGACTCACGCCTGTAATCCTAGTTACTGCAGAGGCTGAGATCTGAAGATCATAGTTCAAAGGCAACCTAGACAAGAAAGTCTGTGAGTCTCTTAAATCAACCTCACCAAAAAAAACGTGGGGGAGTGCAGCTGTAACTCAAGCAGTAGAACCCTAACCTTGAGCACAAAAGCTCAGGGACAGCACCCGTTCCCTAAGTTCAAGCACCAGGACTGGTGGAAAAATAAAAGTAAATAAATATGTAAAAGAGAAAGGGAAGAGGCAGAGATTTGAGGGTTTTAACCAAGAAAGGGCAGAAGTTTAATTTCCAGAACAAGCTCTATAAGTAAATACCCCAAATCAGCAAGAAATAGAAATCAATGATTAAGCAAAAAAAAAAAAAAAAAAAACAAGAACAAGTTCTTAAAGAACAAAAAGATTCTGTACAGCAATCATCCTCTCAATTTATGGAACCACTTCCAGATGAGTAAATGGAATGGCCAGAACTGAGCTCCTGCCAGCTCTGCAGGCCTCTTCCGGCCACACTTATCTTCTTAGCACAGCCCTGCCAGGCCCCGAGGCTTAGGGCTGGCCTCAGAGACAACCTTCCAATTCTTCTCAATAGTTAGCATGTCCTACAATGTCCAAACATGCAGCAGGCTCTTAGGGCTCCAAAGATGAACAAAAGAAAAAAAAATTAAGTTCAGTCCACGTCTTTCAGGCTCTTTAGGGGAGGTAATAGCTAAAAAGGAAATGGAAGCTGGGTGCAGGTGGCTCATGACTATAATCCTAGCGATTTAGGAGGCTGAGATTTGAAGATTGCAGTTCGGAGCCAGTCCAGGCAGAAAAGTCCATGAGACTCATCTTTGGGTAGCCAATTGGAGAATTAACAACCCCCCCCAAAAAAAAGCCAGAAGTAGAGCTGTGGTTTAAGTGGTAGAGCCTGGAGCACAAAAGCTCAGGGATGATGCCCAGACCCAGAACTGGCAAAAAAAAAGAAAAATGAAAAGAAGGGAAAATATGAAGATAATTGTGGCTGGGACATCTGTATATAAGATGTACTTGTTAGATACACTCAGCGTTTGCTTTCCTTTGAAGTCAGCGTTTATTTTCAATCACAAAGGCAATAAAAATAGAAAGTTAGAAAATTATAGAATATAAGTCAACCCATAAACAACCAACTAGAGATAATCACTATTTTTTACCTATTTCTAGTTCCTTCCAAGGGTGCATATGTGTATATGTGTGTGACTTTATAAATCACCTAACTTCACATATTACATCACAAAGAGTTTCCCAGGTCATCAGATCCTCTGAAAGCACAATTCATAAGTGGTGGGAAATGTGATCATATGGCCATGTTGTAAATACTTAGCCCTGGTGTTAGGCTACTCCAGTATCTAGAGTCTAGATCCTGAACTGTTTCAACTCAGGGGACATATAAGTAATAGCATAGTAAATCTTACATGAGAATCTCTGTGAGCATTTCCATTTTTTTCTTCCATTCAGGGGTGGGAAATCTTTTTCATGCCAATGGCCATTTGGATATTTATAACATCAATTTTCAGGCCATACAAAATTAGCCATACCAGCCATGGGCGGGCAGCCAACAAGAAGCACAGAAAAAGTAGAGGTGATTGTCCCAACCTAGACCAGCTGATTTCAAAAGCAAGCCCAAGGGCTGGACATTTATACTCCTGATTATTTTTTATGAGCGAAAGAACAGGGCATAAGGAGGAAATTTTAAAACCTCTGGATACATCTTCCAGACTGGAGTTCTGACGAATTGCCTCCACTAAGACTCTGTAGAAAATCTAGATGATTCTCTGCTTGCCACCTGCTGGCCCACTTTGAATGATAGCATTTTTTCCTCTATAGAATTTTAAAAAATAGGGCTGGGAAGGTGTCTCAGTGGTAGAGCGCTTGCCTTGCACGCATGAGGCCCTGGGTTCAATTCCTCAGCACCATATAAGCAGAAAAAGCTAGAAGTGGTGCTGTGGCTCAAGTGGTAGAGCGCTAGCCTTGAGCTGAAGAGCTAAGGGACAGTGCCCAGGCCCAGAGTTCAGGCCCCACGACCACAGGAGAAAAAAAAAAAAAAAAAAGAATTTTAAAAAGTAGAAGCATTCTCTCCAATACATGTAATCAAGTGTTGCCCTTGAGAAAGCAGGATTTTCAATGGAGCCTAAAGGGAGGGTCGGGGTAAAGGGGATGGAGCTCTAGACGGTATGCAAAGAGAATGGTGGGTAGTCTTACCTGGCTGAGAGGGAAGAAGTGACTGGAAGGGAAGGCCAGAACAAAGAGAAGGGAGCAACTGGGAACCCCGTGAATCACTCACAATAATGGAGAGATATTGGTATCGGGGAAGGTCATGCTATGACTCACACTCCCTTCTGGAAGAGTCCTGCCCTGGATTCACTGAGGGACTGGAGTGGAAAGGGGCCACCTACCCACTCATGTTAGAAGGCTGCTACCATGGTGGAGGGAGGAGGCAATGCCAACATGCGCTCGGAGGTGGGAAGCGCCCCCTAGTGTTCATGTGCACAGATGAGCCATGGAGGGAGGATGTGTGGGTCCCAGTTGCTACCAAGCCCTGGGTTCTATGGGGACAGGAACTGGGTCTGCTTATCTTCTGTAAAGAGTGCCCAGCGTGGTGCACAGGACACAGCCAACCAGCCCGTGCAGTTAGAAATGAGGTCTGCATCCGGCTTCACTCACACAGCTGTCATGTATGAAGCACCAGACCCCTGAGAAAACCACC
Organism: Dipodomys merriami; assembly: GCF_024711535.1. Lineage (NCBI taxonomy): Eukaryota > Metazoa > Chordata > Mammalia > Rodentia > Heteromyidae > Dipodomys > Dipodomys merriami. Next base: position 435,066 of record NW_027206424.1, on the reverse strand, counting down.
ACAGCCTCCACCCAAGTGGCCCTTGGCTCAAAGGAATCTCCAACTATCTCAACACCACCATGGAAAGAAGAATCCAGAACTGTTGCAGGATGGTAGTGAGCAGAGCCGGAGGAGTGAACAAAGGAGACAGGAGAGGAGGAGAGCCTGGCGGGGAAGGACATGGGGACCCGCAGAAGAGAACCGGCTGGCAGAGGACAGGGTGCACACAAAAGCAAGATCACAAAGGCCGTGCTGAATGCCCAGAGAGGTAGAGGAGACCCAAGGCAGACCCCTTCCAGGAAGAAATCACCATCCCCCGCCCCAAGTTGCCAGCCAGGCCCTGGCTACAAAGGGGCGTCCACTTGATCAAGCGGCTGAAGACTCTCTGGGGCATGGTTTCCCTCCTCAGGCTCCAAAGGAGGGAGGGGCTGGCCAGATCAGAGACCGCCCACTGACACCACTGTCTTCACGGATGGTGCGTGATCTACCCTGACTTTGCAGACTGTGGGGTCACCGAGGCTCAGAGAAATGATGTCACCGGCCCAAGGTCTCCTGGGGAGTGAGGGTAAGATTCAGCTTCAAGCCTTTGGGCACCAGAAAAGAAGGCATGCTGAAGATAGAGAGTAAGGTTGGTCGAAAAGGGGGCAGAATTGAAGGAGAATAATGCTAGGACACAAGAAGCACCCTGATGGAAATGGAAGACCGGAAGAGCCAGTGAGAGGTGATTGGAGAACCTGGGCCCCTTCAAACCAGAGCCATCTCCTCTCCCCCCCCCCCCCAGCTTCCCCCAGGCCCAGGCATCCTCCTTGCTTCCTCCTGTCTGGCCTCTCCACCTCAGGCACCGCTATCTGTCCACCATCACCACCCAAGTTCAGGTTCCTCTCCCTCCAAATCCCAAAAGGGCTCTCCAATCAAATGGTCTCCAGTTCTAACAGAGGCAAGAATCCCCTGGATTGCAGGTTCGGAATCGTTGCTGTCCTACCACAAGGAGTCAGCCATTTTTAGGAAAGCGAGACAGGATGACTTGTGCTTAGGGGAAACCTTTGCCCTGTGGACTCCTGTGTCAAGTTGCTTCTCCAAGATGTGCTCACTGACTGGGCACAGGGCCTACCAGAGCCCTGTCTCCCCCCACATCTCTGGCTGTCCCCTACATATCCAGTTACTCTGTACTTTGAGGCCTGTTCTGAACTTGGAACCGCCTTTTCTCCATAAACTCTGATAGGCTCAACAGTTGCTCCCTCCCAAAGCCCTCCCAGCCCAGCCCCCTACCTGATGAGGGGGCCGCTCTGCACTCCCTCCCTGGGGTGCTCCTTCTCTGTGTTGGGTGAAGTCTTCCTAAAAGGATCTCAGCATTACCTGCAGAGCTTACCCCAGCATCTAGGGCCGGCTGGGCCTACTTAACCAGAATCTCAGGTGATTCCGAGTGATTCCCTGCACCTGTCCTCAAGCAGTGTCCCAGCTTACTAAGAAGAGCTGGAGCATGCTGAGCACCTGCTCTGATCCAAGCACACCCTAAGCACTTGACACAGGGCGTCTCTAATCCTCCCATGGCTCCTTATTGCCCCCAGTTTACAGGGAAAGGGAGTGGAGACGCCAGCCAGCCCCCTGAGTCAAATCACCCGCCTTTGCCTCACACAGCACCTGGGAGGAAAGACCCCACTCCAGCAGTCATTCGAGACGTTGTTACGGTAGGAATTTACAGAAAGGAATGAAAGATGCAAGGGAACCAAGCAGGGCTAGGGACAGGAGAAGGACCTGACCACTCCTGACCCTGAAGGACTAAGGGGTGAGCCAGGGTCTTCAGTGACAAAGAGCAGCCACCCCTCACCTCCGGCCTTGCCCCTCCCACCTCCGGCCCCTGCCTCCCATTGACTAAGCTCAGCCAAAAACCACAGAGCAAAGGAGTGTGCAGGGTGAGGATCTCACCCATCAGCCTCCAAGGATACAAGATGGAGTCCAGAAGGACCGAAAGGAATCGAGAGCGGTAACCAGGGCTTTCCACATTGTCCCGTGACCAGGAAGTGGCAGAGGGACCTGGCTGGGCAACCAGCCCCTCCATCACCGCCCACTCCCCCCTGGCCTGTCCAGGAGAGCGTGGCGCCGGGCTTCCAGCCCCCTGTCGGTGGTTGATTCCAGTGTATTCATCTGTGCGCTGCCCAGTGTAATGGAACCGGACCTGGGTTTAAATCCTCCTCTACCAGTTAGGAATGTGTGACTAAGGACAACTCACTTCCCCTCCCAGCTTCAGTTTCCCCATCTGTAACCCAGCGCTGTCACAGCACCTCCCGGCTAGCCCTGAGGTGAGAAGAACTGAAGGCAGAGTGTGTGCTGGCTACTGTTGCCATTGGTGACATGCTACACACTGACTGAACACATAGATAGCGTCTGCGTGACCCAGCCTAGGGAAGCCTGGGCGTTTGGGGTGGTGTGGAGTCTGGTTTGACTCCGTCCCACAGAGCTTCAGGTACTGCAATTTAATCCCCATTGTGTGGTGTGAAGAATAGAAACTTAATCCCACTACGATGTTCAAAGGTGGGGCCTTTGGGAGGTGATTAGGACTAGGTCATTAACCGAATCCTGGTAACTTTATTTGAAGAAGGAGGGAGACCAGAAGAGACACACCCAAGTACACACCTCCCCCCTCTGTTGTCCTGTGATACTCTAGCCTCGTTGGAGGGCTGCCAGCTAAAAGGCCACTAGATGGCTTGACCTTGCACCTCCACAATGGAAAACCAGAATCCACCTCTGTTCTGTGTGTGTGTGTGTGTGTGTGTGTGTGTGTGTGTGTGTGTGTGTGTGTGTGTTATGTGGTGTTTGCACTCGTATGTGCCAGCACAGGTTCTTAAACTCAGGGCCTTGCATTCTTTCTTGACTCTTTTTGCTCAAAGCTAAGTGCCGGACGGGTGAAACCACACCTCCACTTCTGACATTTTGGTGATTAAGTGGAGATAAGAATCTCCTGGACTTTCTGCCTGGGCTAGCTTCAAACTGCAATCTTCAGACCGCAGCCTCCGGATTGGTTAGGATGACAAGCATGAGACACTGGTGCCTGGACACCCCTGTTCGTAAAGCAAACCCTATCTGTGATACTGTGTTATTAGCAACAGCAGACTTAGTTTGTTGTATTCACCTGTGACTTGTCAGAGGGGAGGTGGAGAGAAGAGGTGGAGAAGGGCAGGTAGCAGAGTTTTGGTTGACTTGCAGCCACAAGGCGACCGACCCTGCGTTCCTGCTCTCAGATGGCGAGCCCCTGTGATTTCATTAGTCAGGAGCACAGCATCAAGCAATAACTTAATTTCTAACTGTGGCACTTGATAAATTTTCCATTTACCTCATTAGTTTTTACAGCCTGCAATATTGGTGAGAACACTTCCAATTAACCATATGGGAAGCTTCAGTATGGAATCACAACAATTTTTAAAAATGTGTTATTTAACCAAATAAGAATCACAGCCCCCAGAAATAAAGATGCTAGATAGAAAGCAGTACTCTCATCCCAGGAAGGCGGTGCTTGTGGGGAGGGAGGAACTTCCAGTCTGAACTCTGAGCCGGGCCTTAGCTGGAGAGGAATGGGCTGAGTTGGCCTCCACCTCTCCCTTTCCAAAGAAACCTGTGGCCTCGCACCAAGGCCAGAACCTATGGCTGGGAGGCCAGGGGCCTGCTTCTGAATTCCAAGAGCTGTGGACACTCCTGTTCGTTTAGCAGCTTTTCTCGGCTCTTATCTTACTTGATCACCAGAGTCCTGTAAGATGGGAAGTGGTTTCCTGTCTCGCACAAGAAACAGAGGTTCATTCCTAGACTACCAAGATCAAGGGCAAGCCCCGGCCTCTCAGGGGCTTGGGCAGATTTTCTGAAGTGGTCTCTGCTCACGGCCCACTCTTACTTCTTTCCCAGAGCCCAGCCAAGCGCCTCACATCGGCCCCAGGCCCTTCGCCTTGCCAGTGGCTAAAGCTGGCCCTCACAGATCACAAACCCTGCCCCAGAAGTGGACCAATTTATTGGATGGGACCAGTGAGTCCCCAGGGGTCTTCATCACTGAATGGAGTGAGAAACCATGGGGATTGTTCTTGCTGGCCTGGAGTTTCCAGCAGCCATGCCTTTGACTAGGAGAGAGCTGGCCAGCTGGGAGAGTTCCTAGAGGCAGCGTGCAAAAGCCCGCCGAGGTACCGGTGAAGGGGAGGAGCGCAGAAGGCAAAGAAAGGTCAGTGACGCCGGCACTGGCAGCTTCACCTGTCATCCTAACCATGCAGGAGGATGAGAACTGAGGATCGAGGATTAAAGCCAGCTGGGGTGGGAAAGTCCTTGAGATTCTTATCTCCAATGAATCACTCAGAAAACCAGAAGTGGTGCTGTGGCTCAAGTGGTAGAGTGCTCACCTTGAGCAGGAAAGCTCAAGCCCTAAGTTCAAGCCCCATCACCAACCAAAAAAAAAAAAAAAAAAGGAAGGGAAAGAAGGATGGAAGGGAGGGAGGGAGGGAGGGAGGGAGGGAGGGAGCGAGGGAAGGAGGGAGGGAGGGAGGGAAGGAGGAAGGGAGGAAGGAAGGAAGGAAGGAAGGAAGGAAGGAAGGAAGGAAGGAAGGAAGGAAGGACAGCAACATGCAGATGTCCCCCTAGATCCCAACACTCTGTCCTGCCCTAATCACCAGGCTGGGGTTCCCGACCCTGACTGCCACTAATAGATAGTCTGTGTCCCAGTATCTCCATCTATACACTGACTTGGGATGCTAGATCAGCAATCTCAGTCTCTCTTCAAAGTGCTAAGAAGGTCTGGAGAAGCACTGCACAGGGTGCCAGGCACTTGGGGTTCCCAACTCCAAGAAATGGTTTGCTTCTGGATCTAAACGAAGTGTGAGAATTGCCAGGTCTGGTGACTCAGCACCTGAGATTTGAGTTCACGTGGATCAGCAGAAAACACCTGGGATTTAGCCTGTGGGCACCCTCTGTGTCTGCTTCCATCTGGTGCCACCAACCCCTGCCCTTCCTCCACTCTGTGTTTGAGGGCCTTAGAGGTCACTGGGGCCCAACATTAGACAGGAAATAGGGTGTGTGTGGGCTAGATCTGTCCCACTCAGAAGCCTCCTTTAATCTATTCTTCTGAGTGTGCTGATTTGTGGTGTGTGTGTGTGTGTGTGTGTGTGTGTGTGTGTGTGTGTGTGTGTGTGTGTGTGTGTGTGTGTGTGTGTGTCACACACATGCCCCTACTGCAGCTTGAACTCAGGGTCTGGATGCTGTCCCTTAGCTGTTTTTGCTCGAGGCTGGCACTCTACTACTTGAGCCATACTTTGACTTCCAGCTTTTTTGCTGATTCCTTGGAGATAAGAGTCTCCTAGCCTTTCCTGCCTGGACTGGCTTTGAACCATGATCCCCAGATCTCAGCCTCCTGAATAGCTGGGATTACAGGCGTGAGTCTCCAGCACACAGCTTAACTATTCTTCCAGGGTGAGCTGATTTTTAACACTCCTTGGCAGCTCTCTCAAAGTTATAGATCAATTTATAAGAATGAAGAAATAACCGCGAGGATGTTCTTGCAGAGGATGATCTATTAGCTTTGGGGTTATTCATAATAAACTTTACAGATTGATTAAGCTCCTTGGCTCTGTGCCAACCCCTAGCCCATCTGTATCATGCTGCAGCCCTTGTGCAGCAGAAGAGGTTTGCCCTGAAATTCTCGTGACTCCCTCTGTCCTCTTCAGTTAGGAGAAGGCAAACCCTTTACATATATACGATGATTTTAAACTATTTATCTTGCACGGAGGAATTGATCTTTGCAGGTCTTTCTCTCTGGCCTTGACACTTGATGGATGGCCTTGAAGATGCTTTCAGATAGAAAAGACATGGCCCCTAATGGATGGCTCTTCTCATCTTAATTTTTCCCCTGGAGGGTCTCCTCCATCTGGAATCGCCCCTGTTTCCTTTGTGCATTTAACTCTGTAAGTGCCTCACTGATGATAGCAACTCTATTTCTGTGGCCTGGAGGTCTCTTCCAGATCAAAGGTTCGAAGAGCCAGGTGAAGAAATCACTGAAGCACCCTGGAGCCTCCAGGCCTGGGTCGGTTCTCTGACTGAGGAACCACCACCGTCCAGCGGCCCGCTGGCCTGCTGTATCCACAGCCCTGCCCAGGTCAGCTCAGACCAGAAGCCTGAGCGCCATCAGGTTCTCTCTGGAAACCCAGAGATCTGAAATCTCCCTACAAAGACTTCCTATTTTTAGTACATGGTATCAATTTGCAAACAGAATAATGATCTCTGTTACTTTTCAGGAAATTATGTTTAATATAGTTTACTAGAGCGAACGAAGAACAATTTAATTGAAAGAGCTGCTCTGAACCATATTTAACCTAGATGTACTAAATGGAGTGTCTCGGAGATAAGTTATGGTTTTTAATTTAATGTAAACTATTCTATGCATAAGCACTGTGTTTTTGCCACTCTTATAATGACTGGTTTGGGTTTATGCACTATTTTTTTTTTTCAATCATCTCTTTCCTCTAGTGAGGAAAAGCAGTTCTTGTGAATGTTCAACCTGACCTGGGGATTTCCACACAGAATCTAACCGCAGGGGCCAGGCAGACTCGCTGTCTTGCGTTTTGGTACCTTTAATGGGACCAGCTTCACGCTGGAGTGGAGTCCCTGTGTTCTAAGAAATGCCCACATTTCACGTCTGGGCTGGGCCTGGGCCTGGCTGTCTCTTTCCAGGCTCTGATTAATGGATCGCAACCACTGTACCAGTACTTCCAATGAAATTTCATGCTCACCAAGATTAATTGCTGAATGAAAAATATTGAAACTTTATTATTCATATAATTCATTTGCGGGGATAATCCCAGGAAAATGTAGTATGTGGTTGAAGTTAATCATCTGACGGTAATTGATGGAAAGCAAGATGGAAGGAAGCAGGTGGAGCAGCTCACAGCCCGGCCTCCTGCTGGTGAGGGGTTCAGGCCAACCACATGCATGGGCACAGGGATTGTAGGAATACTAACTCACCCCCAGGTGGGCTGTCACCATTAGTTTCTTGGTCCTCTCTTGTGCAGCCCAGGCCGTTTGTGCCTCAGAGTGTGAATTTGATGGTTTTCATTTGTTTGTCTTGCTGGTTGGTTTGGGGCTAACTAGGCTTTAGTTCCCCTTCATTTCCATTTGAGATGCTACCTGTTCCCCTGTCCCCCCATACACACACTATGCTTTAACTAGGGCTCTTGGGAGAGGGTGTGTGACCAGACATTGACCAATGAGATGGTTGCTGCAGTGATTGGTTAAGAAGTAGACATGTGACCTCATCAGGGCCAATAAGATGCAGCAAGTCCTCCTTTCCTGGGAAAGGTAGGATACAAGCTAGCTCTTGTACTTCCTGTTGGGAAAGCTGAGAGCATGGAAGGCTGGAGCTGGGAGGGCCTTCATGCCAACACAGGGGCCACAGCAAAGAATCATGGAAAACGGTCAGCTGAGACACTAGGAGAAATTGAGTCTCGGTGGTGAAGTCATTTAGGCTGTGAATCAAACCATACCTGAAGCTAGCCCTACTTCTGGACAAGAGACACCCTGACCTATGTGAGTCATATGTATTCAGTCTTTGCTGAAGCCAGTTTCAGTCCTTTTCTCAGTGTCCCTGAAACGTGACCAAAACAGTAAAAAGACAAAAAGCTTTTGCCACTGGCTTTATTTCAAGTCTGTGGCTTAGCTCCTGTCCTGCAGGAAACAAGCATATATGTTCTCAAACTGGACGTTTCTCTGACCTCCTTTCAGTGTTCAAGCTAACTGGCAGCCTGTGGATGAACTCAGTTTCAGCTGAAGTTAGCGGTTGTTTTCTGTTGCTTGCAGCTCAGGCTTTCTACCAAAACACGGAGGAATGCTCTCTATCAGCCCGATCTCCCGTGACCTCGTCCATCTGAGAGGAAACTTGTCACAAGTGGCACTACCTCCAAACATGCACTGATCAGTAACGTGTTAAGAGACACACACGCATGTTTTAAAATTGTCGATACAGATTAGGAAGTCACACTAAATTCATGCCAGGGGTGTTCTCTGGGCAGGGGTCGGGGAGCAAAGGGTGCTGGTGAGAGACGTAAAGAAGGCTTCCACTGAATCAGAAATGTTTTAGTTCCAAAACAGACTCCGTGCAGAGACAAAACTGGTGAGATGCATGCATCCTGGTGCTGGTGTGCAGAGTGGATTGTTAGTGTCTGTGCTGCTGTGAGATTCTATTCTAATAAGGCATAAAATCAAATGAAGCTCTCCCTTCCCCATTCTCAGATGCAAGAAGTCATCAGCTGAGATCCTGGCTGCGTCCCAAGTGACAGGTGCTGGTACAAGGCAAGAGAGAGAGACACTTACGTTGGAGAAAATGATGGTTAAGCAAAGACAAACCTGGAAGCTGGGTGTGGGTGTGGTGGGTATGGTGTGTGTATGGTGTGATCCAAGGAGCAGAATAGGCATAGAGAGCCTGAGGAGAAAAAGAGAGCAAATGGGAGTGAGCTTGGTGAGCTGAAGGAACTGGGACGAAGCTTGTCTTTGAGGGACCCTGAAGGTCAGCTAGGGTCTACATGGGCAGATGGGTTTGCAGGAGGATCTGCATGCCTGTAGAAGCACACACATTCTCCTCTGGACTTTGTTTTAACCTAGCAGCACATTGTGAATCAAAACCATGAAAGATCCTTGAAAACAGCCAAGCAGAAACTGACCAGCCACTGCTGTCTCCTCAGCTACGCCCTCCACGCAAGTTTATGCAGCTCCTCCTGTCTGGGCTGCAAAAGACAGAGGATCAGCTGGGCACTGGTAGCTCATGCCTGTAGCCTGTCTAGCTACTCTGGAGGCTGAGATCTGAGGATCATGGTTTGAAGCAAGCCTGGGCAGAAAAGTCCATGAGACTCTTTATTTATTTATTTATTTTTATTTTTTGGGTCCGGTCATGGGGCCTGAACTCTGGGCCTGGCGCCGTCCCTCAGCTCTTCAGCTCAAGGCTAGCGCTCTACCACTTGAGCCACAGCGCCACTTCCAGCTTTTTTCTCTTTGCTTATGTGGTGTTGAAGAATTGAGCCCAAGGCTTCATGCATGCAAGACAAGCGCTCTACCACTGAGCCACCTTCCCAGCCCATCCATGAGACTCTTTATCTCCAATTAACCACCAATAAAACAGGAGGTAGAGGTATGGCTCACGTGATAGAGCACCAGCCTCAAGGGAAGAAGCCAAGTAAGAGCTCAAGGCCCTGAGTTCAAACCCTAGTACAGTCTTACACACACACACACACACACACACACACACACACACACACACACACACACACACACATATAGATGCTCCAAGATTCTGCCATTCAAATTGCCAACTAATGTCTGCTTCAGGCCAGATTCTTGCAGCTACTTTGGGACACTGTCTCTTTCCTTGTGCACACTAAGGCAACGTTGGTCAGTAGGTATCTCCTCCTATGGGTAAGACTCAGACAGAGGTGTATAGCCTTTCCAGGTTACACAGCTGCATAGTGGGCTGATTTATTCTAGCTCTTTCTGCTTCACCTAAGGAGCCCACCGCTGTCCATTCAATTCAGCTGGCTGGGAGCCTCCGTGAGCTGGCAGCCAGCGAATTCCTACGGCCTCACCCACATCTCCTGGGCAGAGGTCCTCTGTGAGGGCGGCACAGACCTCCTCATCCCAGCCAGCCTCACACCACCGAGTTCATCTAAGCTCAACTCTGTGCATCCAACCAGTGAATAATAAATTTAATAATTAAAGAATAATTCATTACACCTGAAACTTCTCACTTGGGGGTACAATTAGCCTCTGGCGCCTTTAGCATGAGTTGCCAGTGACTAATTGTACCCTCAAGGAAGTATTTGTAAGTACAATTAATTGTGTGCAAAGAAAAAAATCTAACCCACAAATACTTGGGGAGCCTAAAAATTACTCCCACAAAGAGGGTTTGTTGAAAGTCCAAGCCCTGTGGCACGCTTCTCCAGAGCTGTGCAGATGTTGGGGGGCTCTATGGGGGACCATGCCCCCCCCGCCAGGGTCACCTGAGTCCTGAGCCTCCAGGCAGCCACTCCACAGTGCAGACCATTGTCTAGTGACAAGTCATTAACTATTTAATGAGAAGTAGTGGGATGGACAGAGCAGGAAGATAAACCAAGATGCTTTGTTTCTTCCAAGTTTCTCCATCATCATCTGATTCCTCCAAAGTCAGAGCACTGGAAGTGTGGAGGATCTTCTTGGTGTTACAATGCACCTGCTGGAGGCAGGACCTGGTCAGCCTTCCAAGGACATCATGTGGCCAAGGAGAAAGTGAAGGCATGGCACCTGCCATGGCCATACCATCCCTTCCTGAGAACGTCGATGACGTCAGGCCACAGACCCAGTCTTGATTCCTGTGCTGGTCTCCACGGAGCAGATGAACTCCAACACTCTCCACCCTTGCTCCCAAGCCCAGCGCTGTTCCCCTGCATCTCTCCCAATAACCCAAATGTCAGCGGAGCGATCTTCACTCTCGTCCCTGACTTTGTTTTAACCTCCATTGTTCCCTTTGCCTAACATGTCCTTCCACAAATGCTCATATAACAACAAATGTCCAAATACTTGATGATGGATACGTATGGATGTATAGACACACAGACATGCACAAGTGAACGCATGCATGCTTAGGTACACACACATATAGAAGCACAGTGCTCATACATGCAAACCACAGCATAAACTCCTATACACATATCACCATGCACACGTTCATATCTAAACATGACATCTATGCTCAAACATAGATACATACACTTATACCCACATTCATGTACACACGTATGTGAGTACTTATTCATACACAAACAAGGTCACCTGAGTGCAGAGCACTTTCTCTCTCAATCTCTCTCTCTCTCACACACACACACACATACACCCTCATACACTCTGCATTTGTCACATGTCTGACTTTAGCTGTTTTCTGAGACACAACACCAACATTCCCACAATCACGTGTGTTTCCCACCACCCTTCCCCTGAAAAAACTCTTTCTTGCTAAGGTATCTTTTAGGCTTTCTGCCTATGAAAAGCTCTGAAGGTCTGGTTCTTTTGTAGTCTGGAAGCCCCTCAGGACCAGGCCCATAACCTTGTGCCCTAGTGCACCCTATGCCTGGTGGTGAATGTTCTGTCTTGTCTGGGGCACACATACTTCAGTATTGGGGAAGTATTTTATGTCCCTCTGGAATTCTAAAAGGGACAGCGAGGTAAGAGTCACCCTCCACAGTCATCCTCCGCAGAAGGAACAAAGCCATTGGAAAGCCATTCCTTTGGTCCTCCCACTTACGACTGGGTGCTGGGGTGCCCTCACCCTCCTTGTTCCCAGCAGAGAGGCTGTGCTCTCACACCTGAGGCTGAGATTTCTCCAAGCCCCCCGGGCATCCCGGAGCACCACCCTGGGCTGGATGCTGAGGTTCTCATGGCAACAAGGAGGGAGCACACAGCACACAGCTGGGGAAAAGCTGGCCACGAGCCGGGCACCGGTGGCTCACGTCTGTCATCCTAGCTACTCAGGAGGTTGAGATCTGAGGATCACAGTTCAAAGCCAGCCCAGGCAGGAAAGTCCATGAAACTCTTATCTCTAATAAACTACTCAGAAAACCGAAAGTGGCGCTGTGGCTCAAGTGGTAGAACGCTGGCCTTGAGCTGAATTGCTGAGGGACAGCACCCATGCCCAGAGTTCAAGCCCCACGACCAACCTCCTCCCCCGACCCCCCAAAAAAGGAAAAGATGGCCACAGAGAAGAGATGAAACTTCCAGGCCAAAGGCCAAAGGCCTGGACTGATGGAGAGAGAGCCGCCGGTGAAGGGAGAGGGCTCTGCTGTGGATGGTCTCCACCGCATGTGTGAGATATTTTCCAAGCTTCGGCAAACTCACTGAGGAGCCACTGAAAGTGCTAGAACAGGAGACTTCAGCTAGGGTTCCGATGCTAGCAGAGGGACTGAGTCTGTTGGGGACCAGTAGGCACCTGGCATTCTGTTCCTGCTCTTCTTCCTTGTCACCCAGTGAAACCTGGAAGAGCCTGGACTCCATTCTCAAGTCATGGCCTCTAGGCTCCCCAAGATGATACAGCAACTTTCTGGGAGAAGATGCCCTGAAGTCATCTGAGAGACTCACCTTGCTGTGAGTTGTACTGTCTTCCTGCCTGGGGATGGGGTGGGGAGGGTCCTGTCTTCGCTTTCTACTCCAGGACCGAGGGACATTTGATACAATTGGTACCGTGGCAGACCCTCCCAACAACAAAGGTAGAAGAGCACCATCCACAGAGGTGACCTGCTCCGCCCACATCCCCACCACCCAGGAGGACAGAGCAACTTGACCAAGCCAGACGCTTTTGTCTTGGTGGTGTTCGCATTCCCCCTGGAAGGCATGAAGCCCCGTGGGGGCTGCAGACACTTTGTGTCCTGGGTCTCTGGTCTGCTCTCCTTTATTAGATTTTCTTCTAGACAATTGCCCAGTATTTTGTTCCATTGTTTTCTGGTGCTGGTGTGGGGTCCCAAGGACTTGCCAGTCACCAAGAAGCCTGTGGAAAGTCACCACAGAGCGCAGCCATCTGTCATGGTTCTTGTTTGCAGTCTCAAGGCCTTGAGAACATTTTAATGAGTCCCAAAGATGGTTCCAGTGAAACACAGGGCCAGGCTAGACGGGAAAGTCTGACAGTCTGTGACACCCTCCCATTCCCGACACACAGGACACATTGCAGATGATCCCCTCAAGGGGGACAGATCAACTTCTTAGAGGAGATGAAACCCTAGCGGGGTTCTGAAGGACAAGTAGGCATTCATAGAATAAAGAAAGAAGAAAAGGAAACGATGGGAGAGAAGGTATTTAAGATATACGGAGATAGCCTTGTAGGGATCAGGAGCACAGCGGAGGTAGCACCGGAAGAAAAGGAAAAGGCCACCGGAAGCCTTTGGTCCACACATGGAAAGAAAACACTTTGCTGATGCTTCTGGCTTTCCTGTGTCTGGGGGCTCAGCCTCCCCTCCTCTCCCGAGCCCAGGCAGGCAGGTGACCCCCGGCCAGGCTTCCCAGCTCCCCACAGAGGAGAATCACCTAACTGTGGCACTGAGCGCTCCCGATTCCTGGGAGGACAGGCTTTTTCCTCTGAGCAGAGGCCTTGGTGAAGAAGCCAGGTGAGAAAAGTTAGCCTGGCCTAGCGCTGGTGGCTCACACCTGTCATCCTAGCTACTCAGAAGGCTGAGATCTAAGGAGTCAGCCTGGGCAGGAAAGGCTCTGAGACTCATATCTCCAAATCAAGAGGTAGAATGCCAGCCTTGAGTGAAAAAGCTCAGGGACAGCACTCGGACCCTGAGTTCAAGCCCCAGGACCAGAAATCATAGGATGAGTGCTCCAGAGTTTCCCCTCCCAACCCTCTCGCTGCCCTCCAACTCCCACCCAGAGATGCTCAGAGCCCTGGGATCCTTGGAGAGGCCGTTGCTGTCAGTGCCAGAGATGCCACTGGCCCTGGACATGGGCACTGCAGTGATGTGAGCCAGTGTTTCCGCATCCCATGCTTCTTGCAGACAGGAAATCAGGCTTTGCTATCAGCATCGGTGCCATTTGTCTGCTGTGTGCCTCAGCCCGGGTGACGTGGTGCACAGCAATGTGTCTGACACTCAAGGTCTCAGTTTCCAGTGTGTGTTGAAAGTCCTGTCTAATTAGGAGGCTCGCCACTCCCTGTTGGACTGGCCTGTTGGGCAGAGTTTGTAATTAGAGTGTCAGATTAGTGCTCTATTAATTTCAAGAATTGCAATTCTTAGTTTGAGCTAATTGTGGGTATCTGCGCAGCGTTCCCCCAAGATACTTTCTATTACAGTGACTAACCCCATCTGGATTCTGAGTGGAGCCCACAGGCTGGACAAATACACACAGTGGTGTTGATGAAACCACAGTTCTCAGGGCTTCCTGGCCTAGCACCCTACCAGCTTCCTTTACAGAAATGAGTGGCTACCTGATTTTCCTTCTTTCATTCCTTTAAGAAGACACTCTAAACCACTAGACTAGTCAGTGAAGCCCCCTGGCACTCCTTTAGGCTAGACACATGTCAGCAAATACAGGAAGATACAGCAAATGATTTCCATTGGTCAGGACAGAGGTGATCATGTACTCAGAGCTATCATCGGTATGGATCACTAGAAAGTGCTTTAATAATATGCATCAATGTGTCACCCATGTAAACCCCAGACTTGGTTTGTTAGAAAGTCTATGTGGAGGCTGGCATATACCCCCCAAAACTAGAAACTTAATCACCAAATTCATATGACCATGGTATTTGGAAATGGGGTCTACCCAGGAGGGTGGAGCCCCCAAGATGGTGTTAAAGGCTTTATGAGAAGAGGAAGAGAGGCTGAGCTGGCGTGCTTACTCTGTGTCACCATGTGATACAGCCCACCATGATCCAGCAAGAAGGAGCTGACAGATGCCAGGCAGGTGCCAGCACCGTGCTCTGAGACCTCTCAGACTCCAAAGCCATGAGTCCAACAAACTCAACTCCTTATAAATTACTCAGTCTGCAGCAGCAGAAAACAGACTAAGACAGGGTCTCTCTGTATCATGAAGTAACACGTGGCCCCTAAAAATGATTGTTCCTCTATCAAATGACCAGGAAGATGCTCATGACATGTTAAAGGCAGTAAGTTAGCGAGGAACATGAATAGTGACTGTACATATGTATGTAAGCCTCTGGGGAAGAAATGTTAATAGTGAGCTGAACACAGTGGCTCCTACTTGTAATCCCAGCTACTCAAGAGGCTGAGACCTGAGGACTGTGCTTTGAAGCCAGCCTGAGCATGAAAATCCAGGAGACTGATCTCCAATCAACCACCAAAAAGCCATCAGTGGAGCTATGGCTACGGTGCTAGAGTGCCAAGATTGCCAATGTCTTGAGCAAAAAAACTACGGGACAGGCTCAGAGTTCAAGTCCCTGTAACAACACACACACACACACACACACACACACACACACACACACACACACACACACACACACACACACACACACACACACACACACACACGAATGGAAATCCATTCAGAAAAAAAAAATAATCATCATCAATTTAGTGCAGCAAATTCAATCCCTAGCCAGAATGAAGACAGACCTCCTCCAATCTCAGACTTCTTAACAAATTTCACCAGAGCCTGAGGTTCCCAGGGTGTTTGTAAGCGGCTGAGTCCTGTCTGTAGCATGGTAGGGAAAGCCGGGTGTGTGACTCGATGCTTGTGCAGAGACCGAGCTTCTTTTTCAGCGTGGTGACACACGTTTGCTGGTGGAAAATTCACAAGCTCTCCTTCTGCACATGGAGGAGGGGTGGGGCTCCGCTCCAAATTCCAGGGCCCACCCCTCCACCAATCAGAAACCAGAAACACCCTCACCCCACACACCCCTGTCTTTCTGCTACTCAACCAAGCCTGGGTTCTGAATTGGGCAGTGACCCACCCTCAGGAGAGCAGCCCTGCCCTCCCTCATTGCTCTTCAGGCTGAGATACCAGGTGCACCCTCTCTGCCCCCCTTTCCTCCCAGCCAACCAGACAGGATCTGCCTCTCCAGAGCTGCCTCCGGAGCCCCCGTGCTGGCTTGTGAACTGGCACACTGCCTCCCAACTCTGCCTGGAATGACACCGTGGAACTCCCTGCAAATAACACAACTCCCAGCCCCTAACTATGAAGGCTTTCCAGACCCACGCTGCTGGTGGGTGCTTTTTATAGTGACTCTCTTTTAAGCTCTAATCCTGAAAAGACATTTGATGGAGTTGGATGGGAAAGAAATTGACAGTGGCTGCACCTTGCTGTGCTTCATTCTTGTCTTTTAGTTATAAAAGTGATAGATACTTTTAAAAGTACAAAAAGCGTATAAAGTTAGGGGAAAAAAAACAGAGAGGGGAAGAAAGAAAGTCACGTCTCAATTCCTCCAGTCTTACCTCCTAGAGTATGATGGAATTCTTTTAGAATTCATTCTTATTCTTCTAACCTTGAAAAATTGCTCCTTTCAAATTAGTATATGCGTACCTTAGAAAACTAGAGAACAAAGAAGAATGTGGTGGCTCATATCTGTAATTCCAACTATCCCAGAAGTGGAATCAGGAGAATCACAACTTGAGGCTAGTCTAGGCACAAAGATACAAGCCCCTTGGGCTGGGAAGGTGGCTCAGTGGTAGAGTGTTCACCTTGAATGCATGAGGCCCTGGGTTCAATTCCTCAGCACCACATAAGCAGAAAAAGCCAAAGTGGTGCTGTGGCTCAAGTGGTAGAGAGCCACCCTTGAGCTAAAGAGCTGAGGGACAGGGCCCAGGCCCAGAGTTCAGGCCCCACGACTCACAAAAAAAAAAAAAAAAAGATAGGAGGCTCCATTTCAATCAATAAGCTGGGACTGGTGGTCCACACCTGTGATTCCAGCTATGTGAAGCATAGGTAGGATCACAATCTGAGGCAAGGCTATATATACATCCTGAGAAAAACTCAAGACCTTAACTGAAAATTTACTAAAGAAACAAAGGGCTGGGACTAAAGCTCAAGAGGTAAGGGGTGTGGCTGAATGGCTGAAGTGGCAGGGAGGCAGGGGGTGTGGCTCAAGTGGTAGAGCTACTGCCTAGCAAGCGTGAAGCCTGAGTTCAACCCCAGTGCCACCATGCCCCCAAATGGAGACAAAATAAACATAGAAAAAGAAAACCAACGAACATGCATAAAAAGTCAACACTCACTGATACCCCCCAAATGACCCTTTGCATATCTTTTTTTTTTTTTGCTAGTACCAGGATTTGAATTCAGAGTCTCAAGACTGCCTGGCTAGCACTTGAGTCTGTCTTTTTGCTAGGAGTTCAAGAAATGAAGTCTTTTCTCCCACAATTCTCCAAATCTCAGCCTCCTGAGTAGCTAGGATTACAGTGTAAGCCACTACAAAATAGCTTGATATTTATCTTTCGATTTATTCTAGATCATTACAGAATTGCACTGTAAACTTTAAATTCAAATGTGCCATTTCAACCTTGTAGTGTATGTAGGCTAAACAGTGCAAATTTGCGTTTTGTTCTTTTGACAGTGGGCGTGGTTTTGATTTGCACTTCCTGGATGATTACTGATGCTGTTTCATGTCTTTGCTGGCCAAGTTTTGAACTGCTTTTTTTTTTTTTAAGGTATACAGCCCAAGCTGCACTTGAACTCTTGATTCTCCTGACTCAGCTTTCCAAATGCTGGGACTACCAGCAAGCATCACTGCACTTAGCTTCCTTGCTGCCTCTGAAGAGTAGATGACTGTGAGCTGAACCGGCTAGCCTCGGTTTTCGCCTAGAACCAGGGACACTGGAATGCAATGCCGGTCTATTTTGTAGAGCTTTCTTGTTCCAAACAGTTGCCTTGCTTTGAGTTTTATCATTAAGATTTAAATGGCTATTGGATTTGGGGCACTTGAACCATTCACATCAAAGATTGCTCTAGAAAGACGCCCTCGGGCTTGAGTGACAGGCTGGAGAAAACCTCCAATCTTTGGGTAGAGAGCCCATTGTCTGACTGAGCAGGTCGTGCCAGTTCTTCCAGAATACAGAAAAACCAAAGCCTTAAGTAATAAGGGGTTATTTGCAAATCTGATTCTTCTCTCTTTTATTTAGTAAAGCAGTTCCTTGTTAACAAATGAAATTTTATTGAAAACTCTTTTGAGAATCCTGTTGAGTAGGCAGAGGCTGGACAGACTATTCCCAGCCACCAGTGGTGACAGATGAAAGCAGAGAAACGTCCTTCCCAAGGAGCCCTCTGTCAGGTTAGGGCTTCACGCACACACTTTTGCAAAAGTGAGGACCACTTCCCAGCCCAGCCATGCACCAGGAGTTTCTCACACTTGAGTCATGTAAATGAGCCTGCCTCTGTGTGTGTGTGCGTGCACGCACGCGCGCGTGTACTAGTCCTGAGGCTTGAACTTAGGGCCTGGGTACTATCCCTAGATTCTTTTTCTCAAGGCTAGCATTCTACCACTTGAGCCACAATACCACTTCTGGCTTTTTTCTGAGTCATTTAGTAGAGAAAAGAGTCTCACAGACTTTCCTGCCCAGGCTGGCTTTGAACCAAGAGCCTCAGATACCAGACTCCTGAGTAGCTAAGATTACAAGCATGAGCCACCAGTGCCCAGCGGAGCCTGCCTTTCTTTGGTTCTTTCTTTTTTCTTTTTTCATTCTTTGCTCTTCTTCTTCCTCCTTCTTCCCCCCCTCCCCCCCAAGCTTGCTTTCTTGCTATTTTTTGAGACAGGCTAGGTAGTCCTGGCTGTGCCCTTGAATTGCTGGTCCTCCTGCCTCAGCTTTCAGAGTACTGGGATTATACACATGACACGTGCCTGACTTAAGAGGTGTGGTGGCGATGGGGTGGTGGGTGGTTTGTTGTGGATGGAACCCAGGCCCTCCGGAATGCTGGGCAAACACTCCCCCACTGAGCCGCCTCCATCCCCAGCCAGAGAACTTTCAACATGAACTGAGGAGCTGTCCTTCCCCCATGGGGAGGTGTGAGGGCCCCCAAGACTCTTTTCTGATTTGAACATATATTAACAGTACAATGGTGTCTCACTGAGATACTTCCATGCCTGCATATAATGTGTTTTGATTATATTCACTACCTCTATTACTTTCTCTAATCTCCTCCCCCTCCTTTTCTTTATACTTTAATAGGTTTCATTATGCTATTTTTGTACATGCATATAATGTACGTTGATCATATTCATCATATTCTCCCCCATCACTCTCTCACCTTTCCCTCCCCCACTTGGTACCTCCAGACAGAACCCCTTTTATACTGGTTTTAGGACTAGATTCTGCAAATAAGAGAAAACATGTGATATTTGACTTTCTGAGTCTGGCCTATTTCACTTAGCTTTATGATCTCCAGTTCCATCCATTTTCCTACAAATAACATTTCATTCTTCTTTATGGATAAATGATACTCCATTGTGTTCATAGACCACATTTCCCTCATCTATTCATTCCTAACACTCTTTTTTTTTTTTCCAGTCCTGGGGCTTGAATTCTGGGCCTGGGCACTGTCCCTGATCTTCTTTTACTCAAAGCTAGTTATCTACCACTTGGACCACAGCACCACTTCTGAGTTTTTTGAGTAGTTTATTGGAGATAAGAGTCTCACAAATTTTCCTGCCTGGGCTTGCTTCGAACTGCAATCCTCAGATCTCAACCTCCTGAGTAGCTAGGATGACAGATGTGAACCATCGATGCCCTGCCCCAAGATTCTTAAGACCATCCAATCACTAGATAACTGGTGATAAAAAGCCACCCACAGATGTCACATTATCAGCAGCCCTAGCCTGTATCTAGCCAGCTCTTAACACATTATAAAAAGATATTTGAACCATATTATGGAAATTCAAACAGAGAATATGAAACACACAAGAAACAGATATTAGGAAGGACCCAATAGGATAAGAAAACAGACACATCCTACTACAATAATGGTAAGAGGGGGCATTTTAAAATATAGATACAGGGTCGGGGATTTAGTTCCATGAAAGAGAGCTGGCCCTGAGTTTGATCCTCAGCTCATAAAAAATAAATAAATACAATATAGATGTACAAATGAAGCCCACAAGTAAATGCAGAAGCCTGGAGCTACTTCTCCTGGGTCCAAAGAGCAAGAAAGGGAAGAACACACAAAGACAGGAAGGTAGAGTTCCTAAAGGACACTTGAAGGGTCTCATGAGGACACATATGATGAACTTTATGGGCACCTATGGGGGTTACAGGTGAACCTTAAAAACAGAAGGCAAAGTAAAAGAATCCACTTATTGCCAGGCACTGGTGGCTCACACCTGTCATCCTAGCTACTCAGGAGGCTGAGATCTGAGGATCATGGTTCAAAGCCAGCCTGGGCAGGAAAGTCCATGAGACTCTGATCTCCAATAAACTACTAGAAAACTGGAAGTGGTGCTGTGGCTCAAGTGGTAAAGTGCTCGCCTGGAGCTGAAGAGCATAGGGACAGTGCCCAGGCCCAGAGTTCAAGCCCCACCACCAAAAAATAAAAATAAAAAAGACTCCATTTATTTTTAGGCCCATGTTATATGTGTCCATTTTTACAAAATATACAGCCTACGCAAGTCCACAGAGCACGTAGACTAATGGTTCCCAGGGCTGGGGGAGGGAGAGGGAGGTGGACTACAGACAGATTCCAGGTTTCTTTTGGAATCAGATTGTATGGATCATTGCTCAACCTCATAAATGTGCCACAAACCACTGAGATGGTACACATTTATGCAGGTGAATTATATTTCAATGCTTTCTCGTGTGTGTGTGTGTGTGTGTGTGTGTGTGTGTGTGTGTGTGTGTGTGTGTGTGTGTGTGTGTGCACATTTCCCTGTCCTGGGGCTTGAACTCAGGGTCTAGGCATTGTCCTTAAGATTTTTTGCTCAGAGCTAGCTCTCTACCACTTGAGTCACAGCTCCATTTCCAGATTTTTGCTGGTTAATTAGAGATGAGAGTCTCATGTACTTTCCTGCTCTGGCTGGTTTTGAACCTTGATCCTCGAAGATCTCAGCCTTCTGAGTAGTTAGGATTCCTGGCATGAGCCACAGGCACCCAGCCTCAATGCTTTTATAATGGGTGGAACATGACCTTTGGGTGGAAAGGCTCAGGCAGTCCAAGGCAATGTGGTAGTGGCAGTAGGAGAAGGGAGGAGATGGAGAAAGACCATCCTGGTGGTTCCCAATCAGCCAATCCAGCTGGAAGCCAGTGCAAGCCATTGGCTGGTGTCTCCATACCAGTCAACCTCCCTACAGAGCAGTACAGAAAGGATGTGGAGGAGATGCAAAGGCCAGAGCAGTGGAGAGTATCTTCAACACTGGAGGAGAAGGAATGTTCAGAGGACATGCAGCCAGGGGCAGAGGAGATCCACACATACTCCCTAATTGGCACGGTGAGTTCTGGCCTCTGGTAAGAGCTTCCTAGCAACTAGCACAGAGAGAAATCTAGCAGGAATAGATGAGGACTGTCCATCGGGCAAAAGGAAGCTCCAGAGGAGGTGCCAGTTCAGAGGGAGAATCTTGAAGGGCAGCTCAGGGTAAACATGTCTGGGCTCTGATGTGCATGGACAAGATGACTTTGCTGATCTTCCCTGCCAGCTCGACATACACAGCCTTTGCCCCCTGAACTCGTACCTGGGGAGTTTAAAAGTCCTCTCAATACTGTGAAAGCTGGAGCGCACAGGCAGGTGCTACACCCCCACCCCACTTCCACTCCCCACCCCACCCCAAAGCACTTGTTAAGGGCTCAGGCTTGGCATCAGGAGGCTCAGGGGAGGCACCTGCTCTAGCAGCTAACTCTCTCCATGACCTGTGGCAATGAACTTAATCCCTCTAAGCCTTAGTTTCTTCATCTACATTGTGGGACTTTTTTTTTCTATGTGGACAGGTTCACACTAAATGGCCCAGGCTAGCTTTGAACTTGTAATCCTCCTGTCTCATCCTCCAAGGAACTGGGATTGCAGGTTTTATGTCTTGTAAAGCTGGAAATGATTTTAAACCTGTACCTCCCATCCTAGAGATTTGGTGAGGGTGAAATGGAGGCATGTAGCTGGGTGCTGGTACCTGTAGTCCTAGCTATCCAGGAGGCTGAGATCCCCCAAACTCAGCCTGAAGCAAGCCAACCCAAGCAGGAAAGTCAATGAGGCTCTTACCTACATTTAACCACCAAAAAGTCAGAAATGGAACTATATCTCAAGTAGCAGAGTGCCAGCCCTGAGCAAAAAAAAAAAAAAAAGGAAGGTCAGAGCTCAGACCCGGAATTCAAAACAGAGAGCCTGGCCCAGCCAACACCTTGATTCTGCATCGATAGCTTCTAGAATTGTGGAAGAACAAAAATCCGTCATTTTAAGCCATAAGATCTGTGGCGAGGGGCTGGGAAGGTGGCTCAGTGGTAGAGCGCTTGCCTTGCATGCCTGAGGCCCTGGGTTCGATTCATCAGCACCACATAAGCAAAAAGAAAAAAAGCCGGAAGTGGCGCTGTGGCTCAAGTGGTAGAGCGCTAGCCTTAAGCTGAAGAGCAGAGGGACAGCGCCCAGGCCCAGAGTTCAGGCCCCACAACTGGACTCAAAAAAAAAAAAAACTTAAAGAAAAGGAATAATATTAAGGCACAGTTGCTGGGCCTGGCACATTATAAGGACTTCATAAATGCCTAGGTTTGTTCTGTCCAGTTTGATGATGAGGAGAGTTGAGAAAGTGTAATCATCTCAGTTTGGTCATTATTACAGGGGAAGAGAGGGAGGCCCCATGAGGGGTGTGATCTATCTAAAGCCATGTGGCCACAAGCAAGATAGAGTCAAGAAAAGAACGCAATAGCTGTGTGCTGGTGGCTCAAGAGACTGAGACCTGAGATAGAGTCAAGAAAAGAACGCAATAGCTGTGTGCTGGTGGCTCAAGAGACTGAGACCTGAGAATTGAGGATCAAAATCAGCCAATCCATGAGACTTTTTATCTCTAATTAACCAACAAAAAGCCAGACATGGCCCAAGTGTTACAGTGCCCTCTTGAGCAAAACAGCCAAGTGAGAGTAACAGACCCTGATTTCAAGTTAAAACAAAACAAAACAGACAGACTTCCAGTTTGAATGTACACATCAGTGTTTCCTGGGTTTGTATTTTGCCTGGGAATTGTTCCCTGGGTAGCAGCCCAGTTGGATCACAGACAGGTAAAGAGCAAAGACCTCAGCACCCAGTATGTATTAGGCATTTAGTGGGCGCTCATGCATACACGTTTGAGGTTTTTACTAGCACTGCCTAGCGGACCAGGAATTCTTTGAGGACCAAGTCTGTGTTGGATTCTCCTTTGCGTCTCTAGTGTCTGGCACAGAAGGCTGACATAAATTAAATACTTAATAATAAATATTTTATATGAATTAATAATTAACATATGAGGCTATTTATAAATAGCTCTGTGGGAAAAGCCCAGCTGGGCTGATGATCTGTATCAAAAGTTAAATTCTCAGCTCACTTACAAAAGGCCATATCAAAACATGGCTGAGATTCGCCCAAGAAGTCTGGCTTCTTTGTAACATTGTGCTAAGTGTAAATGTAAGGTGCTGGGTGAATGGATCCCAGCATCTGATGCATTTTATTTTAAATAATTTCTATGCTTATTTAGAAACAGGATGTAAAGAGTCTTTATATATCGATGTAGCCAAGTTCAGATGAGGTCATATTGAGTCAAGGGGCCTCATTCTAAGGCAGACGCAGGCACAGGAAGAGAGAGAGCCATATGATGACGCCGCCAATGAGGGGAAAAATGTGTCTACAAGGCAAGAAAAAACGGGGATGGTGTCTGAGCACCAGAAGCTCAGCGGCGGCAGGAAGGACCTCCTCTAGCACCTTCACAGAGAGCCTGGCCCAGCCAACACCTTGATTCTGCATCGATAGCTTCTAGAATTGTGGAAGAACAAAAATCCGTCATTTTAAGCCATAAGATCTGTGGCGAGGGTCTGGGAAGCTGGCTCAGTGGTAGAGCGCTTGCCTTGCATGCATGAGGCCCTGGGTTCGATTCCTCAGCACCACATAAGCAAAAAGAAAAAAGCCGGAAGTGGCGCTGTGGCTCAAGTGGTAGAGTGCTAGCCTTGAGCTGAAGAGCTGAGGGACAGCACCCAGGCCCAGAGTTCAGGCCCCATGACCGGACCCAAAAAAAAAAAAATCTGTGGGGATTATTTACCACAATGATGGGAAACTAATAGTTTCTGTCACCTTTGGTCTCATACTTCATGCTGATAAGCCACAGGACAAGCAATACTGGAAGTTACACACATGGTGACCACCCTCCCCCTAGCCCTTACCGTGCATCTGTTATGTGCCAGGCCTTGGACCACATGCTTTGCCAACACATCTCCTTTGATACCAAGAAGGTATCCCACGTCCCTGTGAACTCTTCCTCAGCTTGTTACTGAGCACGTAGACTGTCTTAGCATGGGTCCCCCAAAGCAGAATGTCGGCTGGTCTTGGGCACAGGTAGTCTATTTAGGAGGTGATCCCAGGAAAGAGGGGTGAGGTATAGGGAGAGGAGTAGGTAGAGGGGGCTGAAGGATGCTAAAACTCTGAGAAATGTGTAGAACATATTCCAGAACTTTCTCTCCAATGCATCTCTCCCAGCTCCCACCCACATATACGACAGCTGCTGGCGGGGTTCCCTTCCCACTTATTTCTCCTCTGGGCTTCAGGATGGTCTTAGCTGTGGGTGGATGGGATCCTCTGATGTAGAAAACCAGAGGAGGAGTGTGGGATGGGGGGGTCCCTGTGCTGGAAGTTTCTGCCAGTGTGAGGGAAGAGTGCTGGCACCCACCCAACGGTTGCCTGAATCTAATGCTAATGCTTAAGTCTGAGGCCTCCACATGGACGCAGTGTGGGCAGGACTGGCTACACAGTCGCAGGGTCTAGTGCAAAATAACACACAAGGCACGCAAGGCCCAGGTAGAGAATGACCGTTTTCTGAGACAGTGCAGGAAGAGTCTCAGAGCGCAGTCAGGGCTCCAAGCATCTGCAGACTGTACCCAGGAAGGGGGGGGGTGTACTGGGGTTTGAACCCAGGGCACAGCACTTACTGTCCCATAGCATTTTTGCTCAAGGCTAGTGGTCTACACACAAGCCACACTTCTACTTCTGGCCTTTTGGTGGTTAATGGGAGATAAATGACAGAGTTATTCATTCCCAGGCTGGCTTTGAGCCACGATCTTTAGATCTCAGCCTCATGAGTAGCTAGGATTACAGGAGTAAGCCATGCATGCCCAGCACCATTGATGCTTTAAACAGGCAGGAAGTGGTAGCATAGAAGGTGTGGTGTTAGTTATATCTCTGTAGTGGGAACAGATGTGGAGAAATGCATGCTGCTTCCTGGCTAGGGAGTCCCTAAATCCACACCAGGACTGGCACATCATAGTTTAGAACCAGGTAGAGCCTAAACAGACAGCATTTGATTCCTGTGCAAAAGACTTTCCACCTACCCCCACTTCCACCCCCCAGCAGTGTATATGCCACCGTTAGTTTCCTGCTCTTCAAACCAGCACATCCCCACCTTGTACTTGGCTGATACTTACATGAACACGGCCTCATGTGCTTTACTCAACATAATTCTGCCAAAATGTTACAGATGTGTTATAATTTTTTCTTTTCATCAATAAGCCATGCATATGAAATTTGAAAATGATTTGTCAGATTACTGGGCTTACATTTTTATTGCTTTATGAGCAATAATTTCTATGGGCTCCAAAGAGCTGAACACCCATCCTCCACCCAGAGCTCCTGATATGTGAAGTTTCTGGCTCATAATTCAGCCCATCCACCAGTTCCAAAGAGAAGCAGGAAGACGTCCCAACACTTCTGAGGAAGGCCAGCAACCACTGTGAGCACCCAGGGCAGGGGATCCTGGACTTACCGCAGCATCCTACAAAAGACATTTGGGGACATCCAGGGGATTTGGAAGACAGCACATCTCAAATTGTCTGCGGTAAGAGTGTTTGGCCTAACATCAGTGGCTCACACCTGTAATCTTAATCACAGTCCAAAGCCAGCCAGGGCAGGCAAGTCTGTGAGACTTTTATTTCAAATGTACAAGCAATGTGCCAGAAGTGGAGCTGTGGCTCAAGAAGTAGAGCATCAGCCTTGAGCAAAATAATAAGGGACAGAATCAGGTTCTGAGTTCAAGTGCCAGTACTGGCACAAAAAAAAGAACAACAACAACAAGTGTTGAGATTTTAGTGTGTCTCAGATAATGCTTTTGTGAAGTATATTAGGAGTGATTTTCTGGGGAAAACAAATACAGAATATACAAAATACAAACCTAGATTTTGTTTGTTTCCTTGCTTGTTTTTGAGGCAGGGTCTCACAATGTAATGTAGGCTAGCCTGGAATTCAAGAGCCTTCTGCATCAGCCTCAGGTTTCATCATCATCATCAATCATCATCATCATCATCATTATTATAACAAACCTAAAATTACTCTGTCAGGCTAAGGTGTAGCTTAAGTGCTAAAGTGCTTGCATAGCAAGAGCAAAGCTCTTAGTTCAAAACCCAATATTGATAAAACATTTAAAATTGAAAGTATAAAATGAAACCACTCAAGCTGGGCACCAGTGGCTCATGCCTGTAATCCCAGCTGCTGAGGAGGCTTAGATCTGAGGATCGTGGTTCAAAGTCAGCCCGGGCAAGAAAGTCCATGAGACTCTTATCTCCAATTAGCCACCAGGAAACCAGAAATGGTGCTATGGCTCAAAGTGGTAAAGCACTAGCCTTGAACTGAAGAGCTGAGGGACACTGCCCAGGCCCAAAGTTCAAGCCCCAGGACCAAAAATAAGCAAACAAATAAAAATAAATAAATCCACTCAAATTGCTTTGAGAATGTAAACCCTTGCTCTCAGTTTTGGTATTTAGCCCATGGTAGACTGCAGTGTACCTCAGGATACTGACCATACAATGAACAGCACTGAAATTGTACGCTGGGTGCTAAGAAGCAGTGTTAGCTTTCATAGGTGTGATGTGATATTAGGATTTTGTGGAAAGTCTTTCTTCTTAGAGAATATACTCAAGTACTTACAAGGTAATGTTAGCCAGCTTTCTGTTACTATAACAAATACCTATGACAGTCAACTTACAAAGAGAAAAGGTTATGTTGGAGATTTAGAGTTTCCAGTCTGTGATTACTCAGCCTCAGGGCTTTTGTGTCTATGGGGAAGGCATGAATGCAAGACAGAGCAACACTTCTTATTTCATGGCTGGGAAGCGAAAGAGAAAAGAGAAAGGGGCTGGGTCTCACCATCCTCTTCAAGGGCACACGCCCAAACACCTAGAGACCACCGTTAAGCCCCATCCCTTAAAGACTCCCAATAGTGTCACCCCAGCACCAAGTCTTTAAATCTGGGCCTTTGGCATACAGTTATCCAATGATATCAAGAGCAAAATGTCAGGATGTCTGCAACTTGCTTGCAAGTGACTCAGGATACAATACTGCCCCGAAATGAACATGACTGAATATGAGTAAATGGTTCGAGCAGGCAGCAGTGGGGGCGGGGGGAGGGTTGGTTACTCATTGTATTATTGAAATCAACTTGTCTATAGATCAACAAATGAAAATTTGAAAGCAGGAGAGACAAAAAGTGGGGAGCAGGATGACCTCTGTGGCTTCATCGGGGCACAAAATAAATGCGGAGCTCCAGGGATGCACAGGCCAGGGGCGGCTCACCTGCCACTCCCCCAGGAAGCGGCCGATGTGGCAGGACAGCAGAGCCCAAGAGAGCCAGGGAGCCCAGGGAAGGGCAGTTTCCACCTGGGCTGCATGGCATCCTGCCAGGGAGCCTTGGCAAGTGACAAAGCTACACTGCCCCACAGGACCTCAGGGACAGAGGAGCATCTCCCCAGAAAACAGGAAGTAACAGTGATGCCCAGCAGGGCAGATTCGCCCCAAGTTAGGACTGGTAACAGGGCATTTTGCTACTGACTGCTCCTTATGTCAGCAATTCTAGGCAGGGCTGAATAATACTTTTGACAATGGGGCTTCCTACTGCCTGCCATATGCAACCCAGGGGAGGCTGGGCCCTCCATCCACCCCTGTCCTACACCTGCAGCAGCACCCCTCCCTTCCCCAGTCTCAACACTGGCCTGCTGAATGACGTTAGTGGCCTGTGTGACTCTAGCCTTAG
This sequence comes from Dipodomys merriami, assembly GCF_024711535.1. Taxonomy (NCBI): domain Eukaryota; kingdom Metazoa; phylum Chordata; class Mammalia; order Rodentia; family Heteromyidae; genus Dipodomys; species Dipodomys merriami. The sequence continues at coordinate 407,441 of NW_027206424.1, read as the reverse complement.
TCATCATTGCTCATAGATCTAGAAATCTGTGTGTTATGAGCCTGTCCTGCTCCAGAGAACCTTCCAAGGGTAGGGCTCAATGCCAACATGCAAAGAGGTGGCCTTGTAATAGGCCAGAAGACATTATAAATGACATTATAAACGTTGGCTTCCACTGGACTCCAGGGGCTGCTAATAAAGACTTCTAAACTTTTCTACTTTGTGAACTGGTGTGGTATTTGTTTGTGTTCCTGGCAATACTCGAGGCCTTATGCTTGCTCTAGCTCTGCTTTTTTTTTTTTAAATTGTTACTATAAAAGTGATATACAGAGGGGTTACAGTTACATAAGTCAGATAATGACTACACCCCTTTTTGAACAGTGTAACCCCTTCCCTCACCTGGCAGATTTTCCCTCCTGACCTCTGCTACAAGTTGTATAGTTCATTTTCAACATAATGTCTAGTGAGTATGACTGTTGCATTCGTTCAATTTTTGTCCCAATTCTGTTCTCTCCCCCTCTTACCTTCCCCCCAAAAGATAAACTTACATACAAGACAAAAGACACAAGAAACAAAAAGTGACAAAGGAGAAAAACAAAAACAAAATAACAATAACCTCATTTCTATTTCTTGGTGGTCATTTCAATAAATATGTTATACGCTCATAGTCACATAGCTATTGAGCTAGTGTGATCCTCTCCTGAGAGTATACTCCTCTTTGGTCTGTCTCATTGTGTGAATGTCTAGAGTCCTGTATAATTTATCATGTCCAAGTGTACCTTTTTTGTGTTTGACCATCCCGTGTGTTTACTTATAGATTTATGGGCACATTCTAGTTACAACAGATAACCGAAAGTATGTAATCTATGTTTCTTTGGGTTTGGCTTACTTTGCTTAATGTAACTTTTTCCAAGTCTTTCCATTTCTTTATGAATGGTACAGTATCATTCTTTCTAATGGAAGCATAGAATTCCATTGTGTGTGTGTGTGTGTGTGTGTGTGTGTGTGTGTACCACATTTTGTTGATCCATTGGGGGGCATCTAGTTGATTCCATATCTTGGCTATGGTAAACATTGCTGAAGTAAACATAGCTGTACTGGTAGCTTTAGTGTAGCCTTGTTTGTGGTCTATTGGATAAATGCCCAGGAGTAGTAGCAAGATAAATAGAAAGCCCAAAGAATAGGAGAAGATTTTTACTAGCTATGCATCAGACAAGGCTCTCATATCTAAAATAAACTTAGAGCTCAAAAAATTAAACCTCCCATCGGGGGCTGGTGGCTCACGCCTATAATTCTAGCTACAGGAGGGTGAGATCTGAGGATCACGATTCAAAGCCAGTCCAGGCAGGAAAGTCTCTGAGACTCTTATCTCCAATTAACCATCAGAAAACCAGAAATGGTGCTGTGGCGCAAGTGGTAGAGCACTCACCTTGAGTTGAAGGGCTCAGGGACAGCATCCAGACCCAGAGTTCAGACCCTATGACTAACCAAAAAAATAAATAAACCTCCCCAAAATAAACCTCAAAGAAACAACAACCCAATTAATAAATGAGCTAAAAACTTAAAGAGAGACTCCTCAGAAGAAGTAAGAATGGTCAATAGGTACATGAAGACATGTTCAACATCTCAGCCCATAAAAGAATACTGAGATTCCACCTCACCCAGTTACAATGACCATTACCAATAAAACTAACAATAACAGATGCTGGTTGGGGATGTGGCCCAAAAGGAAACGCTACTACACTGCTGGTGGGAATAGAAACTTGTTCAACCACTCTGGACAGCAGCATGGAGGTTCCTCAAAACACTACACATAGATGGTTATTTTGGAGATGAAATCTAGTGAATTTTTCGGCTCTGGCTGGCTTTGTACAGGACATCTCCAGATCTACTCAGCCTCCTGAGTAGCCAGGATTACGAGTGTGAGCCATGGGGTGTCCTGGCAGACTAGGGCTCGTTTTATTTCCTATTTGTCAGCTTCCCAAGGTGAACTTGGGCAGGGTGTGGAGAATAGCCTTCGCTCTTAGGCCTGCTACTTGGCTGGGGGATCTTAGGCAAAATACTTCATCGGAGCCACTTACCTAACTTGGAGGGTCCAGTGTGAAACAAAGTGACAATGCCACTTGGTTACATTATTAAGAATTATAGGGCTGGTAAAGTGGCTCAGTGGTAGAGCACTTGCCTTGCATGCATGAGGCCCTGAGTTCGATTCCTCAGCACCACATAAGCAAAAAAGAAAAAAGCTGGAAGTGGCGCTGTGGCTCAAGTGGTAGAGCGCTAGCCTTGAGCTGAAGAGCTGAGGGACAGCGCCCAGGCCCAGAGTTCAGGCCACATGACCGGACCCCCCCCCAAAAAAAGAATTGTAAGATGGTGGGGGACAGCAGAGCCAAGTGGGGGCCCTATTGAGCTCAATGTGACCAGTTGAGTCCCACTGTCTCCAGAGGGAGCCTCACCTTCATTCACACACATGACCTTGGAGTCAGAATCCCTCCCTCCCTCCAGGCTTCAGTGAGGCAAGACTGGACCCAGGCAGCCTCCAAGACGCTTTCTTCTTGGAGGTTGCCATCAGCTGGGGTTAATCTTGGCACCCACACTCAGCCTGGCCTGACGCAGCCCTAACATCAATGTTTGCTGAGCAGAACATCAATGTTTGCTGAGCAGCAGTGGGTTCAATATGTTGATTTCTTCCTGGTATTACTCTGTAGGTTCATTCTTGTCTGTGGGTCAGGGTGCTTGGTTTTGTTTTCCTAAGGACTCTAGTTTTGAAGGATTCAGGCTCTGTGTGCACGTGTGTGTGTGTCATTTAAAAATAAAAGTGATGAGCTTAAATCCAATTGCCAATTAAATCCTGGAAGTGTGAGAGGTTCAAGTACTGGGCTCTGTACCCCTGACCAAGTGGGATATAAACATAAAATGTTTAATGCACGATTGAAAAGGGCCACAGCATCTGTAAAGGCAATATGTACTCGCTGATTACAATTAATTATGAATCACATTGTGACTGTGTTAGAGCCACTACAAGCACAGCTATGCTAGCTGACACTAAATTAGGCAAAGTTTCCATCTGCATGGAGGACAGGACTGAAAGCTTCAGATAATTGCTATCCTGAGCGAGCTGGGCCCTGAACAGCAGAGACAGGAAAGCAACAGCCCAGCGAAGCCCAGCTCTCAGAACTTAAATGTGTGGCCTTGAAATACTCAAGTGCATACAACCAGTCCATTTTACCACACACAACTTTACAATAAAAGGAACCATTATGATCTAGGGCTACCACCTTTTGTTTCTTCTTGGTTTTTCCCTGGAAAAGAAACAGGAGAGACAGGGAGCAGAGAAACCAAAAGATGTGTTAGAGGCCTTTGATTCTAGTTGTAGTCAGTCTGCTCTTGGTTCCTGGAGTTATCAAGCCCATCCTGGGAAGGTATAAAACTGGGAATGAATTATGCTAGCTCACTGCAGGATTGCACACAGAAGAAAAGAATGCCCTACAAACTCAGCACCCACACCAAGACTCAGTTTCTCCATTACTTTTTTTTTTAATGCCAGTCCTGGGGCTTGAACTCAAGGTCTGGGCACTATCCCTGAGTTTCTTTTGCTCAAGGCTAGCACTCTACCACTTGAGCCACAGCACCGCGTCTGGCCTTTTCTATGTATGTGGTACTGAGGAATCGAACCCAGGACTTCATGCATTCTAGGCAAGCACTCTACCACTAAGCCATATTACCAGGCCTCTCCATTATTATTATTTTTATTTTTAACATTTTTTGGTTTGGGGGATGACTGAGAGAATAGCTCAGTGATAGAGCACTTGCCTAGCATGCACAAGGCCCTCCTGGCCTCATTGCCTGGAATAACACACACAAAAAAGGTACCTATATACAGTGGAATTTTATGCAACAATTAGAAAGAATAGTATTATGTCATTTGCAGGGATATAGATGGACCTAGAACAAATCATGTTAAGTGAGGTAAGCCAACCACAGAGAGACAAACGATGTGTGTGCTCTCTCATATGTGGAAGCTAGATCTAAAATACACAGGGACATGATAAATTATACAGAATTCTGTGTCAGTGATCATATAAAACAATATTTATCAAAATGAACTCCAGGAAAAGGAAACAAGAGGGTTTTTTTCTTTTCTTTATGTTGTTTGCTCATTTATCTGTAAAGAAGCTTACAGAAATGGAGAGACAAAAGATGAACAAATGTAGCAGTAGTTCTCAGTAGAAACCATGTTGAAAATCAACTATATATCTTGTGGGTGGGGATGAAAAGGAAAAACTGGGAGAGAGCAAGAGAAGGGGTGACATTGTCCAAAAATAAATGTACTCCTTTTATTTATTTATTTATTTTTGGTCGGTCACAGGGCTTGAACTCTGGGCCTGGGCGCTGTCCCCGTGCTCTTCAGCTCAAGGCGAGGGCTCTACCACTTGAGCCATAGCGCCACTTCTGGTTTTCTAGTGGTTTATTGGAGATAAGCGTCTCACAGATTTTCTTGCTCAGGTTGGCTTTGAACCGTGATCCTCAGATCTCAGCCTCCTGAGTAGCTAGGATGACAGGCGTGAGCCATGGGCGCCTGGCCTAAATGTACTCTTTACCTGACTTAAGAAATGGTAGCCAGGCGCCCATGGCTCACACCTGTAATCCTACTCAGGAGGATGAGATCTGAAGATCGTGGTTCAAAGACAGCCCAGGCAGGAAAGTCCATGAGACTCTTATCTCCAACTAACCACCAGAAATCCAAAAGCGGCCTTGTGGCTCAAATGGTAGAGCACTTGCCTTGGGCTGAAGAGCTCGGGGACAGCACCTAGTCCCATAGTTTGAGCCCCACAACTGAAAGAAAGAGTAACACCTCTGTTTCTTACCTTTATAATAACAATAATTTTAAAAATCCTTTTTCAAATAATTTAGAACCTATAGCTGAGTTGATTGGAATAATACAAAGAGCGGACCTGTATCCAGCATCCCTAGGGCTATTGGCTTCAAACTGCTATAAAAAATCTCAGCCTTCTGAGTAGTTAGGAAGACAGGAGTGAGTCACCAGTACCTGATGGGTACTGGATTTTGAACTCAGGGGCTCACACTTGCCATGCAAGAGCTCTACCACTTGAACCATATCCCCAGTGTTACCTCTTTACATTTAAGTTATAAAAATAATATAACAAAGGTTAAAGATGGCTCAAAGTCCCACAAGCCTAATACTTATGTGTTTAACTGAAGGTTATTCCATTCTTTGTCCATTTGCAGGTATGACTTGCACAATTCAGATTTCTTGAAACATATTGAGTGATCCATCCATCCAGCCATCCAGCCATCCATCCAAACATCCATCCATCCATCCATCCATCCATCCATCCATCCTTCCATCTATGCAACCATTTAAAAAATCTTTCTGAGTGCCTCCTAGGGACTGGCTCCATAAAACAGACCAAATAATCACACTATTTCAAGATCACAAACTGTGGCTACTGTCCTCGAGGGCAGCTGTTGTCTCCTCCATGGAATCCTCTCTAAACAATGTCTCTGGCCTTCAGTCAAGGATATTGGTACAGCTGGGTTTTGTGTGTATCTAGAAGTATTTCCCATCAAGTTCCACACAAATAGCAGGTGGTTACAGGAACAACATATATACAATACTACAGTTCAGCGGCTGGGATGTAGCTCAAGGTAGAGCACTTGCCTAGCATACATGAGGCTCTGGGTTCCATCCTTAGAGTGAGTGCGTGCATGTGTGCGTGCGTGCATGTGTATGCATGTGTGTGTGCGCACGTGCTCGCTCATGTACGTGCACTCGCACACACAGGCACACACACATGATCTTGCAGTTAGCCTAAAAGTCAAAATGGAAATTAGAAATTCCTTCTGACATGATTCAGAAGCAACCCTTATATCTTCTGCATATCCAAGGAAAAGAGTTTGTAGGTTTTTCCTTAATTTGTATTATTAGAACATATATTAGAACTATATGGAGATATTCATAATGCTTTTTCAAGAGCCACAAACAACTCCTCCCCATAGCAAGCATACATTTAGTTTCCCTGGAGAAAGGAAGATGTAGCTTCTTGGAACACAGCACTAGGAGGGTTGCCATTTTTTTTTTTTTTTGCCAGTCCTAGGGTTTGAACTCTGGGTCTGGGTGCTGTCTCCTTTTTGCTCAAAGTTAGCACTCTACTACTTGAGCCACGCTACTTCAGGCTTTTCTGTGATTAACTGGAGATAAGAATCTTGTGGACTTTCTTGCTGCGGATGGCTTCAAATCATGATTCTTTGATCTCAGCCTTCTGAGTATCCAGGATTATAGGCATGAGCCACTGGCACTGGGCTAGGATTGGCATTCTTGCGCATTAAACTTGCCTTTGAGCTTCCTATGAGTCAAGGAAACAAGAATTACAATAAAGTTTTAATGATGCTAAAGCAAAGGAGATTCTTTTTTTCTTGTTGGCAGTGCTGGGGCTTGAATGCAGGGCCTTGTGCTTCCTGGTCAGACACTGTACCACTTAAACTATACTCCTGGCCCTTTTTTGCTTTCGCAGTTTTATTCAAATAAGGTCTTGTGTTTATGCCCAGGTACTACTGGACAGTGATGTTCCCAATCTCCACTTCCTGCACCCATGAGTCACTATGCCTGGCCACTTCAGTTCTTTTACAAGTGTGCAGAAAGAGGTGGCAGAAACCCAAAGGAGTTGGCCAAGACTGGACCAGCTCCTGCTGCCTGTGCCCTATTCCAGTAGTAGGCTAAAGAGAAGGGTAGATGGACTGATGGTGGATGCCGGCAAGGGCCTATAATCCTAGCTACTCGGGAGGCTCAGATCTGAGAATCAAAGTTCCAAGCCAGCCCAGGCCTGTAAATCTAGGAGACACTTACCTCCAATAAACTACTCCAAAACCTGGAAGTGGAGCTGTGCTAGCCTGAGCACAAAAGCTCAGGGTCAATGCCCAGGCCCTGAGTTCAAGCCCCAGGGCTAACACAAAACAAGATGGGAGGTGGGGGGAAAGGATAGGAAAGTGGCCCTGGGCAGAACAAGAGTAGTCACAAGAGCCAAAATCAAAACCAGAAGAGATCAAGGGGGAATGGAGGCTCTGGGCAGATGACCTGAGTTTCCAGAAAGAAGAAAAGGCCTATTGTACTCATCCAAGAGCACTGTGTACATTTCCAACTCCACCCACTCCCAAGTCTGATTAATGACATAGCCTGGAAAAAGTAGTATTTTGTACTTACACCATTAGGAAAAAGTGATTACAGATACTTTATAAGAAAAAAAGAAGGGGACTGGGAAGGTGGCTCTGTGGTAGAGCACTTGCCTTGCATGCCTGAGGCCCTGGGTTCGATTCCTCAGCACCACATAAGCAAAAAGAAGAAAAAAAGATGTCAGGTATAACTCTCTCTGTTACTTCCTCCTAAATATGGAAGCATAGTGGCTCTTATTCCCAGCCACTAATTATTTACTTACCACTTTTAATCATTATCAGGGCTTTGTGTTATTGCTATCAAACTGATCCTTGGGAACCTTAAAATTCATGACACTACGCTTATCTTTTTTTTTTTCCTTAGTTACTTTGCTCACTCAGCTGGTGTTCTACCCCCTTGAGCCATACCTCCAGCCCAGCTTTTTGCTGGTTTTTAGAGATAGTGTCTCTTGGACTTTTCGGCTCAGACTGGTTGCTAACAACTCTCTAGATCTCAAATGCTTGAGTAGCTAGGATTATAGGCGTCAGCTACCAGCACCCAGCACCCAGCTCTTCCTACCCCTTGTAAACATCATACTCAAGGTTTGTCACTAAATAAAAACTTTTCAAAGTACTCAATAAATATGAAAGCACCATGTTTGTTAGATAATAAAAGTTAAAGTCTGGCTCACAATCCCAGTTATTCCAGAGGCACAGATGAGGAGGACTGAGATTCAAACCTAGCTCGGAGAACAAGTTCCTGAGACTCCCACCTCAACAAACATACACATGGTGGTATATGCTAGTGATCGTAGCAACTCAGGAGGCAAAGGTAGATGGGCCACAGTTTCAGGTAGCTCCAAGCAAAAACTTGAGACCCTATTTAAAAAAACAAAACTAGGGGAGGTTGCCTAAGAAGCTTGTCCTAAATTCAAAGCACATTAAGAAAGCAACTTTTTAATATTACACTAAAATGTACATAACATAAACTATTACTTTTTAGTTTTTTGTTGGTCATGGGGCTTGAACTCTGGGCCTGGGCACTGTCCTTCAGCTCTTCCGCTCAATCCTAGCATTAGACCACTTAAGCTATAGTGCCACTCCAAGTTTTCTGAGTGGTTCATTGGAGGTAAGAGTCTCTTGGCCTTTCCTGCCCCGGCTGGCTTTGATCCTCAGATCTCAGGCTCTTGAGTAGCTAGAATTACAGAACCAGAGCCACCAGAACCCGGCAAACTATTCTTTTATCTTTTTTTTTTTGCAGTGCTGTGGATGGAACTCAGCTTTATGTAAGTAAATTCAGGGTCATGTACAAGGATTCTATCACTGATTAGATTGATTTGTTAAGTACTCAATATGTTGTCATCAAGTGCATTCACAATATTGTGTAAATACAATGGTCTTTCGTGTCCAGAACTTTGGCATCCTCCAAGACAGACTGTGCCCCCCGAACTCAAGCCGTACCTTCTCCCTTTGGTCCCGACTTTCTATGATTCTGCTTATTTTTATTACATTTAAATGAAATTATAATCTTTTTGCATCCCATTTGCTTTCAGTGTTCATCTGTTGTATGTAGCAAGTGTCCAGATTTCATTTGTTTTTATAGCTGAATACTATTCCACATTAAAAAAAAAAAATCCACTGGCTGGGTGCTGGTGGCTCATGCCTGTAACCTTAGCTACTCAGGAGGCTGAGATCTGAGGCAGAAATGTCCATGAGACTCTTATCTCTAATAAACCACTCAGAAAACCGGAAGTGGCACTGTGGCTCAGGTGATAGAGTGCTAGCCTTGAGCTGAAGAGCTCAGGGACAGTGCCCAGGACCAGAGTTCAAGCCCCATGACCAACAAAAGACAAAAAAAAAAAAAAAATAGGGCTGGGAAGGTGGCTCAGTGGTAGAGTGCTTGCCTTGCATGCCTGAGGCCTTGGGTTCCATTCCTCAGCAACACATCAGCAAAAAGAAAAAAGCCGGAAGTGGCGCTGTGGCTCAAGTGGTAGAGCACTAGCCTTGAGCTGAAGAGCTGAGGGACAGCGCTCAGGCTCAGAGTTTAGGCCCCACGACTGGACCCCCTCCCCCAAAAAATACATTGATCCCTTGATGGTTATATCCACCTTTTGGTCCTGTAAATAGTGTTTCTATAAACATGGGCATACATACATATAAACATAGATTATATACACATATATGCATATATATATTATACACATTACATACATATGTGTGTGTGCACACATACACACACATTGAGGTCTTTCAATTCTTTGGGGCATATACAATGGAAGTGTTGCATCATATGACAATTCTATGTTCAACTTTTTGAGGTACTGCCAGACTGTTGTCACAGAGGCCGTACCATTTCATATTCCCATCAGCAGTGCACAAGGGTTCTCATTCCTCTACATCTTTATCAACACTTGCTTTTTCTGTTTTGTTGATAAGAGCATCCCAGTGGAACTGAAGTGGGGTTTTACTGTGGCTTTGATGTGCATTTCCCTTAGGGGCAGTGAAGCTGAGCATCTTTTCCTGTGCTTCCTGGCCATTTGTATGTCTTCCTTGCAGAAATAGCTGTTGGACTCTGCCTACAGTTCAATATTCCTTTTTGTGTGTCTTAAAAAAAAACTTACAATCTGACATAATTCACATTTGGGGACTGGGCTTAGTGTTCTAAAATGCAGTGAGTCAAGCTGAAGTGAGAAATAAACTTCCACTCTGAAGACGCTTTCTTTTTAATGTTCTCAAAACAAAAAAAGGTAATATTGTCTCAGGGAGAGTTCAGATCCGTATAACACATGAAAGTCGAAAATTTGTGGCTTCTCAGTGAGAAGCGACTATCACTCAGGATCAAACGTCTTCTATGAAATTAGAAAGATCTAGATTTATAGTTATTGGTGCTCATGTTGAAGAGCTCAGAAAGCAGGGCTCGATCGTTTGGGGCTACACGGGGTCCGTTTACGTGTCTGGTGCCCCTTGACCTGGAGAAGCGAAACTGCTGGCGAGAGGAGAGCCCGACCACCGGTGCGTGGGGGGCCAGGCTCGCGGGAAGATGGGAAAAACTGGGAGCAAGCACCTGGCTCGCAATGCTTTCACCCAGAGAAACACACTGTGGAAGCCACCGGCTGACCTGCTGGGCCTGTGACTGGTGGTGCAAAACACGTGTCTCCGACGGAGGAGTTAAAAAGGGGCCAGATCCCGGGCTTCCTATCCCAGACGGGTGTTCAGACCTGGTTTCAAAATCGAGCTCAGTTCTCAACCGCAGGAGCCCGGGCCGCGCGGGTCCCCCAGGCTGGCGCATCTGGGCGAGCTTTTCGCCACCCAGGAGCTCAGGAGCCTTGCTCCGGAGGATGCTAGAAAGGGTTCGGGCCCCGGGGGCCTCCCGCCCACTCTTTCGGCTTTAAGTGCCTCGGGCCCCGGAGGTAGAAAGGTCTTCGGGGAGGGGGGGGGGACGACGACGACGAGGAGATCCAACCACGCGAATCGGTGGGCGGGATGGCGGGCCGGGCGGCCTTCCGAAGTTCCGACCTCAACCCTCTCCTTTCCGTTCAACATCTCAATTCAGTCCCCCACGTCTCCATACGGTTTACCAAACGAGTCGAGCCCGAGGGCCGTGTTCCGCCCTCACCGAGGTCCTCGAGTGTGGGATCCCGGGGCGCCGAGGGGCGCGGCCTTCCCACCCCGCGGCCGGCGCCCTTCCGGAGAGCGAGCGCTCGGACGCGGCGAGCCGCGGGCCGGGAGCCCCGTCCAGGTGTTGTTGTCTGGGCGCGGGCAGCTGCTGGGCCCTGATGGCCGTTGGGCGGCCAGACTTCTGACCGTGGGGTGTCAGGACATCGCGGGTTCGGGATCCTGGAGGTGGTGGGGGGGCGCGAGCCCAAGCCCCGGGCTTCCCCCGCCCCGTGGGGCCGGGGCGCGCCGCAGCCGGGAGCCCACCCAGGCGAGATCCCTTGATCCCAGACAGGAAGGGCCGTTTCCTCGGTGGAGTGGGTTTCGCTTCTTGTCAGGGACCCGCGGCGGGGGACACGCCGCGCCAAGTTCCCGCGCGCGAAGAGGGGCGGCCCCCGCGCAGCCCCGCTGCCCCCGCAGCTGGGGCCCACAAGTGCCCCCTGCGGCCGGCCCGCGCCTGACCCCCGCGGGCCTCGGAAGGCGGCCGCGGCGGGAGCAGGGGCCCCGGGAGGAAGTTGGAGGCGCGGGGCCGGGAAAGGGGCTGGTTTGGCCCCGCGGGCGTGGCGCGGGGTGTGTGTATGCGGGGGGGGGGCGCCCTCCAGAGTCCGGGCCACCCATCGGATGGCCGCGCCGAGGCCCGCCCGAGCTCGCGTCCCCCCACGTGGCCGGCAGCCCGGGACCCCACGTGGAACGGGCGGAGGAGGGCGGACTCCCGGCGGCCGCGGCGGGGGCCCCCCCTACCCCGCCCCAGTGGCCGCGGGCCCCCGCGCCCCCCGGCCAGGCGAGGCCGGGGCCGGGGGCGGGCCGGGGAGTTGCCCGCCCGCCGCGCCAGCGAGCACTCCGGCGGAGCCACTAATCCCCCGAGAGAGCCGATTTGTAGTGAGGAGAAGCTGCAGGGGGCGAGACCGGCCCATGTGGGGTTGTGTCATTGGTTTGCAAAGAGAGACCCCGCCTTTGCCCAAAAAAAAAAAAAAAGAGAAAAAACCGAGGCGAGAGCCGGCCGCGACCCTCACCTCGCCTCCCGCCTCGCTGCTGCGCCGCCCGCGGGCACCGGAGACGCGGCCCGCGCCGCGCCGCGCCGCGCCGCTGCCCGGCCTTTCCTCTCCCTCTTCCTCCTCCTTCCCCCGAGGAGAAAACAAATAAAGAAGAGCAAATAGCCGGGAGGCGCAGGGCTGCCCAGGACCTTCCCTCGCGCAGCCAAGTTGGAATCCGCATCCTGCGGGGGTGAGCGCGGGGCGGGGACCCCCAGCGCAGCCCCCGCCCGGCGGGCGGGCGGGCGCGCGACCCGGACTCGGGGTGGGGGTCGGAGCGGGGTGGGCGGGGGAAGGGGGTGGGGCGGGCGGGGAAGTAGGAAGAGGCTCGGCGGCGAGGGGAGGCGGAGGAAGGGAAGCGAGGGAGGGGCGGGGAGGGAGGAGGGAGGGGGAAGGGCGGGGAGCTGGGGAGATTAAGTTTTTGTGTGTGTGTCCCTGTGTGCGTGTGTCATTTTAAGGTGGCTCGGGAGCGGCCCGGAGGAGCCGGCGGCGGCCCAGGAGCGAGGGACCGAGCCTGGAGCCATGCCGCGCTGAGAGTGGGGGGGCCGCCAGCCGCCGCCACCGCCGCCGGGTGGGGTGGGAGGGGCGGGAGCCGCCGCCGCCGCCTCCCGGGTGGGCGCCCTTCGCAGCGGACACCGGCGGCGCAGGACGAGGTAAGGGGGGGGCCGGGGCTGGGTGGGCGCCGCCGCCGCCCCCGCCTCACCTGCGGCCGCGATGGGGGGGACGCCGTGCCCGCGCCTCACTGCGCCACTCCGGGAGGCGGAGGACGAAGGACACCGAGCCGGCATCCGAGGACATCTTTGGTCCGCGCCCCCGGCCCGTGCCCGCCCCCAGTGGAGCGGGGTGTGGGGCCCGCGGCGCATGGGGGGGGTCGTCGTTCCCCCCCACCCCCCGCCACCGATCGCTCCCGCTGGCCTCGGTGTGCGCCGGGATTTTTGTTGTTGTGATGAGAGTTGATGAATGCGAAGTAGGCGGTCACCTTCCTTCCCATCAGGATTGGGGAAAAAAAAATAAAAGGAAAGGAAAACCCGGAGCGCGGCGGCGTCCGGAGGGCAGCGGCGGCGGCGGCGGCGCCTCGGCGACGGTTTCCTAGGCGCCCCGGGCTCCGGCTCCACGAGCTCGGTAGGTGAGCGCGCGGGGGCCGCCGGCGACCCCGGCGGAGCGCGCGGCGCGGCGCAGGGACAATACGGCCGGATCTCCCGGGACCCGAAGTCCGAGCACGCCGGGGTGCGGCGGGCCTGGTGCCTGCGAGACGAGCGGGCGGGCGGGGGCGGCGAGGAGGCGGGGGTGCGCGGGGAAGTCGGGACACGCGTGGTTTCGAGCCCCTGGGGGCGCGGCCCCTGTCGGCCTGGGGATCCCGCGCGGCGCCCCGAGAGCGCAAGTAAAAGACCGGGAAGAAGGCGAAGCGGAGCCCTTTTGTTTTGCCGGCCCGGCATTGTTGGCTCCTCGGGGCAGCCGGGCCACATCTGCCGACGCCGTCACCACCGCCGCGCCGAGTGCTGCCCGCCAAAGTCGCGGCAGGGCGGGGGTCCGGGGCGGGCCGGGCGGCGGGCGGGGGGCCGGGCGGGCGGGCCGGGCATTTCCTCTGCCCAGCCGCACTCCCGCGGGCACCACTTCCTCCTCGCCGGCCGCCCGCCGCCGCCGGGAACCGGCCCGCCCGCCTCGCCCGCCTCCCCCGCCCGGGCCGCACTTTTCGGGTGGGGCGAAGCCAAAGGAAAAAGTTTCGCAGGAGGGGCCGGCTAGGGAGCGCCCTGGGCGGCGGGGACCCGGCGCGGCGCGGGCCCGGCCCGGCCACCGCGGCCGCCTCCCTTCTCCCGGTCCTCCGCGGCGCCGGACCGACCCGCGAGGCCGAGGGAAGCGCCTTTCTTTCTCTCCCGGGTGTCCGCCCAGCGCCCCGAGCGAGTTGGGCCCGGGATCGCGGGCGCTGGGGCGCGCGCAGGCCTTTCTCCAGCCGCAGGCCTGGCGGCGTGGCCGCTCGCCCGCAGCCCACGCCGCGCCCCGGGGCCCGGAGGCCGCAGGCCGCGCGGAGACACCGCGCGCGCACCGCCTCCCGCGGCTTGCTCTCCGCTGGCGACCATGGTCGCGGACACGGGAGTGTGCGGGTGCGCGCGAGGGTTCGTGCCGCTCCCTCCGCACCCCCGCCCCCGACTTTTCCGGAGGCGGCCCGAGCAGCAGTTGGCTCCCGGGGACCTTACGTTAAGGATTTTAGGGGGGGAAGGAGGAATGTTTCAAGAAATCGCGCTCGCCGGCGCGCTGGCTGGCGGCGCAGGCTGCTGGCACGGCCTATGTCGTCACGCCGGGCGCTCTTGCGCTGCCCAGGGTAAACAGAATATCCCCCCCCCCTTTTTTTTTCCTTTCAAGACTGGAGATCGGGTTAAGTTCTTAGAGAGTCAGATGCGGGTCGCTGGACGAGCAGACGAGGCCGTTTCATTCTGTGAATATACACTGGAAAATTCCCGAAGTGCTTTATTGTAATTCTGTTGGGTAATCTTTAAAAAAACCTGTATATTTTAATCTGGTATGCGTAATTTTGAGAGGATCGTTTTTATTGGAGGGGGACTTCACAAAGTAATTCTTGCTTCAAACTTGCACAAAAAACAGTAACTACGGGTACCACTTTTTCAAAATCCTGCTAGCTGTGAGATTTTCAGACGGCTTAAAAATCCCTCTTTAAGATCTCTAGGTTCCCAAAGTAGAACTAACTAGCTTGTTTTCACCTACGTAGGAGAATGTTACAGTTTTGAAATATCACCATTATTCTATAATTTTTTAATACCTCAAGATAATGAGACTTTAAAGGACCTGGTTTTTATAGTCATTTGATTTCAAAGAGTATGTCTTAAAAGCAATTACAAATTAGTATCCAAAATGCTAATTCAACATCTTCAGCCACTACAACTTTAATATTGAAATAAGGTTTCTTTTTTTTTTTAAGCCTAGCTTGGGTTGTATGCTAAAGTTGAAACACTGAATATCCTTTTGTCTGGCCCTGACACACTCCTGGAAAGTCCCCCCAGTGCCCTTTTTATTGCCCTCAGAAGAAAAGTTAATGAGATGGTAGGTTTCTAGCAAGAAGCAGGCTCTCCCTCTTGCAAAATATGCTTACAGTTGCCATTGAAGTTGGATGTTAGCCGTGAATGCGCTTGCCTTTAATGAAGCCAGTGTAATCGTTCACACTTGATCAAGTAGAACATGACCAAACAAAGGAAATAAGCCAGCATATTTCTGTAGAGCACCGAGGTTTAGTGTAAGTGTTGGTGTTGGGTCTCCCCCTCCCCCCACTCTGCCCCAGTACAAGGCAGAGAGGGTTGAAGGCAAAGGGAATTTATGGCCCTGATTGGTTTTCTGTGCCCCAGGGGCAAGGGACCCCAGTTTACATCCCCGTGGAAAGTGGTTATTAGAAAGAATTGAAAGGCCTTGGGAGCTTGTTTTGAACCTGGAAAGGTACTTTTTGATTTCTTTTTCTAGTTTGGAAAGGCACTTAATCTGAAAAGGGTGAGTTGCCTACCCTCTTTTGGGAAAGGCACCTTAAGAGTGGAGAGAGGGTGGTGTGCTCTGCAGACTGAGCCCTTTGAGTTATTTATGATTTCACTTGGGATCTTTGAAACTGACCCTTGAATGGGTGTTCTCATGGGGGAGGGGATAGGGTGAATTACCTTTTCTTAACTGTGATAAAAAAAAAAACACAAAAAACCCTTTTTGTCTCCCAAATGTATTTCCTTGCCTGGCTTGAGCTGCAGTTCATGTGCAAGATTCAGTTAGCAGCTTAGTGAAGAAACTTTTGCAAAGTAGGTGTCTTTAAAGTTAAGAAAATAAAGCGTAGCTACTGAAAAACAAACACTACTGCCATTGTAAAAACACACCCGGGACATACTTTGTGAGATATTTTGGCCTTTTAAGACTTGGGCACACCTGTTCCTGTCCCTGCCTAGTTGAGTTTGCTTTCCCTGGCATTGTTAATCTGGCCCTGTACACAAGATGAAACAGTAAAACTTGCTAGCAGAATAATTATTAACTTGGCCATCAGTTACCCTTTCAGGGAATAATCAATAACTTCATGTTGACTTGGAAAACAACTCTTATTACTGAGACAGGAACGTGACTCAATGATCCAAGCATATAAGTAAGGAAACAAACAAATAAAGCGACAAAACTGACCAGCAGTGTTCCTGGGGTTCTGAGTGGCTGTTAGGTAAGGAGGTGGTGCGTGAAGTGGATTGGATTTAAACATTTGTATTATTGTGGGGAAATGTTAAAATACAAAAGGAAAGGGAACTCAAGCCACTTTTTTGAAATTCTTGTGTTTTTTTTTTTTTTTTAAAGAAAAACAAACTAAAAAGGGAAAAGGACACTTCTCAAGGAGGGTTCTGCTGAGATCTAGTACCAGAATTCCACGGCCGATAGATCACTGATATCATGAATGTTTTGAAGGCAAAATTATACCCTTTGTGCTTACTGCTTTCCCTAAATGAGGAAAAAAAATGAAAGAGTTGGCTGCAGCAGTAGAATGGTGGCCCCTGTTGTCTTTTTGCTTAACCAGTTGTCATTTCAGAATAGAGGGAAGTCCTGAGCTCCTCTGCTAACCATTCTTCTATCATCAGAAAGCAGGGTCGCGGTGTACCTTGGTCATGATGTGGGCCACGAATAAGTAGTCATACAACTCATGGTTAGGAAAGGAAATGGATCTGTTGGGCAGGTAATAGTTCCATTACAGAGGGCGGGACACTTTTGTAGAAACTTAAAAATGAGAATGTGGTTTGAACCTTCACAAAGATGACTTTTGTACTTAAATGACATCATTTGGTGAAAGATCTTGGGGGGGGGAGGGCGTATCTTTATCTTATTCCCCAGGAATCTCATAATTTGCTAGCTCAGAAATACCTGCATCCACTGAAAAGTTTAGTAGGCCCCTGAATACTGGGATGGATTGGTTGCCCTGCCTGGCCAGAGATCAGTTTCCCCTTCCAGCTGGTAAGCCTGTCCTAATTTACTGCTGCAGGTTAAAGTTACAGCACCCCTGGAAAGAAGGGTACAAAAGCTTTCTCACTCATATTTTGAAGTTACTTTTCACTGGTCTTTCAGGGTTTAAAGGAATATGTGTCAGACTTACAAAAGGGATTTTTCCCCCCAAATCTCTGGATTTGGAAATCTTATTTAATAATTGCTAAAAAACAAAACAAGTGAGTTGTTTTAAAGGTGTTCAGTGCTTCGTTGATTTCATGGACACTATCCAAAAGCCATCAATGTGATCCTAATGATATTCACAGATTAATATTAAGGCCAAATTTGGAGTTTGCTTTTAGCTGTCATTATTAATGTTGAATGCCTAAATTATGGCTGCACTTGGGCATTCAGAAAGTTTGCCTGTGAAAAGAAGGGCTTTGCATATTGTGTAGGAAAGGAGGGATTCACAAGTGAATGCAGAATGTACAATGGAGAGAGAGCCAGGCCATTGTTTGTGAGGAATGTTGACCATGGGAGCCAAGGGGCAGTTTCAACTTCATTCTCCCAAACTGCTGGGGAGCTTAGAACCCGCCCGAGCTGCCCGAGGTATGGGAGCCAGCCTGGTATTCATCTGTCGTGGTTGGGCATGGAAATTTGGCCTGCTTCCCTTCCACAGTTTTTCTTAGAAGGTGGTCTTTCTGAGCTGCTAGGGAACGCTGTGCTTTCTCTTCTCAGTAAGATGCATTTTTTTGAAGAGAGATTCCAAAAGCAAATGGTAAGAGTTCTTCCAGGAATGTTTTACTTATAAAAAAAAAATCAGCACCAGAAACCGTGGCATCAGAAGTCTCAGGAAGAAGTTGTGTTTATTTTTCTTCCTCCCCTCACTTTAAAGTAGTGCTTTCTGTGTGGTGTTAGGAAAAGTCACCCACAAGGAGTGTTTGTTGTAGCTGTGCCTTCCTTCTCCATTCCCACAGCCTTCCTGCTTCCTCCTGGGAGCTGAGCCCAGCCAGAGCCAATAATGGCTCCAGGGACGTGCATCCCCATAGCTTGCTTACTTCTTAGCTCTCTTCCACTTAAGTGGGAATGGTGTAGGTAACTGACCCTTACTGGGTCTGTTTCATACGTTTGATTAAAAAAAAAAAAACTGGGCACACTTGTAATTGCCTTATGTGGCTAGGCTTAGGCCTGCTTTCAGAAATGGTGTTTTAACTGTTTACCTAACTTAAACAGATGGTTCCCTGGAGTTGACTTGAAATTCACAAAAATGGTGCTGAAACAGCTGGGTTCTTACTAATGGGACAAGGGAATTGTGACTTCTGTCCTAGGTAATAATAGAGCATTCATCCCTACCCAAAAAAGTCCCATTGGTGTTTAGAAGAAGTTAACCCTGAAAAGCCTGCTGTTTGATCCTGATGGTCAGGCTTGCCTTGGGTTCTATGGGCTTCTTAATGCCAGAAACTTCCTGGTCTCTGAAGGCAGTGCTAGGCATCCATTGCCGTTCTAAAATTCCTTCCCATTTGTAAAATACAGAAATACCCCCACCCCCTCAAGAACTTGATCCCAAATAGTTTCTTAAATCCTTAATTATGCCTTGAAGTCATCAATCTTTTAAGATGGTCTGATAGAGAGTGGTGGTGGACTCTGTGTCTTGTCCCAGGTTGAAAAAGGAGGGTGATGTTAAAGGCTGTGAGGTAGACATGGGCTGTGTAAGGGTCTTTCTGCTGTGCCAGACCTTGTAAATTCCACTTAATCTAGGCTGCGCTCCAGCCATGCCTGAAATCTGGCCTCCAGCAATTTGTCCCAGCTCTGGACAAACAAAAACTACATTATTGCAGTCACAGAATCCCAGGAAGTGTATCTGGAAGGAACCTAGGCCTAGATCGCAGAGGTCAGCTTCCGATCTACTGAAATTTTTTTTTTCTCCCATTATGACAATTTAAAAAGCTTTCCCAAGGAGACTAGCAAAAAATAAAATTAGAGAATATATGGCCAGCATCTGTCCTGGAAGTGATAGCTTTATACCTGCTACAGGTGGGTGTGGAGGGGGTGAGTGGAGTAAAGAACTTCAGTGTGTGTGGGGGGGGGGCCTGGAGGTGAAGATAATTCACTTGGAAGGGGGGGGCGAGGGCGGGCTGGAGGCCTGCCAGGGTTGAGCACCTTCCCTTTTATTTAAATGAACTCTAGCTGCGATTGGTTTTCTTTTTCTTTTGCTGATGAACTCAGGGAGCAAACAAGGCCTGCTTTCCTCTCCGGTCGTCCAGGTGTGCCCCCAAGCCCGTTTGTGGCCACTAGCCCCGGGGCCTTGCCTGCCCACCCGACTGCAGCCGGGTTGGGCCGAGAACTTTCCGAAAATCCTGCCGCGGAACGGCGCAGGGCCGTGGGCATGTTTCGCCCTCGCCGGGTCACAGGCGTTGCTCTGCGGAGCCCCGTGTCGGTGACGTGGGGGGGGGGTTCTCGTGGAGCCGCGGGGCGGCGGGGCTCCCGGCTCTCGCCGACCCCCTGCGCTGCCTCGGGGGTCCCGGAGTCGGTGGCAGGTATCTCAGGTTCGTTCCCGAGGCGCCGTCGGTCGGCATCGCCCGTTTAACCCGTGGCGGGTGGGCGGCGCCTGGGGAGGACTCCCCGTGGGATCCCCGGTGCCGGGGTGCGGGTCTCCCGGGGCGTGCGTGGCCGGCCCGCCGAGCGCCTCCCACGGCCCCAGACCTGGCGGCGCTCCCGCGCGCTGGGTAAGTAGAGTCACTCCTGCCCCCTCGCGGAGGTCACGGGGTCGCCCCCCAGGTCACCGAGGGGCTCGGGTCCTCCCCGTGGCCGCCTCGGTAGCCGAGCCGTGTGGGGGTGGGTAGCGGGGACCCCCCTGCGCGCGGCCCCGTCCTCCCCGCGGCACGACTTCCGGTGTCCCGCACGACCTTCGGCGGCGGGGGCGGCAGGCCGCGGGCACACCTGCGGGGCGGGGCGGGGCGGGGCCTGCGCGCCTCCCCGCGGGGCGGGGCCCGGGGCCGCCCCGCGCACCTGGCGGGCTCCGGGGCTCCCGGGCTCCCCCTTCCCGGAGCTTTTCACTTGTAAATGGCGAGTCTCCTCCCTCCGGGGGGGTGGACGGGGGATGGGCTCGCCCCCCCCCCCGCGCCCACTTCCTTCCTGCCTGGCCTTTGTGCGGGGGCCAGCTCGGATCCGGGGCGCCGGGGTCCCCCCCCCCACCCCGGGCACCGCTTCCCCCGGCGGCAAGGCCTGGGACACCCAGGTAGGGCCAGGACCCCCTGCCCGGGCCGGGCCGGCCCGCAGCGATCACGGCCTCGACGTGGGTCCCGGGAGCCTCGGGCGGGCTGCGTGGAGGTGGCGGGCACGCGGGGGGGGGGCGGCTGGCCGGGGGTGCGCACCCCCGGGCAGCCGCTGGGGCCGCAGGCAGCGAGGGACAGCTGCTCGTCACGACCGCGCTCTTCTCCAGGCCCTGGAGCCTGGCGAGCCGCATGGCTGGAGGAGGTCCAGGCACTAAGTGGAGGGGACAGAACGATCTAGGCCTTTATTTTCACTGTGACCTGATCTTCTTTCTTGGCGGGGCCATTTCTGTGTGGTCAGCTTTCTTTTCCTTTGCAGACTCCAGAAATCCATGCATGAGTTACCCTTCTTTGCTGAGTAGCCCTGAAGTGGCCATTAACTCAGCCCGAGCAGCTGGCAGCGGTGTGCCCTGGAATTGGGGCAACTTGTGGGGTTGGTTTCTTACAATGCCGGAGGGGCAGCGGGGTGAAGTCAGACCCTCGCTTTTAGGTCGTTTGCCCATGACTTGCCCCACTTCCAGGACAGAGCTGGAGTGTTGGAGTGGGTCAGGTTAGCAGGACTTCCTGGCTGGAGGGCTCCTTCCTGGGAAGAGCCTTTCCTCCTTCAGTCAGTAATCAAGGGGACAGACAGCTGCCTGCAGCTCTCAGGAACAGCCCAAGAAATCCCCCCCCCCCACTAGTCCCACTGTGTAGTCCAGGATGTCCTCACCGCCTCCGAATCATCTTCTTGGGACTGCAGGTGTGCAACAGCATACCTGATTAGGTCCATGGCACTTTTGAGTGAATGTTCAGCACAGCACTGGCGGTGTGGAGAGAATTCTCTGGATTATAGACTCACCGGACTGGCTCTGTGCCACTCTCTCAGCCACATTGTCTCACGTGTTCTCACTGCCTCACACCGGAGGTGATGGTCACTATTTTACTGATGAAGAGATGGAGGGTCAGGAAGGTTAGAGAAGTACCAGAGCCAGTCCAGCAAATTTCGACCTGGGCCTGGCTTCTCTGTCATTGATCAGCTGCTCTTCCTTTGGTCTTTTGACTTTGCGAATGGCTTTGCCCTGCTCACCAGTCCTTTCCATATGGGTGTGCATGATACAGTACCTACAGCATACCTGCAAGCCAGGATTATACTTAGGCAGGACTTAGTGGTTAGGTGTCTTTTCTTTTCCCCCAGGAGGCGAGACTTTAGTTTCCATGTTTGTGGTCAGAATTAAGAATATTCTCAAGTTGAGCTCCCTCCTGCTTGAGGGAGGGACTTGTACTGGATGTGCTGGTTGGGACTGTGTGTGCTGTCGGTTCACTGTCTGTGGCCGTGTGGGTTGGGTGGGGGCTTAGGGTTCCTGCTCTGAGTTCGTGTACCTCGTCTTGCCTGGGAATTCCAGTGACTGCTCCAGAACAAAAGCAGAATCCTTCTTTTCAAAAAGGCTATCAGAAATTCAAAGAGAATGGCACGAAGCTGGGTGTGTCCTGAAAACGGGAGCCCAGCCCTGCCTGGGTGATTAACTCACCTGAACGGCACCTGGGGCTGGTGGTGCCGGTGGTGCCGGACGCAGCTTGGCTTCCCTTGGAGTTAAGGTCCCCACGCGGTGGGATTTTCCTGAAAAACAGGCTTTCCTTTAATTGCAAGAGTGCCTTCCTGCTCTGCAGCCCTTCTTTTCCTTTTGGGAACAGGTGTGGGCTTGTGAGCGCGTGTGAGGTCAGGAAACCCTGCTGTCTGGGTGAGTTTGGCCCTGTGGGACTGGGGACACTCAGTAAGTTCTGCCTTGTCTCAGGACAGCCTAGTAAAGTGTGCTGTGAATATCTCCACAAGTCCTGGTGCCCTGGTCCCTCTCCAGCTCGGATAATGATGGTACTCTATTTTAAAGTCCCCCTGCAGTTTTCAAATAGGTCTCAGCTCTAGTTCACTCCACCATGGGGTGGGGGTGTGGGTAGGCTGCAGCAGCACCAGAATCAGCCGGTGAACATAACCCCAGTGCCTGCGTGGGACAGGATGTGGAAGGACGGGAGCCTTCCCAGAGGCTGTTCACCTGGAAGGTGGGCCTGGGAGGAATGGCCCCTGTGGTTTCCTCAGCCTTTGCACTGACCAGGGCATATAGATTGCTTCCTTCCTGATGGCCATTTCCTGCCATCCAGGGCTGAGGGCAGTCTCAACCTCGAAGGTAGGCCTGGGTACAGGAAGGATATACCATCCTCTTCCAGGTCCCAGAGTTCCTCTGGTCTCAGAAAAGCCATTGTGCTTGCCATCCAACTGCCGCCCTCAGTACACAGGATTGGGACCAGGTGAGCTGAGCACCATGTTTTCTCCACCCTGCCTTGACACAGAATTCTGTTTATTTCCCTGCTTGCTGCTTTTCCCTCCCGTTAGGCAACTCCTCCTCCCCCCAACCCCCCCACGTACATATCCTTTCTTCTCACTTCTCAGCTAAGCCTAGGATTAAGAACATGCCTTCAATTTAACAAAAGCTAGGAGATTTCAGAATGAGAGTTGGAGTTCTCTCTGTAATCTGTCTCCTTGCCTATTTAAGCGAGTCCCTTGAATAGTAGGTAATTATTTTCCTTCCTAAACTAGTCAGATGAGTACCAAATAGTGGGCCAAAGAAGTAGCATGAAGTTATTTGAGGATTTTTTGTTTTGTTTTTTTACTTTGCTGTAATTGAGAGCAGTCAAGTCTGTTGTGGCCAAGGGGACTGGGGGAGGGGGGCTTGTGATGTGCTGACTTTTGGGTGGACCTCTCTTGGTGCACTCAGCCAGGCTTGTGAGCTTAGTGTAGTGGGTTTTTGTTTGTTTGTTTGTTTGTTTTTTCTTTCTAGCATGTTTCCCTGATAGGAAGCTTTGAAAGTTTTTCCAGCTGTTGTGATCTTCTGGAACAGAGATGAGGTGTGAAGTTCCTTCTTGTTGGGAGGATACACGGGCCCGTCTTTGGCCATGCCCAGAGCTGAGTGTTGGAGCTTGGTGATGACTTGGTGTGATGGGGCTGTGGTTCCGTTTTGCTTTAGGGCTCCAGCAGCCCATTCGGGCAGCACGAAGTGGCCTCGGTGCTGCAGGCTGCACTCCTTCCCTGCATTTAACTTGTACGAAGCCCCTGTGAAGGGCTTGGTTTTTGAGCCTGTACTTTATGTAGAGTAAGGGTAGAAAAAAGTGATGTGTTATAAGTTGGACGGGCGGACACCTTGTGTTAAATTTAAAAAGAAATGAGCTGCTCCATTCCTGACAGAGTTGGGAGTAGCCTCACACTGGGTGGGTGTCCGGGGACCCCTTCCAGGCAACAAAGGGTGTGCAGGTGCCGGGCCTGCAGGAGCCGCAGGCCCTGACTGACAGTGCCTTCCTGGTAAGGGATGGGTGTGGTCCTCTCTAGGGTGTGCTGTTCGGGAGTGGGCGGGCCTCTGTCCTGAGGGACTGGGACCTACAATGCTGGGAGTTTTTCCTTCGCTGATAAAAGACGGGTGAGGCCTGTGGAGCTGGCTGAAATGCATATTTGGAAGGGGCACTGTGAGGTGTGTTTGGTGGTGTGAGATCTGGATCCGTAACTCCATTTCAAAAAATGTCGGAGGGCTGGAGGTGAGGCTCGTGAGGTAGGGCCTGAGCTCAGTCTGCAGCGTGGGTGGGTGGGTATGGAGGCCATCCGGGTAGGGAAGGTCAGTAGGTGGTGGGGTGGCGTCAATTTGGAACAGCTGTGTGCTCATTGGCCCCTGGGGCCAAAGCAGTGAGCTCAGAACTCTTGGAGAGGTTGTTTTCAGTCTGTGGAATGTTACTACGTGTTAGCTCGCTCCAAGAAATGCCCAGTAAAATATTCACTTTCTATTTGCGACCTGCCTTCCCTTCCCAGGGAAAGAAGGCTAGAGGACAGCCAGCCGGCCGCCCGACCTGGCCCCAGCCCTGGTCAGGTGGGGCTTGCTGAGAAGGGCAGCTGGGGAGGAGTCAGGCAACTCCCTATGCAAGTCTTCTTGGCTTCCTTTGTCCCTCCCTGTCCCCAGGCAGTGGGCTGGGCGGAGGACTAGGCAGGCCCTTGTTTCACAGACTCCTGGCGTGGAGTGGGTGCCCACTTACCCTTCACTCAGCCAAGAGCAGCTTCGGTAACTGGCCCGGTCCAGCTGGGTGGCAGATGTGCTGTGGGTGTTTTGAGTTTGTTCTTGACCTGGGGCACTGGAAATGGGTTGGTAATTTATCTCTTCCCAGGGTATCCATTCACTCCCAGGTACTAACTGAGCAGCTCCTCCTACTGGCCAGGTGCAGACCCATGTGTCTGCATCCTTAAGAAGTGACTCAATTTTGTTTGTTTGTTTGTTTGTTTATTTATTTATTGTCGGTCATGGGGTTTGAACTCTGGGCCTGGGTGCTTTCCCTCAACTCTACCACTTGAGCCACAGCGCCACTTCCGGTTTTCTGGTGGTTCATTGGAGATAAGAGTCTCACTGACTTTCCTGCCTGGGCAGGCTTTGAAGGGTGATCCTTAGATCTCAGCCTCCTGAGTAGCTAGGATTACAGGGTGAGCCACTGTTGCCCGGCATTCAATCTTATTTTAAAAACAAGTTTATTTTGGAGATGGGGTCATGCTAGGTAACCTATGCTGGCCTGGACACCTTACCTTCTTGCCTCTACCTCCGCGTGCATGCAGGAATTACACGCACATGTCACCACATCCAGGGGACTGACTAGACCCAGCCACTTTTTCTTCTTTCTGGGCAGTGCTCGTGATGGGCTTGGTGTGACTGGCAAGGTCATGAAGGGACTCAGACTGGGGAGCCGTGTATATGAAGGTATCTGTTGAAGGGACTATTTGTCTCCTTCAGGGTGGGCTCATTGTTTCATGGACCAGCAGTTTCTTTGGGTTCAATTCATGCCATTTAAAATCTCACTTAGATAGCAAGAAGGTCCTTGAAAATGCCCTTGGGAAACGGCGGGGGCTGGAGTGCAAGGGTATGTGCCAGCCATGCGTCAGGTCTGGGTCAGAAGGTCCTGTTCCCACACTGGCAAATTGTGGTGGGAGGGGGACAGCGTGGGTGGACATTGTGGTGGCTGTGGAAGTGTGAAAACAAATGCCCCTCCTCACTTGTTTGTGCTGCACGCAGCAGTCCAGTTCTGTGTTCATCCCTCTAGAACTGCAGGCTGGAAATTCTGGGAAAGAGGTTGGGATTAGGGACCTTCCAGGATCAGAGTTCACTTGCAGGGTGGGGGGCTGTTAGGTGTATCAGGAGAGAAGCAGTGTGTGCCAGCACCCCTCATCCTGCCCTGCCTCGTCTATACACATTGGCCCATGCAATTGGGAGTAAAAAGCCGGTTGTGGGCCTGGTGGTTTTCACATGGCTGACTCACACAGTCCCCAGGGACCACCTGGGTGGTTTGAGCGAGTCTGGTGGTTGGTGTAGGGGTACCCCTGGAGCACCCCAGTCAGGAATGAACCTCTCCTTGTCCCATCTACTCTTAACATCTGCCCCTCTTTTTTTTTTTTTTTTTTGCTAGTCCTGGGGCCTGAACCCGGGGCCTGGGTGCTGTCCCTGAGCCTTTTTGTGCTTAAGGCTAGCATTATACCCCTATGAACTACAGCACCACTTTTGGCTTTTTCTGAGTCACTTATTGTAGATGAGAGTCTCACAGACTTTCCTGCCTGGGCTGACTGAAATGTGATCCTCAGATCTCAGCCTCCTGAGAAGCTAAGATTACAGGCATTAGCCACTGTGGCCCAGCTTAACATCTGTATTTTTAGCTAACTTCACAGAACATGCCAACAGCACACAGTCTTTCTTTAAACAAAATCACTGTCCCCAAACACACCCACAAGCTCCAGTGTGTAGTTATTGAACATTTGGCATGGAAAGTGGTTGAAAGATTTTTATATAGCTTGGTTATACCCCAAACCTGAGTGAATAGATTTAAATGTGGCGATACATATTCTGCCCATCTCTTCCTCTGGACTCCCCTGGAAGCCACCAGGCCTTCCTATTCTTAGGAAGTTCTGTGTTTGTCCAGAACTAGGAAATCTAGGTTGGGCAGAGTGTCACAGAATACTGGCTAGAATAGGAATTGGTTTTACAAATTATGTTTTTGTGAAGTGTGTTTCAGTGAAATACATTGAGTATATTCACACCTAAGAATGGGTTTGGAGAGTCGTTTTTAACGTTCAGTGTGGCCTTTACCTCCTTGCCTTATTGGAATCGGCTCTGTTGGGGGTCCACACCTGCGCTTACCCCATGATACCATTCCCTCACACAGGGTGTCTCCTCCTGCTCTAGAGATGTCCACGATAGACGTTTTGTGGCAAATTGTTTTTAGTTTTATTTTTTGAGACAGAACTCTTGTATTCTTCTCTGGCTTTGCCTTCAGACTCCTGGGGTTAAATGATGTTCCTGCTTCCGCCTCTTGAATAAAGAGCTGGGATGGTAGACAGGAGCTATCTTGCCTGGCTCCTTTTAATCCTCACCCATGAATTTATTAATTAGTAGGTTTCAACAGGGCAGATCAGTACTGTACCTTTCTGTAGAAGCACTTGATCATGCATTGGCTCGTTTTATTTTTAGTAACCCTTGGCAGAGTGGTTGTCTCCCACGCAGAATTGGCAAAGGCACGTGGGTGGGGTCTTCACAGTCCACACCAGGCTGTGTTTACATAATGGGTTCTAGAAACAGGTGGAGATGTTCAGATGTAGGAGGGGCAGGCATCCCTCATCCAGTTGAAGAGTCTGCAGCCATGGGGAGGGGGTCCTTTAGTTAGGTTGGCTCAGGGTGGCTCTGTGGACTTGCATATTAGGTTGGTAACTGGGGTCTTGGACAAAAAGGATTCACTCTTGATTTGGGTAGCTGCTTCCTGGGGGGAGGAAGTATGGGTGCTTTTAAGGTTGACGGTGGGGGAGCAGTTGCAACCATGACCTGAACTGTTGTTGTCATGGCCCGGGTAACTGGCCAGGACTCCGTGTAGTGGGTTTACCTGTGAAGAAGCAAAAGACTGCTCAGGGAGAATGGTTCGTCTCTGGGGCCGAGTTGCTTCCTTTTTGGGTGGTTCTTGGACTCTCCAACAAAGAAATGACTTTATGATTTATGGTGTTTGTGAAGATGAGCATACCTATCTGTTTTCATACAGACACCTTAATAGAGATTAAGTACAGAATAAAGCAGAAGGCAAGAACAGAGGTATTCCCATAAGCAATATTGTAGTGTTAGGCAGTGTAATTATGTTTTGTACACTTCCCAATTAAGCAGTTATGCATTACTGGGAAAACTACCTTTAAGAGATTTAGAAATGCTTTATAATTTAGTAAATCAAACAAAAAAAAGATGTACAGTATTTCAGGCATAGGATCTATACGTGTTGCACCATAAAGTAATTCAATTCACAGTGATTTGCTGGAAATACACACGGTGACTTTGAAGTGAATTCACTTCTGAAAATTGCCTATCCAAAGGAAGATCTCACTTCAAATAGAATGGAGTGCTGAGCTCACAGAGAACCTAGGGCTGCAGGAAAGAGCCAGCAATTGCTCTGAACCTCTCAGCGACTCTGAGAGCAGAGGCTGGGATTTCTATGGTGGAGTCTCCGGGGCCTGGCCGAGACCACCCCATTGGCACTGTGCCCGTACAGGGTACTGGTGAGTTGAAAGTTTTTCTGGTGGTACCAGAGTTTAAACTTGGGGGTGGGAAGGAGATGTCTGCCAGGCCAGGCCTTCTACCATTTGAGCCATGTTTTCAGCCCAGGGTTAAGTTTTGTGAGCACTTGAGTTCTGAGGTGTGACTTAATATGTTTCTCCTTGCGGAGTAAAGGGAGTAAGGTATGGGGCCAGGGACACCGGGAAGCATGGATATGGACTGGTGGCCATGAGTTCCCACTTCTTCTTGGAAGGAGCTGCTGCTGCACTGCAAGGAAATTCCTGCTATTTTAAACACATGGGCGTGCCCTAGGAGAGACTAAGTCTGGGGTGGGCTCCACCTGTGTAGGTGAAGTTGTAGGAAAGGGGGCATCTTGGCAGTAGGGCCTCTGGCTTTGGGGAGGAGGAGAAGGTGATGGTATGCGAATCCCCATGGTTTGCTTGGAGTTGTTGAATGGATGGTTGTGGCATACTAGTTGAGCTTTAAGTGAGGAAAAGACAAGCTTGATTTTGGACTCATTGTGCTTAAGGTATCCTGCTGCAGACAGGTGGAATTTGAGTGTCCGGGGTGGAGGCACAGTTTAGAACCTCTGGGCTCTAGAGGTTGCCAGACTCTGCCCTTTGCTGCTGCATTTCTGCAAAGGCTGCTGGGATCAGAGAGGACATGAGGTGGTGGCAAGGGTGACCTGAGTGGCTGCCTTGTCGAGTTCTTGGAGCCATGGTTGAGAGACCTCAGTCATCTAGACACAGTTCTGCAGTGTCCAAGCTGGCAGGCAAACGCAAATTTGGGGTCTGAGGCTACTGGCTATGGGGGCTTTGCGGTGCTGTTCGGGCCTTTTGAGCTATTTCATCTTACAGATGGGGACCCTGAGAGCCAGAGAGGCATGAGTATAGGGTAAGTCATGTGGCTCAAGCTCATCTTCCTTCTCTCTTTTCTTGGGGAGATACTGGGGTTTGAACTCATAGCCTCATCCTTGCTAGGCTAGAGGCATACTGCTGAGCTGAGCCTGAGTGTTTTTAGGATAGGGTCTGGGCTTCCTGCCTGGGTGTGCTCCCTTGGGAGCAGCAGTGTGCCGGCCGTAGACTTCCTGTTGTAATTAGGATCTCAGAGAGTCGCAGTCTCTGGGACTTTTCTTCCCCGGCTATCCTGGCACCGTGGTCCTCCCAAGTCTCAGCTTTCCACATACCTTGAGATGACAGATGGGGAACATACTGTGCCCAGCTGTGAGCTGAAGGGCTTCTGTGAACTTTCTGCCTAGGTTTGCTCCTCCTATCCTCAGTACCCAAGCACGTAAGAGTCAGAGGCATGAAGCACCTCCCTGATGAGGAAGCCTGAGCTTCTAACTGGCCACCTGGGCGCGAACTCTCTTGGTACTGTGGAGAGTCGGGCTGACGGCCACTTATTCAGTGTCATTATTGCCCTCCGCTCCCACAGAAGACATCTACAGGTAGCAGCAAACCTTCCTGACACAGGAACCATCGGGATCTTGTCCTGGCCCCTTGACAAGTGACAGTGTAGAACCATTGGGATCTTGTCCTGGCCCCTTGACAAGTGACAGTGTAAACGTGGATGTTGGGCCTGTTTCCCCATCCACGTGGGGTTCTCTGCATGGAGGTATCCCCTGGCTTCCGCACCGTCAGGCAAGGAGTTGTTTGGCAAGGCTGACCCTTAGGGTTCCTCCGAGTGCTGCTCATTTGCTCCAGAAGGAGTGGGGTTGGATTCCTGAGTGGCGGAAGGGTGGTAATGGTTGTGGAAGGGTAGTCATGGCAGCCACGCAGAAGCCTAGGCGCTCCCAACTGGGCCGTGTCTGCCTGTCCTTCCTGCTTGATAACAGAGGCATGTCATTGAGCTTGGAGTCAGGCTGAAGGAGGTGTGATGGGCTCACCGTGGTGGAGAGAACTCAACTTAGGAGCAATTAAGGAAAGATGCTTGAGGGGAATTCGTTTCTCATTTCCTAGCCACTAAACTACCGGACGGAACTGAATGGTTTTCCCTGACAGAATCATTTGAAGTGAACTGCATTTCAGGGAAGACTTCAGTGTATTATTGGAATCCTTGCTTCTGATGCTGGGCCCTCTTCTAGGTGTTGATTTCCAGGAAGCCTGGGGTGGTGGGCATTGGGCCAGTCTGCCCTCTAGCTGGAAAGAATGTGTGGCACTCACAGTTTGCTGCATAGGGAGGTCACTTGTTCCTCTCTCTCTCTCTCTCTCTCTCTCTCTCTCTCTCTCTCTCTTTCCCTCCTTCCTTTCTCTCTCTCTTTTCTCTTTTCTTTCTTTCTGGAAAGGGACCATTTTTTTGGATCAGTCATGGGGCTTGAACTTTGGGCCTGGGCACTGTCCCTGAGCTCTTTACCCACCTGAGCCACAGCACTACTTCCCGTTTTCAGGTGGTTAATAGGAGATAAGAGTCTCATGGACGGGCTGGGAAGGTGGCTCAGTGGTAGAGCGCTTGCCTTGCATTCCTGAGGCCCTGGGTTCGATTCCCCAGCACCACATAAGCAAAAAGAAAAAAGCCGGAAGTGGTGCTGTGGCTCAAGTGGTAGAGCGCTAGCCTTGAGCTGAAGAGCTGAGGGATGGCGCCCAGGCCCAGAGTTCAGGCCCCTCGACTGGACCCCCCCCCCAAAAAAAAAAAAAAAAAAAAAAAGAGTCTCGTGGACTTTCCTTGCCTGGGCTGGCTTTGAACCACGATCCTCAGATCTCAGGCTCCTGAGTAGCTAGGATTACAGGCGTGAGCCACTGGTGCCCAGCTTCCGATATTATATAATAGTAAATCTCACCCTTCTCACATGGACTTCTGTACATTTTTCAAAGCCAGGTAACGATCACCTAGTTGCAGAACGAGTCCCAAATCCAGGGAAAATGCCCTAATCCACTTTGAATCCTCTTTGATTCTACCCCTCTGGCCACCACTGGACAAATTGATCCTTGGTAGTAGAACAAAGCCAGCCTCGGAAGTTAGTGGAGGTTGGTGCATGGGACTGTGCATGTCTACGGGACATTCTGGTCACAGCATATGGCCTTGCTGGGGTGATCTCCTACCCGTGCCTTCCCTGGGATGCTTGAAACTTTAACAATCTCGGCCCAGGCATGCGTGACAGGTCCGATCAAAAGATAGTTACTGCAGGGGCTGGGGGTTTAGCCCAGCAGAACGGCGCCCGCCTGGTGCGCGCAAGGCCCTGGGTTCGGTCCTCAGCCCTGGGGGGGTGGGGAGGGATAGTTACTGCAGTGTCTTGCCTTCCCCATTAAACTACTGGCCCTGGAAAGGCTTCTTCCTCCCCTCCCCCCATGTTCCTTCCCACCCCTACCTCAAAGGGTGAAAAGGGCCCGGCTCACACTTGCCTGCCTTGGTGCATTTAAGGCCACTGTCCCTGGGACCCCTGCACACAGCAGTTGCTTGCTCTCCCCACAGGGGCCTGCCAGCCACTCTTGGAAAGGACTAGAGAACAGGTGCCTGTTGTCTTGGCCGTGGCCAACTGGCTTCAGGTTCAGAAGGACTGCAAGTGACCCAGCGGGCACAGGCTGCTTCCCTGTGAGGGAAATGGCTTTGGAAGCAGGGGTCTTGGTGGGCAGACTGTTGGCATCTTCTTTCTGCTTTGGGGTTGCTGGTGGTTAGGTGGCCTTTGTCCCATTTATTTTCTTTTTTCTTTTAACTACAAATTTAAGTTGCTACATAAAAGTCACGTATAGAAGGGGGTACCATTTCATTCGTTGGGTAATGAACACATTTCTTTTTGGACACTGTCACCGCTTCACTCTCTCCAAGTTTCCCCCTCGTGGCCCTGCTCCACACATTGTTTAGTTCACTGCTGCATTTGTTCACCCCCTTGTCCCTCTATTTCAGTGCTCTCGCCCGAAGACAGATAAATGAACAAACAGTAAAAAAACAAAACAAAACACTCTTGTTTCCATTTCCTGGCTCATTTATTTCCTAAAGATAGAGACCTGTCAGGCTAGTGCCCTTCCTGATCTAGAAACAGTGGTTTATGGAAAATCCAGAGTAACTAGAGAACTTGCAGGTGGAGCAGATCAAATTCCCAGAAGGCTGCGCAGCAGTGGAGCACTTTGGTGAACCCCCTGGAGTCCAGTTTTGGGGTCCCACTGCCAGTTCCCACCTATCAAATAGGTAGGTCTGGACCCACTCTTTCTGGAGGAGGTATCTGAGGATCCCCTAGCAGCCGGCATAGGAAGCCCTGGGCCAGCTTAGCTCCCTGTTGCATTCTTGCTTGTTGTAGCTCTTTCTTTTGAGTTTTTATAGTGTTTTTATTTCCATTCTGTTAGGGGGATACTTTATGAAATGTTTTGGGACTCTTCAGGTGTTCCTTGGGAATGACTGTTAATTAACTCTTGGGATGTTACTAGAACTTTCCTTGAGCGGCTCATGATTGCTTCCTCCCTTTTGCCTCTTTATGGGATGGCACCTTGGGCAGTAGAGGTGAGAACTGTTCCCAGTCATCAAGCTGTATCCTGCGCCTTTGCCCTTGGAGATAAACCCTTTCATGTCTGTGACTACAGAAGTGACCTTGATTCCTGGCCTAAAATTAGTGTCTACATCCTTTGCTGCTTTGGGGTGGTCACATGTGAGCCACCATGCCAGGAGGGTGGAAGGCATGGGCATGTATGGACAGGATTTGGGGGTAGGGGCAGTTCCTTGTCTAAGCCAACTTGGGTTAGTAGCTGAAAGGTGAACAGCACTGCAGCATGTCCTAAAGGCTCCAGGGTGTGTGGGGCCAGGGCTGTTGGAAATGAGTGATGTGTTAAGGCCCTGAGCAAAAGCTTAAGGTGGGGCCACCAGTCCATGTTGTGGACGTTCTTCCACTGGGAACTATCAACTTTGCTCCAGCAATTCCTGTCTCCATCCTTGGTTGGCAGAAGTGGCTGCCAAAATGCTGGGATTGATTACTGGGATGCTTTGGTGTTTTATTTGAACATGAGAAGCACAAGGAGCTTCTGTAGCAGATGGATGTGTTTATTACCTTGACTGCGATGGCTTTGTGCTGGCTTTGTGCGTGTGGCTTTGTCTTTATATTATCATTTCTACCCCACGGAAGTTTCTCCAATAAAATAAGGTCCATCCATGGACCTCGCCAACCACCAGCAGCTGCTGTGCTGTGTCCACAGCAGAGCTCCAAGCACTGAAGGGATCAGGGCTCAGCAGCCAAGGACCTGGTGGCATTGTGTGTCAGGCACAGGATGCTCCCGGCTCTTCTCGCCTTGAGCTGCACTCCTGTTTCCAGCTTAGGGTGGGAAGTCTTCCTTGGGTGGATCCTAAACTCCCAGCTGACTTCATGGAGGGAAGGGAGTTGACAGCCACCCAGTTGTACTTGGCTCAGTTGTGCTCAGGTTCTGCTGGCCTAGGCCAGAAGTTTCCAGTGGAGAAAGAAAAGATTCTTGGGTGTAAATGATCAAATCCATGAAAGGAGCCTTTTCAGAAAGGCCTGCACCGTCATCTGAGGATATTCGATGTCATAGTAATAGCATCTATGTGTAAACTGAGTACCAGGAATGTGCCAGGCGTGGGAGACACCTGGTTCATAGATGAGAGCCTTTCTCTGAAATGCTTGCAACCGGAAGTATTTCAGATTTCAGAGTTGTGCAAACCTTAGAATGTTTTCACATACATAATGAGCTCTTGGTGATGGCACCCAGATCTAAATAAATTTGTGTTTTATGTATGTGCATCACCTGAAGTGGTTTTCTAGACTTTATTTTTTGAGGGGGCAATAAAGAGCTTTGAACTAAGGGCCTCCCACTTGCTTGCTTGGCCGACCATCGATACTATTGGGGCCATTCCTTCAGCCCTGCTTTTTGTTGGTTATTTTGAAGATGGAGTGTCTTGGATTTTCCTGCTGGGACTAGCTTTGAGCCTCAGTCCTCGGGATCTCAGCCTTGAGTGATGAGGATTATACAGGCAATTTGCTGCCAACACTAAGTTCATGATGTGGAATTTTCTCCTTGTGCTATCATGCCAGCACCCAGAAACGTTGCAATTTTTAAAAACATGTCAGGTTTTTAGACTAGAAGTGGTCAGTCTAATAATGTGCTATCTACCTCTTCATAGGTTGGAAACTTCAAAGCCCAGTGGACGTAGGGAAGAGTAGTAGTCTGCCAGGTAGGGGGAATCTCAGTGGGACATACGAACGAGTTCAGCTAATCAGCCAAGTGAAGAGATGCCTGTCACCTTCCTGTGGCTTCTCCCACCTGAGTCTCAAGGTCACACTGGGTGAAGATGTGAAACTGTTCTTGATAGCTGTTCTGGAGGTTAGGTCTAGCAGAAAATACGTATATTCATTTTACATGGATAGTGATATGCTGTGTGTATTTTTTTTTAACCTTTTGGTGCAGAGAAATTTTCTCTTTGGTTATGGTAATTATCCTTTTCCTGATATGTAAATTGATTACAGCAGCTTTTTCTAGTCTTGCGAGTTTGATTATCCACAAGCTTCTCCCCCCTCCCCGTTTAGACTTATTTTTAGCACAGTCCTTGAAACCTCAGTGTGAGACTGTCCATCTTTTCAGAGTTCTGACTGAAGGTCATTGTCATCAGCCCCATCAAACACAGCACAGCACCCTTGTGCTACACCAGGCCCAGGTTCTCATGGATGGTCCAGAAGCAGGAGCGTAAGCCAGCTTGACTAGAACCACCCGGAGCGGCAGGCTGCAGTGACTCTGGACTCCCATGGGAGTGGAGGAGAGGCCCCGTCATTGTCACTAGCCTGGACTTGGTTTCCTGCGGTATTTATTTGTCCAGGGTTTTGGGGTGCAGAGGTGGTCCCCCCTGGTTCTGTGTCCTGGGTGTGGTCTGCATCATGCAGCCTCTGTGCAACTCCGGATGTTTTCTGAATCTCGCCGCCCTAAGAATAAAGACATTTTGGTGTTTGATTTGATTTGTTTGCTGGAAGATTAGCACAAAAGCAGGAAGGAACAAGAATGAGCGGCGGAGGTGATTGCTCAAGGCTGCCAGGAGGTTATTTACAGATTTTTTTGCTGACAGTCCCTTGTTTAAAGGAATTCCCTGTGAGATTTATGAAGCCCTTCCAATTTATTGTCTTTCCAAGTAAGGTAAGCAAATAAATAGGTAATTCTATTTTATTTATAAACACAGCCAATGTAAGATTAAAATAAGAGGAAATGGGCTTCTTTTTTTTTTTTTTTTTTCCACCCAGTATGTTTCAGGAATTTGGAAAGC
Source organism: Dipodomys merriami (assembly GCF_024711535.1). NCBI lineage: Eukaryota > Metazoa > Chordata > Mammalia > Rodentia > Heteromyidae > Dipodomys > Dipodomys merriami. Next base: position 372,635 of record NW_027206424.1, on the reverse strand, counting down.
CTCTTGGAAAGGTTTTGTTTTTGTTTTTTGGCTCAAAATTTAAATGATAAAAGTCTGACCCTTGGGGCTGGGAAGGTGGCTCAGTGGTAGAGTGCTTGCCTTGCATGCCTGAGGCCCTGGGTTTGATTCCTCAGCACCACATAAGCAAAAAGAAAAAAGCCAGAAGTGGTGCTGTGGCTCAAGTGGTAGAGCACTAGCCTTGAGCTGAAGAGCAGAGGGACAGCGCCCAGGCCCAGAGTTCAAGCCCCATGACCGGACCCCCCCCAAAAAAAATAATCCAGGCCCACCATGCCTGAGGAGAACTGGAGAGGAAGAAGTCAGGGACATGGGCTGGGGCCTTGGATGGACTTTGAGCCTCAGATCATGGTTACCAAGGCCTCACACACCTCTTGGAAGCAAGAGAGTTTCTGCTCTACCCTTCTGGGTTTGCTTATTGTCTCTAGTGGCACATGTCACAGTCCTAAGACATACCCTTCTGAGCAAATTGTGCACGGTTGTCCTACAAGTAGCTTCTGTGGTTTTTTCATTATCTTTCCCTCTCCCCCTCCCCAGTTGGTACTGAGGCTTGAACTTATTGCCTAGCCACTGTCCCTTGGCTTTTTCCACTCTAGGATGGCACTTCCACTTGAACCACACCTCCACTTCAAGCTGTTAACTGGTTCATTGAAGAGTCAGTCCCATGGACCTTTTCTGCCTGGGCTGGCTTCAAATTATGATTCTCAGATTTCACTTTTCCTGAGTAGCTAAGGTTACAGGCATGAGCCACTGGTGCCTGGATCATTGCCTTTTCTTTTAAAACTTTTTATTCTGACTTGTTGGTACTTCTGATATCCTGGTGAATTGTGATTTCAGGGACCAGCATGTATGAAGATACAGGAGGAAAAATGTATATTTTTAGGTTAAAAGAGTAAGTAAGAATACAAGTCACTGTGTTAAAACAAGCCATTCCTCTCTCAGGTGTGATGTCAGTGATAAAGATTTGAACCGGGAAGAACAGGTGACCGAGAGCCCAATTTGAAATCTTCTGTCTGTGTCAAGGCCATGAGCCACAGCCTCAGGAAGGCTTCCTGTTACCCGCTGGGAGGATGTGTGCTCTGTCTTTGCCCTTACATGTCCTGTGCTCTCAGAGCTACTGGGGGGATTAACAGTGTTCTGGGAGGTGTCCTGTAACAGACTGCTAGGCCCAAGTACATCAGGCCCTGGCATGTGGTAGGTGCACAGCGCAGTGAAGTGAATTGCGTTCCCTGCAGGAGGAGTTGGCTGTAAGAGGCAGGCTGGGAACGTGTGGAGAGCAGAACTCTTGCAGGAATGGTCTCTGGCATGGCTGGGCACACAGAAGGGGGACCTTTCCTCACCTGGGGCTAATGGGTCATCAGACATGGGAAACGGGTCCACACTGTGCTGGGCAGTGTACTGCTGGCCAGACCAAGTCCTACCTCAAAGGAACTGATCACTCTAGTATCAGGCAGAGGGCCAGTGTGTCAGCCAGTGTGTGTATGGGGACTCCTAGGGGTCCCACTCATAAACCTTTTTGGTCAGGGAGGTCTCTTACAGGAGATAGGTACCAGGCTACACCCCCCTGTCTGCCCCCCCCCCAATCCTCAGCCACTGTCCAGACCTGAGAATCACCCAGGGAGCTTGGGAGAAGGCCAGCCCCACCCCCACTCCCACCCCCCACAGGTTGAGTCTGATCCGCGTTTCTCCCACCTTGGGTGGTTTAAGAAGCTCCAGGTGATTCTTCTAGTGGACAGCCAGCTGGAGGGCCACTGTCTAGCCTGCGGCCCTCAGCTGAAGCCACTCTCCCCTTTCCCCTGGGCCCGGAAGGCACAGGCCCAGAGAATCGGGAAAGCCGTAACTTCCTGCCCCTAGGCTGGGAGCAGTGGCAGAGAGCAGATCTGGGAGGCCCAACTCCTCCCAACACTGACACTACCAGAAGGACAGGTACACCCAGTGAGGCCTGGCAGGAGATGGTTGGAACTGCGCACTGAGCACACCGGGGAGGGTACAGTAGTCGTAGTAATGGAGTTAGCTCTATAGGACGAGGTGGCTGTGGGGTTGGGGTGGAGGGTTTGCTGGGCATAACCCTTTACCCCAGAGGTAAGGAAGGCAGGGGTCTCCTGCCCCTGTGAAGAAAGTCTGGGAGACACACCATCTTTCCTTAGGCACTGGGTAGCTGCAAGGAGAGAACTGTTGCCTAGGAAACCGAGTGCTGAACCCTGGCCTGGCCTGGGACCTTGTGGACCCTGGTGTGAGCCCCAGAGTGGAAGATGTGTGAGGCGGTTTGTGCATCCTAGGAAAAACCCAGCTCCTCACCGCGCCTTGAAGGAGCCCCTGGGTGGGAATCTGGCTTATAAAGATGGGGGGGGGGTGTCTATGGACTAGAGGAGGGAGGCAGGTTATGGGGGTGGGGTGGGGATAAAAGGACAGGGAAGACGCCACTAGGAGTTGTGTTCTAACAGCCATTGTGATTTTGAGAGAAGTTGGAGATAAGAGTGCTAGAGGTTTGGTCTCTGCCGGGTGCTCAGTCATTACTGTAGCAAGGAAGCGCCTTTCCTCTAGCTGGAGGAGTGAATGGGGTGCTGTCCTGTTGCTGCTTATGAGTGGGAAAAGATTTGTGAATCCAGACCTGGGTGTTGGGCTGCCCGGGGCCACTGTGTTTACTGAGCGAATGGGAGGGGGGGGTTCCAAGAGCTGCCCGCCGGGGGTTCAGCTGCAGCCAGGAGAGTGACGTCCACCTTCGTTTCCAGTCCCACTCCCCATCATATTGGGTCCCTTCTTTTAGCCTGTGCAGAAGTGATGATAAGCCTTGCTTTATTGGTGGAACATTGGGGTACAGGGCCTTCACTCAGTGGGCGCTAGCAGGAGATGGGACCAGTAGGATTGTGATCCCCTCCCAGGGATTTTCTTCTAGTCAACTCCAAGCTCAGCTAGAACCATGCTGTGACTGCCCGTCTTTCACTAGAGTGAGGGGCCAGGAAGCAGGGGGTCCGGCCTTCCTCACTGGGTAGTTCATAATTTCCTTGTACCTTATTGACCTCTGTTGAAAAGATCGCAGGTGGGATGGGGCTGGGTTCGCTTGAGAGCAAACCCAGGTTGAATCTGCCCTGCAGCCGACTGGTGACCGTGCTGGTGGGAGTGGCCGTTGGTCACAGGGGCTGCCTTGATTTCTGTGTCCTGGACTCGGGACTGTTTTGCAGTGTTGGCAGTTGTGCCTTCCGGTCGTGTGATTTGCAAGTTTTAATGTTTAGTCTTTACTTGCACTTTTAATCATACCTGCGGAAATCTTTACTATCTTCATGTGTGTTTCTTTTTGGAAGCAAACTTTAATCACTGCCCAGAAAACCCAAAAAACAACAGCACCCCACCAGAACTGCCCCAGGCAAGGGGACTTGTGTTCCCCAAAGCTCCCAGTGTGGAAAAAGAGATGGCACATTTCTGTTCCAGTGGAATTATTCAGCTTTGTGATAATTGATACAATTGTTCATGTGGGTTTATTCTATCCCAGGCAAAAATGTCATTTGAAAAGACCTGCCCTGTCTTAGATTTATAGTTTACAGTCTTGTTTAAAAGCATTCTAATGACAGTCTCTGAACAAAAGCTTGTTTTCAGATGAAGAAAACTAGGGGCTTTGTTTAAATAATTGCTCAGATACCCATCACTGGGACTAGCCCCGCCTGCATTCCATAACCTGGCCGCAGCATGATTGTGTTTCCTTGCCCCCAGATTTGTGTATGTCCAGTTAGATCAGTGCACACCTGGATATACTCCTATTTTGTTAGACTTTGTTCTGAGGTGTAAACTTGAGTACAGTATCAGTGGTGATGAATGGGAAAGGGGAGCAGGATCCACCTTGATCTGCTTCCTTCTCCCGCCATCTCCATTAGCTTCCTAAACATCCCGGTCATTTTAACAGCAATGTACTGCACCTATATTGATGGCTGGCACAGGTGCCCTGGGCAGGAACTGGAACTGGCTCTGTGTGTGTGTGCTGACCAGCTTGGTCTGTGGTACTGTTCCCTCCGCATACAGACACTTGCAGTTTGCTCCGAATTGAGGAGTCTCGAGCTCTCGTTGATGCACCAGTTACAGGCCAGGCAAGCCATTCCAGGGCTGACCGAGTTCAGATCCCAGGAACCCAAGAGCAAATCCTTGGAACTGAGTCAGCCACTGTGATTTTTTTTTTTCCCTTATGGTATCAGTGCTTGGTGGAAAGAGGTCACTTTTGAAGCAGTCATACAAGGTTTCTGTTTTTGGTTTTTTGGTGGTTTTTTCTTGTGTTTTTATTTTTTATTTTTGCATTATACTATTAAAATTCTTAGAGTGTTTGCTTGATTTGTGTTTATTGAAACTAAATTCATTAGGATGATGTGAAAATACTGCTTAACTATTTACCAAAGCAGATTCTTGTTTTTGATATTTTTGTGCATCATCTGTTCTCACTTGAATGTCGTGGAATTCGCTGGGAAAGTGTTATGCAGATGTACCCTCCCCCCCCCTTTTTTATGGCGTTTGTAAGATAATATATACAGAAGGTGCCTGGTTCCTCTGTCCTTTGAGCTGAATCTGTATGGAAGTAGCGCTGGCGCTCACAGTTCAGGGTTGGTATGGCAGGAGGCAGCTGTGGGCAGCTTGATCCTGTATCATCCTCTGATTGAGAGGCTGGCTAGAAATCCTCTCCCAGTGTGCTAGCTGTGTGACTGCCAATAAGTCACCCAACCCTTGAGAGTCTTTCAGTCTTTACCTATGAAATGGAGATTTCTGTGTCCCTTCAACATTCTTGGAAGACTCCAATGACAGTGCTGTCTTTTGTTGGTTGTCAACATTTTTACATCGTTGGGATCAAGTTAAATTGATCCCATGCTATATATAGCTTGACAGTTTGTTTTTTTCCCCCAAAAAGCATTCTAATTACAGTTTCTAAACAAAAGGTGTGATGATACCTGACCTGTGAATGCATTACGCAAACCACACTGTTGTAATTTGGCATTTTCCAACAAAAAGATAGTTGCTCAAGGTTTTAACTGGTCAGTGAAAGTCTAGTTGTGACTTGTCTTTAAAGTCAAGGCTGTGTGGCATCCGAAGAGTTAGTGTCTCTTTTCTGAGTTGGTTAGTGGTTGGATAATCTATGATGCTTGTGCTCTGAGTGCTATAATTGAGAGTAAGATGGGATCCAAGTGTGGAGAGGCCAGATGCCCACTAAAGCTCTGTGCTTCCTTCCACTTGTGGGAGTCCTGCTGGGAAGCCAGCACAGCCCGGCACAGGGCTGATTCTGTAAGTGGTGTCTGGATCGGAATGCGTGTCTGTGGAAGTGGTTAAAGAATGAGCATACTTTGCCTGGTTCTTCCCTGATCGGTTCATTGGATGAGTAAATCAGCTGAGAATACCTCGGAACTGGGCAGGGGGGGTAGCTCCTGGGTTCCTGTGCCCTGGGGACACTAACCAGGCTTTTTTGTGATACAGGAACTAACCTGGATTATGCACTTCTGCATCTTTAAAGAAGATAGTATCTAGCAGAACTAAACTTCACAGTCCCACTCAGTGCCGGCCCTGAGCACCTGTGGCCCTTTCACCTGTTCACTTGTATTAAGTCCCTGAGTCCTGTAGATTCCTTTTTTTTTTTTTTGGATTGGTCATGTGGTCTGAACTCTGGGCCTGGGCGCTGTCCCTCAGCTCTTCAGCTCAAGGCAAGTGCTCTGCCACTTGAGCCACAACACCACTTCCGGCTTTTTCTACTTATGTGGTACTGAGGAATCAAACCTAGGGCTTCGTGCATGCAAGGCAAGCACTCTACCACTGAGCCTCCTTTCTAGCCCCAGATTCCATTCTTTGGAATATGAACTTGCTCAACTGTGGAGAAGTTGAGAAGCAAATCTTGGGGTGACCTCGTGTGGTGTGTCAGCCTGGATATTCCTATCCCTCCTCCCCCCTTTCCCCTCCCCCCTGTTCTAATCTAAACCCTACATCTTACATCCTTCCATGAACACCCCAGTCAGACAGCAGGCTCAGACTTCACCTCCTCTGCTGTGTCTACCACCATGGTGAGGGCTTTCAATTTGGATGGGAAGCCATGTCCTCTCTGGGAGGGGAAGTCGGCCTCCTTGCTGGACTTGCTGATGTCCAGGATCTGCCTACATTGAAGGAGAGATAGAGGGTTCTGTCAGGGGTTAAAGTCTTGTGGCTCTTGTCTTGCAGCCCGACTCTTGAAATGTGCTTTTATCATAGCATCCTGCTGCCTGGGTGAGGCATCAGTAATGAAAATGGAACGGATGCTACATTGACCTTTCTGAGTATCTGTGCACTATATTTTAACTGGGAAGTTGCATGTATTTTCTACACTTAATGCCTTAAAAGCCTCTTGGGCAATAAGAGATGCTTGTAAGTACAGCCTGCGTGTGAACTGCTCTGGGCCTGCAAGTTCAGATGGAGAAGTCCCTCTTTTAGAGGACATAGCATTTATCGGCAGCCGTGTTAAAGTCACCTGGCATTTAAGTAGCAAGCTTCCAAATGGACTTGTAGAAATAGTGTTGTTCTTTGAGAGCTGTTGTGGCCAAAGGCTACTCTGCCCGGATGAAGCTTAGGGAGGGAGACTCGGAAATCCATGGCCTGCCCTTTCCCCAGTCACAAAGCCCTATGAACCTTCAAATTACAGATGGCATGGTCCTGGGATTTTCTTTGCATGGTGGCCCTTTTGTGTGTAGAGACCTATGTTTTATGGCTTGCATTAGCACCAACAATCCCCACCATACCCTGGTCCTCCTGTAGTTACAGATAATGATCGTGGAGGGGCATGATCTTTGCTAGCTTTGGTCAGGTGGGTTTTTGTGTTTCCCATTGCAGAGACAGGGTTGATGTGAATGGGTGGAGTGAAAGGTTCCCCAACTGAGGTGCGGTTCACCTTGGTATCGTTTTCAACTCCTGGCGATGAAAGTCAGAGGTTGATGTACTGTGAGTAGACTGCGCCCACCCAGCGTTCCTTCTCCAGCTAACTCTCTTCCCCATCCAGCTCTGCCTGGCATGCCTTTGCATCATAACCATTGCGTGGTGGCATTTCAGACCTCAGCCTCACCCAGAGTCCTCAGCAAGAGTCTCATTACCTGAGGTCGACTTGATGCTGGTTTTGTTGTTGTTGTTTTCCTTTGAGGAACTGTCCTGTGGTGGGCTGGGCTGGCACTGAGGCAGCATGAAGTGATGGCCTGGTCTACACGTACCAAGCAAGGAGCTATACCAGTTGCACATACATGTGTATCCACAGACAGAAGGTTCCCCAGGTCCCTTCCCACTTTACCCTCTTCTGCTCTACCTGCCCAATAGCCTCATACAAGCATCATTTTTTTTTTATTTTTCCAGCATGATTAGTGTTGCCTGCTCTAGCATTTTTATATAGTAAACATGCATTATTAATATGTGCAATATAGTATGTACATGTTATACCTAACGTGTCTTTTTGCCTAAAGCCTTTTTTCAGTTGGCACTACGACTTTCAGATTTGAAAACCTATTTTGGCCCATATAGGATGCTTGTTCTTTTTTATATCTCTGAGTAATACTCCACTGAATGAATTCACCACAGTCTCTTGAAGCATTCACTTGTTGGTGGATACCTGGATTGTTTCCAGCGTTTGGCTATTTCGTATGAAACTGCTACGAGCCCTTTGTTGTAGCTGCCTTTTTGTAGCGGTAAGCTTCGGGGGTAAATTCTGGGGATGGAATCTTGCTAGGTCATAGAGTAGGTGTATATTTAGTCTTACAAAGCAGTCGCAACCTTTTGTGCAACTACCAGTCACACATAGAAGTTGGCACTGTTTTTAAAATCACTTAGTAAAATGTTGACTTCTCCTTGGATGGATGTGTAGTGCAGTGGGAATAGTGTGCAAGGGTGCCCTTCCTCTTCCTTGATCCTTTGCTTACAGGCCCTGGGCGCTGGGGTCCCCACCAGAGGTGGGGTGTAGAGTAGCCCTGCCCTCTTTATTTAGATGGAGGGGGGACTGCTCCTTTTTCTTCTGGATTCTTTTTTGATAATTAATGATTCTTTCTCCTCTCTCTCTCTCTCTCTCTCTCTCTCTCAAACACACACACATACACACACTCACACACACATACACATTCTCTGTCTCTCTCTAGCTTTATTTCTCCTGTCCCCTCCTACCTCCTCCCACCAGAATCTGTGGCTTCCCTATTTAGAGTGAGGGTCCCATGGCCTCTGGTTCTATTTAATCTCTATGTCAGCCTTTTGGTATTCATGATTAATGGTTGATTTATTCAAGCCCGCTGATGACCACTTTTCTAGTTAGCTTCAGAAACGGGAGGACACTAGATCAGCCCTGGGACTTTGCTACCAGCCTGTCTAGGAGCTGTGGCTGTTACTTTTAGAGACATGTTTTATAGGGCTGCTAGAGTGTCCTTGTGGATTCCATTTTACTTATTTATAATCTTCCACTTTCAAGAAAGTGCTTTAAGGACTCAAAAAAATAGGATGCTGTGAGCCAGGATAGGATTGGGGTAAGGAAGGCTGAGCTGATGGCTCTTCTATGCAGTTACACCAACCACAAACTTTAGAAGAGCTGTAGTGAGCAGTGCGTGCTGGGTTCCATGAGGCGCCTGCTTGAGCAGATCCCAAACGAAATGCCATGGGTAATGCCTGTGTGGCATTCTGCCGCAGATTCCACGTCTCCATGCCATAGCTACCACTTGTGCCTGGGAGAAGCAAAGCATTAAAGGATGCTTTCAGGAGGCCATCCTGAGAGGGGTGTTCCTTGGGCTGTCATTTAAGTTGGGATAGATAGGAAGGACTTAAGACACCCTGAGGACCAGTTCAGTGGGTACAGGCCTCTATATCTTCTCAAATGCCAGTTGTCTGAGCTGTGGCTGCTTGGAAGGCTCACTTCACTGTCCCTGGACAGTGTCACTAGCCTGAGAAAAGACCACCATTCCACCTTAGAAATAAGTATTGGCCTATGTGTGGTAACTTCTGTACCATTGCGGGGTGGTGCCATCCCCCCCCCCCCCATCTCGTCCATCTCCATGCATGATCCATCCCTGTGCATGGTGCTGTGGTATTCACTGGAGCAGCCTGGTTGCAGTAGCTCAAGAACAGCATGCGGGCTCCCAAAGGAGGACGACTTCTGTAGGGTCTTGGTGAGGCAGCATCCCATCTGCTGTCCATAGAACACAGGGGCAGGTGCCTCACCTTACAGAACCTAGCCCTGCTGTTTATCTCTGTGTGTCCATGGCCTTCTGGCTGTGTTTCTGGATGTACCACATACATAGCAGGCTGTGGGATCTGGCCTCAAGGTTGGGGTTTTGTAGCCTGTCCCATCCAGGCCCTGGAAGTGGACTTTGTCACTCATTGAAGGGAAGTTGCCCAAAGAAGAGAGAAGTCTCCTTTTCACTGTTTTTCCACATACGGGATTTCTTTTAAGCTCCAGTGACTTGTGAGAATGCTGAATATCTTTCGAGTGGCATCCCTCTCCTGTGTCTGGGAGCAGTTAGTTCCAGTTCTGAGCTGCCCAGGAACTTGCCTGCTGTAGTACTAAGCAGTAGCCAGGGTTTCCTAACTTAGGGTCCCGGGCTCTGCTGTGGAGTGACCCTATCTGGTGCTCACCCAGCACCCAGTATGTGGATAGTCTGCTGTGGAGTGACCCCATCCAGCGCTCACCCAGCAATGTGTGTGTTGAATAGTCTCCCTGGCAGTGAGCGGAGTAGGTATCTGCTTTGGTTTGGGGCTAGGTTGCAGGGGTGGAGGGTGGAGGTGGTTCTTTGCTTAGTTTCTCAAACAATCCGCCCTGATCAGCCTCCAGCATGGAGTGAGTGGGGAGCTGACTTGCGTACACTGCGTACACTGCTTTCATCATGGGCTTTGGGTAAAAGACGAAGAGCTGTACCATGCCAGCAGTCTGTGACCTTCTGTGTTAGGCCAGACTTAAGAGCTCTCTGCCTTTGCTGTCATCTCTGCTGACTCCAGAGTATCAGATGTTGTTTCTTAGTTCCAAGGGATGGAAGAGTTCACATCCCTTCACTTTCTTCATTAGATTTGGACACATGATAGTGACCTGCTTGTCGCCTGTGCTTAACGGACTCAACTCATCTGGTGCAGTTTTCGTGCCCCAGTACTTACTACTAGCCCCGTTCTGGGGAGGCGATACTGAACCATGCTTCATCCAGCTGAAGCAGCAGTGGGAAGGCTCCTCATGTTGGTGGCCTGTGGAAGTGACCCTGTGCACCTCCCTATTAAAAGGGTGGAGAAGTAGACTTTGTCCTCTTCTGTTCCCCCAAACACTTGATGTCACCAGGGCTGGCTTTCCCTACGTAGAGAAGATGAGGAGGGCCGGACTGCATGAAGCTTATCTGTCTCTCTAAGCGTTTTAGAAGAAAGATATATCTGTGCTCTGAGTTTAAATATAGCTCAGTGTTTGCTGCTGAGATGGCGAATAAGCAATTGAATATGTAGGTCATTGACTTATGAGAATGAGTTCTGAGTTCTCCTTGCATCTGATTAACACTGCCTTACAATCGGGCCATTGGTGCTATGCCAGAATTGGTTTGCACAGGGTTCAGTGAGCTATCTGTGGGAGAAACTGGGAGAATTAGCAGAGGGTACCTTTGCCCCTTAAGGTGTGAGGAGCATGACTTGGTGTTGAGCTCTGAGAGAGCCTCCAACAGCAGCGCCGCCAGCATGCGGCCATGACCTGGGGAGAGACCGCCCCAGTAGGCACCGGGGAAGAGGAGCTGTCTGTCTGTCTGTCTGTCTGCAGGGCCTCCAGAGCAAGTCCACCTGAGGGGTGGGGGAAAGGGCACTGCTTAAACCGGAGTAAATGCCAGCAGTGTATTTTAATACATTCTTGATTCAGAACGCACTGTTTGGAATTGCATATTTAAAAGGAAAGTGCCACCCCCTTTTGAAGGTATGTGACATTTAAAAGATCTGTAGCAGAAGACTGGCTTGACAGCTTCGAATTATATTTGAGTTTTTCTTTTAAAAAAGAAAACGATTACTTCTATTTTAAATGTCATCACAAAGATATAAACATGTTTAATCAAATTATATATTTAATTTATGTAGAATGTAAGTTTATTCATGTGGAAGAGTTACTGTTTTACTGATGTGTTCTGTTGGTTTTTTGGTTGGCTTCCTTTTTTTTTTAACCTCAGCAGCTTTGAAGCTGAGTAGTGTTGATGGTTTGAAAGTGGTCTGGTTCCTGGAGTAAATAGCCATTTAAGGGTTTATAGAATCTGGAAAATAGTATTATTATTGAAATATTTTCCATCTATTCCTTACACATCATGGGGCCTTTGGGGGAAGGGAAGAGGTATTTTCATGATTGTTGCCAGGAGATAGGAAGGGTAAACTTGGGTTGGATGAATTGCAAGAAAGTGTAAGCCCGAAGACAGTGAAGCCGGGAATAGCTAGGACGCTTCTGTAATTTTCTTCTTTTGGATTCTTTGAATCAGCGGGGAGTTACTGGGAGTGGAGTGCTGGCAGGAAGTGTGCCAGCTCTCCTTAAAAGGGAGGCAGCCTGGACCCGGGGAACAGTCACAGAAAGACCTTTCGCCTGGTACAAAAGGTTGATGTGGAGTCTGAGGGCGTCAGCCAGCTCTTTGGGCTGCTGGAGAAGCAGCGGTGAACTTGTAGGTTTGCTCTGGGGCGTGCCAGCTTGACCCTGCAATCTGCTGTGAGACTCCAGCTCCAGAACTTTCTTTGAGTGAGCTAGGCATTGGATGCCAGCCAGCACAGCTTACAACTGTGTGTGGTGTATGACGGCCGAGAAGGTGGCGGGCGGTCTGGTCCCGCCTGCTGCTGCCTATAGTTTCGATTCAGCCAGGCTGGGTCAGGACCTGGAGCTCGCAGGCTCACATCCCCTTCACGTGGTCAGGGCCGTCCCCAACTGACACGTATGGTTATATATGGGATGATTGGCTTCAGAGACTTAGTTCCAAGAAAGTTCTGGAATTGGATTGTCCGCCCAGCACAGAGCTGCCCTGGGGCTGGCTCGCTCTCTCCTCTTTTTCTGGGCTGCTCTGCCAGGGCAGGCGCCCTCTGTCGGGTGTGGCCTGGAGAGCCCTAGGCAAGCTGGCAGTAGCCGGCAGACTGCAAGCCAGCTGGCCTTGCCTGCTCCCAGGAAAGCACTGACATTGCAGCAGCGTCTTTGCCAGCACTATCTAGTGGGAGAGGGTCAGAGTTCAGGAGCTGTGAGCTCTCTGGGGTCCAGAACCTACGCTGCCTGAGCAGTGCTCTTCTGCATGCCCCTTGTTAGGAACCCATCTGTTAAAGAAAGTTGCCCTATAGCCAGTCACTAGGAGCCAAATTACACAAACAAGTCCCCCCCGCCCCAACTGAAACCTAAAAGTTCACATCAGGAATAAGAGAAGAAAAGAAATACAACCAGATCTGAGATTCCCAGATAGCCTTTCCCTCCTTTCCCACTAACTTCTGCAAAACTAGTAAGAGTGCCTGGAAATGGACATTGACACAGCCAGATTTGCCCAGCGGAACAGAAGTTTTAGTACACAAGCAGGTGCTTGTATATATCACCCCGAGAGTCTCCCTGCTTTTTTTTCGTTCCCCCAATCCACAACCCCTTCAGGTGGCTAGGGCAGCCCCCCAGGCTAATACAGGGGACTGATTGGCTTCTAAGACCCAGCAGCCCAAAGAAAGTTCTAGAGTAGAGGTCGCATCACAGGTAGAAGCTATGTACTTTTGGCATGCTTTAGTGAGAATTGCAACTTCTGGAGCTCTTCAACATGGATGTTTGAGCTGTCTTTGAGTGTGTGTGCGCGTGCGTGCGTACGCCTGTTTGTATGTCTGTGTGCACATGTGCATACTGGTACTAGGGTTTGAACTAAGGCTTAGGTGGCTCTCTACCACTTGAGTCATACCTCCACTTCCCTTTTTTTGCTGGTATAATGGGAGATATGTATCACAGATTTTTCTGCCTGGGATGACTTTGAACCTTAATCCTTACTGAGTAGCTAGTATTACAGGCTTGAGCCACCAGCTCCTGGCTCTTCGAGTTTTGGGGACAAGGCCTTGTCCAGTATGCCAGGCTGATCTTGAACTTCTTAGCTCCTCCTGTCTCAGCCTCCCAAGTGCTGGTGTGTATAGTTTTCCAAATCAATAAAATGTAGTTGGGTAGCTAAGTGTATGCAGGTTAGTTCAGAACTCCCAGTATTCCAGACATAATACACATGAGTGGATAGGTAATTTTATACATACCATGTGTTCATCAAGGGCTCTGCAGTTTGATTTTGGCTGACTGGAGGCTGGCCCTGCCCCTGGGGTATAGGCTGTGCCCCTTTGGGAGTTGGTCTATGAGTGGACTGCCAAGTTTACTTGGTGCTTGGAATGGGTTTATAGCCTCAGTGAGCTACAGGCCAGTCTAACACTTGCATCATTTTCTTCACCTACCTTAGTTCCGGGGGGGGGGGGGGGGCGGATACTGCAGCCTGTCTTATCAGGGGCCATCACAATCCTGTGGTCTCAACTCACTGGGCTGAGCTGTTGGAGATTTACTGCCTGTTGTGAGTGTTGGTGATGGGATGATACTGTGCACTGGGGTTGGTTGGTAGTGTGTTAGGTGAGAAGTGCAAAAGACTCAAGTCAAGCTAGGCTTTCCTCATCAGTGATGGTTCTGGATACTGTAGCGAACTTCTGTGAACCTTTTGTTGCTTTCAGAGGAAACATAGTTTGGACCCATGAATTCACCTTCAGTTAGATCTTTAGGGGCATTACTGAGATCTGTTATTTGCAGAGTCTCTGTGCATGCTGGTCTCTACAGCGGACCGCATCTTGCACTTGTCTTTATTTTTCAAGTGTAACCTGGAAAGTGACATGGTTTCCACATTGCGAGTATAGAGGCTGCTCTGTCATGGAGGCCACACCAGAGAGGCGGGTTCTGAGCTGTGATTGGTACCTGGCCATGCTATTTGCTCAATATTCCACACCTGGCCTCTTCTTCAATGCTGTTGAAATCTAAAGCTGGTTACCCGTAAGTTTTTCAGAGATGATAGAATTCACTAGTCAATCCTCAAGTCATAGTGCTTTTCTGAGTGTTTTCTTGCTGTTCATTCTGCTTCATGGTCAAGAACTTGAGTAGAGCATGCTGAGAAATTCACCTTGTTGGATTCACCAGAGGTCTGCTAGGTCTGCCTGGAGGCCTGAGGAGGAAGGTTTCATTCGGTCTCCCAACCACTTTCTGTCAGTTGTTTGGCCACTGGAAGTCTGAGATTCCCAAGGGGAACTTTTGTGTGGTAACAGATTGAACTTGGTGTTCAATGAAGGAACACTTGGCTTTCTTGAAAGCCGGCTGAGGTAGTGCAGCTATTTTGGACTTGCCTCCTCTTGGTAGGGGTGGGGTTGCTGTGGTGCAGCAGGAAAGCAGGACGGGTGACCTCGCGCCATCCACCTTCTCATTCCCAGCCACAGCCCGCTCCTCCTAACCCGAGAGCCCACAGCGTCTATCTAGATTTCAGGAGGAGATGCTCTAATACATGAAAGGATGAAGAGATTTGATATAAATGATCAACTGTTCTGCTAAATATTTTTAAGTCCTCTTTTTAGAACGGAGAAATAACATTTTGGTTATATTCCATCTCCTATGCATGAATGTATGCATATATTTAAAAATGAAATTTACTGGGGGAGTATTTTTACTGTTTTGTATTCCGTATTCCAGTAGACCTATAGGTATTTTTTCCTGTCTTTAAATATTTTGTAATCCTTCACATCTATTGATATATCAGAATCACAATGTACTACAATCACTGTAACCCGGTACCTGTATAGCTAGCTCGGTGATGCATTGGGATGAAAATGCCCAGTTTCTTCCTTGTCCCTGAGGAAGGTTGGGCTATGCAGACTCCAGCACCCTACTCCAGCAGAGGGAGAGCAAGGCGCTTGCCCTGCGCTTGTGGACTCTTCCCTGCGCTCAGCCTCCTCCTTCATCTCTTCACTCTTCTGCGGAGCTGCTTTGCCCTTACGTTGGTGTAATGCTTCTGTCTGACCATGGTGTTGGTTTGGCTTCTCAACACCCAGAGGCCCACATCTGTGCTACCTGTCCTTGGTTGGCAGGGCTCAGAAAGCACCGCACTGCCTCCTCCCCCTGACCAGCAGAGCACACCAGGGGCACAGCTTCTGGTCAGGATGTCTGTCTGACTACCAGGAGCTGGACCCCAAGCTAATCTCCTAAACCTGTTTCTTCCGGGAGGTTCTCAACTATCTCACATGACCATATTGCTCCACAGCAGGTGGTTTTCTGTTTCAGGTTGTGTTTTTAACTAAAAAAACAAAAATGAGACACAGACACCAAGTGTCTCTAGAACATGGTCAGCAGTACAGTTTTGAGGTGGGCCTATTCTGGCTGGCCACTTGACACACTGTCCACTGTTCTCATCACCCTTCCTTCCCTTCCTTCCTTCCTTCCTTCCTTCCTTCCTTCCTTCCTTCCTTCCTTCCTTCCTTCCTTCCTTCCTTCTTTCCCTCCCTCTCCCCTTCCTTCCTTCCTTCCTTCCTTCCTTCCTTCCTTCCTTCCTTCCTTCCTTCTTCTGCCCATCCGCCCACCTGTCGGTTGTGGGGCTTGAACTCTGGGCCTAGGCGCCGTCCCTCAGCTATTAAGCTCAAGGCAAGCACTACCACTTGAGCCACAGTGCCACTTCCGGTTTCCCGGTGTTAATTGCAGATGAATCACACAGACTTTCTGGCCTGGGCTGGCTTTGAGCTGCAATCCTCAGATCTCAGCCTCCAGTAGTGTGAGCCACTGGGGCCTGGTTATCCTCATCTTTTCTAAGGGAAGTTCTTTCTTTTTCCTTTTCTTTTTCCCAAGGTTTGTACGTGGCCCTGTGTACCATCACTTACAACAAACCCTGGGGGTCCGGTCAGGACCCTGGGATCCCCGGTCAGATTGCACACAGTAGCTGCCCTTGCTTTCCCTGCCAGCTGGGCAGTTCTGGGTGTGGGAACACAGCTTGAGTTCACAAAATGACGTCGGTGTGTGGGCTGATGCTCAGGATATTTGCTTTCCCCCCTTTCCATAACTGCCCGACACCAGCTTTGATTGGCAGCACCTATTTATCGATTTGTTTTCCATGCTCCTTTCTCTGGTCACTACCAAACCTTCCCAGCTGCTGTTCCCATGCCCTCATTTGTATCTTCCTTCTGCAGTCACAAGGCCGAGGGGCGGGTGGTCCCGGGTCCCAGGCTGTTGAAGCTCGACCGGCTTCCCGGCATTGTCTCTGTCACCCAGCTCTCCTCCAGTCTGTTGGCTCTATGGTGTTAAAAAGTCTGAAACCCAAGGATAGGGCCAAGGAGCAGGCACATTAATTGGCTACATCTGAGACAACACTGGGACCATATCCCGTTCTATTTTCCTTCTGAAAGTGGCAGAGGTCCAAGACTTTCCTTACAGTTCTCCACGGACGTCTTTGTATCTGAAGACAAGCGTTCTCAAATCTTGGCTGTTGAGTCTTTTCACATTCTTAAAACCTAAAGCCCTCTGAGTGTATTTATTTAATAGTACTAAATTTCCATAAACATTTCTCCATGAAGACTGTGTGTGTAAAGTTTCTGCCCGGAGGACATTTTCCTTCTTGAAATTGAGACATTTGGACATCAGGAGTATAGTGAAGTGCCAACCTTAAGGTCTCTGCTCAAGTGGCCCAACTGTGGCTGTATTATAGGGGGGTGCAGAGAGAATTTGCTTTCCCTCCCCCCCTCAAGAAAGGATAATTGTTTCCAAGTTAATTAATATGGTTTATTCTTTACAAGGCAGTGGTGGGGAGAATGGCCTGCCAGTATGAGAGTGTCAGCATTCTAGATGGTACCATCTCAGTGTCTGGTCTTGTCCGATGGGTAGCAGCAGACACCATCAGGTCCCTGTTTTTCCCATGGGACCACTGCTTCCTGTCCAATGACCCTGGCCTCGGGCACCTTCTTAGAGCTGAGGGCAGGCACCTGACGCACAATAGGCTTTGCCATCTCAATGGCAGCCCTAGTGCCTGGTTAAAGGGCAGATTGTGTTCGTGTCCTGCTGATGGATACAGTGGGGTTAGATGAGAGAAACAGGAAGACTGCCACCCCTGTAGCTGCCATCTCTTGCACCCCATTTGCTCTGGGGTACCCCAGCAGCCCTGAGCATATACCTCCCTGCCTGCTTGGTGGCTCCTTGTGTCAGGGATGTACCTGGTGGGGGAGGGGGAGGTAAGGCCTTCCCAGTAGGCAAGGATCTCACTCAAGGCAGACACAGCCCTAAAGCAGGTATGTAGAGAGCTGTTGAGGGAAGTGGAAAGAAGAGACCTCTGGATCATACTCTTCTAGGGCTGCTGCTTGGCTGATTGAGTCTGTCTGTCCGTCCAGAGGGACTTCCAGCCTGCCGACACAGGCAGATTACTTTAGTGGCCAGGAATTTGGCATCCTGGTGACCCCTCTGCCTGAGGCCTTGGCCTGGCTGCTCTTCCAGTGAGTCAGGAGGACCTGTGGAGGGTTTGGGAGGAGGCCGGCTACCCCCTCTCCACACCCTCTTTCCCGGGAGTCGCCACAAGTCCCCTCTGCGGCCCCATCGCTGACACAGCCTGGGCTGTGGTGGATGTCGGCTGGCAGGTGAGGGAGGGCTGGTACTCTGATCTAGATGTGGCCGAAGGGGCAGTGGCCCACAGGGCGTTGGCTCAGCACTCGCGGGGCCCTGTGGGCCTGTGTGCTGAGTGCGCTCCCGAGGCCGGGACAGCCCTCCTGGGAGCACTGTGCACCGTGCCTCTCGGGCTTCCTTCAAGACCTGCCCACGGGGCTCAGGGCAGGCAGAATTTCCAAAGCTCAGTCAGTTTTGAGAAAGTCGACTTTATCCCCTGTGGACCTAGAATATTACTTTCTCATGCCTGCCTTAGGGAGAGAGCAAATCAAACTCCCAAGTGGAGCAGCCCTTCTAGGCAGGAGTCCTGAATCCTTAGTTCCTTTCCTGTGGAAGCCCAAGGGCCAGCAGCCCTCATCCAAGATGTTCCTGGGATGCCCTGCCTGCTGGTGTCCCTGCTTGTCACCCACTTTGGGCATGGCCCAGGCCAGAGAGGACCCTCAGCCAGAGGCAGCACAGGGAGCTTGCAGGTGGTGCGGGGGATGACGGGTGTTTTTGGCTGCACCTCCCCAGGCCTCGGGTGGGGCATGACCTTAGTAGCTAAGTCACCTCTGCGTCTCATTGTATACTCTCGGAAGTTCTTGGAGAAATCCTGCTAAGAAACGTTTCCCTGGCACAGCCTGCAAGTATCTTCTGAAACAAGCACTGGGAAATTTTTAGCTTTTCTGTAGCTGCAGTCTTCCTGAGTATTTCTTTCCACCTTCAAGTAACAATGTATCTAGCTTTCAAGATTGCCATATCTTCCAAGTGTTTTAATGTTTTTAATCCACTCCAAAAGCTGTTGCTGGTTGCTGGGCAGGCTCCGGGCTCTTCCAAATTTCCCATTTACGATTCAGTGGACTGTCACTGTTAACCTGTGAAGCCTTCTGCAAGGCAGAGCTGTCTGTTCCTGTGAATTTAACTGGAGTCTCTCAGATTAAAAGCTTGAACCCATACCATTCTGATCATAACCTGTTTCTGTATTGTCCCCAGACTTCTGTTTCAAAGCAAATAGTATTGTTACAGAATTGCTAAATTTAGACCCCCAAATCCTTTTCCTTCCTTCCTTCCAGAAAGGGTTAAAATTCCTGAACTAGGTAGATAATGTCCTTATGGTTTTGGTATTTGTACATACATAAGCCTGTTCATGTCTGCTTCATGTAGGCATAATAGAACAAGGAGAAGAAATAGAAATAAGGAAGCCCAGGGCAAATGGAGACAAGCACATTGAAGTTATGCAAATATGATATTGTTGTTAAATATTTCATTCCCTTTTGCGCAAGGAGTTTAAGAAGCAGACTGGGAGGTGGCAGTTAAGCTCGCGAGGCATTCCAGAAGACACCTGTATGAGATGGATAGGAGTCTGCTAGTCACGCTGCCTCAGTGGATGGATGTAGCTTGTGTCATTAGGCCCTTGGGACTACTAAAAGACTGTGTCCCTCCTGTCCTTGCACTTAAGAGGCTGGAATGTCGTCTCCACTTTCTCCTTAAAGTGGAAAGTTTGGGTTTTGAGCTGGTGTGGGGTTGCAGGGCAGTGAGTTGCTTTTTGACCATGTTGGCATAGTTATAGAAGCTACCCTCCACCCCAGTATGTAGCCAACCCTTGTATCCATGGACTCAGCAAACCTCTCATCGAAAACATTTGAAGAGCCAGGTGTGGTGGTGCACTCCTGTAATGCCAGCTAAGCAGGGGGCAAAGGACTGTGGTGGGGCATTCTGTAATCCAAGCAGGGCAGAAGACAAAAGAGGAAAGGCCTAAGATCCCTACCCGAGAAAGAAACCAAAGCAAAAGAAGTGCTGTATGTACACACACACACACACACTACACACACACACACACACACACACACAACACACGAAAAAACTGATGTGAAACCTTAGTACAGTGATGGTTTTGTGAGAACAAACCAGCTGTTTACATGGCACTTGTGTTGTATGAGGAACTAATCCAGAAACAAAAGTCTATGTGAGGGGCGGTGTAGGTTATGAGTCCCCTACCCCATGGCCCCACAGATACCTTGGCATGGTGGTTCTCTTGGTTCTAGTTGAAGAGTAGAAGCTGGTTGTCAGTCTCCAAACAGTGATGTCCACAAATACAGGGACATGGTTTTTCTTGGGGTGAGGGGGTATAGGGGGTGTAGGGGATCCTGTGATCCTTCTTTATGACTTCCTATGCCTTCACAGGGGATATCACTGGATTAGGTCCTGAGAGAATGTGCCCCCCCCCCCACACACACACACTCCCTGTTTGGTTTTGACATACGGTTTTGCTGTCTATCCAGTGCTAGCCCTCAAGTCTGTCCACGCCCAGATTAATCTCTGTCAGTCATCCCACCTCAACCTCTTCATTGCTGGGATTACAGGCATGCGTATGCATCATCATGTCTCTCCCTACCTCCCCTCTCTTCCCCCTACAACCCCTTCCTGGCTCTCCTCTCTCCTGCTGCCCCTCCCCCACTCTTATCCTGGATAGAGTGTTATACCACTTGAGCCACAACTTCACTTCCACTTTGGCTTTTTGGTAGTGGTTAATTGGAGATAAGATTCTTACAGACATATCCTACTCCATCTGGCACTGAACTAATATTCTCAGATCTTAGCCCCCTGACTAGCTAGGATTACTCATGTGGGCCACTAGTGCCAGGCTCTGATATTATTTTATTTATTATTGTTATTTTGGCCAGTCCTTGGGCTTGAACCTTAGGGCCTGGGCACTGTACCTGAGCTTCTGTTGCTCAAGGCTAGCACTCTACCACTTGAGCCACAGTACCACTTCTGGTCTTTTCTGTGTATGTAGTACTAGGAATGGAATCCAGGGCTCTAAGCTAAGCCACATAATAAAAGTTGGACTGTACAACTCTTACCATTTTAAATGAGGAAATTATAGCTTCTTAAAAATTGAAGAATAACTGGGACTTTCTTGATGACAGTCTGGGGCTTACAGTCAGGGCCTGGGCGCTGTCCCTGACTTAGGTTCAGGGCTAGCACTCTATCACTTGGGCCACCAGTGCCTGGTACAGGTGATTTTGTTTTTCTTTCTTTCTTTTTTTTTTTTTTTGTATGTTAATCAGGCATTTGAGCCTAAGTCTGGGTGAGAAGCAACCGTTTATATCTGTAATACAGTCCTCCCCTTCTCCCATGGCGTATCCTTCTAAGTGGGCTGTCCCGTTACATAGCCACCCCAGTGGTGAAGTTCCATCTTCAGGGAAAAGCCATAGTCATGACATATTTGCTGGCCAGATGTTTGTCCTTTTCAATCAGCCAGTGTTGACTTGGCTTTCCTTCCCTTCTATGCCTCTGTGTGGATGGGATGCCAGTCAGATGACCTAACCGGTACCATCTATTTGCCCTCATCCGTGTATGGTAAAATAAACGTGAGTGCTATTTAATGCATCCCTCGTTTCATATTGCATTTGCCAGGAAAGTGTGATTTTTATTGAACATTAGGATTGAATTCTTAACTGAGTAATCAATGTCAGTAGTAAGCTAAAATGCTTCTATTAATGGACAACTGCAAACGTTCGTCAGCCTCACAGAAGATTAACAGTTGTCAGCACTTATGAACCATGGACTTTCCACATTGCGCTTTGTCATTTCATATTTCTCCCCGCACTCTTGGCTTGGAGGCATTGGCTGTTTGGCCCCTTGTGCGCTGCGTCACATGTCATTTTCATGGGGATGGCACGGTGGCAGCACCTTCTGGTTTTGCACACTTGGCTTCATGTCAGAATGGATGAAAAGGGTTCGTTTGTTCTGCTGCTTTACTGTTTAATTTGATCTGGTATGGACTCCAGCAAGACAAATAGTATTTTTAATGAAACCATTTAATAACCTCTGGTAGCTTGGAGTCAAAGGCATTGGAAAAATGCAATTAACAGTTGGCTAGTTATAAACAAAATCATGGCTTCAACCTGACTGATTCAATTCCATTTTCTTTCAGAATTTCTTCACCTTAAATTGTTGTGAACCAATGAAGCTATATTCCCTTAAAGAGACGGACAACCCATCGCGTGAACTATAGAGTTTGTGGACACATTTATCTTGGTGAGTTATTGTAAAATATCTCCAGGTAAAACTTGGCGTTTCTCAGATCCCCTTCGGAACAGGATTTCAATTAGTTTGATGACCGTGGAACCCGGGCAGTCTCTGGTTGTTTCACAGGGAGGTCTAATAGCAGGATCCTATTGATTGCCTTTCAATTAATTGCATCTAGTATTTTCATTTATCAAAAGCAAAATACATGTAATGAACTCTGAAGCAATCCAGTTCAGTGGAAAGTGATTCTTGCTGCTGCTGGAGAGATAAGTCAATGGAAATTATACTGCAAGGAAACTCAAGGCAGGATGGAAATAATGTTAGAGCCTCTCGACGTATTAATTAAAAGAAATAAAAATGAATTAGGGAGATGGTCTCATGCCACCTCCATCACTTGTAAAATGGTAGATGGATGTTTTTAGAAAGAAAGCAGCTTGCTGGTGATTCTCGATTTCCAGCCTCTGGATGTCTTTGTATGGCTAACAATTTTTTCCCCCTGGGGGAGTGGATTGAGCGTGCGGTGGGGTGGAGTAGAGCATTGGGTTCTGTCTGTACTTGTTTGGAGATAGGTGGAGAGCATATTGATTTGGTTATTGTTCAGTCTTGTACCCACAGCAAGGTTTGGGGCTCTGGTTTACTTCCAACATGCCTTTAGCTATTTTGCACAGAATGTGGATCTTCTTCAAAAAAAGTTTCGTATCAATTTCTTTGATAAGATTGATTTTTATACTCCTTAAAAAAAATTTCTTCTTGAACTACCAATGTCCTTCAAAAACAAAAAGACAAGTATGAGCTCAGTGTCCTTTCTATCTAACCCAATAGGGACAAGCTTTGTTTAGGAGGAAGGTCAAGGTCACCATTGTAACCTTGGAGCCCCAAGGGATGACCCTGGGGAGAGGTCCAAGCTATACCTGAACGCAACCAAGTGGGCTTCGGATTGGGTGTCTCCCTCCCTTCCTTGGGAAACTGCTCACTGGTGTAGCCATGCAGCTGCCTGGGACCTACATCTTGGTGAAACGGGTAGGTGGGCTAAGGTCACTCCCACACTCTTTCCTGCTTGTGCACAGATGTGCACACACACACACACACACACTCCAACATCTTAAGATTATACTTGATTTAGACACTCGGAACATGGTGTTCATACCCATCCAGTTACCTCTCTCAGAAGAGGCCTTGGTATGGATCTTTGCAGGGGTACATGAGCTGCCAGAGGAAACTTCTTTGAGAGGAACATTAAGTTGTGGCCATTGCTCTTGGCTTTCGGCCTTTCAAGCCGAGGCTTTTCTCTCTTCTGGTTCTTAGCCATATAGTGTCTGTGTACTCGAATCTGTGTAGAGTTCTCAAGCTGTCTCCGTCACTGTGTAGTTAGAACGGTACAGTGTTAGTCTCTGTTGAATGCTGGACTAAATGAGGTTTCCACAGGGGGCCAGCTCTGTGACCTGGTCGTGTCTACTGCCTTCTGAAGTCTTCCATTTGTAAGACCTAGGTCCCACCTGCCTCTGGAAAGCGAACATTTCAGGGCACTTGATGTTTCCCACCCTCATGGGAGTGGAAAGCCTTTCCTTTGCAGATGAGATGCGGTCTAAGGGTGAAATGGATGTTTTTAACGGCATTCTCATTTGACCCACCTAATAATGAGACCACTCAAAGACTCAATTTAGTGTTGATCTCCATCTCCAAGTAACACTTAACATTCTACATATGCATTCAAGTGTCAGAAGGAAATCTCGGCACACTTCCTGTGAACATTGCTTCCTGGGCACCATGTGTATCCCGACATTGTCCTTTTACGGTGCTTCCTAGTGTCTGCGCTTTTGGTACTCTGTTGAGTCAGAGTTTTGTATAACACTTCAGAGATGAAGTGACTGCAGCACTGGAGTTGGCCATCACTGTGGCATGGGCAGTGCTGTGATGATGACTTGTGAAGTCCGCAGTACGCATTGGCTGCTAACCAGCTCCAGCGCTAACCTTTCCCCACTGCTCTCTTAAACTTTGCTCTTAAACTTCTCATGTCCAGTGCTGTGTTCATCACTTACTTTTATCATTGCTGTGCCCTGATACCTAATACCTAATAAATAGAACTCAAGGGAGGCTGAGCTTATTTTAGCACCTGCTTCTAGAAATTTCTATCCTTAGTCTTTGGCTCTGTGGATCCTGGCCTCTGGTGGAGCAGAATACCATAGCTGGAAGCATGTGGCAGAGGCCACTCATCTTGTGACTACCGGAAGCAGAGAGAAGCCTAGGACAAAAATAAGCGCCCCCCTCAACCCTCTGTAGCAAACCCCTTACAGATGTGTTCTACTTCTCAGACTCACTCCCCAAAATCACACCAGCAGGCCACCAACACGTGAGGACACTTCTGCCCATAATGAGGCTGTCTGCAGCAGCCACTCCCAAAAGCCTGGCCTGCTGTCCATAAATCAGAGCAACTTAGACACATTGATTATGGCCAGAGTAAGAAGTACATGTTCCTTTCAACCAGGAAGTTCACCTGTTGGCATCTCTGGTCTAGACTGACCTTTGTTGGAGCCTCTCACTTGCTAGTCAAGTGCCGGAACACTTGAGCCATGCCCCAATCCTTTTTATTTTTCTTTGCTTTTAGATAGAGTCTCAGAATCACTTTTCCTGGATTGGGCATCTGCCACAGTGCTCCTTTGCCTCAGGGTAGCTGGGATTACAGTTGTACACCACTATTCCAGGCCCTTGATACATCTTTCTTTTCTTTTCTTTTTTTAATGTGGGTAGGAAAGGAAATTGAAAAGCCTACAATTCCATCATAGCTATGGCCGCCAAGTGGCACTAAAGTCATTTATATGGCATTTTTTGTCACAGTATTTTTAAGCATATCCTAATGTAAATAGTATGTTCATATTATAACAGACTTGATAGCTTGATTTGTGGGCCTTGTAAAAAGTTATACAAAATCAGTACCCATTTCAGTTTTCTCCTAAGAAATTATCATTAATAAAATTATCATTAATAAAATTATCATTAATAAAAATGATAATTACAAGCTGGGTGTCTGGCTCACTCCTGTAATCCTAGCTACCCAGGAGGCTGAGATCTGAGGATGGAAGGTCAAAGTAAGCCAGGGCAGGAAAGTCCATGAGACTCTTTATCTCCAATTAACCACCAGAAAACTGGAAGTGGCACTATATGAGTCAAGGTGGTGGAGCGCTCTTTCTTGAGCTGAAGAGCTCAAGGATATCACCCAGGCCCCGAGTTCAAGCCCCACAACCAACAAAAGAAAATAAATGATATGCAGACTATAGATGAGTTGCATTTTGTTGGGCTCCCCCAGCTCCCGTCTCCTCGGCTCCTCCTCGGTGTTGTGATCCTGTACCAGTTTTAGGCAAGAGGTACAACTAGTGATGTTGTAAACCACAAACCAGAGGAAGATGTGCAGGGCTTTTCATCTTGGAGACTAAATGAGGGTAGCTAGGAGGCTGGGATGGGCTCCGTGAGCTCCCAGAGGCTCTGGACAATTCTCTGCAGAGAGGAGGGGATCCTTAGCCAGAACACTTGGTTTTTGTTCTGTGTTTTCAGAATCGAAGCATGTAGGAGCCACTCTCGGCCTCCCCTGGGTAAATGCCAGGTGTTGGTGTGGTCTTCGTGTCTTCAAAATCTGAGTCTGGCTCTCAGGATGAGAGTAATCATCCCGTCTTGTTTTTAGAGCCAGGACTGGGCAGAGTCAAGTCGAGCCCCAGGCTTCTCTTGGTGGGTTTGGTTTCCTGCTATATTAATGGTGTTCTCGACTTCCACCCACCAGGGCTGCTGGTTCTAATCCAAGCTGGGTGGAACAGAACAAAACAGAAGGTCTTGGTTTCACTGTCCCTCATGTAACAGAATCCTCCAACCCACATTAGCTTCCCTGCCAGGATGGAGCTCCAGCTGCTCCTGCTGCAGAGCTTCTGGGGAAGGCTACAGTTAAGCTTAAGCAGGCTAGGGCAACCCTTTCTCCGGGTGGCTGACCCCCAGTCTCATCATGGGAGCGCACAGTTTAGGCACAGTGCTGGAAGGTGTAGGTGCATGGCCTTCCTCCCTTTGTGAGAGTCCTCATGACCAGGTCAAGAACCCCATTTTATCTGTGAAGAGCCCGACACTGCCTATATCAGCATGGAGCGCCTTCCTGCACACCTGAGGTCACCCTGAACTCCGCCTTCCCACACCCCCTGTTGGTGGGAACCTTTATAGACCCACACAGGTATTACTGGCTTTGTCCATGTCATGGAAATCACTTTGTTATTGATGATGACTTCTTGCGGTATTTGCTATTCATGGAAGCTCATTCCTCGGTTTATAATGGCACTAAGCTCCTGCCAAATCTAGTTAGGGTTACCACATGGTCTGTGATGATAAGGGATAGCCTTGGATTGTTTGTTGTCCACGCAGAGGTGGCTATGTGTGGTTTTGTGCAGGGAAGACTTTTGTCTGCCCCTCCCTGAGCAAACTTGAGAGAGGACTTGGGTCTGGCCCAAGGCCCCCACAGTTGACTGAGTATACCACCCCCATTCTGTGGGGAAACTGGGTACCAATGTCAGTGATCAGCTTCTCTCCTTTACCCGGCCCTGTCCCTTACCCCAGGCTTGGAGCTTGGTCCTTCTGCTAAGAGAGGAGAAGAATGGGAAGAAATTGGTGTGACCGAAAAGGCCTGACTATTGGAGGAAATGGCATTTTGGGTTTAGTATCAAGTTGGGGGTGGAGCTACAGGTGTAGCTGTGGAAATGAAGAGGTGGGGAAATGGGGCTTTGATGTGTCTAATCAGCTGGTACTGTCTGCAACCAGGGGTATTCTTGCATTGCCATCTCTGCTTTATGGCTCCTGGAGTGCACAAGGTATGGAGCGTCTTCTATTTGTCCGTGGCTGGGTTTGGTGGTTTCAGTGGGTTTTTCGGGAGGAACACACCACCCACCTCCTCAGTTGAGAGAGCTGAACTTGAAGCAGCTCCCCTAGACACAGATGCTAAGGAAAGCCTACCCATGGCCCGAGCCCCTGCTAGGACCTGCCTTTGAGCAGCCCACGGCCTGGTGGGGGGCAGGATTTTTATTTTATTTTACTTTTGTACCATTGCCTAGTCTTGATTTTCACCTTTGTTTAAGAAGCGGAGAGTTAAATGCATTTTTATTTATTTATTTTTGTAGCGTAGCTCTCTAAGAAGTAGCAGAGAATTCTATGTTCCTCTGGGAGCTGGTTCCCAGGTCTAGGGCAGGAAGCATTGTTGCCCATGGCTTTCTCCTACTGGAATCCATCTAGCACCAATGGGATGCATTTGCTTTTCTTACTGATTGATTCTCTTATTTCTGGCAAGCAGGGCAACTCCCACCTGGTTCTAGACTGTTACAAGTAACGTCTTCGTGGTTAACTGAATGCTTTTGCCATTCATTCTTTCTACATACCAATTAAGATAATTCCCCTAGACTTGTACCTGTTAGGACTAAATAGCAGGTTTTAAAAGAAAATACTGCGGAGTTCACTGGTTTTTGTGTGTGGGCACCTGGGTAGTTCATGAGACTGTGCTCCCTGAGTACAGAGGTGAAAACCAGACTTGTTTCTGCATTTATCCTGAGAAGCAGCCAGGACAGTGAGTGACATTTATGCATATTTCATAATGTGGCTTCTTTAGGCACACAAAGCAAACAAATCAATTTCTCAGCAGTATACTGTTTAAAAGAAACAGCAACAACCTGTGGGATAAGTTGCAGAAGCTGTTAAAATTAATTATATGTGCAAAAAAGATAGAACATAAGGGAAAAATGATGTTAATGTGCAAGGGTAAGAAAACAACCCGCAGATGAATAGCAGTTCAGAGCATCTGATTACAGGCTTTCATTTCCATTTCTCCGTCAGTGTGAACTCACCCACAGCAATGCCTCTGCACAGTGTCTTCCCCTTCCTACTCTGTCTCCATCTTTGTTCCAGGCTGATAGTTCCATATCCAGTGAGCCTCCAGTCCCATCCACTTCAGAGACCGCCTCGGTTGCTCAGAACAATATTGTAGTGCTGTGTTTTAGTATCGATTGGTGGCCAGCAAGATTGGGTGGCCGAGGCATCTGCTTCCTGTGCCTTGCAACCACACCATTTCTGTGGTTAGATGGAATCTGTTGTCTTGAGCAGTGTCATCTCCACCTTTGGAAGATGGAACTGAGTCACCGGGCAGACAGTCTAGGACATGGGTAAAGGTGGATCTGCTTAGACAAGGCCTTTCAGATCCTTGGCCCTTCCCAGGAGGAAACCTGGGACCTCTGGAAAATAAGCTTGGGAGGGAGGAACAGGTGGTGTTGGCAGCTCCTGGGCTGACCTTCCTGGGCATCATGCTTCTTTACCTGTGCGCCCTACCTGTCTTCCTCACACAGTTGTGCCCTTACTCTCTGAGCGGAGGGTGGTTGGTTGTCTGGAGTGAGCCTCAAGCCACTGCTGGCCTAGCAACTGAGGACTTCTGTCTTTGAGGACTGGGTCTCTTTCTGTGCCTTTTGACTCCTAGCAGGTGAAATTTTTTAAAAAGCAAGCTGGGTGCCAGTGGCTCACACCTGTATCCTAGCTTCTCAGGAGGCTGATATCTGAGGGTCGCGGTTCAAAGTCAGCGTGGGCAGGAAAGTTCATGAGACTCTTATCTACAATTAATCACCAGAAAACTGGAAGTGGCGCCGTGGCTCAAGTGGTAGAGAGCTCTTCTTTGAGTTGAAGAGCTGCTGAGGGACAGGGACAGTGCCCCGGGCCTAGAGTTCAAGCCCCATGATTGACCAAAAAGAAAAAAGAAGTAAAAATATAGGAAATGAACTTAAGTTAAAAGTTAAAGTTTTGACTACAAACATAACCTTCCAGAGTGGTTTCTGCAAGCTCTCTGATGCAGAATGATACATTTCATTTATTATTCTCCCTGAACTTCTGAGTCTAACCTGCATAGTATAGATGTTCTTGAAGGCTTTTGGGTTTATTTTTAATTGTTGTTTTGAGAAAGGGCTTGTATTGTAGGCTGGCCTTAACTCTAGATCTTCCTTTCTCTGCTCAGCCTCTGAAGGCTGGGATTTACATGTGTGCGCCGCCATGCCTGCTGCCCCACAATGTATTTTGAATAAATAAATCAGACTGCAGCTGGGCTGGAAGGTATATAGTAGGCTGGATCCGTGCAGGAACCCTGCAAAGCATCTGTCTGGAAGGACAGATTGCTGTATGTTAGCCGTGAGAGTTTTCTGGAAACAGAAGGCAAACCAGCATGCTACACTGCCTGTTCAGGGGAGTATAAATGTTCTGAAATGATGCGGCCATGTTCTTGAGCTTTCTACTCCAGGAAAACAAACACGCCTGCCCCGCCTGTGTCCTGACAGGCAGTTGGGGAAGGGGGAAGTCAGCCTTCTGTAGGTGAGGGGCTGCGCTCTCCTTTTATCTGGAGATGCTATGAATGTCTGCATGAATGGAAGGAGCTGCGAGCTTGAAGACAGCTGGAAGGCCCAACGGATGAAGTCCTCCATCTCTTGGGAGCAAAGCTCAGATGACTCGGTTTCAAATTCCTTCAAATGGGCTGGCTCTTGGGTCTTAGAAGTCAGTATTTGTGTGTGTGTGTGTGTGTGTGTTGGGGGAGGGACTCCCGTGTGTGCGTGCGTGCGTGCATGCGTGTGTGTGTGTGTGTGTGTGTGTGTGTGTGTTCCCTCTGTTGGTTCCAAACCTTCTCTAGGATGAGAATACAGGATTTCTGGCTTCTCATAATTCAATTGCAGCTCAGTGCTGTTGGCTAATTCCAACATTAGATGACCTCTAAACCACAGCCCTCATTGCTGCTTCCTGTAGGAATGAGCGTCCATATTGATTTGTCCTCTGATCTTCCCCGGGGCTTAAGGGCCGCACTGTGAGGCCTGATGACAGCCACAAAGCTTATATGCAGCTTTGGACCCGGTCAGGAGACAGCTCTGTTCTTATGCGTGGACTTGGTATAGGGTGGAGGGCAGTGTCCTGCTGGCATGTCTGGGACCCTGCAGCTGGCCGTGGCTGCCTGATGACATTGACCTTGGGACTCCCAGGTCCCACAAAGCCTGCTGCTCAGATTCACTTCTTTCCTTCCTAATGAGGTTGATGGAAACACTCAATTTCAGAGTTGTCAGGATTCCATGAAACAGTATTGAAGATGGCTTAGCAGGTACTTCATACACTGAAGGGCTTAGGAAAGGAAGACTGCTCATCAGCATCCTTACCCTCATCCATAGCAGATGAAGTAGGACACAGCTACAGGCTCAACGTGGGACCTGCCCCAGCTGGGGGAAGACGTCCCGGGATAGTCTTCCCACTGGAAGGCCTCTGAGCTGGCTGTGAGCACTCGGTCATACATGCATGCATAGAACCGTTGTAAAGACCCTGGGACTTGGGGAGGTGGTGTATATCCCCTTTCCCATCAGTCTGGTAACCAGCTATTTAGCATTTCCCTGTGTCAGATTCCAGTTCCCTCCCTCCCTTCCTCTTTTTCTCTCCTTCCTTCCTCTTTGCCCTCCTCTTCTCCTTCCACTCTCTCTACACTCTCCTCCACACCACACCCCCCATTCCAGCTTGGATGCTTTTTAAAAATCTTACTCAGACTGGTTTCAAACCATGATCCTCACATCTCAGCCTCCTGAGGAGGATTCCAGGCATGAGCCACTGGTATACCTGGCTTTCTCACTCTTGTGAGGATGTGCTGATTCGTGCTAGCACAGAGGTGATGAGGTAGAGCCACTAGTGCAGTTCTGTATTCCAGTGACAGGTGTGTGGTATTCTGGACACCTGTTTAGTAAAGAGCCCCTTTCTCTGGGGACATGTCTCCACTTTCCAGTGAAACTGAGTCTTCTGCACTTTTGCCTGAACATTAAGCAAAGAGCCTGTCTATGTTGGGTGGCTGTAACAGTGCTGCAGACTGGGTGACTTATAAAGAAAGGGGATTTGTTTCTTACAGAAGTTCAGTAATCAAGGTGTCTGCATCAGATGAAGACCTTGTGCATCATAATGTGATAGAGGTCGTCACTGGATGAAAGAAGATGAGATAGCCAAATTTAGTCTGACTCTGTTTGCTCCCTAAAAGCTGTACCACCAGTACCATCCCTGTCTTAAGCTTGGGAGTTAGGTCTCCCATACTCCAACAGTAAGGACACCCAACGAGACCTAAGGCCAGAGTAGCCCTTGTTTTCCTCCAGCTGTGGGGAGAACTCACCATCAGCCTTTATTCCGTGAGCCACGCCTGAAGAAGCGATGAACCCGACCACTTCACATGAAAGGCTGTTAGATTCAGGTCACTGTGTTTGGACGCCTGCATTTTTATGGCAAAGTCTAAAAATGCAGATTTGTAACAAGCAATGTTAATGAATTCAGACTGTTTGAATTTCACACTGAATAATGGCTGGAATTATCAGAACCCACAGCTTTTTGAAATCCAGGATTGTGTAATCTTTTCTCAAGATTAAATTGATGGAATGATGTCATATCACATTACTTTTATTAACAGCCCTGGCTGTACAAAGAAACCTAGCCTATTACATTGGGAGAATTTAGTAAAAATAGTAATAACAAGACAATTTGGAAATTGTGATACATCCAGTGATTCAAAATGCCACATCTCATTTAAAATGCAATATTGTGCCCATAGATATAGAATGCAGTACCTTTGTACCCTAGGGCTTCCTCTTTTCCACATTAAAAAATACTCTATTTAAATGCAGATTTTGATTTGCAGTCTAGAAGAATGGGGGGAAGGACAACTCTGCATCTATTAACTTAACTTTGGTTTCACATGTTATTCTTACTCTTGTCCTTAAACTTCCCTGGCTCTCCTCCCCCAAGGGGTCATTCCTAAACATGCCAGGGAAGAAAATGCTTGAAGGTATCCTCTGCCTCAGCCCACTGTCCCCCACACCATCCAGTTGAAGAGACAGAAAAGTCCCAGCTTCCCTTCCCCCCGCCTACCCTCCCCCCCCCCCAAGGTAGAGCTTGAGGATTTCAGCTTTCAGCTGAGTTAATTGCCAAAGTGAAAGGTGGACATGTATCCTAGAACCCCGTTCATATTTACATATATTATGCTATTTAAGCTTAATGGCCTGTGCAGGGCAGTGTACCTCAAGCCTCCTTTTGATCTTCTGCACGTTTTTGTTTTATTTTTATTTTTTTCTTCCCTACCAACTTACCCAGAAAGCAAACAGCTACAGTACTGGGTGTAAAAATTAGGGGAAATGCTAGGGGCTCCTCTTTCCTGATCAGAACTGACTTGTTTGATGTTGGGCTTTGGTTACCAAAGAAATGCGTGTATAGTTTTTGACATTCCACTGTTAGAATTAATTAGGTGTCTAAACATCATAAATACCATTTTCTTTCACTGTTGCCTAAAGTTAATGCAGCCTTTCCTGCTATGTACACTTGTCAGTTTCCAACTGAACATTGTGTTTTGGCTTTTATGATCTGTCAAGGGGAAATGGAAGTAAATTCTTTATAATATGCTAATTAATCTATTTGGGAATTTTAGAAACAGACAACATCTGTGCATGCCAGTAACACAGTTAATAGCTTCCGTTCTTCACCCAAAGGCTTGCCGTGTGGTGTGTTTGTATGTTGTGATCTTGGTGAGATCTTCATTCACTGCTCTCCCAGACCTCAGATCTGGAGAACTTGCAGGCCTTTTTCTGCTGCTTTTGTGCTTGAGACTGTGCAGAATCCTGTTTTGAGGATGCTGCTTGCCACAGTGTGCCATTGGTTGTGTTAGTTCCTGGTCTGGTGCCCACCCACTCTGGCCTACCTCAGACAAACAGCCACGCTGCAGTGGCAGCTTCAAAGGGATCTGTGTAGTTCTGGGCACATTTGCTCTTAGAGATGCCACCTCCCCTGGCTGCTAGGGAGCTCAGTGATGTCTTTGAGCAGGGGTTTGTAGCAACTCAGGAGTTCCTTTTTCCTAGGAACCCATTGATGGTTTTCTGGAGTGTTTCCTCTGGAATGATGGGGCTGTTCCAGGTGGAGTGTGGGGAGAGGTGTCCTTTGCAAGCCTGGAACTGAGTGTCATGCTCAGGGCTTTTGTGGCTTTGGCCTTCCCCGACCAGGCAAGTCAGTGGGTAAGGGACTTTTTCTATTTGGAGATCTCAAGATTAGGCCAGCTACTGGCTCTGGAAGCGAATCCCTGGGAAGTGGATGTGTTCTGTGTGCTGAACATTGGTTTGCAACTTCATTTGAGTCCATGCATGTGGTATCCACCTGCAAGATGAGGATTTATGTTCTTACGTGGTCTGTTCATTTCTTGGGTAATGAGAGCCAATGATTTCTTGGCCTTTAACAAGAACACTGGTGGGGTGACAACCTGGGTTTGTTTTTCGGGTGCACACCTTGCATGTTCTATTCCAGCCTCTACCACTCCCCACCCCTAAAGCGTTTGGTTCTTGGTATGAGTATGGGATTGGATGCCTGTGACTGTTGGGTGGTGTTTTTCCAGTCGGCCTCTGTAGGGGAATGTGTGTTTATAAACAATACATGTAACTTGGCAAGTTGACCTGGTGGGTTTTATTACATGAGGTTTGGAGATCTGTTCCCACCTACCTGGCTCAGAGGGGCTTGGCCCCAGGTCAGAATGAGGCTCTTGAGATTTCCTGCTGTGTGCTCAGGGTTGCAGGGGAGCCAGTGGAGAAGAGCAGATCACTTTGTAGAGTGTCTACCCCACACCCCAGTTTCTC
Source organism: Dipodomys merriami (assembly GCF_024711535.1). Classification (NCBI taxonomy): domain Eukaryota; kingdom Metazoa; phylum Chordata; class Mammalia; order Rodentia; family Heteromyidae; genus Dipodomys; species Dipodomys merriami. Next base: position 339,341 of record NW_027206424.1, on the reverse strand, counting down.
TATCAGTGGCAGCCCCCAAGTTGGCTCCATAGTCATAAGTCCCCCACTCCTTCAGAGGATGGTACATTCCTCCCCCTATGCTGGCTGTCCTAGGACTATTTAACTCAGAAAGACCATCCGGGGCTATCCTTGTTGCTGAGTGCTGCATATTCTCTAGTTAGCATTCATTCTCTGCCACTGTGGGGCGGGGGGGGGGTGTCATTATCATTAGCAGAGTGAGTTAGGAATGGACTGTGCATTCCTAAGGTTCAGGAACACATTCCCAAAGCTCAGCATGGTCTGGTCTCACAGTCCAATTACCGATAAGACTGTCTTACATCTTAATATGGTTTAAAAGAGAGAGAGAGACGGCTTGAGGTGTGGCTCCAGTGGTGAGCGCCTGGCGCAGAGCCCTGAACGCACTTAAGCCCCTACAGTAGCTTCAGAAAAAGAGATAAATATAGTAGTTACTTTATGACGATGCGAAGACTAGTACTGTTGACTGTTGTGGGTTTTTTTCCTTTGTCCTTTTGAGTACTCTGCTTACCTTGCCGAAGGTGACCACAGAGGACCTGTTACTGCGGCCTCCTTGCCTCTCTCCTCCCTTTCATTTCTGTCTTGACTTCTATAGGCATGCACTTAGATGCACACATGTGCAGACATTCATTCATGTATGTACTTACCTGTGTGCAGACCCACAACCGTATGCTTGCGCACACACCGCTATTACACAAATGTGTGCGTGCATATGCCCGCACACTCAACTGTGAATACGATGCCTCCCGCCTTTGGCACGTATATCTGAGGAGCCCAGGCATCTGGCCATTGGGGAATTTTTCCTACTGTGTTTACCTGTGTGCTTGCTTTTGCTGTTCTAGGGTTGTGTTTGAGAAGTGCAGTTGCTCTAGGCGTCGCTTCCATGTTAGAGGTCAAAGGTGTTGGCCAAGTGGTCATCCATCTTAACTTTTCAAGGGGATGTTTACAGAAGTGATACTGAGTGTGAAAGGAATCCTTCACAGCCATCCCAGGGGACCACACGGAGGCAGACAGGCACAAGAGAAAGATCATTACAAGGTTTATCAGAGGAGCCATATTTCCCCGAAGATGGAGCACATGGCCCCAGTCCCTGTTGAGGTAGCAGGGCAGGAAGTGAGGTAGGTGCATGCTCAGGTGGGTCTGGGCAGAGAGAGGGAGTGGCCAGCTGTAGGGTGGGAACTCCAGGGCAGGGAGGAGCTCAGGACCAGAGGTGGGGATAATGCTAACAGGGTAATCATGCCACCCGCTCTTTTTTCTCCTTTGCTCCCAGGTTGATGAGTAGCAGTAGTTTAATTTGAGGCCAGTAAATTTCATAATTAGATTTAAAAGAGTCAAGCACATAGGCCTGGTTACCACATTACCTTCAGCACTGTGAAAATGGGAGATGCTCTCCATTCCTGTTCGGATCAGGTTATTTTATTACAGCAACCTGAATACTGAGCACACACATGTAATCAGAGGTCACAGGCTCACACACTACTATCTCATTAAATTTTCAGGCAAAAGCTGCAAAAATTAATTGGAGGCATATAATAGTTTAGAATGCGAGCTGGCTTATGGTGGTATAAATTCTATGAAGAGAAGACAGTTTTATATACTGAGAGGGGAAACCAGTTTACTTTAATGAGAAGAGATAGAAAATGTGGAGCTCTTTTTTCATTACCCATGCACTCTAAAGTGTTTGGACTTCGCTGATGAATAGCGTTAATTCGCTGTTACACTTCCAATAATTCATGTTGCACAGTTTAATGACTTCTAGATAAAAACAGAATTGAAATGTTAATTTCTCTGAAGAATTGGGACACTTGTATATCAGACATTCACACACACACACACACACACACCATTAAACTAGTAGTTAATTTCAGTAAACAGGTCTTGGGGATGTTTCATGCTACATCGATGTTGATGTTTCCTACCTGAGCACACTTTTGAGCTCAGTGCTCTACAACTCCACTTCAGCTTTTTTGGTGCTTAACTGGAAATAAATTTAATGGGCTTGCCTGCCAAAGCTGACTTTGAACCACCATCCTCAGATGTCAGCCCCTTGAGTCGCTAGAATTACAGACATGAGCCAGCAGAGCTGGGGTATTAGATTGTTCCTCCGTGTAGATGTGGCATGGGTATTACAGGATGGCCTTGAGCATCAGCCTGGTCCTGCGTCTACCATAGGCCAGCAGCAGCCTCCCTCCCCACCACAGTGTTACTGTCCACTGAGGGTGATATGGTCATTGCTTGAGCTTTAGTGGTTTAAGCAATGGATATTTACACGTACTGGGTTCATGATCAGGTTCTTGAAGTATCCACAGTGCCATAGTCCAGTCTGACATGAAAATGACCTCACAGTCCTTACCAATCACCAGTGTGGGCCTGGGCCCTCTGGCTCTAATGCTTATCGTACATGTTCCCTTCTCTACCCCTCCATTGAGAGGGAGGGCGCCCTGAGTGTGGGGGGAAGCCACATGGCAAGAAGGAAGGGGTCCAATGCGGAGACGTTCCTCGTGCCTGGTGCCTGACTCCTTTACTCTCACGCAACTGTTCATGACAGTGCACTTGACAGACAGATTTACTTGTCACCTTGTCAGGGTGACATGCTGGGATGGCTTTACAGCTCGTGTGCCATTGACACTTGGCTGTCTGAATCGGGACATAGCATCACCCAGACTGGATCGTGTGAGTCTTATCAGCACCAGGCGTAACTTACCGCCTGCTTTCCCCTGTTTCTTTAACTTTTAATTGAAACCATTTAGTTACCACCCCTGCTGCTAGGAGTCTGGGGACAATTAGGAAAGTCCCATCTGTCCTCTGAACCAGCTCCGTTGCTGCTTCTCCCCTGCTCACTATCTCCAGGACCATCTTTGCCTCACTCTCTTGCTTCCCACTGGATGGTTGGTTTTTTGTTTCTTCTTTTTTTTTTTTTATCTCACTTGAATGAGTTATGGCAACTCTTTAATTCAATTATTTTCTCCATCGCAGGCTTTGAGATGATTTAGTTGACTGAGATGCACAGCAGTGACTCCCAACAAGGCTGGAGGTGGATTTTTTTTAGTTTTACTTACAGCCACTGTCGAAGGCATTTTGTGCTGCCCACCCCCTTCTTGGCACAGGCCCCTAGTTACTGTTCCAAAGCATAGATTGGAAATGGCAGATGCCATGGGCTTTGCCAGTCTTTCCCCAAGGCAAGGAATTATCTGTCCAATGATATTAGGTCACTGAATTCCCACCCAGCTGTGTCTGAAAGCAGCGTGGGGGTGGGGCAGCCTGGGTGACCAGGAAGGCCATTTTAAAATCAATCTGGTAAACAAGTCTGCCCGCCTGCTTTGGTATTTGACTTTGAATTAAACAAAGTATCATGGGTGGTGGTGTTTTGTGCAGTCTTAGCCCTTGTGCCTTCTAATGTGGAAAATTAGCCCCAAATAGGACCTGCTACAGTGGTTGCTCTCTACACTGAGAGGCCCAGAAAGAATTAGAAAGGACATTTGGGCCTTAGGAGTTCTTCAGGAAGTTTTTTTTTTGGGGGGGGGGGGGTTTGGTTGTGGGGCTTGAACTCTGGGCTTGGACGCTATCCCTCAGCTCTTCAGATCAAGGTGAGTGCTCTACCACCTGAGCCATAGCGTCACTTCTGGTTTTCTAGTGGTTTATTGGAGATGAGTCTCATGGACTTTCCTGCCTGGGCTGGCTTTGAACTGTGATCCTCAGATCTCAGCCTCCTGAGTAGCTAGGATTACAGGCATGAGCCACCAACGCCTGGCTCAGGAAGATTTTTTAGTGGATTCCACACCCTCGGGTCCAGTCCACACAAAGACTCAGCTTCCTGAATCCTGTGGTGTTTTTAAGACAGGGTCACGGTTACTTGCTCAGATCAGGGAGCTGGTCAGGAGGAGGATGTGGCCTTTAACGATATAGGTGAAGGGACCAAGATGGGGCTAAGGGAGTTAAGGGAGTGCAGCAGGGAATCATCGCGTGCTGGATCTGTGCTTTCTTGCCAGGTACTGGACACTGTGTAAGTTTGGTGCTGGGTGAGGTTGGACCCTGGGGTCGGCCCCGAGCCCCATTCTACTTACTCAGGATTATGTGCCACCTCCCTGGGGGCAGGACAGGAAATGCCAGTCCTCCTGCTGTTTGGGTATCTCTGGCACCAGGCCCTCTCTGTGTGAACCTCCTCACAGTGTCACTAGCACATAAAAGGTGGGTGTATCATGAGCAAAGTGCCCCCCAAACACCAGCTTCCCTAGTTGGCACTCTGGGAAGAAAAAGTGATCTTCTCCATCTGCACAGAGCTTACATGATCAGTAGTTGCCTGCTGCCACCTCTTTATTCCACTTTGGCCCTAAGCTGGCTTGCTAGAACTCAATCCAGCACAACCATAGTGCTGTGCCTCTGTGCGCTTGTGGAGGCTGATAGGAAGGGTCATAGATGGAGACTACGAAGTAATCAGAAACTTAAGCAGATGTCACTTTACCATGCAAGTACATGCACCCTTTGACCAACCCAGCAATCTCTCTCTCTCTCCTTACTTAGCACTAGAAAAGCATTAGTAAAAACCATGATTTCTGTTTCAGGGTTATTTGATCGTAAAAGAAAGGCCTAGAAGCCCTGACATTGGGAGCCTGGCTACTTCTTGAATGATGCTTTCACAGTTTGCAGTAACCTCAGTGGAATGCTTGCCTTAGAGGGAAAGGATTCTGTATTGCAGGGACATTTAATGTATGAATGGAGTCCTGATAGTAGTCATGGGGACATCTGATGAGCATAGTTCATAGTTATCTTTACACGGTGGAATATGGGTGTGTGTTTTCATCCTTCCTCTCCCTTCCCAAATAAATGCCTCTGGCTACATGTTCCCTTTTCTATTCCTCAATTACAGAGGGAGGGAGGACAGACGGAAGGGGTCCAATGCCGAGATACGGCCTCATGCCAGGTGCCTGACTCTTTACTCTCACATGACAATGCACTTGACAGATTTGTCTTTTGGCTTGAACTCAGGACCAGGGCGTAGTCCACGAGCTCTTTTGCTCAAGGCTAGCATTATACCACTTCGAGCCACAGCACCACTTCTGTTTTTTTTGGTGGTTAATTGGAGATAAGAGTCTCATGGACATTCTTGTCCAGGCTGGCCTAGAATTGTGATCCTCAGATCTCAGCCTGCTGAGTAGCTAGGATTATAGGCCTGAGCCTTAGATGAATGTCTGTTATTTTTTAATAGGGAAGACGATGCTAGTGACCCCCATGTTTACTGTTGAAATGAGAAAGAGTCGAAGCAATAAAAGATTAGCAAAGCTAATTCCCCTTCTCAGGATACTAAGGTCTAAGAGCACCTGAGTATCTCAGAACACACTGGGCATTCTGTGTTGACTTCACCTAAAAGAATCCCTTTCCCCCTGTGTGCCCACCTGACATGATAGATTATGCACAGATGAAACAAGGTAGGTACATTGACCAACTCAACACTTTTCCTCTGGCCTTGAGGTACATGTGTGGACTGGAGTCTGTACTTGCTGTGGTTTGGTTTATATTGTCACATCTCTTGTTTGATTCTTTCTTGGTAGAGCAGTGTACACTAACATGTAGCTACATGAACTCAAATCCTCTTTCTACTGTCTAGCCCTGTGACCTGAGGAAGACCACTGCTCTATTCTGTGCCTATTAGCTCCTGAAATAAAAAGAAGGTAGCAATACCAGCTTCACAGGAATAACTGGGGTAAGGATGGGGATGTCAACTCAGTGACAAAGAGCTTGCCTAGCGTGTGCAAGTCCTTTGACTCCATCTGCGTCTTCAGCACCACCAAATAAAACCTCCTAAAAATTGATATGAAAAATATTAAAATAGCAAATGAATTAATTCTTGTTAAGTCCTGCCTGCCACACCTAGCCAGGAGCACTGCCAATTGGTGATCATTGTTACCTGCCATCTTCTTCATCTCCGCAGTCTTCTGGGGCAGGCAGGAAGGAGTGGTTTGTTTCAGCTCTCAGTTTCAGGGATTTGAGTCCGTGATGGTAGAGAGGATAGCAGGGCCAAGCGCTGCACTTCGTGGAATATGTGCAGTGTACTTTAACCTCATTACTTCATACTTTCCCTGAGAAATCACATGGTATGCATGAAATGCGTTCAACATGTGATTCATTTTGTAATAGATTCTGTAACTGCCCCTTGTATCAGCTGGCCTATCTCTTGAAGTACCTTTCAGGGTGTGCATACGTGCGTGTGTGTGCCTGTGTATTACTAAGGATTGAGCCTAGAGCTTGCTTCTAGGCAGTTGTCTGCTAGTTGAGTTATGTCTCCAACTACAAATTCCTCATAAGTGAAAAGTCTCTACCTCTGGGGCAGTGATTCCTGAAGCTCCTTTGCCCCCCGAGGGGCAGAACATTGGTGCATCCCAGCCCGATGCTAGTGTCTCTAAGGAGGCCACCAGTAGGGCTTGCTGGGAGGGGCTGGTGAGTACTGATCCAGCAGACAAGGCTGTCATTCACATGTCGTTTTGTCCTAGTCATTACAGGCTTTAAATCTGGAGCTGCCACTGTAAGTAGTGGTTTTTCTTTACTCATTCATTCATTAAGTGCCTCTTGGGTGTCAGGATTACTCTAGGATTCTGCAGCAAATGGTCATGGTGGTAGAAGGCTTCTCACCCTGGCTCTTGACTCCTGTACACATTTCCAAGGCTGTCTAGTCCTGGGCATAGTTTGACCTGTGCCAGTCCTGCCCACAACTCAGGATAGGGAAACAATCTGTGGAAATTTCTCTGGAAGCCTGCTCAGTGCAAAGTGGGATTCTAGGTTGGCAGATTTGTTATTTAGTAGCCACATAAGCCTGTCCTTTTTCTAGGCCTGCCAGACCATTTCTTCTGAAGTGTCATACATACTCAAAGTTGGTTAACCCTCTAAGAGTAATTTCGCTGATTCTGTCAGACTGTTGGTCTGAAGATTTCTGGCAGTCTTTAATCATTTAGAACCTCAAGATGGGGGCTGGGAAGGTGGCTCAGTAGTAGAGTGCTTGCCTTGCATACCTGAGGCCCTGGGTTCAATTCCTCAGCCCCACATAAACAAAAAGAAAAAAGCCAGAAGTGGTGCTGTGGCTTAAGTGGTAGAGTGCTAGCTTTGAGCTGAAGAGCTGAGGGACAGCGCCCAGGCCCAGAGTTCAGGCCCCACGACCGGACCAAAACAATAAATAAATAAAAAAATAGAACCTCAAGATGTTTAGAAACAAAATTCTACTGATAGTGTTCGTTTTCCTTTTTAATTGTCTTGTGACAAAGCAATTTTTATTCTCTAAAATATCTTGTCAGTTGTATATTAAAGGAAGTGTTTTTCATGGTAGGATCAGGTGGTAGACTATTTTGTGTGGCTCTTGGCTCATTGTGATGCCTAGCAGTAATACTTTGCGATAGAAACCCATGTTTGGAGGAAGGGCTAGATCATGACTCTTTGTGGTTCTGATACTAATTCTGTATCTCAGCAACTGCGAGTGTAACCCCAGCTAGAGTCGAAGATGCATTTGTCTGGCAGGGGAGTGGAAGGGTTTGCTCTCATGCTTGATCACTAGATTCTCTCATCCATGCTCTGGGGAAGTGGGAAGCCTCAGTAGCACTTACCCTCCTTCCACCGGGCCTCTCTGGGTGCCTCTGTTACACCGTGGGAACGTTGGAGGGTGATACCTACCTTTGCTTTTGTGTGCAGCTCAATGCAGCTGAACACACAGCTGATGTTGGTTTGTCCCCTAACACCTCACAGCGTTAATGGTCAACCCAAGCTTACTACAAGTGACTCAGGGGTTCCCAATGGGTTGATTGACAGGTGACATTTTCTGCACAACATTTGAGTTACTTAGCATCATTACAGTGTCAGCCAGTGTCCCGAGAAACCCTCAGTTGGAAAGTTCCAGAAGAAGCAATACCAAGGCCTCCTTTTTGAGTCACGAAGAAACATAGTTTATGTTCTGAGAACTCTTCGTCGGGGGCGGTGATTTCTAATCATCCCCTTCCTGTACCCCTGTTTATTCTGCACAAAGGCAGTCCATGCCTGCAGGACTATATGTTGGCTCTTTTGTTACTCATGCTGACCAACTGCTGTGCTGTTCTGTGAACTGTGGAGGCACCCAGGACCGTCCTGTTCTGATACACAGTAGGTCCCATTACTGCTTAGCACATGGTAGGTGACCATTTGTCCCTCTGCTTCAATTCTTGGCAATTTTGGAGGCTGTGACATTTGTGCTCTTAGAGGGGTACAATGCTAGCTCAGATTCCAGGGCCAATTGTCACAGCACCTGGACCCTCAGAAGAGTTCTCTGAAAGCAGATGCGATAAAGGGACAGGAAGGCCTCTGATGGACTTGGGGATATGGAACCCAGAGGGGAAAACATCTGGCCTCAGAGTTCTGTCCCCTGGAAGAGGAAGACAACGTGTTCCAGAGAGAGAGCTTGGCTGGAAGAAAAGAAAACATGGTTCTTTTAATCCCAAAGAATTTTAAGAAGAAGCATCCCCTTTGTCCATTAATGACATAAACCATCTGTCTGCTGGCAAAGTGCATCACAGGCAACCTAGCCTCTCCCAGGGAGGTCACAGCATCTCCTGGGAGTCTGCAGAAGACCAGAGGTCCCAGTCACAGTTGTCCAGTACATTCTTAGATGTATATTCTTCTCAGCCAAACAGAAAGACTGAAGGGGAAAAAGAATTCAGACAGGATGTAAGGCATGCAGTGGGGTGGTGCTGGGTCAATAGAATGGCCATAGTACAAGTCTGTAGAAGCAAACTGCTCCATTCCCACCAGCTGGGTGCAGTGGTACCTCCTACTAAGTCCTGGCCTCAACCCCTCTCTTCCTCAAGGTGGAGGCTAGAATGCCTGGATTTTGCTGTCTACAGACTCGCTCATTCAGAGATCGTGTGTACAAATGTCTGCAGGGGACAATTCTTCTGGAAGGCAGGTCTCCCCCTTGGTGGATTGCTGTCTTGCGAGTTTGTTTCAAAGTTGAGTGTCTGGGTCTGGGAAGATGGCTCAGTGGTAGAGTGCTTGTCTCACATGCACTGGGTTCGTTCAGTTCGTCAGCACCACATAAACAGAAAAGACCAGAAGTGGTGCTGTGGTTCAAATGCTAGCCTTGAGCTGAAGAGCTGAGGGACAGCAAGCACCCTGGCCCAGAGTTCAAGCCCCACGATCGACCCAAAAATAAAAATACAGTTGAGCATCTGTTACCTTGGTTGATACAGAACAGCAGTTTGTTCCTCGCTCTTCTGGATGCTGAGAAGTCTTACGACTCAGACATCTGGAGACTGTTTGGCTGGCTTCGAAGGCCCCTTCCTGGTTCGTGGATGATGATTTCTTCCTGTGTTTGTGTTATTCTCCATGGCTTCTTCTAGAAGGATCTTAATCCTGTCACTTGGGGCCAAGGGTTTTGACATGGAAACTTGAGTGGACGCAGTGCTCAGACGAGGGCATAGGATCCACAGTGGGGGCAGGCCTCTCAAGAGCACACAGAAGTTAGGGTGTCTGAAGAAGGTGAGTGCACATACAGTGTCCCAAAGCCGTCTCCTTGCCTGGGGAGTACAGGAGGCCTCCAGGTGGTCTGCTCACATACAGGGTCCTGTTCCTGGCCCTCAAGATGTTGGGATGCTTTGGAAAGTTGCCAGGGCAATGAAGTTTTAAGTTTGTCACACACACACTCAGGAAATGATGCAGAGACTGGCGAGTGGACACAAGCAAGCCATTTAAAATCACCAAGTTGGCAGGGGTGTGCAGCTGGAGGTAGGCGGGGCTAGCGTGCCTTCTGGGGCAGCGTCCCCTGGCGCTCACGCTGGTGGGCTGAGCACCGGCTCCGGTGATGGCCGTCAGAGGTTCTTTGTCCTGATTTTAGAAGTAAAGCTACTGGCTCTGCCTGGAGTCAGAGCTGGAAATTATCTGCGGTTAATGGGATCTTTACAACAGCTAAATCCTCCACTAAACACTTTATGTAACTGCTGTTCCACACGGGGTCTTCCCCTTGCCATATGTCCATGTAGCTTTCTTTCATTGTCATTAAAGAGAGTCAGACGTGTGCAGGGGAAGGAGACGGGATTCTGCTATAATGACTTTGCCTTCACCATCTTTTCTCAGCTGCTTAAATCGCTGTCAAGGCAATGCGGGAATCTTGGAGGAGGAGGGAGTTTTCTCTGATATAATTATGCTGTTAGTAAAAATGTTGGCGGCTCCTCTCCCCATAGCCACTAAAATAAAACTCTTGATCTCAGAACTCGGCAGCTGTTTGCAATCTGCCTCTTTCCCCCCACTGATGTATTGGCGTCACAGCTTGGGTGATGGGTGGTGAGGGAGGGCTGGTGGTGATTCCCTTTGCCGGGCAGGTGGTCATGAGCCAAGATTGGGTTGTGCTGGAGCCACTCCAGGTTGGGTTGGCTCCGGGGTTGCACCCATGCGTGGTTACTAAGGAGCCAGCTTTGTGCACACAGAGCCAGGGGAATGTTCAAGGGCAAGTGTGCTTTGTGGAGATTCGCTGAGGTGTCAGGTACCAGCCGTAACAGGTGGTCAGAGATCAGCACCCCTTGGCAGGAAGGGGTAAGGTTTTTCAGGATCATGAGGTGTGGTGGCAGGAACGCACTTGGGGTCAGGCAGAGGGGGGGCAGGGCAAGGCGGGGAGCTTACTGCTACTTCCTGGGTGGGGTCAGACCTGCTCCCTGGACACCAGATTTCCCAGGGCACAACGGCTGGGGTGGGACGCTGGTTATCAGAGCTTCTGAGAACCTGGCTGGCCTCAGAAGTCTGCTTCTACCAAAGCCACCTTCGTGGATCCTTGAGCTTAGGCTGCTGGGACTGAGGAGGTGGTCTCCAGAGTCCTCTGCTCAGTGTCCTGGTCTAGGTGGTCCCCAGACAGGGGGACAGGAAGGAAGAGGCCCCTCCCAGGACGGGTGAGGTTACGGCACTCCACCCTCTGAATCATACAGTCACTCTGCCTCATTCACGCAGTCACCTCTCCCTGTGGCTTCTGTGACCTGAATGGGAAGACTTGGGCCAGTCACCCTGCATGGTGACCTTGGCGTGGTGGGCTGATTCCTGTTTACTGCTCACTGAGAGTGTAACCATGCCTAGAATAGCACCTGGTGGGGTCTGGTCCTGTGGAGAGAGTACATCGCTTCTCAGCTCAGTGGATTATGTAGCCCCGGTACCTGGTCATCTTCATCCCTTTTGCTGATGAGGAAGCTGAACCTGGAAAGGTTGTATCCTTACCCTCGCCAAGTGGCAGCTTCACACCACAGGGGCTTCTCTGCTCTGTCCATGCCACCTTCTTGGGATCCTGAGTCCTGAGGGGGAGCAGGGAACCTGGGGCTCCCCCACAGCACTGAGCACGCAAAGATGAAACCAAGAGACTGCTCCTGAGTCACCTGACAGAGAGATGTCTTCCAGGTTTGGAAGCACTTGTTGGCTCTGGGGGCCATTTTTGCTGTCGGTTATAAACTTAAAACATTAAGGTCAATGACACTAGTGTGTCCTTATTCCCCTAGGCCAGCTCAGGGGAAGTACGTACCCAAATCTTGCATTGATGGGCTCTCCAAAACCCTCCTCTCTCTCTCAGAGTTGTGGCCTCTGCACTGGCCTTTTCCAGAGTAGAAGGTAATGCCGCAACGCTGCAAGCCTTCCGGACCACCGACTGACTGTTGCATCTCGTGCAGACGTGTATGACTTGCACAGCCAGCAGGGTCTGGTCACAGGCGACAGTCAAAATTAGTTGAAAATCTTACCTGGGGCAGAGAGCCTATTACATTTTTATAAGAATTGATTATAACGGTAAGTCTAGGTTAATTACAGAAGCTAGATGCGGAGGCGAAGCTATCTGCCAGAGTGACCAGCAGGGCTGACCGTGAGGCTGCCAGTGAGCTGAGAGGAGCATGGCGTCCTCAGCCGGGTGGAGGGGCGCATGGTTGGCCTGGTGCAGCTTCACCAGGTGGGACCTAGGCCTCTTTACCGGGGCATGATAAGCCTTGACTAGTTTTGTCTTACTGCTGCTGGGATTAAATTCGGTGTTAAGCTAGCCACCCCCCACCCCCAGGTACTTGTGGTAGAGAGATTCTTCAAGGTTGGTTTGGGCTGCTGAACTCTAGGGCCTGGGCAGTGTCCTTGAGCTTCCCCCCCACCCCATCCCCCCAAAAAAAGAAAAAAAGCTAAGTGTTTACCAGTTGAGCCACAGTTCCACTTCCAGCTTTCTTGGTGGTTAATTGGAGATACCGAGATTCTCTGATCTCAGTCCCTTGAGTAGCTTACAGGCATGAGCTGCCAGCACCTAACCCCCTCTAAAGTTTGTACCCTTGGGTCTCAACGTTCACTGGTAATTCTCCTTTGAATTAGTGATCATAACGATCGGTAAGATGGTGGCATTTTCTGCTATACTTACTGCTTTTCCTTTCCTTGCATGTACTTTTATGTTAAGTAAGGTCTGACTGTTGAGCTGCTTTGTTCAGTATGTTACCCATGGTCATTGTATGTTGCTGCAGATGTGTCCCGTCATGTCATACCTCCAACTTCTTTAAGCCAGGCAGTAAGGAGGTGATCCAAGTCTCCTCCTCTCCCCCACCCCTCTCCCCCCTGCCCTGCCCTACCTTACCATGCATGGTGTTGTGATATCTTAGGTATTGGGTGTGGGGCTTAGGAGGATGTGTTCCTTACATGTGACATGTGCAGTGTCACATGCCACGAGCCTTAACAGTGTCCTGCGGTGACCCACGGATTCAGTGGCTGTAGCCGTCACCTTCTCAGGCCTACGGAGCCCCTGCTGTCAAGCTTTGGGGCACAACCTGGGGCCCACATGGTCCCTTCCAGATGGGCCTTGGCTAAGGTTCCCTCGACCTTTCAATAATTGATGACTTCAGCTGCCGTGGGCATGGATCCCCTCTTCTGCCTTCCTTTTCCCTTTTTACATTTCTCCTTGTGCATCTGGGGACCTTTTAGCACGAGGACATCAAGTTCACTTTAGAAGATAGTCAGAAGAGATCATGTTTCCAGCGATGACATCCAAGATGGCGCAGCTGTTGTCGCTGGCAGTGGTAGGGGTGTCTCAAGTGAACAGGGGCAGTCTCCATTGTTTCTGAGTAGTCAGAGGTCGGTGGCACAAGGCAGGGAGGAAGTGCACAGTGAGGCCCCAGCCTCTCTCACATAACCCTGCCCCTCACCTAGGCCGAGGTATGCTACTGGATTCTGGGTGTTTGAAGAGGTACAGGTGACAAACAGGGCCTCTTGGCTGAATGAGTAGATGCGGTTTGGTTTTTTTGTGTTCTTGTATTTTTCCACCCTATAATCTGAGGAGGCTGGGTTTATTTCTCTTTATAAGTTTTGACTTCTGTTCCCTGAAGTAGAGTTATAGAGAAGTCTGATTTATCTGCTCCAGAAAATATGGGCCCCTTAGTGAAGTTAAGCAGAGTATAAAATGCCTTCATGGTAGTTAAATTTACACTCTGTTAAAGTGATTTGTGCGTTTTGCAGTGAGCTGTGATATGAAATGCATAAATACACAGCAGAGTTAACTTAGAAGGAGATTTTATTTGACAGGATTCCTGCAAGCGCTCAGGTGCGGTATTGGAATCATTTAGCATGGTTACCAGTAATGCAGCGAGTGCCTCCTTGGCTTTAAAAATCCTACCTCAAACATGACTGCTTCATAGTGGAAGCGGTTTTCAGCACAAGACAAGGAGTTATGGTTTCTCTGTTGGTATCTGAGGAGAGAGGCCTGGTCCAGGAACTCACCCCTGAGGTTTTTCACTTGCCCTAATTTTAAATCAGATTAGCAACCATGATAAATATGTTGGTTCTCTTTTGTCAATGCAAATGTGTCCCTCTGAGAATAGACCATTTCGTCCATATTGTGACAGTTTGGGAAGATGAGCAATCAAGAGAACGCGGGTGCCTGGTGACCCTTTTGTGTTTTCAGCTAAGTCTTAACTTTCCCAGACATAATGGGTTGTTTCAACATGACCTTTCTTTATTTCCTTGTGTGTAATCAGGAGAAACTGAAGGGTATGCTATCCCCAGAACTGAGGAGCTGAGGTTAAGTTTGGGAGGAGGTCACTGAGGTAGATGATTGACAGTTTGGGAGTGTTTTCAAGTATGTCCTTTACCCCACAGCCCTCGGGTGTGGGGTACTGCCAGCTTCTGTGTCAGTATTGTGTACGTTGCTGCCTTGTAAACCTTGCGTTTACTATAGACAAGGTGACAAGAACCATGGACCTGCTCAGATAGCTGCTTGATGTTACTCTGGCTCCTCAGAATCCTCCCTCAGGCTGAACAGAAGACGCAGTCCAACCTACCAGAGGCACAATCCTGTGCTGCCTTTTCCTTTTCTAACCAGTCAAATAGGAAACATCTGACCACGTATGGTGATAGGAAAACAGTCTCCTCCTTGAAAAAGTCAGTATTATCACTGGTGAGGGGAAGAAGAAAATGTGGGGGAGGGAAGGCCTTCCCTAGATCCCTCTAGGATTCCCCTGTCTCCACAAGGTCAGGCGAGGCCTGGTCAGCCCACAGCTGCCTGTAACTTCTGGTGGAAATTGACAGCTTGATCTGGGGTTTGAAAAGCTATGGAAGCGGAACCATCTTGATGGTATAGAACATGGAGTTGCGGGTGATGCAATTTCTTTGTGCACGGGCAGGTTCAGGTTAGCTGAAGAATACAGAATAATTTGTACTAAAGGCCTCGTTAAGGCCTACTGCAAACAGAAATAATCAGGAGCTATTTGCTATTCCAGATGGAAGTACTTTCCAGAAGCTGCCTGAATTATTGATCTCAGTAGCCAAGCCGGGGGCCTCCCATGAGGGGAGGTCCGTGTGGTTAGGTTCCTTTTCTTTTTTATTGAAATTATATTTTTATTATCTTTAAGTAGTTCTACAAAGGATTACCATTCAGCAACTCAGTTTGTAGGTCCTATACCTTGGTTGTTACCACCTCTTTCATCCTCCCTCTCCCCGATCCCCTTCATGAGTCTGTATTGCAAAGTATTCCACTTGGGTTCTTAGAGCTGTTGTTAGGAATGTGTGGCAGCAGGGTGACCACTCCACCCTTCCTCAGTACCCACCAGCAATGCCACCCTTATCCCCCGTCTGCCTTAGCTCATAAAACCTGAACCCAATGTGACTGCCATGTGCTGACATTCGAGGACAAGTTCCGCCTTGTGGTGAAATTTGGACTAAATGCACCGAAGTCAGCTGAAGCTGGTCAGGGTAGGCAAGGACACTGGAAGATCGACCGTATAGCCCCTTCTTCTGAGTCCTTCATAGGTAAATAACAACAGTTAACCTGGGTTTCCATCCTTCTGGTCAGGCTCCTAATAGCCACAGAGAAAGCTGTGCTGTTCTCTGATCCTTTTGGAAGAATAAATACTGATGATTGTTGCCCAGATGAAGGAAGCAGGTGAGTGAACCTCCATCTGAGCCCCCAGGCAGCTTGGAGTGCAGCAGGGTCCAGTCCCAGGCACCTGTCACCCCTTAGGCATGGACTGGGGGAACGCTGCCTTCCACGCGTCCTTGCCACTGACAGTGCCCCCTTTCCCTGCAGACAGGGAAACGCAGACTCCAGCTCCCTCAGCTCACACGTGCCCGGAGCACACTGACTGTGTTCTGTACTCTGCATCTCATTACATGTGTCTTGAAATGTGGCCTTTCTTTATGTGTGTAAACTTACACACAAGTGATGGCTTGTTTTGCCCTTACAATAGCTGCATTTTGGTGGTAGTGAGAGCCTGACACACATTATTTTTATTTAACTTATAAACTCTTCGGGTGCGTACCTCTGTAAACGAAAACTTTCATGGCCAGAGAGAGCCGCCAGTTCTTGTTTCTCTCCTAAATGACAGAGTGGCACATCTGGACACATGTAGCAGTTGGCCTGATCTGTTGGTTCTCTCCAGGAAGTGAAAGTTTGCATGATGTCACTCCGGGGTTATTTCTTCTTATTGTAATTAATGGGTCAGCAGGAAGTAGTGAGGCAGACGACTCTTGGCAGAACGGACACTTTAAAGGGGGAGGAGAGAGGAAGAGAAGAGTGTGTGAAAAAGCAACGTTCTCCAGGGAAAAAATCGGGATGTCCACCAACGTCTCTGGCTAGCACAGGGGTCTAACAGTGTTAACGGGTGGCATGACTCAGTTTCTGTTTTCCTCGCCATGTTGACCCGACCGGCACTGGGTTTTATGAGGCTTTTTACATCTTGTTTTTGTGCCGGTCATGGGACCTGGGTGCTGTTCCTCGGCTCTTGTGCTAGAGTCACAGCTTCACTTCTAGTTTATTGGGTGGTTAATTTAAGATAAAGTCTCTTGGACTGCCCAGGCTGGCTTTGAACTGCGATCCTTAGACCTTCCTGAGTAGCTAGGGTGTCAGGCAGGAGCTACCAGTGCCCAGCTTGGTTTTTGTTTTCAGTGAAAGCAGAATAAACAATAGTAACTTATTGCTGTGTACGACTATACGACAATTTATACATTAGTCCATTCATGAGCACTGGGGGCCTATAGCTTTTCCAGGGTTGTTGCTGTCCTGGGTGTGTTTTTTGGTGCACACAGGCCCACCTAGAAAAAGAACCACTGGGGTACAAATACTTAGTTTGGGTGAAAAGAAACAGCTAATGGTTTTCTAGAATGGTCATGCCAGCTGAGTGGCTGTTTCTATTGCCTGCCCGTCTGACTCTTGACTTCACTGCCCTCGTTTTAGAAAGTGTCGATTTCGTAGCATTTGTATTTTCCTGATGACTGAGATGTTAGGCACCTTTTTCTGGCCTAATTGTCTGTTTTGGCTTTCTCTTAAAGCAGTGCCGGATGTGTTGGCTTTTTGTTTTATCTTGTGTTAGGCATTGGTTTCTTGGGGTTTTTCTTTCTTTGTCTTAATCTGTTTGTGCTGCACCACAGACTGGTAAATTATATTGCTATTTTTGTGCATCTAAGTGGGCATACTTTTTTTGTATGAGCTGATTCTGGGGCTTGAACTCATGGTCTGAGCTCTTTCCCATAGCCTTGCCCCTCTAGTATTCTACCACTTGAGCTATAGTCCCATTTCCAGCTGTGTGGTGGTTATTGGGGATCAGAGTCTCAGAGACATTTCCTGACTAGGCAGGCCTCAACAGTAAACCTCAGATCTAAGCCTCTCCAGTAGCTAGGATTAAGGGCGTGAGCCACCAGCCCCTGGCCTGGGATTAGTTTTTAAAGCAGTACAGTGGCTCTTGGAATCTTGAAAACAAGAAAAGGGTCTTGAGTGAATGATTTATCAGTAGAGACTGTGTGAGCGCGTTCCGATCCACCGTGGCTGTGTTCCTTCCCTGACATTGTGTTCCTCCTCAGCTGTTTGCCATTCTGTTGTGTCTCTATTTATTGCATCCAACCATTTTTAAGTAATGACTTCAATCAGGATTGCCAAAACTGTAATCAACGTTTTTGTTAATGATTTTTGGGACCTTGTAAAATAATTAGTCCTGAAGCAGATTATCAAGGAACACACAATTTCGGGGAACAGCTTTTTCTCAAGTTGAGACCAGCACGGCCTGTGCCTCTGCTCCACTGTGGTCTTGGCAGAGTCAGCGGTGGTCAGCATGGGGTTCTCACAAAGGACCCAGGAATCTACTGCTTTTTCCCTTGTCTTCCCTGCTGCCTTTTCTTACAGGCTACATCCAAAATGGTTCAGGGATCCTTTCCTGGCCTTTTGGTATTTGGCTAGAGAAACCCCTGGCCAGGCCTGAGTTTGGCTCCAGAACAGCTCCCCTCACAGCTTGGAGAGATGCTGCGTTCTTCCTCACCTGCCCGCCGCTACCTTCCCCAGCCACCACATCTGTGTGCAGTTGGCCCTTCATTCTCAGTGGCCAGAATCTGCCGGACTCCTACTCTCCTATCACTGGACTTTCGGTAGCCCTGTGTGCAAACGGGTTTATCTGTTCCAGACGTGGTGTACAGTGGGGCGATACATTTCCTTTATCTTACTGTTAGAGCAGAGAATATTATTGGACTATTGATTATGGTTTTAAGGACATATTGTCTGTTGACCAAGGGTTTTATTTTGCCATTGTTTTCCCCCAGTGTTCTCAAAGAATCTTGTATTTCTAAACAGTTCTTGGAACCTGTTTGACTAGTGCAGTTTCTGGTTTCTTGGCCAGCTGTCATGGCCACTTACTTGCTCTGTTTTATTTTGGGTCTTGTAAGCATTTACTGCCATCTTTCTGGCCTTATGTGACCGGGGCGGGGGGGGGGGGGAGAGGGAGGGGAAACGCGTGGATTCCCCATATTGTCCATGTGCCAACACTTGGAAGCCTGGAGCCTTCTGCAGGGTGAATTTGCGTTGGGAGGTCACTGCCCACATGGTTAGTGGTTGGCTATGTGGATCTGTCATGTCCTGTCTGCAGCTCACACTTGAGTGTTCTGTGTTGTAGTTCCCTGTTCTCCACCATGCTCCTGAATCCCCATTAGACTTCAGTCTCTTCCTTGAGTGTCTAAGGCTTCTGAGTGTGAGTGAGACCCCTTCCTTCCTCAGCAGTGTGGATGCTGAATGGTGGACAGATGGCTCCTCACTGGATATGGAAAGAATAGTGCTTTGTTTTTTGTGAGGCTATTGGGGCTTGAACACCGAGCCTGGGCTAGTGCTCTACTGTTTTGAGCCACAGTTCCAATTCTATTGTTTTGTTTGTATGTTTGTTTCGTTTTTTGGTCATGTTGTTGTTTGGGGTGGTTTATTGGAAATAGAAGTCTTGTGGACTGTTGTGCCCAATCCAGCTTTGAACCTCAATCCTCAAATCTCAACTTGCTGAGTAGCTAGGATTACAGGTGTGTCACCATACCCAGTTTGATAATTGCTTTAACACACAGAGCAGAGGAGGTCTACCCAGAAGGTTGGTGAAAAGGATTGCGATAGCAGGAGCTTTAGTCTTGGCAGGAATGTGGTAGGAGGGGATATCAGGTAACTTCCCTTTTGATTAAAACATTTAATTGGCTTTGTTTAAGAGCAGTTTTATAGATTTACAGAAAATTAAAGAAAATGGTACAGTGATTTTTACATGTTGCCTCTGCTCTACCATTAACCTCTTTCCTTTGCCTGTTTGTTATAATTAATGAAACAATGTTGATTCTAACTGAATGTTGATACACAAAGGAAACCTTTTCCTTTCTTTATTATTCACTTCCTGGAAGTGGTTTTGCTTGGTTTGTTTGTTGGTTTCTTTCTTTTTTTTTCTTTCCTTTTTTTTTTTTTTGGTCGGTTGTAGGGCTTGAACTCTGGGCCTGGGCGCTGTCCCAGAGCTCTTCAGCTCAAGGGTAGCACACTACCACTTGAGCCACAGCGCCACTTCCAGCTTATTGGAGATAAGAGTCTCTTGGCCTTTCCTGCCCGGGTGGCTTTGAACTGAGATCCTCAGATCTCAGCCTGGTGAGTAGCTAGGATTCCAGGCGTGAGCCACCGCCGGCCGTCCTCTTGTTTAATGAGGATAAGGAAATAGTTTCACATCTCTGGTTTGTATTCAGTGTGGGGAGGGAGTGAGGCACAGAGGGGAATGGAGTAAACCTGTGAGGATCTCCCTGGAACAGGGTAGCCACAGAAGTGACCGTGTCCCGCCTTCAGGAATTTCATGGTGGGAAATAGAGTTGTCTCTGTGAGTAGAAGCGTCCAACAAGTGTGGGTGGTTTGGGTCACTGTAAATATCTTATGGAATAGATGTCTCCTGAATTATGATTTAAAAGTTTAGACCT
This sequence comes from Dipodomys merriami, assembly GCF_024711535.1. NCBI lineage: Eukaryota > Metazoa > Chordata > Mammalia > Rodentia > Heteromyidae > Dipodomys > Dipodomys merriami. The sequence continues at coordinate 319,649 of NW_027206424.1, read as the reverse complement.
TAGACAATTGCCATGCAGTTGGTTTGTGGAGCTGATCTTGTAGGCAGAGAGGGTGACAAAGGGATCGAGGAGCTAGCCAGAGACTGTGGAGGGAGGGAGGTGGTCACTCTGCCCCCAGAAGCCCATCAGTGTCAGCACGTTTCACCCTGCCGTTTATCTCCTTGCTGGCTGTAGGATTGGAGAGGAAACCAAGTTGTGTAAGGTTACGTGTCAGAATGGGGAGATGGCTCCGTGCGTTTGCTGAGGTGACAGAGACAGCGTGCTGGGCAGCACAGGTCCTGGCCCTCCCCGCACGGGGAGACATTGCACACCCAACGTTGCCAGGGGATTGACCATGCCACGGTTCCCTCCCAGGGCCCCCAGCTTTCTGCCACCTGGGTGGTTGTGCTGGTCATGGGAGCTGGTGACTGATAGGGCCCAGTTCCTCCACTCCAGGAAACATTTGGGAAACTCAGCAATTGTCTTGGCAACAGCATCAAGCCCTTCCTTGTTCCATGCATTTCCCTGCCATCCACCGTGATTTCGTGACAGTGATGTTGCTTTGAGAGAGACCAGGGTGGAGGGCGTATATGCACAAATTATTCTCTGACTTCGGCTTGTATTTTGTAGCTCTGTGCATCATTGGATTCCTTGATGTAGAGAGAGTCATTCTTTGGTGCTAGTCCTGTGGATAGCCTCAGCTCAGTGTACTGCTGCCTGATCAAAATGAACTTAGCCTCCCCAGTCCAGGGTGGGGTGTCCTTTGTCTGTTGGATCCAACAGGAAGTTTACCGATATCCTGTAACATTAGGAGGTGAAGTGGTAAAATCTTGCATTTCTGGCTTTCTGTTGCACATCAGCTTAGGTGATCTGAGGTTTTGGTATTTGAGGTTAGTGCTTGTCTCTTCTGTTGTTTGCCATGGAAGCCATGGCCTGTGTAGTGTGGAGGAGGGTGGATGTAGTGTGGAGATTTGTCCTTGGGGCTGCACGGTGGTTGTCTCCAGGTGTGGAATGGCTAGTTAGGTGCGCAGTCCAAGCTCCAAGATAACGGGGAGTCTGATCCGTTTTAATGTTGAATAATAGCTGCAGGTAGTTCACCTCCCACCCCCAGTTTCCCTGTGTTTGACATGTCATGTTGCTATGGTACCTGTGTTGCAGTGGATATAGGATTAGTAACCAGACTCAGATTTTGGTGACCGTAACAGGGCTTTTTGGGGAGGTAGGAAGTATTAGGAATTTGGCGTCAGGATCTTGCGCTTTGATAGGCGGATCGGCTACCCTGTCAGTCTGTCCCCAGCACTGTTCTACATGTATTTTTGTTTGTTGTGTTTTGTGCCAATCATGGGCTTGAACTTGGCCTGGGCACGATTCCTGAGATTGTGTGCTCAAGGCTACCACTTGAGCCACAGCGCCACTTCTGGTTTTGGGTTTTTTTTGGGTTGGAGGTGGCGATGGTGGTTGTTTTAGTTTAGTTTTTTGTAGTTAATTGGAGAAAGAGTCTCATGGACTTTCTTGCCCAGACTAGCTTTAAACCCCGATCCACAAATCTCTTGAATTGGAAACAGGCGCAAGCCAGTTTTGAGTAACATGCATTTTGCAGATTATACCTGTACTGTAATTTGTGTCCTGTTTTTCTCATCATTAGACTGGGTTATGAGTTTTGCAGGAAGCATGTTTTGTGTCCTTTCAAAGAAAATATTTCCTATGAGAGAAGAAGTGTAGCACTTGGCCTTGGCAGTAATGTGTTCCCCATGCAGTGGGAGGTCCCGCCCTGCACCTCAGCCTGGCAGTCAGTTCCTGGATTCTGAGGCACCCAGTGGTCTTGTCCCCAGTGGTCTTGTCCGTGTCCGGCTGACCACAGACTTCCAGTGGAGCCACAACAGCAATCCCAGGAGGCAGAGAACGGGAAGCCGCACACCCCGGCCTCTGGATTCTCTCAGCTCACTCCTCTGAGGCACCACCCATGTGTCAGTCTCTAGAAACATCCGAAACGCTATTCGTAGTTTCTTCCTCAGCTACAGATCTCCAAGGTGGGAAGGGCTGAATTGGTGCACACAGGCTGTGTGCCTGGCAGGGTCACTCCATAGGAAGTACGTGACCCAACCCAAATGCCAGTTGTGTTCTATGGGATGGCTGTCCCCTGCTTCTGAAGACTGTCCAGAGACTGTGCATGTGGCGTGGCTGCCCTGCTGGTCCCTTTCTGTCCCCGCTGCAACCTCCACCCCTGCCCATGAAATATGGCACCTTCCACACTTTCCCCGCCTGCCCACCACCTGCCCAGCCCCCACTCAGTGCCACATACACAACCGGTCGCCGAGAAGGCAGAGGTGTTCCAAGCTAGACATTTCCCAGCAGACCTGCTGGTCCTGCAGTGTGTGGGTCCACTCTCCACCATGCCTTGAATCTCTCTACTGAATTCGGTTTTTACTGGAGAGAGAGAAGTGGCCAGCTGCCCCTAGAACCTGCGGTGCTAATGGAACCTCCAGTGGGGACTCAATTGTGGTGAAGAGCCTGGGTTTGGTCAGTCAGTGACAGGCTGCTGGCATCTCAGGCCTGGGCTGTTCAGGGTAGCTCAGCATACAGTGGATAGCCGCCCAGGTTTTGCTAGTCAGGGTGTTACGCGTAGCTACAGGGAAAATGGAGCCTCTGGTGGGTGCGAGGAGAGGAACTTGTGCCTTAATCCTTGGGAAGTGTCTCTCTTCAGGCCTGGCTACTGAGCTGACCCGTCCTGTTGTTGTTACCTTTTTAAGTATTTTCCATTTTGCCCAGGGCTCTCACTTAGTTTCTAGCTCCAAGACCCACACCCTTGGGGGCCAGGCTGTGTTCCTGCCCCAGTGACAGCCCTCCTTCCTGGGTTTAGCTGGAGTAATTCAGCAGCCAGATGTGAGCACAATTTGTAATGTTGGGTCCCCCCCCCCTCCTTGGATTGTTGTAATGTTAAAAAGCAGTTCACATCCAGACCTGTCCACAGGTCAGGTTGTAAGTGTGCTCACAGTGAATTATCACAGAGAACAGGCCAAGAACGCAACAGAGAACAGCCTCCTGACCACAGCCACGGAGCTAGTGCAAACCTGGACGCAAACTCGTGTCACCAACCAGCAGCTCTCTGGGGAATTTTATGTTCTATGCAAAAGTAGTTGTGGTTAGCTGAGGGGAGCGGGGGCTAGCCATTAAGAAGTGTGGGCTTCGTTCAAGCCCAGTGGACTTGTGAAACTTGTGAAACCGAAATCCTAAATGTGTAAGACTTGGCCAAGGAAGAAGAACAAAACCAACTTTGAGGTAAGCAACCAAACCAAAAAGGTTTCATTCTTGTTCTTTCTTCCTGTGATTTCTTGGCCACAACCGTAGGCAGGATCCCCACATCTTAGAGCTGTACACGTTAACAAAGAGACAAAGTGAATTTGCTAGAAATAGGAAACTGTTTTGCTAGTCAGTAAGCCTGTGCATGATAAAGTTAGTCTCTTCTCAGTTTCAGGATCTACTTAAGAACATGGGCTAGCTGGGATCTGGTGGCTAATGCCTATAATCCTAGCTACCCAGGAGCCTGAGATCTAAAGCTCACAGTTCAAAGCCAGCCCAGACAGGAAAGTCCACGAGACATTTAACCAAAAGTTGAAAATGGAGCTGTGGTTCAAGTGCTAAGAGCAAAAAAGCTAAAGGACAGCTTCCAGGCCCTGAGTTCTGTGAGGTTTTTAAAAAGAGGTAGATCGAGTAAGAACAGCACCACGCACGTGGTATTCAGGTAAGGGGTAGGTTTGTTCATCATTCTGGCTGGCAGCAGGCTATGTTGGCCCTTCACGGGGCTAGGAAAGAGAGCTGAGAAAGAGAGAGAGCTGGAAAAAAGAGTTGGGAAAGAGAGAAAGAGCTGGGAAAGAGAGCGTCTGGGCCTGGGCTAGGCCTTATCTAGGGTATGGGTGGAGAAAGGTGTGGCCACATCAAATTCACATGTGATCTCAGCGAATGCAGATGTGACCCCTTCCAGGTGTGACAGATGCCTTGGTAATGCAGGTACTGGGTGGAGACTTTGCTGTGAGGAGGGTGGAGTCTGCTCACCATCCAGGAGCAACCTTGCAAGTTCAAGCCCTAGGACCATCACAAAAGAACAAGGTACTAAATAACACAGATTTAAGGGTCACTGGTAGATTCAAGTGGTCAAGATCACAAGTAGATTCAAGAAAGAACATGAAGCAAACCTGGACTGTGAATCAGGCATTCTCATGTTGTTTTATTGTACCAGAAATTCTCCAAGTTGGGTACTTCTCCCCTGAGAGAGAGTTATTTCCTGAACACAGATGGGTGACTTACATTGTCTTTGCTGAATTTGCTGTTCCTTTAGGATTCTTCTTCCCAAAGGTTTTTCTCCTTGCCGCCCCCCCCCCCCCGCCCCCTCCTTGGTCTCCTGTAAAAGCCTAGGTTTGATGAGTTTAGAAGACGTGGTAGCTGGCCCAGTGGTTGCAGAAACTTGGGTGGGTGTTTCTGTTCGTGCCTGGCCTCGTTTAGATTAGAAGACTAGCTTTGTTGTCTCAATGTGGGACAAAGGGACAAGGAGAAAATAAAGTGCCCATAAAGGGACAGGGATGTCCAGCCTCTGTCAGAGTCATCTGACTCTGGGAAAACAAAGATGGCCTCTGTCCTTGGAAAGCATGTGTGCCCCTCTGGGTCCCTGTCACTTGGCCTCTTCAGCTCCTCTGTACCTAGATGTGTGCTGCATCGTGTCAGGCATTTATAAATTCACTGCTCAGGCAGAAAATACAACAGTTAGTGCAGTGACTTATTCTTAATGCATTTTAAATAACTGAATTCTTACTCAAAGGTAGGATTGGGAGATTAAAAACTCTACAGCTAGGGTTTTAGAGGCTTTGGGTCATCCAAGGACCCCCCCCCCCCCCCGCAGGTGATTGGCACTCTCCCCCCACCCTGCCCCCAGGGGACTGTCACAGGAGGCCCTGAAGGGAGTCCAGCCTCCTGTGCTCCCTTGGAGGTCTGGGACTCCCGAGTTGCTACCTGTGCCTAATGCCTTTGTTTACTTTGGAAGTGTGTCCTACGTGAATGAATTCGCAAAAACATACGTTCCCGTAAAGCTGTCACGGGTAGAAAACCCAGCAATAACTCAGGTGATGTAGTTAAACCGCTATTGAGTTTGCGCCATCCGTGAGTTGATAAATCGTATAGCTTCATTTGGTCGGAATCAGCAAGTTTATGTGGCAATTAATTTTTACTACTGGAGGGGAGCCAAAGGACAAGAAATTTCCTTGGTTTTCAAAACTGTCTTCCAGCAAGGCCCATTCCCCAGATCATCAGGTTTGGGGGTTCTCCAGCGGCAGCCTCGATTGTTTTGTGGTTCCTCCAGTGCCCAGAGCACAAGCCATTGGCAAATGTTTTCTCCTGGTTGCAGTCGTATGGGCCTCGTGGCCCATGTGTAACAACACTTGCATGGCTGGCAGGGATGTACATTTCTTCAGCGTGATGCTTTTACCCAGCAGAGCAAATCACGTGTGTCTGTCTCACATCAAAAATGACTGTAAATGAGCTTTCCACATCCCTCCGCACAGGATGAATGGTGTAACAATTTGCTGTTCTTTCTTGATTTGACCAGTAATGGCCAGACATCATTTCACGACACTAGCACTAATCCCTGTATTCATAAAAGATAACACCTCCTATATTTAAATAGAAAATATCATTACACCTAGAACTCTTCAACTATGTCTGGTTTACAAGCACCCCTGTGCATCTCTCCTCCCACTCCAGTTCAGGGCCACTTTCTTTCTGTTTGTCCCCAAGTGGCAGGTGCAGCAGACCCCAGGTCTTACCCTACCGCCACCACGCACGCCCCACCCCTCCCCCCACCCCCGTCCTCTCTGGGCACGGTTGCAGGTTCTCCCCAGCACCACCAGCTTCTAGAGCCGCCCACTTCCCTGTACCATGGAAATGCGTGAAGTTCAAGCTGCCATTGCGGCCTTGCATTTGGACACAGCTGGTCAGCTGGCGTAGGTGCCCACCTCTACCCAAGTCTAGGTTCCATAAGCAGAATATTTTGTACTCTGGGCCTCACGGCCGCCATTTCAATAAGGATAATGATAAATTCATTTCCTAAGGAAGTGTGTGCATGCATGCCATGAGCTGAGAACTGCTCTGGACCCTGTATGTTCCGGAATGTTACCGTACGCCTCTGCCAGGAGTGAGGGGCTGGGCGGCCTAGGGAGGTGTGCGCGCGCACACCCTGGTGCTGACCAGAGCTCCCTTTGACACCTGAGTGTCTGTTGCCAGCCGTTCCACCAGAGGGGGCAGTTCCACTGGCAGTCCGCTCCACTGGCAGTCCACGTTCGCAGTGTTTGGCCGGCCTAGCAGAGGAAAATAAGATGTTTGCTTTAGCAATTTGCTTAGTTCCGAAAACATCCCTAGACAATGCCAGGGACTTCCTTCAAAATAGTGTGCTCAGCACATCGGGATAGTCCCAAGAAGGAGTGCAAATAAAATGATGCATACCAGGGCTGTTTGTGTCAGCGGGAATTTGATGTGAGTCCAGCATTACCGGGGGGAGCAGCCTTTTCTAAGGGCTGGCTGAAGGGTGCCCTCCGTACATCTGCAGGACGGTCCAGGACACCGGGAAACCGCACGGGTGGCCGCTGCCTGCGCTTCCATTATTTTAGTCCACCCTGCCGCCATCAGCCCAGCGGGCCCACTGGCCTGGCCTCAGAGATGTGCTCTCCAGATTGCGGCCTCCACAGAAAAACCAGCTAGCTGTTCAGGAAAACCCACCTTTCCTTCTCTGTTGGTTTGTCGTTGTTTTGGCTGGTTGTGGGGCTTGAACTCTGGGCCTGGGCACTGTCCGTCAGCTTTTCAGCTCAAGGCGAGAGAGCTCTACCACGTGAGCCACAGCGCCACTTCCCCCACCTTTCCTAGCTGGGATAAAACTCCTACATCAGATAGATGTGGGAGCTTCAGACTGCCCTAGCTGCAGGCAGAAGTCACAGCTCTGGAACTCCCCTTGCTTGGGGCCGGAGCATCAACACTTCTTCTGTATGGGACTGTACTTTTGTCATTCACTCAGAATTGGCAGTGCTGGCAGCCGTGGGGGGGTGGGGGAGTAAAAGACCCGCTCCCCCCTCTTCCTCCCTTCCAAGTAGGGAGTGCTTGATCGCAGGCCATGTCAGTGGCTTTGCTTGTGATGGTCCTTCTGAGACCAGTACCTGCGCCTTGCGGGACACGAAGCAGAGGAGCCTGCATGGCAGCAGCTTCTTTGTTTTCCTCTGTGAATTCCCTTGGCAGTGTTTCTGTGGGTGTAAAAATAGCGCGTGAAGCCTTAAAATAAAGTGCTGTGGGAGTGCTTGTGCCATCCGCTGCGTGGTCACCTATGTTCACGCTACTCCTATTGTTGACGGGGGTAAACCGCTCCTATTCACGGCACTTAGGCGAAGAGGCCTGGCCAGCGGGCCCACCCTAAGACATGGGTGCGAGACTTCGGGTTAACCCCCAGACCCTGCTCTGGGAGTGAGCCTTTTCCATCCTCCTCATCTAGCCCCAAAGATCAGCAAAGCCAGACCGCACACAGTGGATCCCGTTTGTGGATCCCAGCGAACTCATAGGCAGAAGCTGGCATGTCAGTCTGGCAGGAGGGATGCACACTAAGTTGCCTACTGCTTTAGCCTCCTTTGGCGGTGGCTGCTGAGGTCAAGGTAGAAGACCAGAGTACCCATTACTGCCCACGGCGGGCTGACTGCAGAGGCTGCAGGCCCAGCTCCTCTTCAGTCAGTGCCACATCTCAGGGCCAAGCTGATGGTTGTCCGCGCCATGTTACCTGCCAGCATTGCCCCGTCTGTCGTCTTTGCTCCCACTTTCCCTTCAATCTAAGCCTCCATGCACCTTCTTATATCTGCCCTACCCCTGTTCCCTCCCACAAAACCCAGCTGCATCCTCCAAACCGCCAGCGTTGCTTGTGTTTTCTTGACTTGAGCTAGCAACAACACAAAGGGGACAATCTGCTTCATATCCAGAGGCCTAAGGTATTCTGATGTACGAAAGCCTAAAAGGTCAGCACAACACATGTGACCTTGGGAAGTGGAGCATGCGGTTTGGCTGACAAGTCTGGTTTCTCTAGGCAGTGTTGCTTCACGTCACTGCAAGGTGGAGAGCGCTGTTAGCACCCCTCACAGTCCACCGTGGGTAAATGGTTAGAGGACAGTGGGAGAAGAGTAGGCAGTTGGGCCTGGCAGGCAGGAGCCAGCATGAGGGACTTCGAGGGTGCATCTTACAGACACATAGCCGTGTGTGTCTGTGTGTGTGTGTCTGTGTGTGTGTGTGTGTCTGTGTGTTACATCCATGTATCTTATATCCTTTAAAGTAGGCACCTTTGGGAAGAAAGGAAACTTGAAACGTCCTGGCTGCCTGCCTGCAGATGATACACATGAAACTGGGTACCCTTCTTTGCCTCCACCCCCCTGTGGTCAGGTTCAAGTGCCCTGTGCCTATTTTCCTGACCGTCAGCGTTTCCCTAACAATCCATAAAGAACAAACTTGTTCTGAGGTCTGCAGGTCCTGCCTGGATTCCGTGACCCCCTCAGAGTGTAACAAAGACCAAGCCCCTGCTCCCTCGGGGGAACGGCCCAGGTTCCTGCGCGTGTGTTGAGAAGTATGTATAGTTCAGGAGCTTCACGGGCTCGAGCTTCGTCAACAGATGAAATGAGCTCTATTTTAAGCTGTGCTATGTACCAGGACTTCCTGTTTTTCCAAAGGAACCTCTTGTTTTGGTTCTTGTGGTGATGGATTTATTGAAACGTTTGCCAGTGGAGTGTCTCAACTGCGTTCCTAGGACAGAGGGAAGCTGGCGGTTCCAGGGATTGAAGTAAGCATGTCAGACATGCTCAAAGGCTGCTTGCGCAGAGGACTTTGGCCATGAGGGTCTGTCCATGTGGACAGACGGACTGCCCGGCAGAGTCCTCCTCAGACAGCAGAGGTGAAGCTCTTGGAGAGCAGTTAAAAGGGTTTTCACGGCCTGTAGGGCTAAGCGAAGCCATGTGTGTCTCTTTCTAGGAGTGTGGGTCCAGCCAGCCAGAGCCCAGCAAACCCCACTCACTTCCTGCCGACCTCTTGACACTAACAGATGTTTTCCCTGCACGTGTCATTAGGCCGCCGTACTTGATGACCTCATCAAATTGTATTGAAGCCATTTTCGTGCTTTATTTTTTTTTAAACAGTTTAACCGTTCCTGAGTTTCCTCTGAAAGTACAATTGCCCTTCCTCCTGAGTCTGCAGACAGACACATGCATGCATGCACACACGCTCACATACACCTCTCCCACGGCAGAGTTTAGGGCCTGACCCGGAGCCCACAGAGCCTTGCACTCCTTGGCCAGAAGCTGCTGCTGTGCTCCAAACAGATGGACAGTGGTACCTCCGCTGCAAGAATGAACCGGATTCTCACAAAGACAGAAAGAACCTTCCAGAACTGCACATGCTGTGGCTATGGCTCGCCACGCACCGGAAACGGCAATGTGCACTGGGTACTGGTCCCCTACCAGGTTACCACATGGTACCTGTGGACATCAGAGTCCTATGGACATCAGGGGCCCTGGCGGCCTCCACTTTTCTTCTTTGGTGACTCCACAGACCAGTCTTCCCCTGGACCTTCTGTGTGGTTTAGGTTGTGGAGAACAGCTGCACGAAGAAGGGACTGTCTTGTCTCATGCAGTCTGGGCTAGTGTGCTTACTACCTAGGCTGCTTCCTTGACACCAGCCAGCCTCGGCAAAGCAGCTCACAGGGAGGTAGCCCTGGGGAACAAACAGAAACACGGATGCAGAACAAACTCATTCCGGTTGTCGGTGAAGGCAGCAGTTGGATTTAGTGACTTCTAAAATCGGAGAAGCCTCCAGAAATGTCATCGTTTTAAGAACACGTCGAGGGTCTCCTAGGCAGGCCTTGAGAGCCACGACGGTACACATGTGTGTCTCAGGACACTGCCCTTGCCTGCTGCCTGGAGTCCAGGCCCATGGCCAGACTGGCCATTGGTGCTCTGACCATGTTAGCAGGTACCTTTTTTGCCTACCTGCTTCCTCTTTTGCTGGTTTGCAGAGCTCAGACTAAACACAGTAGCTGTTCAAGGAGCACTGGTAAGAACAAGGCAGGCAGAGGATCTGTTTACTTAGTGAATTACCATGAAGAGCGTGGCCTGAGAAGCACATTCGCGTGTAGCCTGGTCTCTGATAGACCTTCTTAATGCCTCCAGATTTATGGATGTGTGTGAGTCACAGTAGAGACCCAAGGTGCCTTAGTTAACTCCGTGAATGTTGAGTGTAGCCCTGGAATTTATGTGAAGTGTCTGGGGTAAGTGAAAATCACAGCACACTCTCCGATCTTTGGGGCCAGTAGGTATTGCTGATGTGAGCAGAACAGAGCTCACCCCAGGAGATCAGAGACGTGGATATTTCACAGACCTCATGTCAGCATGGGCAGCTCAGGATTTATTTGCAGCCTTGTTAGCTTTATGTCCTCTAGCCTACAGATGATAGGAGCTTGATGTCACGCATTACAAATGTGTTGGTGGTTTTGTCTTTTGTGTTGAACTCTGTCATGGTAAATTTGATAGTTATCTATGGCTGTGTGACAAATTACCTCAAAACTTAGAGGCATACAACAGCAAAGCTTCGTTACCTCCATTTCCCTGGGGCAGGAGTCAGCAGTGCTTAGCTGTGGACCTCTGGGTGGAGGCCACCATGGTGTAGAGTCCAGGTTGGGGCGTGTGATCTGATAGCTAAACAGGGAGACTCATTGGCTCATGGGCTGTGGACTGATGGTCCACCTGCCCACTTGGCGGTGTGGCTACATGAGCCTTAGAACATGGCCAACAGAGAGAGAGAGACAGACAGACAGAGCGAGACCCTCCACTCTGTTCCCTGTGTTGGCATCTCCATTAATCTTGGAAGTGACATCCCAACACTTGCTTCTGCTGCCTGTTACAAAAGCAGAGTGTTCACGGGAATGTGAATGCTCAGGTGGGAGTCACGGGGGGCCAGGGAAGCTCCCAGTAGACTTGGAAGGAGCCGGTTAGTTACCAGCAATGCGTGCGCCCTCACCTTGTCCCACAGACTTGCCTCTTGTGGACGCCCTTTATGGGGGTGGGGGGCTGTTGCAGTGAGCAGCTGAATTTCTGGGCTTCTGGGTCTGGAGAACTCTGGTAGTGGCTGGATAGGTCAACCTCTGTCCCTGACCCCCGTGAGGGAGCAGGCATCTTGCTGGGCACATTGTATGTGGCGGGAGGAGGGTTTGAAGGGAGGCAGCTGCTGTCTCCCAGAAATGTGGAGATCATGGCCTATCTCCATGGAGAGCCTCCCTCCACTTACAACCCAGGTGATCCCAACGTTGATGAGTGATTGTGGCCATGTTTAAGATACAGATTTTCCTTCTCGTGAACCAGGTTGAAGAGTCAAGGTGTTCTGGGTCAGAAGATCTCTCCCCTCGCCCCCCGCCCACTGCTGGCTAGTCCCCCGAACCTGGCAGGGCCTGTGCCTCCATCAGATTGGATAGTTTAATATTTGTTAAGATCAGGTCATGGAAGAGGAGGCTCACTGCGCTGCGCCCAAGCCCCGCCGGCCCTCCCGCGTCCCTCACCACACACAGGGCACCTTGTTGGAAGCCATGCCAAGCGCTTTCCACCACATGCCCAGAGTTGGTGCCCAGAAAGATCTTCAGACAAGTGACATTGGCTAAGCAGTGCAGCCACCAGACACCCAGGCCTGATTCTCTTGGGCTGAATGAAGGATCTGAGCAGCCTTGCTTAAGCATATCTTTTAGCTCTTTTCCTACCAGCTTGAGAACTTGGCCTGCAATAAACACAGGAGAATGTTCTTCAAGCAGGTGGGCCACTGTGGAGTGAGCTTTTCCTACTGTTTTGGTTTCGTTTGGTTTTTGTCGGTCGTGGGGCTTGAACTCTGAGTCTGGGTGCTGTCCCTCAGCTCTTCAGCTCAAGGTGAGCGCTCTACCACTTGAGCCACAGGGCCACTTCTAGTTTTCTGGTGGTTTATTGGAGATGAGTCTTTCAGACTTTCCCTGCCTGTGCTGGCTTTGAACCGAGATCCTCAGATTTCAGCCTCTTGAGTAGCTAGGATTACAAACGTGAGCCACCAGCACCCGGCCCTGCTGTTTGCTTTTTAGACAATCTCTGAACGAATACTTGCTTTCTGAAAACAGATCCCAGTGCCAGTGATAGCTTATCCTCACTAGCCTGGCTTGAGTTCACGTCTTGCTCGCTTGGACCAGTGGCTTAAAATGATGATGTCAGGGGATGGTTGTGCTATGGAGGTGTAGGTACTGCATTGGACATAGCAACCAGGTGCCAAACCTGTTTCTCCTTGACTGACGACTTAGATGTTACTAGTAGAAAAACTGGTGAGTGAGACCACAGTGGCCGGCAGGTAGAGGCTCTGCTGGCCTCAATCATCCCTACACAACAATGCAGAATCTCCCTTGCCTCTCCCTCCTTTTGAAAGAGTTTGTGCCGGGAAAACTGTGATGTCTTCCAAGGACCTCATTTCACACAAAAGGGTATCACAGGGACTGAGAAGAATGAGCAGTCACCAGCGGATGGGGCGTGTGGGGTGGCCCAAAGGCTGTCGTTTGTAACCGAAACCCTGAGCTGCGCAGCTCCGCCCCTGTACATTCTGCTGTTGCCCAGCTTTCTTCACTGTGGCTTTCAGTGGACGGCCTGGGCATGATGGAAATCACCCTTCAGGGTGTCCCATGGCTGCCTGTGGTCTGGGAGCCCCAGGGCCAAGAGTCTTCTGCAACTTGACCTTCCTCTCTTTAGCCCCAAGTGGGTGACAGGTCTGAAAGGGGAACCCCAGTGCTCAGTGCGTGGGGGGGGGTACGACAAGGGGAGGACTTGGCCCTGTACCTCTTCTCATTGGTTGTCCCTCTACCAACCTTCCTTCTGTCTTCTTTCTGGCCTGGAGGGCGGATGCCCTGTGTGTCTTACCCACCAGCTCGGGCTTTTGCTATGGGAATGGAAATGAGGAAGGCCAGGCAGTGCCCTCTGCAGGCCAAAGGGGCCCATCACTGGGGGCTGGGCCTCCGCTGGGCTGAGCCTCTTCCTGGGAAAGGCTGAACTGGAGAAGCTCTTCTCTGCACCCTCCCACCTCCCTCCAGGTGTGCTTTCATTGCTTTTGAGGCTGAGGGGAAGCCCGGCCACCTGCCTGCTGGGATTGCAGAAGGAACGGAAGGGGGTGGTGTGTCCCTGTCTCCAAGACAGGCTGACAGGTCATCAGCGACCCCGCCCCCCTCGGCCTAAACACCTAAAAAGTATTTAAGGTGTTGCAATTTGATAAATGATCAACTAGTTTTCTGCAGTGGCCTTGCTAGATATTTAAATGTATGTGTAATTTCATATGCAATGGGGTAAATCAAAGCTGTGCATTCCGTAGACAAGCAGTCTGTTTAACACTGAAATTAAGTAATATTTTATGCTTACTATACTACTACATGGTATGTATTTAGCATGCACATTAATGTAGTTTATTTCTAACCTGATGTTATACTTTGTAAGTGTACTGTACCTAGTAATTTAGTGAGTCATCTCACAAGTCTCGGGGGGAAAATCTAGGTGGGTCTCGAAGGAGTGAGACTTTGTGGCTCTTAGCCTAGACAACCTCAGCTCGGGCTGCAGTGGCCGACCTCTGTTCACCTTGTGTCGGGCCCCACCCCCCACCTTTGGGATATAGGATTGCCACCCCAGCCAGCATCCTTACCAGCCTTCCACAGGAGCATGCAGAGACTCTGAGGGGTGCGCTTGTAACCATTTGGAGATAGGAAGGTACTGCCTATGCTGTCACCAAAGACATCGTTGTCTGTCCAGAATGTGTCTCCTGGGGTTCTGAAGGTGGCTAATCTCCTTGCCTTGTTCAGCCAGGATTCTCAGAATAGAGAGCTGGAGAACTGGGGAGCCTTCACTCCATCCTCCCTGCTCACGGCCCCCATTCCTGCGTGCGTCCCCCATCCCTGCGCACGTCCCCATCCCTGCGCACGTCCCCCATCCCTGCACACGTCCCCCATCCCTGCACACGTCCCCCATCCCTGCACACGTCCCCCATCCCTGCACACGTACCTCATCCCTGCGCGCGTCCCCATCCCTGCGCGCGTCCCCCCTCCCTGCACACGTACCCCATCCCTGCGCGCGTCCCCCATCCCTGCGCGCGTCTTGTCTCCCCATTCTGAACACAGCAGGTCTTCAGGGATTTTCTTCTACACTTCTTAGTTTGAATGAGTTCATTTATTTGCTTTTATCCTCTTTGTTTTGCCTCTGTTATTAAAATTAATATATTTATTTTTGAGACTTGTTTAGGAGACCAGTGCTTTTAGAATGTGTGACTCTTCTAAATAAGCGAGCGTCTTGCTTTCTGTAGCATGTGAAGACCTACACTTAATTTCCATTATGACCCCAATGAAACAGCCAATTAAGAAAATTATGGACTCTTTCTACTTAAATCCTCTGTCCTTGATGATAGCTTTTAGCAATGAAAATATTTAGAATTTTTGAAGCTTGCGTTGAACGCTAGGAAATGTTATTTGCATGTGCCAGTAACCCTAACCCAACGCAGAATTACTCTACTCAGCCAGAGAAGAGCCTCTCGGTTCTGAGCAGTAGCCGCCTGAGGCCTGGCGGAAGCTGTGAGCCGACAGCTCTGCTCGGCTGTCTTTGTCCTCAAATTTACAAGTATATTCTGAGGAATGCTGGGGCCTCCTCAGGAATTCGTCAGTTCTTGGTTGAATATGACAGTATTAATTCACTAGACTATTGCCAAACTTGACTTTTAGTATGGAAATATTTAAATAGATTCCTTAAAAGAAATGAAAGCCATCATTGGGTTTGAGTGGTTCTAGGGGAATTTTCCTTTTGAAAGACACCACTACTGAAGACTACTGCCTAATCTTTAGGAAGACAGGCACCAGAATGAAGATATGGATGGAGAGGGTCTTAAAATTTTGCATGGAACTTTAAATGTGAATGGGAAGGTCTGGAGGTTTGTGTGGCGTAACTAGTGGCATGGTCTGGGCAGGTGGCGGCTGTTGGTAACCATGTGGTGAAATCCATCTGCCCAGATTTTAGACTTCACATTTTCTTCTTTCCCCCCTTTAATGGAGGATGTGTTTGTCTTGAGTTTGATATCAAAGCAGGTCATTTTTTTAAATGTGGTCTTCATTTTCTTAGATTGTATTTCTACCTGACCATACCATGCAAGGAAAGTGTTCTCCCCATAGCTTCTAGTAGTTCAACAAGTAGCTTCCTTTTTTTTTTGCTTGCTTTTTCTTTTGCAGCTGTTCCAGTATGTTGTCTAGGCTGGCCTCAAGTTTACAATTCATTAGGGTCTCTCTCTCCTAAGGCTGGGAACTTGGGTGTGTGCTACCTTGCCAGTCCATGCATCTTTTTGACATAGAACACTCACCTCTCATTCTTGGGAGGTTTGTTCAAGACCCTCCTGTAGATGCTTGTAAGTATGGGTAGTGTCATACACCACATGACAGACTGTTCACCTCTTCGCTTAAGAAACACTTTATGGCTTTTCTTTGGCACAACCAAGTCACTAACATTGTGATTCTTGTGTCTTGTGCCAATTATTAGCAAATTGTTACTTAAACTCCAGGGTTTCAGTACTTCAACAATTGATCTAAGCCTCGTGCTGGCTGCTCACACCTATAATCCTTAGGTACTCAAGAAGCTAGGATCTGAGAATCACAGTTGGATTCAGCCTGGGCAGACAAATCTTAAGAGCAGCTTTTCTCCAGTTAAACAGCAAAAAGCCAGAGGTGGACGGTGTGGCTCACATGGTAGAGAGCCAATCTTGATCAAAACACCTAAGCAATAGCACAAGGCCCCCAGTTCAAACCCTAGTAAGGACACCCACAAAAGACAAACTGCTCTGATAACTGGCAGGTACTGGGCAGATAGCATGTACAACTGGGTACTGTGAACAAGTGGATGCTCCCAGTGGAGGTAGAAAGCACCGGGAGACACAGGACTTCCTCCTGCCTCTCACAATAAAAGGTAAAAATAAAAACTTAGAGGTGGTTTATTCTCAGAGTTGGGCCTTAGTATTTTCAGACCACCGTTGACAGTGTCAGGGAACTAAAGCCATGAGAAATGACACCTCGGGTATGGTAGACTATGCTGTTCGTTGGTTTTCCTGTCACCAAGTATTATATCCCTAGGTCACAACTCTCACTTCAGTAAGGTTATAAGGAAGCTTCTCTGCTTTGTGGTTGGGTCCCCGTCCTATCTCGGTTTAAAGAGAAACATTGCTTTCTTGTTCTTCCTCCCTCTTCTCCCTTTACCTTTTCTCCCTCCATATCCTCCCTTTTGTGGAGGTACTGGAGCTTGAACTCACAAGTCTACTCCAGGCTTCCTCCCCCTGCCCCTGCCCCTGCACTATGCCCAGTTGGAGATAAGAATGTCTTAGCGTTATCTGTCCTGGCTACCTTTTCTGATCTCGGCCTCCTGAGGATCACAGGCTTGAGCTGTGGCTTCGGGAGTGTTTGCTCTTTGAGCCTCAGCTCTGTGCGGCCTTCTCCCTCACGCTGTTCTCTGGACGTGGAACTTCTCTGAGTCAGAAGTCCACTGATGGCCCCATTGTCAACTGTTTTCACTAGATGGCATCAGTACAGGAGAGTGACGGATGTGTGGCTAGGTCACCTTGACTAATCAGTGGAAGTGATTGTGTTCATGGAAGCCAGAGATTTCTGGGACCTGGTCATGGAGTGCAAAATCAGCGCAGCTCCAGAAGTGTCTGTTAACAGTGTCGGTGCTGGCCAGGGACTTCTGTGCACAGCTCCATTCTAAGGAAAGAATCCTGTGTTAATTAATAGCTTGCTCCTTACGAGAGCGAAGAGGAAACATGTCCCGTTTTATATGCTGTGTGGGGAGATGCCCTCCCTCCACTGGGCAGCCTTGAGCCTCCGCCACAGGTCCTCCAGGGGCCTCCACGCAGGCTCAGGAAGGTTGGGCAGAGGGGCCAGCGACTTCGTTTTCTAAGTAGCGGAAGACATGCATTTGTGTAAGCCAATGGCTGCTCCCCTCTGATTGCATGATCGAGATTCTACTTATCAATTTTTCAGGAAGCCATCTAATTATACAAATTCAAATTCAAAGGCAAGTAAAAAGAATGATTGCCTCTCTCGTGGTAGGGGAGGGGCCCTGGAGCTCTGATCGAATCATAATTTTGCTGCCATTTTTCATCTCCATGCTATTTCACAAATACGAACTTCCTGGTTCTCTCACCCCTTGAGTAGGAATTCGGTTTTCACTCCCAGCACAGGACTGCTGCCCCCTGGCTGAGTGGAGGAGCCAGGCCGGCCCAGGCTCCCCGGTGGGGGCTCATTCACTCAGCCACACTCTGGTCCCCCCCCTCCTCCGTCATCTCTTCTCTGCCCAGGTTAGAGTCCTCTCCCGCTGTGTGGCTGCCTTTCAGACTTGTCACAAATATGTCCCCCTTCTTCCAGGGCCACGTTCATTCCCACACCTCACCCCATCTCCAATGCTTGCCAGTATTGGAGAGTTTTGTTAGATCCATTATTTATGTGCTTCGAAATTGTGCTTTTCTTTTCTTTTTTTTTGAAAATCACATAATTATTGCCATAAATCCTTAGGGCAATTTTTCAGCCTCATGCTGGGAAATTAGCCATTAACTACCAGGAACTTGCCCACATTTTAATAGTCAGACCGGCAGCCTGACCCTTGATAAAGTAATGGCGCAGTGTGCATAGTTGATAGATGGCCGCACATCACCGTCCTCTCATGAACCCTGGGTCTCAGGCTCGCTTCCTACCTTTTCTTTTGTAGATGCCCGTAACTGAGCGCAGCTTTTTTCTGGGTATGTCTACCTTACAGTGTTGGCTTTAAAATAATGCTGGCTTGGGCTTGGTGGTCTTTTGGGAATGAGTGAAATGCCCAGACTAGACAAGCAGCTCCCTGATCTTGGGTCAGGACGTGGAAGCTCTTTCTACCTCCTCTTTTGCTCCTGTAGCATCATGGGATGCATGCACAGGTGTAGCAGCATCCCATGAACAGCCTAAGAAACACTCCAAGCCACAAAGCTAGGAGCAAATATCAAGGCCAGCCCTTAACACTGCGTCCTCCCCCAACTTCCCCTCCTCCCCCCATTCAAAATGGCACAAGAAAACCTCGCTTGGGCGGCACTGTGACTTCCGTCCTCACTCCTGTTCACTAGGGGGAGCAAGGTCTCAGCTGAAGCTGCCACTCCCGGTCCCCATCAGCGTCCTTTAAAGTAGTTCTGTAGCAGTGTCTAGCCACAGTGGGTGTCTGCCTCTACAGAGCCACCTGGATGGATGCGTTTGTTCCGTAAATAGATGTAGCACAGGTGCCTGGTAACTGTGGGGATGGGAGGGCATCAAAGACATTCCCCCACGTTACCCCCCCTCGCGTTACCCCTGTAGCCCGGAGAACTCTGCGCCGTGCTGAGGGCCCCCAGGACCCTGGAGTTGTGTGGTTTTTTTGGAAGGTGGACCTGCTGCCTTGTGCTCCACCATGGTCGCTCGGCCTGCTCGCTGTTGCTTGGTTTTTGGCCCTGGAGTACAAATCACTAAGTGGAGGTTGGCTGGAAATCAGTGTTGATGGCCTGAAGTTATGAGCATGAGTTTCTTGCGCCACCATTGCTGCTTTCAGAAACAAGCGGCAATGTCTCGGGTGTGCAGCTTGCTTGCTTTGGTGCCTGGAAGGAGGCAGGTTTGCTGGCAGGGTCTGGGAGCCCCCTCCACCACTGTTAGGACAGCGGAGCCCGCTCCGAGCGCCCAGATGGCAGGTCCCCTGGTAGAAAGTGGCAGCAAAGTCCTGACTGACCTGTTGGCCTGTGTCCTGGAGGTCTCCAGAGAGTAAGGAT
The DNA here is from genome assembly GCF_024711535.1 of Dipodomys merriami. Classification (NCBI taxonomy): domain Eukaryota; kingdom Metazoa; phylum Chordata; class Mammalia; order Rodentia; family Heteromyidae; genus Dipodomys; species Dipodomys merriami. Next base: position 300,788 of record NW_027206424.1, on the reverse strand, counting down.
TCTTTTCTCCTTGTTTCAGGGTGCATAGTGGCGTAATGCACGCAGACTCCTGCGAGTTCCCCTAAATTCTTAGAGGACCGCTTTGCCTTTTGAATCAGAGTTGCAAAGTTCGATAAAGAATGGCCCTTGTGGATAAGCACAAAGTCAAGCGACAGCGATTGGACAGGATTTGTGAAGGTAAGAGCCAGCGTGGTTGGCGGTTTTCCACAAAAGACATGTGGCCCCTCCCTCAGGTCATCCGAGGTCTGTTCCAGACTCTGCCTGTTGCCAGGAGCCCCTCCTCCCACTGCACCCCTCTGCCAGCGCCCCCCCCCCATGCCCTTGGCTGTGCTGGCACTGAGCCTGCCCTTCGTAGGACAGGGCGTCGCCCTCTAGGAGGAGGAAGAGGGGGCAGGCCCTTTCCTTCCCTTCACCCAGGATTGCTTTGCATATGAAAGCCGCTGGATATCTGCTCCAGCTTTGCTTTGCTTTTTTTAACTTCCTGGGGTTTCTGGATTTTTTTATCTGTTTTAAATTAAGACATTTAAAACAGTGAACGCTCAGATTTCCCTGAGGAGTCCAGCACTGCCCCTCGCGGTGTGCCCCAGTCCCTGGTAATGTTTGAAAATACCTGGAAGTATTTACTCATAAAAAGGGGGGAAAATAAGCCTGATTAAAATCTAATGGAAACCTGGGGATAGAATTCTAAAATGTTGACGCAATACCATCCTAAATTAGTGAGTGCCCAGGCATCCAGAGTGTGGGGCTTGGAGGTTAAGTGAGCCCTGCCAGCCCAGGATCAGTGCGGGGGGAGGGGGGGCTAGCTTCGGCTGGGGGGTGTTGAGTGACTTCCCTGTAGGGATTCCTGCTGAGGAAACTTGAGGCCAGCCTGGAGCCCCACCTGTGCCACCATGCTCCCAGAGTAGCTTGGGTTGGGGGCAGGAATATTCACCTTCCTGCTCCCCCTGCAGGTACCCCATGGAATTGCATCCTTTAAGTAGGTGTATCTCTGGCCATCTGAGCCAGAGACCTCCAAGACATTCTTCTATGGAACGAACTGTATCACTGAGAAATCCCTGGGCTCCTGCCATGGGAAGATGGTGTGGACGGGTTTTATAAATTGTTTTAAAACACAGAAAGCTTGATATAAAATAGCACAATGAACACTAATGTATTGTTCACTCACATTTGTCCATGGATACCATTTGCTTTGTTTCTATATATATATATATATATATATATATATATATATATATATATATAAAATGTGTGTGTGTGTGTGTGTATGGGGGTGATGAATGGATGATTCCCCCCAAAAACAAAAATCCCCAAAATAGCTTGCAATAGCATAACCGTCCTCAGCATCATGTGATACATGTTCCCATTCATATGTCCACACTTTTGGCTTTCACTGTTTTGGTTTTATGTCATCAAGGGTTGCATATTGATGTCACAGCTCTGGAGTCTAAGGAGAGTGTCACATAATCCCCGTAGGCTTTTTGACTTCCAGCAGCATTGGCATAATAGGAGATTTGGTGCCAGTTGGTTTGTAGACCATTCTAGAATTTGGACTCCGTTGTGACTTCCCCATTAAACTGGCTATAAAGTATGGTCTATGAAGGGGTGACTTCCCATGACCTAATCCCTTTGAACAATTGACAGTTGAACAAAGTGAATACTAGGAAGCTGAAACATGTGTTGTCTGCAGGGAGAGGGATTTAAGGGGGAGCAGGGTTCACGAGTGGGGACATGGCGGGTGATTACATCATATAGTCAATGTACACCAGTGAGAATGGAACTGGGAAACCCAGGTTGGGACAGAAGGGAGTTAGAGAAGAGCTGATAAGATGATGTCTTCTACTCATAAATTGACATTGAATTGTTGAACTACTTAAAGATAATTGTACAGCTATTTAAAGATAATAAAAAATAAGTTAATAAAAGAAAACAACTGCCCATTTCTAATGAGGTGCTTCATATCCTCTCTGGAGGATCTGTTGAGCTGCCATATTCGTTTCTGTGAAGCTTTAGTGGGTCAAGGTCAGTATGAGGTGAGCCAGGCCTCCGGGCGAATCCTAGCCACCCACCCAGCCACGCACTCCAGCGGAGGCCTCCTGCCGGGGACTTCAGGCTGTCCCCAGCATGCATCCATGCTTCCCTACATCTGTGAAGTGAGACTTGGAGACCAGAACATTTTTATAATGGAAGGTTCTGTGTCATCTTTATCTGTATGTGCAGGATACTACAGAAACTGTAGCAGTTGTGCTTTTTCAATTCCTTGATAGCCACTTCCTATGATTTAAGAACTTTTTTTCTGTGATCCCGCCGCCCGCCATCCTGCTGTCTGGGCTAGGGTAGTGGCTGGCCCAGTGTGCTTTTACTAGCAGTCCTAATGTGTATGAACCGCCGATGCTGTGACACCTTTCAGAGCTCTGTACAGGTGGGCGGTCATTTTACAACTGCCTCCAGCAAGACACTGGCCAGCTGGCTGTTTGCTTAACTGCTGTTCTCTCTGGCTTTTTCTGTCAGATCATCTTCATGGATTTGGCTGTTTGTTCTACAAGAGGTCCTTGTACTACTAGGATACTTCCGTGCACGTATGCGCACACGTGTACACACACGTAAACATCCTTCTTGTCAACCTTAAACCACTTGTGGAGTTTTGGGTACGGATGTCCAGTGAGTCTTGTCATGATAGCCCGTGCCCAAGGGGTGCTTCCTGTGTTCCCAGCGATGGCTTCCCGGAAGCCCCCTCCCTGTGGACACCCATCCACTCTGGGGTTTTGTCTTTCTGCTTACTGGTTTCCTTACAGTTAGCATGTGCACGCACCGACTACACTGCAGTGCGGAGTCCCAACCCTGGGATTCTGGACTGGACGAGGCTTTGTCATTTCCCCTGAGCATCACCCCTGTTCAGTACTTCTCCCAGAGGACTGCTGCCATCTGAGTTCTCACAACCCATCGCTCTGTTTAGTTCTCTTTTTTGCCGGTTGTGGGGCTTGAACTCTGGGCCTGAGCACTCTTTCAGCTCTTCAGCTCAAGGCGAACGCCCTACCACTTGAGCCACAGCATCACTTCCGGCTTTTTTCTGCTGAGGAATTGGACCCAGGGCCTCATGCATGCAAGGAAAGCACTCTGCCACTAAGCCACCTTCCCATCCCCATTCTGCTTAGTTCAGATTTTTGTGCTAGTACTTGGGCTTGAACTTGCAGTCTCTTGCTCTCCATTGGCTTTTCTCCTCAAGGCTGCTGCTGTACTTATTGAGCCATAACTGTACTTCTGGCTTTTTACTGTTTAATTGGAGATGAATCTTTTGCGTTTGTCTGCCTGGGCTGGCTTGGGGCTGAGATCCGGTCATCACGGTTTGAATACAGCCCAGAGAGAAAAATCTGATAAGCTATCTTTCTTCAGTTAACCAGCAAAAAAAGTTGGATTGGAGGTGTGACCTAAGTGGCCTAGTGTTAACTATAAGTAAGCAAGCTGAGCAAGAGTACACTGAGTCCCAGTACTCTATTTACATGTGTGCCCGTGCGTGCACGACACACACACACACACACACAGAGCTAAAGCAAACGCTTCATGCCTGTATGCATTCAGAATTCAATATGGGATGAGGCCTGGAGCACCCTGCTGAAAGGAGGGCACCGCTGAAGTCTTTGGGGTTCCATTAAAGTCAGCTGAAACTGAACAGCTCTTTCATGATGACCCAAAAGCCAGGTCTTAATGTGTCGTTTTCAAACAACCTTTCTATTTTGATATTTGTAATTTGTGCTCTGCCTTTTCTTGATAACCGGCTATCAAAACAATCCTCAAGTGCTCTTGTATAAAAATAATTGGGGAGCAGGCTTTGAAAGCACTGGCTGGTCAGAATCTGAGTGCAGACGTCTGTTTGTGATGTGTGATTTATCTGATGTATGGTGCAGGGGTTCTTCGGTTTGCTGACACAGCTGATGTGTTGCATTGTAATGGTGCCAGGCAAAGTCTGACTATCTTGTGGATCATGCCAGAGCTCATCGGTTGGCCACATCCACTGAGCGATTTGGGGAGGAGGGGCATGTCTCTTCTGGTTGTCACCCTCAGCCTCTCGAGTGACCCAGACCAGCTTTGCCACAGCCCTGGTGTCATGATCCTTGAACACAATCTTAGAACATCTTTGCTGTGACTTTGATCTCACCACGTAGCTCAGCATAACCTTGAGCTCAAGATCTTCCCGCCTCAGCCTCAGATCTTGTATTACAGGAGCATGCCCCCGCAATGTTGTAATGCCTTCTGCTGTACGTTTGGTTGGTGATGTCAGGAATTGAATCCATGGCCTGGTGCATACTAGATAACATTGTACCACCTGCTGGTGGCTTTTTGTTACCCTTCTAACTGTGAGTTTATGCTGTCATCGACTAAACACAGTACTGTGGCTATCAGAGATGCAACTTGGTGGGATGGGGCAAGTAGATACATAAGTTCTGTAAGAGGAGATAATAGAAAGCTAAGTTGAGCTTTGATCATCCCCTTTAATCTAACTCAGTGGTGGGTGATGTGAACTCTTAATTGACCAGTGGTGAGGACTGCAGACGTGGCTCAAGAGTTCCCTCCTTTGAGTTCAAACTCAAGCCATCATTGCCACAAAAGAAGCAAGCTTACCGTTCCTCACCCATGGACTCCTAAGGACAGAACAAAATGAAGTGACCAATAGCTGTTCCCTGTCACCTTTGTCACTTTTCAAAAATTAGAGCCACAAAGAAAAAGCCTGGGGTGGATGTGAGAACATTTCCCTATGGCTTTCTTTCATGGAAAATACCACTGCAGATTCACATCTCGGTAAAATATCCCGCAGAAAGCCAATCTGAAAAGGAGATGCAACCCCGGGTCAGCAAGGGAGCCCAGTGCCAACGCACCAGGCTTCGCTGGCATGGGGCTGGTGGGCGTCCCTTGGGAGCAGCCCCACCTGACACCTCCCCCAGATGGCTGGGTTTTCTCCCTAGAGGAAGATCAGAGTGCACAGATTTGGTCAGAATTACTTTTTGTTTCAGTTTGGTTTTTTTTTTTTTTTATCATTTATTCTGGGTAAGTTTTGTTTCTCCTTTCTTGAATGCATTAAACCATGGCTATTTGTTGCATCTTGTAGAGAAACAGTATGGAAGCCCGTGGTATTGCACACTCCCAATCATTTCTAATCTGTTTAAGCCCCCCAAAAGTAGGGTTTTTTTTAAATGTGGGATTTATAATGTTGCTATACATTTTAATTATACGTTGGGATCAGGCAATTATGCACATTTCCAGTAATTAAGTGATTAGCTCTAATTACAGTAGCTGTATAAATATACAATAGTCAACTAGTCATGGCTGGATTTCATAGCACAAATAAACATACTAGCATAATGCCCCCTAGTGTACAGGTAAGGAAACAGTTACAAACAGGAATACAATTCTTTGCGAGGGATCAAAGTTGCATTGCCTTACCTAGCCGTGGTGTTCAGTATTGGAGCCACATACTCCTCCCTTAGGGGCTGCCTACCTTGTTCACACTCATAGGTAGTAGTGTGTCCGTGCCACATCAGCCCATTCCTGGGCCTCTGAGGATCATTTTGGTGTTTGGTTAATTCTCTGTTGACCATTTGTCAATAGAGGCCAGGTACCAGTGGCTCACACCTGTCATCCTAGCTACTCAGGAAGCTTGGTTAATTCTCTGTTGACCATTTGTCAATAGAGGCCAGGTACCAGTGGCTCACACCTGTCATCCTAGCTACTCAGGAAGCGGAGATCTGAGGATCATGGTTCAAAGCCAGCCCAGGCAGGAAAGTCCTTGAGAGTCCTGTTTCTGTTTAACTACCAAGAAGCCAGATATGGAGTGCTAGCTTTGAGCAAAAAGAGCTCAGGGACAGTGCCCACACCCTGAGTTCATGTGCTCGGCATGGGCACCAAAAAGTAAGTTTCTTTTTGTACCTGTTGGTTGCTGGTGGGTGGGTTCTTTGTTCTTAAAGGCTCTGCGGCCGCGTGTTGGGACCGCTGGAGTCGGCTCTGGAGCTCAGGCATGTGGTGTGTTGAATCAGGTCTGGGCTGAGTGCAGTGTTGCCTTCCATCAGTTCTGCTGGCTTGTGTCCTGCTCCCATGGTGACACCCCCATCCTCAGCTCAGACCTGGGCCTCCAGGTGGCATCCCCAGCCTGCAGAGCCCTAGCAGACGCATTTCCTCCTCACACGGAAGTGTGCGGGGCTGGTCTGTTTCCCTTGGAGCAGTCGGCGCCTCCAGCAGCATCTCCACGCTTAGACAGTAGCTGTGTGTACGCCATGCCTGCAGGCAGTGTCCCCACAGGTGCCAAGAAGGTTCCGGGCTTCCAAGAACATTCTAGGCCTAGTGAGTATTTGAGGACACGCTCATCTCCCAGGAACTCGCCCGCTTTCCTTGTAGACAACTTGCAGGCATTCAAGCATGCAGTGAGAGGTCACGTTGGTCACAACCTCAGTTGGTATGTCCTGGAATGGAATGGGTGGCTGTGTCGGAGTAAAGCCCAGGCAGGGTTCGAAGAGTGCTCCCTCTCCAGAGAAGCCTCGTGGCCCTTTCTGACACGGGAGCACTGGGCGGGCTGGGTTCCCAAAAGGAGGGGAGGGAAAATGATCTGTGCCCGTCTGCACACCCACAAAGACCTCGCCCCCCTCTGCCCTCGGCCCTCGTGTCTCACCCAGAGTAGTCTCAGTCTTGGTTCTCACAACCTGCTTGGATGTGCCGAGAGTCCTTCCCTTCCCATGGCACCCGGAGAGGGGGAGGGAGCCACGCCTTGTGGAAGGAGACATCAGCCCTTGTGTCTTTAAGGCGTCTTCACAGCTCCCCCCTTCCCCCCCCAACTGTTAGGCCAGGGCTGCCTGTGCTCCCTGTGCTCCCGGGCAGTGTCAGATGTGGGAAGAATGTTCTCCACTGCTCCTCAGCACTGCTGTGGAGACGTGGCTGCTACGCAGTCCTGGGAAGGGGCTTGTCTGACAGGGCGTAGCTGTGGCTTCCCCCTCACCCTGGGGAAGGCCCATGGCTGTTGCCTCCTCTTTACCCAGGCCGGGGCCTGTCTCACGCATTGATGTGTGCTGTGGGGTCTGGGACTTCCGTGGGGTGCTGGCGCGGCGCGGCACGCCGGTCTGCCCCTGCGGCTGCCGTCCCCGGGTGATTCCGGGTTATCTTCTCACCTGCGTGGATGGCAGTGTTTGTGGGACAGGGGTGAGGCGGACTTTGTGGACTTTGCCCTGTGCTCAGGGCGCCTTGACACACAGGTGTGGCTCAGCACGGGGCATCCAGGGCTTCAAGTGTGAGTCAAGTGTAGCCCGTACAACTGCGGCTCAGGAACTTTGACAGTGCCACGAGAAGCTGGCTCGAGGTGACGAGGTGACGCGTGTGCCTTTGCTTTTATTAAGTGGTTAAGCTGATGAGCCCCACAAGGGCTGGAATCATTCGGAGCATGGCTAACCTTGAAAGGGCGCCTCGGCGTGGACAGAGCAGTCCTCTGCACATCCACACGGCCCGTGGCCTCCCATCAATCCCACGTGACTGCCTTAATAAACCCTCAGGAACACCAGGTATAAGACACAGGACAGGCCTCTCATTCATCCTAGCCACTTGGAACAAGACTGGAAAACCATGAGTTCAAGTCCAGCCTGGGCAAAGGAAGCAATACCCTATCTCAAAGCTAGAATTAAATGGGGTTGGAGGTCTGAGTATATAATTCACATGAGCACTTGTGTAAATGAAGTTTGGGTTCCACCCGAAGATAAAAACTTAAAACACCAGACTTCCTGTGACTGTTTTACTAATGTTGCTCTCCCCTGCCCCCCCCCCCACCACCTTCCCATTTTGTAGTTAGATTAACAAATTACTTTGGTAGATAATATTGGATGGACAATGAAAGGACTTTTTCAAAGCTAGAAAAGTTTTCAAATGTAAACACCTTAACAGAAAAGCTACATGGCCTCTCTCCACATTCCAAAGGAGGAAGTGGGTTTATCATAGGCCTATTTTTGGCCGTTTCAGCCGGAAAACAGTGTGGAACCCACTGACCTCAGCAGTGTCTCTGGGGAGCTGCGGGGATGGGAGTTGTGGGGAGACGATCTTGCTGATGGGCAAGCCCAGGACCACCTCCTTGGGAGCTTCTGGTTTCTGCCTGCAGGTTCAGAGCCGCCCTTCCCAGAAATCTTTGTTCTGCAGTGGTCCAGGGACTGACATCCCGGCAAGTTAGTGTGGGCTTCTGATGAGCCCAGTCAGACATGAGATGCTTGTTTGGGTCTGGGGGCTGCTCTGTGGAGCATGGGTTCCTGGCTGGTCTCATGTTCTCCCATCTTGAACTGGCCTGGGGTGGTCTGAATCTCTGGAGGTCTCTGCACTTGTGAACCTCTGCCTTACATTTCACAGGAAATGGGCTTTGTGCAGATGTTGCTTGCATGTCTTAGCTATTTGGGCTTTCCCCAGTTAGCTTTTTGTTGTGTTTATCTTGTCTGCCGGAGAGTTTGAGTGTCTTTTCTTTATTATCAGATCTTTTTTTCTTTTGACAATCTTATTTTTATTGTATGAACTTTTCTGTGGATCCTTGTAGCATTGAAAGTTCAAGTCCATAGGATTTACTCTTTCCAAGATCGCTTCCATCTTGCCTTTAAAAGAGAGATGTTTAGACCAGGCGCTGGTGGCTCACGCCTGTAATCCTAGCTACTCAGGAGGCTGAGACCTGAGGATCATGGTTCAAACCCAGCCCGGGCAGAAAAGTCTGCGAGATCTTATCTCCAATAAAGCACTAGAAATCCGGAAGTGGTGCTGTGGCTCTAGCAGTAGAGCACTCGCCTTGAGCTGAAGAGCTGAGGGACAGCGCCCAAGCTCAGAGTTCAAGACCCATGACTAATCAAAAAAAAAAAAAGAGAGAGAGAGAGGGAGATGTTTAGAACAGCAGTCCTTTCTGGGCGATTGTAAAGTGTTTAAGGGGGGATAAAACCCTGCCAGAGTGTTTGTGGCTCCCGAGCTCCGGGGCGGGTGTTTCTCCCGACCGGCGGGAAGCATCTGTCATAATGTTTGTGGAATCCAGCAGCAAGGCTGCGGGAGCTCTGGTAGCTGCCAAGCAGAACAGGCCCGAGAGCCAGTCCAGGCCCCGTGGTTCTCCGGCAGAGGTGACCCGGCCCACCACACCCTCGCCGCTACCCGCTCTGAGCCGGCGGCCAGGCACCGATGTGGTGTTTTGTTAGGCATTTAAGGACTGTGCTGAACACACTGGCAGTAACTGGTACGGCCCGGAGCGCCACCCTGAGGGAAAGCCACGTCCCACAGCGGTCTCGCGATAGCTCTGGCACGACCCAGCTCTCTGAAGGGGCTGCTGCGTTCATCAGCTGTGCCTCACAAGAAGTATGGCCAGTGACCGCGGAGGCACGGCAGGCGGGCGGGAGGGGATCCTACTTGCTGTGTGACAGTGTTCTCTCCCTGGAAGGGCAGAGCTATCCTAAGTTGGGGAGCCCTTCCCCCTGACACTGGAGAGCCACTCTTCCCCGTGGGGCTTGTGGGTTCCCTGAAATAGAAGAGGAAATGACGAGGCGCCTGGGCTGGGCTGCAGGAGTTACTCGGCCATCTTGTCTCTGGTCTGAGTGTCCTGCAAGGGGCAGCAGCCGTGTCCCCCTCCCAAACTGAAGTTGTCCTCATTCCCGGAAGGACTGTCTGGAGGGGAGGAGGCTCTGCTGGGCTTCAGAACTGGTCAAGAGGGCGCCCTGGGCCTGTGCCAGCCCTTCGGGGCCGCTCGCGGCAATTCGTCCTGGTTCGGGATATGTGGTGACGGGAAAGGCCGGCGTCTGTGCAGTCAGGGGCTCTGTGAACATTTTCCTGTCTTGGTGGGTCTGGGTGAGCCCAGCCTCAGGCCGGGATGCGCTGTGGGATGCCCGCATGTATCTGCGCCTGCCTGGCCTTTTCTGCCCGCCAGTGGAAAGATGGCAGACACTGGCACCGTGAGGACAGTGTGTGCAGAGATGCAGCATTTTACAGGCAGCGTCTTCCGTTTAACCTCCCCCCACCCTTTCGGGCATCTGGGGATGTGGGGTGGTGAGTTTTGGTCCGTTTGCCACCCAGCAGGGCATTTTCCAGTTGGTTTGCGCATGTACCGGGAAGACAGGAAAAGACGGTGCGGGGTTTGCGTTCCGCCTTGCGTTCGCCAGGTGGGTGTTCTACCACTTGATTCAAGCCTCTAGTCCCTTGTAATAGTTGGTCCTTTTCACAATGGAGTCTGACCAGGCTGTGGTCCTCCTAACTTTGTGCTTCCCTTCCCGGTGTCATTGGAGATGAGAGGAACACACTATTGACTGAGTGCAAATCTGAAAACCTTCATTTTCCTTCCCTGGCCACAGTGCCCCAAATGATGCCTCCCAGGTACCCAGGGTCACGAGTGTGAGCCGTGGGGGCTCTGACCGCGGCGTGGGCCCCATGCAGATGCTCTGTGCGGAACGGGGGTCATCTCATCAAGCTGGTGCTCACCCGGCCAGAAGTCAGACGGGTGGCTCAGCTTCAGAGACAGAGCAGCAGTGTTCGGGGGGTATAAAGCACTGTGTGCCCCACGTTTCGTCTGGACCCAGTGCGGGGGGAGGGACGGCGTAGCACTGCCCTGCGCCTGCAGTTCCTGCGCTGTAACTGCACATCACTGCATCCAGCGATCACCTCTTTCTCTGTAGTCAGGTTTGAACTTAGACCTCTGGTTAAGAGACACTCAGTGAAGCCACACTGTCCTGGATGTGATGGCCACAGATGCACATACTACCTCATTTAAAAATGTTTAGTCAGGGGCTGGGAAGGTGGCTCAGTGGTACAGCGCTTGCCTTGCATGCATGAGGCCCTGGGTTCGATTCCTCAGCACCACATAAGCAGAAAAAGCCAGAAGTGGCGCTGTGGCTCAAGTGGTAAAAGTGCTAACCTTGAGCTGAAGAGCTGAGGGACAGCGCCCAGGCCTAGAGTTCAGGCCCCACGACTGGCAAAAAAAAAAAGTTTAGTCAGGTGCGGTGGCTCACACGATAACCTCAGTTACTTGGGGGGGGGGGGTCCAAGTCTGGCTGTGATGAAAGCTTGGAGACCCTATCTGTGCAGCAAGTGCAGTGTGACTCGTGCGAAGGCACTTGCCTGCTAAGTTGCAGAGGAGGGGTGCGCTTCCAGTGGCTTCCAGACGACCATCTTTGATGTTGTGGCGCATTGCCTGGCAGAGGGCACAGGATGGCTTAATCTCCTGCCCCAGCTGCTAGGTTCCGTAGGCACGCGTGACAGAATGATTCGCCATCATAGGGAAAGGAAGGAATGCGGGTGTAAGCAGTGTAACCATGTGGTTCATAACCACAGCCCCCAGCTCAGGCTGCAGACCTGGCCTGCCTCTCCCAGCCCCTGGCCTGCTCGCAGCCTACAGCAGGCTTTCCTTCCCTCCGCACCGTGTTTGTTCTTAGCTGTGTGTGCCGGATTAACGCTTCATCATGGGGGGATTAGGGTTGGACTGGCATCCAAGCAGTCTCCCTTGGCGGCTGTGGGGTCCATACTTGGGGAGCATGCCTGAGAGCGGGGGGAGGGGGCTTGTCCTAAAAGCACCTCCGCGGCGGTGTGGGATAAGCCGCAGCTGCTGCGGGAGGCCTGGCCGGCGCAGGCCGCCGGCTCCATCAGTCTGACGAGATGTCACATGGAACAAAAGCTTTAGGGGTTTTATTTAGCTCCTAATCCCCACACTGAGGAAGCAGAGGTCCCTGTGAGCCTGCAGCCGGGAAGCGGACAGGCAGGCTCCAGCACCGGCTCCTTTCTGGGCCTGAGCCGGGCAGGCAGACCCCGGGGCCCGCGGCCGGGCGAAGCCAGGCAAAGGGACCGTGAGTCTGCTGTTGAGCCTACTAAGGTTTCAGAGGATTAATAATTGAGGCTGGGCTTTGAAACACAAAGCGCCCGTTGGTGCTTGCAGCCATCTCGGGCGGGCCGGCGTTCTGTCGGGTCTGGTGTTGATGGATGTGGCCGAAGATTGAGAACGAGGCCTCCTCCCTGCCTGGCCGCCGCCGTGCACCCCGCCGATGCCGGTTCCCAGCAGGCACGGCAGCGTCGGGCGCTCTCAGAGCTGGGACGCCGCCGGCTGGTACGAGGGCCCCTGGGAGAATGCGGACGCCCCGCGGGCTCCGGGGAGGAGAAGCTCCCTGACGTATGGCCCCGGAGAGGGGGGCTGGGGGGACCCGCCGAGCCACCGGGCGCTGGACGCTGCCCTGCCGGGGCCTGCCGAGCCTTTCCTCTACCGGGAGGCCTTTTACAACTCGGTGGCCACGAGGAAGGGCCCGCTGCCCGACTTGGCCTTCTACGACGGCCGCCAGGCCGCCATGTCCGGCCGCAGCTCGCTCCTGCCCCAGGACTTCTACAGCGAGGCGGCCCGGGGGACCCGGCTGTCCAAGGAGCCTCCTCCCTATTTTCGGGACCCGGGAGTCAGCCGTGCGGTGCCCGCCTACGGAGCGCTGGGCAGCCGAGGGCCGTGGGAGCAGCTACCAGGCCAGGTGCCCGTCCTGCAGGACGCCAGTCACCTGTACCGAGATCCCGGGGGGAAGATGGGGCCTGCGGGCCCACGGCCTCCGGGCAGGGCGCCGTCTCCTGGGCGGTACGGGAGGGAGCTGCCCGACCCCCGGCTTGGGGTGGAGGCAGCGGCCTACCCCTCCAACCAGCTGTACAGTGATGCCGGTGAAAGGCCTGCGGACCCCACCCCCGCCAGACAGGCGGCCCCCACCTGCCTGGTGGTGGACCCCGGGGCCGCGGCCGCCTCTGACAGCAGCCGCGGCTATGGGCCCGCGCGGGAGGCCGTCCTCCCCTCCAAGCTGCCTTACGAGTGCGAAGCGGACCTGTGCGCCTTGCCGGGCCCCGGGGGCAGGAGGAGCGTGCCGCCTGAGTTCCTGGCGCTGCTGCGGGCGGAAGGGGTGGCGGAGACCACGCTGGCCGCCCTCCTGCAGCAAGGCTTCGACTGCCCGGCCGTCCTGGCCACCCTGGAGGACGCGGACGCCAAGGCCGTGGCGCCCAACCTGGGCCAGGCCCGCGTCCTGAGCCGCCTGGCCGGCAGCTTCAGGGCGGAGATGCAGCTCCGGAGACAGGGCCGCGCCGGCCCCCCACCCCGGGCCCGGTCCAGCAGCTTCAGCCACCGGAGCGAGCCGCTGCCCGGGGACCCCGCCCTGCAGGCCCAGCTGCCGCCGGGGCCCCTGCAGGCCCCCCGGCCCGGAGACCTGGCCCGCCGCCCTGCCAGTGCTCCCTCCCAGCACCTCCTGGAGACAGCGGCCACGTATTCTGCTCCCCTCCTCCCCCCCAACCCCGGCTACAGCTCTCCCACCCCCTGCGCCCTGACCGTGCGGCTGAGCCCCTCCTACCCACCCCAGGCTGGGGTGGCCTTGACTCACCCCGGCCCCCTGGCCCCCCTTCACCCAGCCCCCCGAACAGCCTACTCCACCTCATACACCGTGCCCATGGAACTCCTGAAGCGGGAGCGGAGTGTGGCCGCCTCCCCGCTGCCCAGCCCCCACGGCAGCCCCCAGCTCCCGCGGAAGCCCAGCGCCCCCAGCGAGCCCGCCGCGCCGCCGCCCGCCAGCCAAAGCCTCCACACGCCTCACTCTCCGTACCAGAAGGTGGCCCGGCGGACCGGAGCTCCCATCATCGTCTCTACCATGCTCGCCACGGAACCAAGTAACCTGTCCTTCCCACTACACTCAGCTGGGTGCTCGAGCAGCCGGGGAGGGTGCAGAGGCCGGAGCACACGCAGGGGCCGGGGGGGGGGTGCTCCCCAGGGGCTCCACACAGGCCCCCACACACCAGAAAGTCCTGCTGTGGCCAGTTTCCGGGCAATGGGCCTACCCCCTGGCGTAGCAGCCCCTTTCCAGCCCTGGTGGATGGGCGGATGTCCCTGTATGGTCTGGAAGTGTAGCTGTCTTCCTGGTGGCTCAGAAGTCTCGAATCAGGCCGTCTGGTTTGGTGCTCAGGGGTAATTCTGCGGATTCCGTGGAGTGGCTTTGGAGACGGCGGGGTGTTTGAGCGTGTGGAGGCGCACACCTCTGTAGTGCCCACACACACTGCGAAAAGCAGCGATTACCCGCCGCAGAGATAAAAATGTGTGTATTTCCACACTTGTGGGTTAAACAAGGCAAGATGTTGAAATCCCTTAGAACTCACTGTTTCAAAAACATATTTAGTCTCTCATCTGGGAAAATACAGTTGGGAATTCTGCTTGCTCGTAGGGAAGAACGTATTACCAGGTTGAGGAAAATCCGAGCCGTGCTAGATGGATTTCTTCAAAGCGTGAACCAAATGTAACTGATCACACGTCTTTTGTGGGTTGTGGTTGTTAATCATCCTCTGAGCAATTAGGTTTCTTGTATTTTAACTCTTGACTGGAAATCGAAAATATGTCCATTATCTGCCTCCCGACACAGTTTAGAAAACAGTTCTTTTAGATTACTTGCCGTGTTTTCCTGGGCATCTGGCGTGAGTGGAGCGCTGCCTTGCAGACAGCTCTCCCGGAACCTTTCCGTGCACGGGTGCCCGGCGAGCTGGCTGCTGCCTGTCAGGGCTGCCATTTTTGCTCCCCTAGCTTTACCTTCCCAAGGTCACTACCTTCCCAAGGGTTCACAACCTCTGCGTGCACTCTTCCTAAAGAATCCAGCTTGTCTTCCTGGATTTTTTTTTTTTTTTAATGTACTAAGAAGGAAGTCCGAGGATAATTTTTCCAAGGGCCCCATGCCTCCTCCTCTCCCAGTCATTCTTTCTTTGCAACCAACTAATTTGCATGGCGATGACATTTGTTGCTCCAGTAATTTCATCTGATAATGGCTGGGCTTGCAAAGCGGATCTGAAAACATATTCCTTAATTATGTGTTGCTAAGCAACCAGAGGGTTTGGTCATAATCACAGATTATCTCCTCCTTGAAGTCGTGGAAAGGTTTTGCTGAAGGAGGACCTGCAAAATTGCCTTCTCTCCCCCCCCCCCCCTTTCTGTTTATTTTTGCAGTGTCTTCTAACAAAAACACTCACTGTTGTTTGGGTGTGGGGTGAGGGTTTCATAAGCTGTTTAGAGTGTGATTGTTAACACGCTCTTTTGCAGACCGAAGGATATTGATTTTGATTTTGTGTGCGTGCCAGCACGCCAGTGCCGAGGACGTCTGCCAGCAGATGAATTTCTCTGTCGAGTGATCTGTCCCGGAGCACCCATTGTCATCTTGGTTCCTTCTTGTGCTTTCCGTGTTGCACGATGGCTACCCTGTCGCGGCAAGGGTCGGCTGGGTACTTGGCTTCCTGCTCTCTCAAAGGCAGGGGGCAGGGGCCCTGGGCTGGGGCAGGTTCTGGGTTCTGGGGCAGGTTCTGGGTACCGGTGTGCCCAAGAAGATAATGCTTTCATTAAGCCAAGCACAGGGACCTGAGGTCTGTACCCATGGCCCACCTCTCCTGAGCCTGGAGACGCCATTCTCTACTTGTTGACGCACAGCCGGGTTACTCATCCGTAGCACCACCAGCCTTTACCGAGTTAGTGTTGGCATCCCATCCCGAAGGAAGAAAGCTCTCTTCCTTCAGACCATCCGGAGAGGCGATGGTTTATAGCGCTGCTGCTGCTGCTGCTGCTGCTGCTGCTGCTGCTACTGCTGCTGCTGCAGTTGCTTTGGCTGTCCCCCCACCCCACCCCTTGGTTTTTTAAACCAGTAGGCTTGTGTTTGCCAGCCCAGCCCATTGACCGGGCAGTCAGCAACAAGGCAAAGTAGGCTGATGCGCTGGGTTGTCTGGGTTCTGTTTGAACCTTCATGAGCGACCGCCTGGTGGGTCCCCCTCGCTCCCACACTCGCTTTGCTGCCTGGCATGCATGGCCAAGCCTTCCCACGGTGGCCGTCACGTGTGGTCACCCACAGCCAATGTTGGCTGCTGCTCTGGCTCCTGTGTGCCAGGGGTGGGGAGGGAGGGCGATACAGACAATGGCAGCCATCTTCGTGTCTCCCCCCAAAGGCATCAGAGCCCCGCCCACAGAGCACCCCACCCACGGACAGAGCTCACAGTCCGGGAGCCTTGAGTGAGCAGCTGCCATCCCTGCCAGTTTTCACAGAGACAGGTCCGTTTTCCACGAGCCAGTTTCTCTTCGTGTACTTGGTCTGAAGTACCAACCACAGAATGTTCAGAGCAGAGAAACAGTCCCGGGGCTCCTTGCTAAATTAGGAGTCCCAGGGAGACCCCAGGCGGTAGCAGCGGTCTGTGTCATTCCTGCGATCTGAGCAGCTGATGCAGGGGTCAGCAGAGCCGTGGGGAAGCTTTCACGGTTGGCCGCCTGTTCCTTATCACCCTGAACATGAGGGGAGAATTCGCAGGTTTCTTGCTAGTAAGTGGGAGACTCGCCATAGATTTACCATGAAAAACATCCACTTGTGACCCGTGCATGGCCCCTGAGCCACTCTGCCATCTGATTCTCGTGGTGAAGCTCCTGTGGCATTTTCCTGTGTGGTCTTTGGTCCACGAGGATCTGAGCCTAGCTGTCAGCAACAGCTGTAGGACACAGGAAAAACTGAATGGACAGAGGTAAAGGCAGGAAAAGATGCAGCCGGAACACAGCCTTCCCGGTAGACCTGTCCAAACAGAGACGACAGGTGTGCGGATTTCTCCATGGGCTTTCTAGCATCAGCAGGAAATCACTTCAAAGATTTATGTTGGTGTGGTGGTTCATGCCTCTAATCCCAGCTGCTGGGAAGGTAGATAGAGTAACAGTAACAAGAAAGTTAATGAAGCCCCATTTTACTCACGAGTCTGAGCAGGGCTAGTCTACCTCTGGTTCCCTCACAAAACCTTGTCTGAGCATTAAGCTTACTATTCCATCTAGGGTACAAAATAAATCTTGTTTCTTGTTTGGGTTGGGGTAGTACTTGCTTGTGAACGCGGTGACAGGCGGAAGAACAGATCTCCCCGCCATGCCCGGGACAGCGGCTTGCTTTTGCCTTAGGTCTTGGCCAGGGCCTCGTTCTAGTGAAGTTGCTGCCAGCCGGCCGCCCCGTGCTCCTGCCTCCAACTGACCCTGACCTCTGAACCCCGCTCCCTTCCTGAGGGGATTTTTTTCCGTGAAGGAATCCCCGAGTTCGCAGTGTCTTCCTGTGAATGGCTTTGAGCGCGGGTTGCTTTAGAAGTCTTGGGAATTAAGGGAGGTGGCAGGCGAGGAGGGGCTGCTACGCCCAGAGGTCATCTTCCTGCCCAAGAGCCAGGGCTGCCGTGCCGGCTGCCACCGAGCAGCCCCGCTTCTCAGCAGCCTGGAGCTGGGCCTCGCGCCGCCCTAGCCACGGAAGGGCAGCGGTGCTGCTTTTATGGGTGTTCAGCCCGGAGGAGGCGAGGAAAAGCGTGGAGCCGCCCAGGCCCGAGGGGAGCCGTGTGGTCTCTTCCTGGAAGGACAGTGGGCCAGTCCACCTCATCTCAACCAGAAGCCCCAGAGCCGCGGGACCTGGTGGGATCTGTTTGTGCTGCAGCCTGCTTGCTCCTGGGGTCCTCGGCCGCAGCAGGACCTGCCAAGACCAGGCCCTTTTCCTGAGCTCTGCAGGGACTCGGGTCCATTCCCAGACTCTCACCCACATAGACTGGGGGGACCCCACGCTGCTCAGGAGCCGCCTGTGCTGTCCTCAGCTTCCTGAGCTGTTCAGCTCTTCTCTGCCCACAGCACCGGCGTGCTGACGTCATACCTGACTGTGAGCCAGAACTCACCCTTCCAAGGCCCGGGAAGAAATGTCCAGAAGACAGCCTTGCGCAGGGACCCCTTGCAGAGCGTTGCTCTGGGGGGCAGTGGTAGCGTTTGCTGCCTGTGGCTTTGGGGTGGGTTTGGAGCGGGGCTTGCTCTCCCATGCAGTTTTGGAGAGAAACCATGAAGCCCCGCTGCGCTCTGGGCAGTCAGTTGGGGGACGGGGCGGGGCGGGGCGGCCAGTATGGCACTGCGATTGCTTCTTACTGGTTCTATGGATCGATGCCCGAGTCTCAGCAGTAAAGGAAGGAGGCGTTCCACGGAACCCCACGGATGCCCTGGTCCCCAGACGCCCTGCTGAGGGCGGCAGAGCACAGCTTCCACCTCCGTCTGAATGAGCGCCAGCCAGTGCCAGTGCCCAGGACTTTCTAGGAAGATGCCTGCCGTGGGAAGCTCTGGGGAGCAGAGGCAAACTTCACTGTGTTGGTTTTGCTGTCTGGGATGAGCCCTGCTCCCTGAGCTTGTCTCCGGTGCCCGTGGGAAGGGCGTCCCTCAGGCGGCTGGGTATGGGTGTGCACGGGCAGACACTTCCCGGCGGACCGTGTCCCTGTCCCTTGTCTGAGGTTCAGAAATAGGAATGGGTGGCCAGTTATTCCACTTTGTGGCCAGAGGCTAAGGTTGGGTGCTCAGCTCCTGGAGGTCGACAGGCCTAGAAACCAGTCCTAGCCACACTTGCTCACTGGGTGGACCTGGGTGTGTTCAGCTCACCACCCAGTGCCCTCTTCCCTGTTGAAGAACAGGACCTGCCGCCGCACAGGCAGGCCGCCCAACTGCAGTGACCGAGAGGAGGTGACAGCCATGGCGGTGGTCGGGAGCCCAGGGGAAGGGGGTGTGTTCATGCCGGGGCAGACCACCGTCCCCTGCTGCATCGCTCACACCTCCATTTCCATGTGTGTTCTTGGCCGTTGGTGCTGCATGACTCAGTAACTTCGATAAAGTACTGAAGATGAGTTACAGGAAGTGGCTGGCAGGGGCAGGGCACCAGGCACAGCTGTGCACAGATGTGGCCCATCCTTCCAGCCGTCACTGCCAGTCAGCTTGTGTCCAATAATGTGGCACGGAACGTGTCCCACCAGAAAGGAGCGGGCAGTGCCTGGGAGGCCCACCCACCCGTGACCTTTCCAGAGCTGGGTTCAAAGCCCAGAACCTTCCAGTTCAAAGGCTCTGTGCCACTGCCACCCCTGCTGCATGCACAGCGTGAGCCCCAGGGCGATGGTCAGAAGACCCCACCCACCCTGGCCACCTGCTCAGTGACCCCATAGAACCTTGAGACTTGAACACCCCCTTTTCTCCTGGGGCTCCTGCGTTTCAAATGTTGTCACTGGTAAAATCCTGAGCATCGTCTCAGCAGTGACTTGGGGTGCCACGCTTAGGATGGGGGGGTGCAGGGAGGTGTTTGCCGCTGAGCCTGCTGGGTCTCTGTTAGGAAGGGGAGATCACATGGTGCATACGAGCAGGGTCTTGACCTCACAGGGAGCCCACTGTGGAGAGCAGGAAATGAGCCAGTCAACCGCCACGCACAGCTCGGCTCCTCCTTGGGGCTGTGCTGCAGGCGTCTCCCGGAAGCACACTGTAGCTGCTGTGCCCATAGTCCTGGCTGCTGCTGGGCAGGGCAGCGGGCGGTGCGCGGTGGATCCTCCAGACCCGCAGCCAGCGATACCACACGGCAGATCACCGCAGACGACGCTGCCCTGTCTTGGGCTACAGGCTCCGCTACTTTATTTTGGGGGGGGGGGTCCTGTCGCGGGGCCTGAACTCTGGGCCTGGGCGCCGTCCCTCAGCTCTTCAGCTAGCGCTCTACCACTTGAGCCACAGCGCCTCTTCCAGCTTTTTTCTTTTTGCTTATGTGGTGCTGAGGAATTGAACCCAGGGCCTCGTGCATGCAAGGCAAGCGCTCTACCACTGAGCCACCTTCCCAGCCCCCCGCTACTTTTTTCACTTTGTGTATGTGTAGTTTGGGTTGTGCACATCTTGAGTTTCGCAGCTTAGGATAATTCCTGCGGTGTGGCAAATGCGCTCCTGGAGCGACTGCTGGCGGCGGTGCGTGCAGTGCCTGGGGACGGCTCCGCGCTGTCCCTGTGGTTGCACCTGGCCCCAGTCCTTTCCTGACCAGCCTGGCTTGGAGCCCAGTCCTCGGATCTCAGCATCCTAGGTAGCTAAGATTACAGGCATGCACTCCCGGCATCCAGCTCGTGCCCTGTCTTGTGTTTGTTTTTTCCAGTCCTGGAGCTTGAACTCAGGCCCCAGGCGCCATCCCTGAGCTTCTCTGTGCTCAAGGCTAGCACTCTACCACTTGAGCCAACGCTCCACCTCTGACTTTCTCTGGATGTGGTACTGAAGAATGGAACCCAGGGCTCCATGCGTGCTAGGCAAGCGCTCTACCACTGAGCCCTAGCCCCAGCCCTTGTGTTCGGTCTTAAATGCACCGTCCTCTGGAGGCCGGGCATTCGGATGGAGGCCTTCCTTCTTGCAGTTTGTCTTGGATTGTGGAGCTCATGTGAGGCCTTGCCCAGCATCCAGCATCCAGCCTGGGACAGCAGGGGAGGGCAGCCTGACCTCCTTCCGCTCTGTTCCTTCTGGGAACATGTGCCTGTTTCCTAACTCCATGCCAGACATCTGCTGGGCCCCTTGGCGCCCCATGCAGTCCCACGCAAGGGTTCTTTGTGGTGGAATCTTACCACTCACCCTCCCATCTTCCCTCGCCATCTTGCGCTCTGCCTCCCCAGGGTCCTCTCTGCGGCCAATCCCTTCTGTCTCCATTTCCTGCCTTGTTATAAAGGTCTTACAGCTGGAATAAATCCACTGCTAGGTTAGAGCTTGGGTACATAGGGTCTAACTTCCACTGAAGGGGACAACTAAGGTTGGGTGTCACCAAGGAGAAAGGCCACCAAAGTCAGGGAGGGAGGTGGTCGCTAGGCAACCTAGAGTTTGTCGCCCAGGCAACAACATCCATGAGATGACGCTGTGGACGCCACTCTCTGCCGGCTCTCGGTTCCTGCCTTGTGCGCTGCGCACCTTCGCCTGCTTCCACGCCTGTTGCGTTCATCCAGGAGGAAGCTGGGAGGGCTGCTTGCCTGTAGCTCCCCACATGTCCTCTTTGCTTCTTTGCAGAAGGAAAGAGCTGGGATGGGAGCCGATGGGAGCCTCCGTTTCCTTGCATTTATCATTGCACCACCACTGCGCGCCTCGCAGGTCTGAGCGCGCGACTGGGGGGCTGGAGGCCTGCCTCCCTCCCCAGTGCAGCTCAGGGTGCTTCTGGCCTGCACCTGGGTCCCATAGGCCTCTCTTCCTCTCCTATCCAGGTGAAGAGGCTGCACACCTTTTTGGTCTTTGGGTTCCCCCTGACGGGCATCTGGTGTTCCATAGCAGGGAAACAATGGCTGTGGTCTCTGCTGGTGAGGGGATGGGGGCTGCGCCCTCGGGACTCCACAGTCCCCGAGTCTTGATCGTGGTGTGCAGCAGTGTGCTGTCCCATTTCTCAGCTCCCTCTTCAGGTCTGAGCAGCCGTGAATGGTGTCAGTGACTCAGTGTACCCCCAACTCCAGGAAATAGAGCAGTTCAGCTGAGCAACCCAGGTGTTTTCTTTGGATTTCTGGGTTGCAAGAGCTTGTCCCAGAGTTAACCTTCAGCCTGGGAACACACACCACTACTGGGAGGAGCCTGGGAACACACACCACTACTGGGAGGACTGCATCCGGGGTGGGAACTGCCCTGCGGCCAGGCACAGCATGAAGGCACAGACCTGGCCTCTCAGGACCACGAGCCAGTGTCGGGGCAGTTGCTGCCACGCATCTGCGATGCACCGGCTGAGCCCCGCTCCGCCCGTTTCACGCCATTCCTCTCTCCTGCAGGTATCCGACCCCAGATCATGAACGGCCCCCTGCACCCCCGCCCCCTGGTGGCACTGCTGGATGGCAGAGACTGCACCGTGGAGATGCCTATTCTGAAGGACCTGGCCACCGTGGCCTTCTGCGACGCACAGTCCACTCAGGAGATCCACGAGAAGGTGAGCCGCCCCACCCCGCGACATCACTGGCCAGTCCCCAGCAACTCCCCAAGCCTCCGCGATTCCTAACGCTCCTGTCCGCCTTTGTGCGCAGGTGTTAAACGAGGCCGTGGGAGCCATGATGTACCACACCATCACCCTCACCAGGGAGGACCTGGAGAAGTTCAAGGCGCTCAGGGTCATCGTGCGCATCGGCAGTGGCTACGACAACGTGGACATCAAGGCTGCCGGCGAGCTTGGTGAGTGACGGCTGGCGCTGGCGCGGCGCGGTGGCTACTCTGCAGGGCTTCATGACGGGGCTGTCCCTCGTGGCAGATGACATGGGCCCCTCCCCCCTCCCCCCCCCCCCCCCCCAACGACTCAGCCTATCAACCAACACTGACGACAAAACCATGGGCTCCACCCCAGGCAGGAGTGCACATGGCCACAGGTCACCTTGTGTCGCCTCCCACTCGTGGGCTCAGGCAGGCTTAGCCTGAGCACCCCCAGTCTCTCTGGGAGCAAGAGGAGATCCAGCCACTTAACCTGTGTACCCCCTGACTCGGGGAACAGGAGGAGCTCCAGCCACTCACCCTGTGTACAGGGCGGTAGAGTGCCGCACTCAGCCCTCTCTACCCTCCTCCCCCAGCTAGGAAACCACAGCCCGCCCGCGCTGCTGAGCCTTGAGTTTTCCATGGCCCCGGGCCTGTTCTCTACCAAGCTGTCCGCACCCCAGGCGGGAGGTCAGGATGCTTGGCCTCCTTTGCAGGACTCTATTCTCTTCCAGCAGATGTTCTTTCCTCCAGGATGTTTGAGTTTTAAGGTTTAAGGTTGCAGTGGCTCGTTCTAAGCTCAGCTCTTCCCGCTGCAGCTTCCAGGCATTAAAAAAAAAAAAGGAATAGTTGCATTTTTGCATCAAACCCTAACGTCACATAAAAAGAAACCATCTCTGCAATCACACCTGGCTCCCATGGGGGGGCGGGGGCAGGGAGGAGGCCCTGAGCAGGGTCCAGTTTGCAGACTTCAGTGAGCTTGGCCCTTGTTACCATCCACCCCCCCACACCAAAGTCCTGCCAGGGTGGGGCTGCTCTAATGTCTCCGGGTCAGGGCAGGCCTGAGCAGAAGCTGCTCAGGTGCAGGTGCTAGAGTAGGATGGAGGTCCTGGACTCCACAGGCCGTGGGATCACTGAGCAGCACCCGAACCCGCACCCGGGGAAATGGTGAGCAGCGCAGCCGCTCACTGCCTCCCCTGCAAGGACCGCAGCGGGAGTGACGGCTTCCTCACCGCCCTTGTCCCCCACAGGCATCGCCGTGTGCAACATCCCGTCGGCAGCTGTGGAGGAGACGGCCGACTCCACCATCTGCCACATCCTCAACCTGTACCGGCGCAACACGTGGCTGTACCAGGCGCTGCGGGAAGGCACGCGGGTGCAGAGCGTGGAGCAGATCCGCGAGGTGGCCTCGGGAGCAGCCCGGATTCGTGGGGAGACACTGGGCCTCATCGGCTTTGGTAGGTGCCTCTGCTCCAGCCACCACCACCCTGTCCTGTGCCCTGGGAGGCTAGGTTCAGCTTGGCAGAGGATGACATGTTCACAGGGGTCATGGGTCAGAGCCACTAGACCGCGAGAAGTGACATTAAGGCCAATTTTCACAGTGAGGCCAGGTTGCTGTCTGATGACAGAGCAAGCAGGTGTGTGCTCTGCTGTTGCCCCTCCAGCCGCTTCTGCAGGGGCTTCTCAGAGCAACCAAGCAGGCTTGGGACTGGAACTGGTTGTGGCTGAGTGGTAACCTGCACAGGGAGTGCACCCGGCGGCCATCAGCCTGGTGTGGCACAGGGATTCTTGGAAGATTGGAGCCAGAGGGTGGCCATCAGGCCACCACCTTGGGAAGCGATCTTTCAGGATGTTTCCTTGGGGACAGCCAAGCAAGACCCGATCTGCTTGGTCCTGTAGTTCGGGGCTGTGCTCACATGGAATGCAGACCTCCATGGGAGGCCTGAAGGTTTAAGTGAGGGTCTTGGCAGTTAACTGCAGAGTATGGGACAGGACCCCCAGGCCCCTGGCACCAGTTCACAGGCCTTAGGTCTGGGATGTTCCTTGCAACTGTCCTGTGGTCCCTGTGGGTTTCCTAAGGAAATAATGTGCACACTACAGTGCCCTCTGCTGGCATGCATTGGGTATCCCTTCCTGGGCCTGGGATGGTGTGGAGCCTGGGGTGGCTGTTGGCAGGTGTCGTTGCTCAGCATCTTCTGAGTCTGGTCAGCCAAGCTGCTCTGTTAGGGGACTTGTTTTGGCTGTGCCCTGTGATCCACCTGAACCTGGATCCCCCATGCCCCAGTCCCTCTGGGTCCACTGCAGACTGTCTCCATCTCTCCGTGGATGCCCACTTAGTGCCACAACCCTGTTAGGGGCCCAAAGTCAGCCGCCCGCGGAGTCAGGCCCAGCTCCAGCCGTCTGCGCTGGCTCCCAGAGGCCACAGCTCCACGGAGGCTGACTCGCAGTTCCACACAGACTCGGGTTCTGATGGCTTTTCAAGACCTGAGGTATTTTGACAGTAGATCTTTAGGCAGAAAGCACAGCTAAAGTAGAGGCTGGTGAAGATGAGTGCGTGAAACTTACGAACCGCCACCACTGGGACACACACTCAGCCCTGTCACCATGGTTGGTGTTAGCCTGGCCCTGGTGCTCAGAGTGGGTGGGCTGGCGTGGCAGCTGCTCTGAGAGTGCAAGGCTGTCCAAGGACCTTGCGGCCCTGGGCTGCCCTGGTTCCACCCAGTCCTATGAAGCATTCCTCTGCCCCGCGTGGAGTGGACTCAGCTCTGCTTAGCTCCGTCCATGTATTCGTGATACGGTGATCCACTGTGACACTGCAGCTGTCCCTTGACCAGAATGGCTCTGTCGGACCTTTGCTTCCAAATCACAACCATTACATTAGCTCAGTCATGCCTAGTCAGACGTAGCTTTGGGGGAGGGGTGCTAGTGTTCCTCAGACATCAACTTCCTGTCTGGAATGTCCTGTCTCCTGCCTGCCCATGGGAACAGGTTGTAGTAAAGATCAGTCCATGATCTCCTGAGGGATCGGACCATGGGTTAAACTGAATGCTGCTCTGAGCACTAGGTACCTTTGGGGATCCCTGCATTTGTGCAAGGGATGGCCATTGGAGGTGCTTGTGGTATTGTGTGGCAGCCACCATGACTTGTGTAGGCCCAGGCTGCCGGAAAGAGCTGGGCTGTGAGATTCCATCTGCGGGACAGGGCAGGCAATGGGAGATTCATGGGCCTACCAGGCACATGCTGCCAGTGTGCGCTTAGGCTAGATGATAATACTTAGTTCTGATAAAGCAGAGATAATTGAGTGGGGATATGTCCTGCCAGATACTAAGAAAGGCTGAGTAATATTCCTGCCATGAAGCCTACTGTAATCCTGCATGCAGGAGGACGGAGCCAAGGACGGAAGGAAGGAAGGAAGCAGCATTGACTTAATCAAGTGCTAGTTGCAGTGGGGGGCCTGAGGGTCATTGAAACATTCTGATTGATTATAGATTGGAATTCTCCGTAAGAAGCCAGTTTGGTATGTAATATTCCTGCCGTGGCTCATATAAGCAGGGAACAGTACAGTGTTCACCAGGACTGATGTTGCTCTTAGATGTGATTGCGTTGAGTGTGTCTGCTCCCTCCGCAGCCAGCAGTGGGTTGGTGGGCTCTCAGGGGACAGATGCCTCCGGACTCCTCACTCACCCGCACGTTCTGTCTCTGCACAGGTCGCACAGGGCAGGCAGTTGCTGTTCGAGCCAAGGCTTTTGGATTCAGCGTCATATTTTATGACCCCTACTTGCAGGACGGGATAGAGCGGTCTCTGGGCGTGCAGAGGGTCTACACCCTGCAGGACCTGCTGTATCAGAGTGACTGTGTTTCCCTGCACTGCAATCTCAACGAACATAACCACCACCTCATCAATGACTTTACTATCAAGCAGGTAACTGGATATCAGATGTCCTCCCAACTCTGGAAGCTTCTGCTGAAAAGGTGGCAACAGCTGTTGGTCTGTACCATAAACACAAGGGACTGGAAGATGGTTCCTGGACCAGGAGGAGCACAGGGCCTGCGGCTCCCTTCAGGCGGGCGGGCCTCTGAGCACACAAGTGTGCATGACCAACCACAGCTCCACCCTTCCTAGCCTTTAGGCATCAACAAGAATTGCTACTCTTGCCACACACTGGTGGCTCACACCTGTTAATCCTAGCTGCTCGGAAGATTGAGTGCTGAGGATCACAGTTCAAAACCAGTCCAAGCAGTCTGTGAAACTCTTATTTCCAGCTAACTCCAGCAAAAAGCCCAAAGTGGAGCTTCTTGCTCAAGTGGTAGAGCACTAGCATTGAGCACGAAGGTCAGGGATAGGACCCGGGGCCTGAGTTGAAGCCCTAGTACCAGCAGTTAAAACCTACTCTTTCCCCAAACCGTAGCAGGCACAGGAAAAAACCAGACCATCCAAACTCCATGTTTGCAGTTTTCTTCCTCGGCTGCGTTTTGAGCTCCCGCGGAGCACGAGGAGGTGACCAGCTTCTCTTTCCTTCCCTAGATGAGGCAGGGGGCATTCCTGGTAAATGCAGCGCGCGGCGGCCTTGTGGATGAGAAAGCCTTAGCCCAGGCCCTCAAGGAGGGCAGGATACGAGGCGCCGCCCTCGACGTGCACGAATCAGAGCCCTTCAGGTGGGTGTTTGGCAGGCTGGCCACTGGCCTCCTGCGAGGAACCCGATTCTCCTGCATTGAACTAACTCGCTTTGTCATCTTAAGTGTAAACGGACGCAGGATGGTGCCGCAGGATGGTGCTCGTTTGGAGTTCATCCTCCGCATGCTTGGCTCTTCCCTTGTTGCCCATACCTCCCTCCCCCCATCTCCACTGTTCCCAGCCCTGACAAAACACAACTCAATTCAACTCAGTTCTAACTGCATAGCCAAAAGTTAAAAAACTTTCCCCGCTCACTGACTTCTTTTCCATTTACCCTAGCTTTGCCCAGGGTCCACTCAAGGACGCGCCAAATCTCATCTGTACCCCGCACACGGCCTGGTACAGTGAGCAGGCCTCACTAGAGATGAGGGAGGCAGCCGCCACGGAGATCCGCCGGGCCATCACAGGTGAGTCACGCTCTAATTCCACTGGAGACAGGTGGGTGCAGAAAGGGGGGCAGGGGCAAGGTAACTAAATTTTGCCTAAGCCAGGCCCAACTATAATCCCTGTCTGTCCCCATTATAGAGCACACCCCCTCCAGAAGCCCCCAAGGATGATGATAAACTCACTATGACCGTTTACTCTAGGTCGCATCCCAGAAAGCTTAAGAAACTGTGTCAACAAGGAATTCTTTGTCACATCAGCTCCTTGGTCAGTAATAGACCAGCAAGCAATTCATCCCGAGCTCAATGGTGCCACATACAGGTGAGAAGAGGAACTGATGTTGGCTGGGGCCACCAGCTGCTTGCCTCTCGGGAGAAAGGGAGGCCTGAAAAGACTGAAGTTGCGGGAGGTGTAAAGTTCATGGAACTGAGGAAGCCCTTGGCTTCTTTACCAAGTGGGAATCCTGCACATGCTTCTCTCTTCTTGTCCAGTGCTGAATTTCTATAGAATAAACACGATTCTTTTTTAAAAGCTTTGCTGGTTTGAAAGCAACAGTCTCTCTCAAACTCATCCATCTCTGCCTCAGCCCTCCTGCATGCTGGAATTAATGGGCGTGATCCCCCATGCAGGAAGTTCCTGTTTAGAAAGGGCGGGTCTGAGGTCAGGCAGCCGGGGTATCCTGCTCTCCTAGCATGCAGGTTTCAGCATGATCCGGCTGGACTGGCCACCATGCTACAAGCTGTCCCTCCCGCTGAGCCCCTGAAATCACAGGTTTCAAATAGCAATCAGATCTTCTAGAAAGCCCGTTCTGTCCATGGAAAGCCTCTGGCAGAGGAGTGTTAGAGCAACAAGGGGAAAACCCTGACCACGGGAAAGACTGGCAGAAATAGTTGTGAAGTATAGTTGTGAAGTTGGGAGAGAACAATATGGCTAAGTGGGATAAACTGATTTCTCTCCACTCCCACCCTACTGTGTCCAGGGGAAATAAATGTCTCTCCGTGCATAAAGGAGAGGAGCTGTTTCTTTTTCTCATATGGTGACTTTCCCATATTTACGTTTAGGACCAATTCATAATTCATTCATTCTCTAAGGGTCTTAGCAGCATCTCTGGGCTCCACCCATTTGGGGCCAGAAGCACCTCCCACTCCCAAGTGTGACAACTAAGAAAATGTCTCCAGACACTGTTAAGGGTGGAGTCTGGGCCCTAACTACTGCGTACTGATTGGGCCTCACTAATGTAACTTCTGGGGAACCCCCTTTTCATTGAGCACGTTTCCCCTCCCTCCTCCCCCCCCCCCTTGCCCAATTCCTCCAGGCATTTCTTAGCAGCCTCGCCTACAGGCCAGGTTCAGGCAGGGTATCTTTAACGGCTAGAGTTACTGTTGTCACCACCTACCTCAGTCAAGTTTTGTAACTTTGGGGGATGAGCATGGCAATCCACCGGGTGACATTTGTGCTCTAGAAGACTAAGGCAGACATGGCTTCCTCACACGCAGTGTAGTGAGCGCCACTCAGCCTGCCGAAGCCACCAAGTGACTGTGAAGTAACCGTATCACAGTTCTGGTCAGAACAAGATGCTGGCAAGGTCAGCTTCTAAGGACTCTGCCCACTCATAAGGTGGTGCCAAGCACTAAGTTGGGTTTCCCTTCTGTTTCTCCTCACCCTGGGGATTAGGATATTTCAATGTATGAATTTGAGTCATTCAGTTCACTCACAGCCACCCATAGAAACCATAAAACCAGCATTACCCATGAACACAGCAAGGAAACCATACACAACAGTTTACAAATGGTCGTCATGGGAGATCCTCCTCCTGTCTAAAAGCCACGCCTCTAGTGGCTGAGAGTTGGGATTGATCTGTCCATGTGCAAGGCACCAGGCTTGCATATAAAAACCTACATTCCTCCTTGCTCTGGGTGCCCCATCATGTGGGAAAAGGCCCAGCCCCCCCCCCCCAGCTGACGAGCCCTTGTCTGTTCGCAGGTACCCGCCGGGCATCGTGGGTGTGGCCCCGGGAGGACTTCCTGCAGCAATGGAAGGCATCATCCCCGGAGGCATCCCAGTGACTCACAACCTCCCCTCCGTGGCACACCCCTCCCAGGCTCCCTCTCCCAACCAGCCCACAAAACACGGGGACAATCGAGAGCACCCCAACGAGCAATAGCAGACAATGCCGCACGAGGTAACCACTCAGATAAACTTGGGACCAAGAGACAGTGGCAAATGGATGAACTGAGAAAAGGAGTCTGACGGTCTTTCTAACAGAGCCCTGGACTATGCATCATTGATGTTGCAGTGTTAACGCTACAGGAGCTAGAAAACAAGATGTTTGCTCCAGAAGCGCCGAAAGACGAGGACATGACTTATTAACGACCAACTTCTGTTATTGTGTGTTAAGTTTTCATCTGTGCATCCAATCACAAAGAATAAATAGAGCTTTTTCCTTTATCAGTCCCCTGGGCACAGCAGGTCCTGAGCAACTTGCTCTAGAATGTTGCATCAAGAGTTCCAAACATTGAAATAAAAATATTGAGAGGAAACCCCCACCTTGACTCTAGCCCCTTCGGTTTCCAGGGGCTTCTTACCTCTTTTTGCTAATAGGAAGATTGAGTTACTACGAAATGGGGGAAACTGTCTGCCTGTGTCAGACACATCGGCACGCACAGGAACAAAGCCAGTACAGGCTTGTGCACGGAAGTTCTCTCCTCTGAACTGCATACTGAGCGGGCAAGTTGGTTGTAAGTTCAGTAATACCCTCTGATGCAAAAAAAAAAGAAAAAAAAGAAAAAAAATATTAAGTTTCACAAGCTGTTTGTACTCAAATATATTTTCTCAGTTTCAGATCCTCAGCTATTTTATTGAGTGGGAAGTCTTGAGCTGTTAAAGTTCAAGAAGAATAATGTTGCATTTCCTTATGTCTCAGGAAACACTTTTTATGGTAACTTGTCAGATTGTCTATGAACAAACCCACTTTTTTAGACATTGATAAATTCTTTTCTTCACGTGATATTTTATACAAGAACACTTCAGATGTGTTATTAGATGTGACTGATTTTAACAAATCCTATTAGATTTGTATCAACTAGTTACATGTTCTATTCATAGTCTTTTGTGAATCATTGCCTTTTTGTTTAAAAAAGATGGCCTATTTTGAGCCTTTGTATAGGTACATTCCTGTTTTTGTGACAAAAGAAAAACTTTAAAATTGTCCCAAACAGAAAAAAATAATGGCTATCAGAAGTATGTTTTGTTTTAGTGTGAGTTACCGTTACTGTATTTGTTTATTGTAAAGGTGGACATTTAGCGTTCAGTGCAGTTTTCAATAAAAAGTAATTAAAATTTGTTAAGTTCTGAAATTCAAGTACATCTCACCAGTGTAAAAGCTCTTCCCTTGAGATGTTTAAAGGAACTGCATTGTCAGTTAGCTGGTTTCTACCTGCCCGGCCCACAACCAGACTCAAGAATACTGACAGCATGGGTGGAAAACCAAGACCTTACCCTTCACACTAGTCAAGTGCTGCTGTCCTTGAAGGCCACGGTCAGCCTGTAAATTAATGTAAGTTAAGCATAGGAAGGACCAAGAACCTAACAATTGATATTTACAAAAAGTTGAGAAGTAACAGCCGTTTCCACGTCCTTTTAAAATCACATTATGCTCCCTCCCCTCGTTAAGCAGGTGTCTCCCAAGCATCAGCCTGCGGGACCTTGTCTTGATCATTTTCAGTCACAGCCTCATCCCAACCCTGCCATGAAAGTTACCTGGGCCTTTTATTTCAGGGAGCAGAAAAGGCAGTTTAGTGTTTTCTGTATAACCACTTTGTCAGAGCCCCCAACCATGTACACATGGAAGTATTTAGTGTATAGCCCAAGAAACACTGGGCCTGAGGAGTAAAAAATAGAAAACAGCAGGTCTCAATCCATGGTTTGCCTGGGTTTTGTTTAATTAGATCTTGCTTGCTGCAGCAGCCCTTTGAAAAGTATTATATATGTAAATTGATTCCAAAGAAGGAACAGATGAAAACAGTAAACACCATACTGGTTTCACTCTAGAAAAAAGAACCAACCAAAAGTCCACATGGTTTAAGTGTTGCTACCTAATGCCATATAAAGACATATTTGCCAGTCACCTTTGACAAAGGACATCAAAAACTCTAACTTGGGATCATAATTATGGCCTTTTAATAGTTCAAGAGCTTAACATAGCATTTGATTTACCAAAATCTTGGCCTTTCAACAACCATTTGGTCTGCTGTGAAGCCATTTAAAACCCCATTACTGGAGTCTAGGAAATGGAGCCACCTTCAACTTTCTCACAGGAAAAAATGTGCCAGAACCACCAGTAATACAGAGCAACCTTAAAGGGGATGCAGCAACCACACACAGGAGACGCTTGGTGGCAAGGCTGTGGTGGGACAGCACTTCAGCACGACAAACCCAAGACATTTTTCCTGCTAGCATTTTTGTGGCTTCTCCACTTAGTAAGGCATTTTGCGTGGGGAACCAGGTTGCTGTGCTACACACCCACACCCACCCTCCCCCCACGAGGGAAACAGTCAACTGCAGATGCAATGGTAAACAGTCCCAATAGAGCCTAAAAACTTGGCTATTAACTGCCGGCCAAAATGAAAATGAAAGCATCTAGAATCAATCCGTAAGAAGCGTAGCACCATTGCTCTAAGGCCCCTCTATATGGACTGCTGCAAAATGCCTTCCCTGCGAGTTTTAGCATGCAGCAAAAATAATCCTTTTGCCCCAAGGACACCTTTTCAGAGTATACACTGGAGAAAGAATGGAAGACATATGACAGGTTGTGGACTATTCTGGGTTTTTAGTTTTTTGCAAGAAACTTGTGGTTGTGCAAAGTTCATGACAATCGAAAAAGCAGCAAATAACTAAAGGTTTCCACAGCCTTTTATCAAAAAGTGTGTTGGGGTGTCTCAAAGGCAAGCTTCTTGCACTTCAATCTTCCACAAAGTGCTTGGGTGAACACTAAGTCAGCCTTTGTGTTCCTGAGATCGGTTAGAAATCTCTACCCAGTACTGAATGCATACCTGATATGGTCTTTCTGAGAGATAGTTTTAACTTTAAATAAAGGATGGCTACAACTAAACAACATGCAAAAATTCTCAGACTACACAAAGTCATCATAGAATACACCGACCACCTTCATTCAATCCATTTTCAAATTCTTTATTCTGAACTGGCATTCCCAATCTGCCTGAGCAAAGGGCCACCCTGCTAACAGCACTTGCTTAGAGCAGAGGGGATAATAAGATACGGGAAGAACCCAAGAACCCTCTGCATGGCAATCGGGGAACAGAACGTTGTCCGCAGGGTCCATGGGAACAAATCTCATACAAGCTGGCCTGCTCCCTTCCCATCCAGGGAAACTCACGATGGACCACTGCCCAGAGTCTGGCCCCTTATTTTGGGGCACTCTTCCAAACAAATAAATACCTAAATACTAAAAGGGGGAGGGGGGGAGAGAGAATCAGAAAACTTAAAAGGCAACAGGAAACCAAAACCTCTTCAAAACAAAGAGGCAGAATATATATATATATGAAGTTCATTCAATTAAAAAAATTAATTAGCTTTTTCTTGTAGTTTGTCCCTAAAAGATTTGATTTGATTGGGCACATATTATTAAAATAAAAGGCTTGTTTATTTCATGTTTTGGTGTGGGTAATTTGTACAGTTTCCACATTGCTGAGACTTCGTGTAAATTAGAGCTTGTAAGGTCAAAGTAAAACGCCGGGTTCTATTGAAGACAGTATCTCAAAAGGAGTAAGTTTTCTGCCATGTGCTTTTTTTGTTAGTGCCCATGCTGGGAAAAAATTCTCAATATGGAGATGCTGGTACAATTTTTCCTATTTCACAATTTCTTACACAACCACATGCGTTACATTATAGACAGATTTACAATTTCAAAGGAAAAAAAAGGTCTGTCAATAAAATTAGGTTTTGGGGGGGTTTTTGTTTTTGTCTTTTTGTTTGCTTTTTTTTTTTTAAACAAACTGTAGTTCAACCCAAGTTCTCTGTCTCCTCATGCAGCAGATGCATTAATTATCTCCACTGGGTGTGGACCAGAAAAATAATTGTGAGCAGATCCTTCTGGATCTGGTTCTTTCCACGCTGTGCACTCTGCTTGGAGAGCACCACACTAACTGGGGGTCAGGTCACCACAGATCTGATGCCCTGGTCCGCTCCTTGATGGCCTTCACTCATCTTCATCATCCTCATCTTCCTCTCCATCAGACAGGGACGTGCACGGCCGGATCTGTCTATAGCGATCGAGCCACTTCTCTACCATCTGCGTGACCAGGGGGTGGTTCCGCCGCCCGGAGCTTTTCTGCATGGCGACCAGGACGCCACCTTCCGTCACACAGCAGTCCAGCCACTCCCGGAGCAGCTTCTCCTGCTGCTCCTCATTACCTAGCTTTTAGAGGAGCGTGAAGGAAAGGAAAAAGAATGCCCAGATCAGGTGTGAGAACAGCCTACAACATGTTTAGTGACAATGAAAAGGCCAAAGTGACCAACTGTTCCCACAGGATGGCAAGCTCTTTAACTGTTAAATCAGTGTAAAAATCAGGAAAAGCTGAAGGGAAGAATTCCTTAAAAGGTAATTTAAGGTAATAACAACAAACACATTGTTTTTTCAAAAAAAAAAAAAAAAAAAGCCAAAGTCACAGCTTCAAGAAGGTAAGTTTACTAGGTAAATGTTCTACAGGCTGAAATTGTACAAGTTACAGTCTCTGGATTTTTCCCAATGTTGTGATTATAACATTTTATGAGTATTACTACAATACTGAATAAAAGAGCAATACTTTCGTAAGAACTTAGGCTGCGGGTGTTCTTTGTTCACTGTCACTGCCCCTGTGGATGGACTGATGCCATGCTCCCAAGAACAGGTCATGCCATGCCTAGGCCTCGGGCCTTGTCAGCCAGCCAGTATTCCTCCTTGGGCAAACAGGCTGTCTGTTGGCTTCCCATGCCTCGGGTTCAAAAGCCCTAATGAGCCAGCTCTGCCTCACCTTACTGCTTCTGCCTCCACCTTCTCAGCCAGTCATGATTCTTAGGCTCGGCTGCTGGGTTGCTTGCTGGCGGGGTCCTGGTCCTTACCACCCTATTTAAGCTTAAATCCTTGTGCTTTTTCTCCTTGGCACTTATGCCACCTGAAGGGAAGGACTTCTTTCTGTCCACACTGTTTTGTAAAGGGAAACTCTGAAGTCTTAAGCAGTCAAAGTCACAATTACTCCAAAACTTAGGAATGTAACTGGTGATATAGTTAACTGGCGTGTGGAAGGGAAGGTTCTGCATGAGATTCACGTGTGAAGAGAAAACCACCGCTTACCTCCTGAGCAGAAAGAAAGTGCACGTGGAGTAGTTTCCTTTCACTGTCGACCAGAGGCAAAAACGTAATGGTGATGTCATCATCGGTGTTTAGGTTAGCACCAGCACCTCGGTTGCCATAGCCATCATTTTCCATGGCAACCAAAGCAGAGAAGTGGCCCCTTGTATAGCCCAGAGCAATTGGACTTTTCCAACAAAAACTCTGTTCCCACAACAAAGGCAGATAAACCCCTAGGAAGGAACAGAGGAGAGCACGGAAGCGCAAGGACGGGAGCCAGCCCACTCCCCTCCTTCCCTCCCATGTCCACATCCCAATGCCGCCAGCATCGGAGCCCTTCTTCCCCCACACACACTCTACTACGTGTATACAGAAGCCAACTAGATTCTGTAAATGATGGCTTACCTTGAAACCGAGTATATCCTAAAGTCTCTCCTCGGAAGCTCTTATAGTATTTTACTCCATAAACTATAATTGGTCGTCTAAGGATATGTGCAAGTACAAAAATGTGTGTCTGCTCCAAACTTGCTCCAGGCTGCAGAGAATAACACAAAGGCAGTTTCTCTTTCAATGAGAGCAATATGACTGTTACCAGAAGTTGCAGCCTGACTCCCCCAAGTGCGAAGTCCAAGAGAATAGTAATAGAAATCTGCAATTGTCCAAGCACAGGTATCTCTCACTGTCCAAACTCACAAGCCAAACAGAGTAAGAAATTCGTATATAAAACCTTTTGTTACGTTTCCTTCTTACAAAATGACAGGGCAGGGTTACATGACTTAGGAAGTTATCATTTGCAGGTAGTAACTGACAACACATAGTCTGGGGTACATTTCTCTGTAATTTTACTCGCAGCTCCTTCCTAGGCTCAAGTAGAAAGTACTTCGTCACTTCTTGGGGTTCATATGGGCCTGAGGAGATGACTGCCTGGAGTGCACATCGTGCCCCACCTCAGGACTTCTTTCACCCAAGAGCAATCGTTCAGTAACTGTACATCTGTCCTCACCACACCTACAAGAGCTAACCAGTAGGAACCGCAAAGCCTAAACCCTCCAACTCTAAGGCAGAATGGAGAGCAAGGTCAGACTGGGTAATGTTTAGAATGGTCCTGTGGCAAAATTTCATTTTGTCATTTCCCACTTGACAAGAAATACCTTTCTGATTCAATCAAACAAGGCTTGAAGTATCCTTACCTGACTTGCGAGAGAAAGTATAAATGCCCAGTCTTCCTGCCACTGTTCTTCTCTCAGTGAAAAATGTAAACCAAAGCTCTGCGAATACCACGACTCCCAATCTTTCCAGCGTGTGTAAAACCTAACAAGCAAAATGGCAAACAAAACAGCAATAAGAATAATAATGCCTTCTATAAGTAGCACACTTAATTTTCTAATCATTTACTTAATGTAGTCTACGTAGTCTAAGCAGCCATTAAGTGCCTTAATTTTATCTGCCATACGATACGATATATTTTTCAAATTAACAATGCCTTTTTTGTTGCTTGTTTTTGTAGTTTTCACTATCAACAGGTTACCCTGGACTGTGCTGACATTTAACCACTTGAGACACACCACTGGCCCTACGTTTGTTATTTGGGAGGAATTGGAGTCTCAAGGACTTTTCTGCCCAAGTTGGCCTCAGAGACACGCACCTTGCTGGCAACCTCATCGGCCAGAATGTGTTCCACCCCCACCACACACTTTCACCTGTACTCAATTCATTTCAACTGTCAACTACACTGGAATCTGGGTAAAAGGGCACACACTAGGTAATCTCAGCAACTCTTAAGAGGCTAGTCTGGGCTACATAGTTACTTCGAGACAGCCTATTAGGCAACATAAAGAGACCTTGTCTCCAAATCAAAATAAAAATCATAAGCAAAGGCTCAAAATGTCATCTGACATGTTGGACACAAAGATGTCACATTTCTCCAATGGTATCACTATTTGTAAAGACAATAGAAAAAAAATATCCTGTGTTTTTGTTAAGAATATCAAGAGCCCTGCCCTTTCTAAAAAATAAAGCATTTTTCTGGTGATTACCTGGTAATTCAAAAAGTAGGCCAGGCACTAGTAGCTTACCCCCTGTAATCCTAGCTACTAAGGAGGCTGAGATCTGAGAATCATAATCAAAGCCAGTCAAGACAGAAAGGTCTATGAGACTCATCTCCAGATAACCACCAGAAAACTGGAAGTGGTGCTATGACTCAAAGTAGAGCAAAAGAGCTCAGGAACAACGCCCAGGTCCTGAGTTCAAGCCCTCCTTATGACCAATAAAAAAAGAAAAAATAGTAACAAGGAAACCAATTCTTTATATTTAATCCTTTAGAAGTGATTCAGTATAGTAAATTACTGGTAGACTCAAACACTAAAATCAAGACCTACTGTTTGTCTTTACATAAAGTATAAGATTAAAAATAGAAGCTGGGCCAGGCACCAATGGCTCATGCCTGTAATCCTAGCTACTCAGGGGGCTTAAATCTGAGGATCTGTCCTGCCCAGGCAGGAAAGCCCGTGAGACTCTTATCTCCAATAAACCACTAGAAAACCAAAAGTGCTGCTGTGGCTTAAGCGGTAGAGTACTCGCCTTGAGCTGAAGAGTGCAGGACAGTGTCCAAGCCCAGAGTTCAAGCCCCTCGACTGAGGAAAAAAAAAAAAGCTGGGCAAAGTAGTACATGCCTGTAATCCTAGCTTTCAAGAGGTTAAGGCAGAGATATCACAAGTTCCAGATCAACTCAAACTACATGGTCAGCCAGATTTTGAATGGAACTGTGGAGAATGTGCATGTAATATCAAGGGAGTCCTATAGCTGGAGAGTATTTAGTCTTAAACCCCTGGTTGTGAAATTCATTTTCAAAAATACAAATACTAAGATTATCTGTTATTACTATAATGACAGATGTATATATTAGTGGAAAAAAACTAAGAGCTCAAAAAAATCTTAATTTTTTTCAGTCAACCACCCCTACAGATTGAGAATAATGATCAAAATGAATTATGATCAAAATGGGGTTAATGGTCTTACAGGACAGCCAAGAGCTCACAAGTAACAGTAAACACTGAAGTCTATACATCATACTTGCCTTTGTTATTATGGTTGGTTCGAGAACAGTAAAGTTAAATACATTAGTAAAACAAACATCTCTACAGTAATTTAATGGAGGGCTCTATAGAAAGTAAAATAGTATGCTTCAGATTTTCTAGAACATTTCCAGCAGAAAAAACTGAGGGCATGGCTCAAGTGGTAGAGAGTAGACAGCATGGCCCTTATTTCAAAACCCTAGTACCACCAAAATAAAATTGTTAAAGGCATTCCTCTTTTGCTTAGAAACACACATATATCTGAATGTTTAAGCACCAACAAATACATTGTTTGAAAATTTTAAACAGATGGTTTGTAAACTGAAAGAAGCATGTCGTTAAAAATTTCTTAGTAGTAAAAACAGCTGATGAATGAAACAGCTACATCAGCCAGAAACTAAACAATGACTGCACTCAATATTCCTCAAGAAAACGCCTAAATAAAGAAGTTCTTTTTGTGTGTTTGCCAGTCCTGGGCTTGAACTCAGGGTCCAGGCACTGTCCCTGAGCTTCTTTTTGCTCAAGGCTGTACTCTACCACTTAAGCCACAGCGCCACTTCCCACTTTTTCTGTTCATATGGAACTGAGGAATTGAACCTAAGACTTCATGCATGCTAGGCAAGCACTCTACCACTAAACCATATTCCCAGCCCAATGAAGTTCTTTAAAGTAGATGTATTCAAGTAAATGAACAAACACACACATACACACATACACACACACAAGTAAGCTCTAAACTCCCTAACTGGCTCACACACAATAACAGAAAATTGGCCAGGCACTGGTGGTTCAGGACTCAGGTCTGAGGATCAAGGTTTGAAGTCAGCCAGGCAGTAAAGTCTAAGAGAGACTTAACTCCAACTAACAAGCAAGATGCTGAACTAGAAGCATGACTCAAGTCATAGATTATTAGTGCTAGGCTGTGAGTAAAAAAGCTAAGCAAGAACGTAAGACCAGGTTCAAGCCCCAGTACCAACACAAACACAATACATAAATGCACAGAGAATAGACAAGTAGCCAGGCATCAGTGACTCACACCTGTAATTCTAGCTACTAAAGAGACTGAGATTGAGAGCATTGCAGTTTAAAGCTAGCCAAGTCAGAAAAGTCTTCAAAAGTCTTCAAGACTCCATCTCCAAAGTAACCAACAAAAAAAGCAGAACTGGAGGTATGTCTCAAATAGTAGAGTTATCAGCCAAGCAAGCAAGCAAGCCAAGCTAGTGCAAGGCCAAGTTCCAACTCCAGTTCTGCCCTCCCTGCAGGAGCTGGGTAGGGGAGGAGACAGACCAGCAATAGACGAAATCCAGCAATATATGACTATGTAGTTCCAGTACACAAGCTTGACTTAATATTTGAAAATAAAGTCCCCCAAGAAGCCAACACCATTTCAATCTACATTTCTGTGCAATTCCAATCAAAATCCTGGCTGGCTTTTTCATACAAGTTGATAAGCCAGATTCTAAACTTCATATTGAAATTCAATTGACTTAGGATAGTACCTCTTGACAAAGAAGTCAAAGGACTCACACTTCTAATTTCAAAAGTTCAAATATAAAGAAAATTGATATAATGATAAGACATATAAATCAATGGCTAAAATTAACAGCCCAGAATCAAATTTTACTTCAACAAAAGATCAAAAACAAGAGGCCGTGGGAAAACAGTCTTTTCAAACAATAGTACTGAGACAGCCAGGTGCTGATGGCTCACACCTGTAATCCTAGCTACTCAGGACGCTGAGATCTGAGGATCATGGTTCAAAGCCAGCCCAGGCAGGAAAGTCCGTGAGACTCTTATCTCCAGTTAACCACCAGAAAACTGGAAGTGGCACTGTGGTTCAAGTGGTAGAACACTGGCCTTGAGCTGAAGAGCTCAGGGACAGTGGCCAGGCCGAGTTCAAGCCCCATGATTGACAAACAAAAGTTAGCTTATAATATAAATAAATCAAAGGTGGAAATGTGAAAGTTCAACCTTTAAAAGTCTTAGATAAAACATCATCGGAATAAATCATGTAGCCTTGGGCTAAAAAAGATTTCTTTAGCTTCTACAACAGCAAAAGCATAAATAATTTTTAAAACTGAATAAATGGGACTTGATAAATTCAAGACTTCAGCACTTCAAAAATCACCATTTACAAAGTGAAAAGGGAAGTCACGGAAAGAAGCAAAGTATTTTTAACTTCTATATGTAACGAGGGGCTTAAAGAACAAGGAGTATCAGCAACAAAATCATGCAACAATCCCTCTTTTCTCTTAGAGTGACCACAGGAAGGCTGGTGTATAGAGGGCTGTGGCAGAATGCTTGTCTAGCACACACAAAGCATAGTTTTGATCCCCAGCACCAAAAAAAAAAAAAAGTGGCAACTAATGTGGGAAGGTATTTCACCGAAGACAGAAGAATGACTAATGACATATGAAAAGATGTTCGGTGTCACCAGTTATTAGGGAAATGCGAATCAAAATCACAATGAGAAAGCAGAGAGCTACGGCTCAAGTAGTAGAACCCTAACCTTGAGCAAAAGAAGCTCAAGGACAGTACCCAGGCTCTGAGTTCAAGCCTAACAACTGGCACAGGTGTACGTGAGCGTGCGCACGCACGCACACGTACACGCGCACACACATAAACACACACACACAATCAATCAGAACTATTACTTTCTGGTCTGTATATCAACAATGGCTATAACCAAAATAATAACAAATGCTGGTAAGAATATGGAAAGTTTGATAGGAATATAAAATAGACTATTCTTGAAATATTATAAATTTACTACTGTAGATTATCTGACCAGCCCTTTCATTATCCCACAGACTTGTATAGGGTCATAATACAAGAAAGAAAGAAGAAACAACCCAATGTGTCCATCAACTGAAAAAAATGGGCCATGTTTTCTGACAGTGAAATATTCCTCAGTACTGAGGCAGGCTAAGGCACGGGTGGCGCCTTAAAATTTTTATGCTAATTAAAAGACATCAGTCACATTTTCACAAGACTTCAGAAAAGGCAAATGTACAAGGCTATTGCCTCAAGGTGGTGAGAAGTAGAAAAACCTGAGAAGACAAGCAATACCTACCCATGAAACCCACAGGTACTAACTACACACATTTGGAGAACACAGAGTGCACACACTTTCACGTGTATTTGTACTTACTTACCAACAGTATGTGAAAAATGGAACTGAAAAATACAACTACAATTCTATCAAATAACACACACAGTAATGGGTCTAAAAGATCTGTACTGTTGGTGCATGATGAACCGCAGCCAGCCGTCCATCTGTGTGATCCATGCATGTGGGTGCAGTCAACTGGGAGTCTAGCGTGATTTTCTGAAAAGATCTGTACTGATGTTTTTCCTTATTTTTATTAACCAACCCCACCTGTTAATCTGAGAAAATGGATTGACATGACCATGGAAGTCTTGAGAACTTGAGTCAGCTCAAATCAACAGAACTGCATATGCACATAGAAATATAAAAATAGTCTACCCTGAAGTAGGTGGGGGAAAAGTTCATGTAACAGAAAATTGCTTTCTCAGTTCTCACTAGGAATTTTCTGATTTAAAAAATAGCTTCCCCAGCTGAGTTGATGGATACCTTGGCAGAGAAGAGCTTTAAAAAAGGAGCCCACATAACACAAATAATATGGTGGTGCCTACTCTCCTGGCAGAGGGCAGGACTCTCAGTTGCTCACCTCCTTTCTCATTCTACCTTTTTTTTTGGGGGGGGGGGCGGGGTCAGTCATGGGGGCAGAACTCTGGGCTTGGGAACTGTCTCTTAGCTCTTCAGCTCAAGGCTAGCGCCCTACCACTTGAGCCACAGTGCCACTTCTGGCTTTTTTTTTTTTTTTTTTTGCTTATGTGGTGCTAAGGAATTGAACACAAGACCTCATGCATGGGAGGCAAGCACTCTACCACTAAGCCAACTTCCCAGCCCCTGATTCTACCTTTTAAGTCCTGTGTGGAGCTCAATGAACAAACTGGACCCTCATGGAAGGCAGGAACACTTCTCATCCCATTATAATCTTCATCCCTACACCACCTCCAACCTAGTAAAGGATGCTCTTCATCCCTGCATGCAAGGCCATTTCCCACTGATGAGTTCTATACCCTTAAGCAAAGGCCTCACTCGAGAGCACCAAGGAGGCAGTGGCAAGGCGCAGTGTGCCAGAGTGCTATGTTATGTGAAGGAATCAGGACTCAGGACTTCCCACTCAGCTCTGCTGCAACTGCACCTGGGAGTGCATCAGCAGCTCCTTCCTTGCTGATGTCCACCTCCTTATCCAGCCTATTTACTCAATGTCTCAGAATATGCCTCCAAAGACTCCCAATACCAATCTACATTTTAACAGAACAGTCCAGATTGCCCACTGCCTTCCTTGAGCAACAGGTAGCACATATCCCCAAATCTAGAATGACCAGCCACAAATATATTTAAATCACAAAGGAACATTCTATCACCTGCTAAGATCCACAAGATACTTTCTGCCTGTTAAGACTAGGCTATAACTATTTCCACCACAAGAAGTAGTGCTGTGGTAGGCACTAGTCTTGGGCACTAAAAGACTCAAGGACAGCGCTCAGGCCCTGAGGTCAAGCCCCGCAACCGACAGAAAGAAAAAAAAAATCCTCATATTTCCACCACAAAACAACACTGTGCTTCCACTTTTTTAGTTTTAGTATTAGTTTTTTGTTTTGTTTGTTTTACTAGGTGGCCCAGATTGGTCTCAATTCAAAATCCTTATCTACTTCCCAAGTGCTGGGATTAAAAATGTATGCAATTGCCTAGCTCCTGACAGTCCCTTTCAAGATTTGAAAACGTGAAAGATTTTACCACAGATCTGACTTTCCAGGTAAGAAGCTAAACTTCATCAACACTAAGGGATAGATCTCTGGACAATCACATTAACCAACGCAAAAAAAAAAAAAAAAAATCACACAAACCAAGCCAATCTCATCCCCAATGTAGGCAGCCCACTGGAAGAGCAAAATCATCCTAAGAGTGTCGTCTAACAATGTAACCGATGGAGAGGGGTTAGACAGACAGACTGTACCCCACAGCACAAGGCTTATTACCCAGCTTCCTCAGCTCAGGAATGGTCTTGCCATGCATGCTACTAGATCAGGTGCACTACACAGCATCTTCCTCCACTACAGGCACTAAATGACTTCTCTATCTAACTGAGGAACAAATTCTTCTAGCTTTCTTAACTCCCAGGCTCGTCAACCATGGGTGATCAGAAATTTTTCCTCTACTATACTATCCTTTGCTTTATATTTCTGCTCAAGAGGAGCTGTGGCTTCAGTGATGGAGTGTTAGCCTTGAGCAAAAAAGCTCAGAGACAGCATCCAGGCCTGAGTTCAAGCCCCAAAATGAGCACCAAAAAAAAAAAGAAAAAGAAAGAAAAAAAGTTCAAGAAAGTACTTATTGTTTCCATATACTAGAAAGCACTTTCATTAAATATTCAATAAGCACTCATATGTGTAAAGTGATTGACACTAGATCTTCCACAATGAAACAAAAACAAAATCCCTGTTCTCTTTTCTAGTCTAATAGACTTCGCGTAATCCCAAGATGTAACAACAAAATTCACAACTGGTAGTTGCTACAAAGTACCAGGAGGATATTAGAGTGATAAAGTTAACTGGAGTTGGGACCATTAGCATTATTTGGAAGCATTCAATTAAACAAGAGAAAAAAAATGCAATTTTGATGTCAAAGAAAATTGTACGTACTAGTTTCAAAGTGGGCAATTCAGTTTAGCTCATTTGTGCCTCGATTTTTATCATTTATAAAAAGTTATCTAAGAGCCGGGTACTGGTGGCTCACGCCTGTCATCCTAGCTACTCAGGAGGCTGAGATCTGAGGATCACGGTTCAAAGCCAGCCCAGGCAGGAGAGACCGTGAGACTCCTATCTCCAAAAAAACCACCAGAAAACCGGAAGTGGCGCTGTAGCTCAAGTGGTAGGGCGCTCGCCTTGAGCTGAAGAGCTGAGGGACAGTGCCCAGGCCGAGTTCAAGCCCCACGGCAGACAAAAAAAAAAAAAAAGTTATCTAAGAGAATGTATTCACGAACCAAAAAAAAATATCAAAAGTCAACAGATCTTAAGACTTAACACAGAGGCTGGGAAGGTGGCTCAGTGGTAGAGTGCTTGCCTTGCATGCATGAGGCCCTGGGTTCGATTCCTCAGCACCACATAAGCAGGAAAAAAAAAAAGCTGGAAGTGGCGCTGTGGCTCAAGTGGTAGAGCGCTAGCCTTGAGCTGAAGAGCTGAGGGACAGCGCCCAGGCCCAGAATTCAGGCCCATGACCGGATCCAAAAAAAAAAGACTTAACACATTACCAGTGTAACAGTCATTGTCTCCAATGTATGCACTCCAAAGCAGTGAAGATTTCAGTGGATACATATATACACAAACATACACCCATTCAAACAATGGAGAAATCAAACTGTGGACTAAAACTAACTGGTCCAAGGACATGTTTAAACACATACAGATGAAGCAGGTGTGTGAAATGTTAACAACTGGTTAACTAAGTGAGAGATACTGAAATCTACTGTATTCATTTAAGAAAAAAATCGTTTCTCTGTGGTTTGAAAAAGATTATCTTAAGCCTCCCTCTCTCTCAGAAAAATACCCCAAACATAATGACAACAAAATCTCTTAAAGCTGTATTAGAATATTAAACCATAGGTATTGAAATTGAACCTGAGTGTAACTACACTTAAGGCTATTAAAACTTCTAAGTGTTATCTGAGCTTAATGGCATATGCCTGCATTCCCAGCACTGAGAGGGCTAAGGCAAGAGGAGCAGAAGAATTCACCAGAGGCATAGCTGTGTAGCACACTGTGATTCCTAACAAATAGGAGGCCCTGAGTTCAAACCTCAGCTCAAACTGGAGTTTGAAAGCAACTTGGGCTATGTAATGTGGCCAGACCTCGTTGCAATCTAATATTTTTTCAGAAGGTCAGAAAACCTGTAATATTGTATTAGAAATGTCCAAATGTTTCTACTTTAGGATACATGTAGAAAGTATAAAAAGCAAGGTATTCAGAATAGCTAATGTCCAAGGCCTAAAAGGATTTTTCTCTAGCTTCCACAAAATATAACAAAAAAAAAAAAGTAGCCCCTAGCTACAAACAGCACTGAGGCCGGGGCGGGAAGGCTTGCAGCTCACCAATGTGAACAGTCGTGCAGGCTGTCGTGAAGAGCCTTCCGAAGCACCGAGTCCTTGTCATAAATACCCCAGGTGGCTTGCAGTACTGAGTCCAGTAAGCAGTCTCCCGCAGTCCGGTTCCACAGGGCATACAGTCGACTGTCCAAACGTGTAGCCAACTCCAAGGACCAGTTTATAATCGGAGATTCTTCTTCT
This sequence comes from Dipodomys merriami, assembly GCF_024711535.1. Taxonomy (NCBI): domain Eukaryota; kingdom Metazoa; phylum Chordata; class Mammalia; order Rodentia; family Heteromyidae; genus Dipodomys; species Dipodomys merriami. Next base: position 256,192 of record NW_027206424.1, on the reverse strand, counting down.
AACTCTACAAGGAATTTAAACAACATGCTCACTTTCATGCCTATGTAATTATGAAACTTTTAGTAGGGTAAAGAACTATTTTCTGCATGTAAAAAGGTTTATATGTAATTTACTAATAAAGAGATAAATAACTAATAACTTTCATTGAAACAAACTTTTTGAATAGTTGAGATATACTGCATCTCTAATTTATTTAGCTTTCAAGTTCTCCTGTTTAATACATATTATTCATCTGGAATAAGAAGTAGAAAAGCAAACTTTTAAGTCTCTTATGTCTACTTATTTATTCTGGCACAGTTAAATACTGTACACCTTTTTCCCCCGACCATTTTTTCTGGGACTAGGGAATAAACAGTGTAGGCAAATGCTGTACCACTGAGCTACCATCCCAGGCCCAATGAATAGCATGGTAATAAACTTAGTTTAGGCAAATGCTGTAGCACTGAGCTACCATCCCAAGCCCGATGAACAGCATGGTAGAAAACTGCTCTGAAGGACTTCCTTCAGGCTTCTAATTTAAAATAAAAATATCCGGGGGCTGGGAAGGTGGCTCAGCGGTAGATCGCTTGCCTTGCATGCTCAAGGCCCTGGGTTCGATTCCTCAGCACCACATAAGCAAAAAGAAAAAAGCTGGAAGTGGTTCTGTGGCTCAAGTGGTAGGACGCTAGCCTTGAGCTGAAGAGCTGAGGGACAGTGCCCAGGCCCAAAGTTTAGGCCCCACAACCGGACCGGATAAATAAATAAATAAATAAATAAATAAATAAATAAATAAATAAATAAATAAATAAAATATCCAACAAGCTGACAATATATCTAAGTACCTTATACTTTACAAAAAAGAAAGGAAAAATTAATTGATCATATAAAAGGTAAATTATTAATTACATGCTTACCCTTTTGAACATCTCTATCAAGCACCTCATCAAATAATTTTTCTTGAACTGTTGGGGGCAAGTCTTCAATATCTACAAAGAAAAATCAGGCTTAAAGAATGTTCTTGTGACAGATACCTTTTTTTAATGCATATGAGCAACCTTCCTGTATTTCATTACCAAAAATCTAATATAAAAAAATAACCCGAGACCAATATTTACATGTAAATTTTATTGGTTCTCTTCTCTCAGACCTGCTACTTTCAAACTTCTAAACATCCTCACGGCAGCCAATGCATCATGCATTCTGGCACACAGTATTGTTGCCATGTTCCTCTGCATCTCTGCTCTAGTCAGGTTACATAACAGAGTAGCCTGGAGTAATCAGCATTACCCTTATGTTTTTCAAGATTAAAGAGAAGACATTCTGAATTCTAAATAAAAACCTAATCATAACACAGTACATTTCAAATAAAATCTGCTCCAATTGCAGGCATAGCTACTGTCACTTATCCACTCGTGGATGTTTCTGTTTATGTCTAGTTCAAAACAGCCAGATCCTATGGAAGCTTTCGTTTTAAAACTTTTGATGTCGGGCTGGGAAGGTGGCTCAGTGGTAGAGCGCTTGCCTTGCATGCCTGAGGCCCTGGGTTCGATTCCTCAGCACCACATAAGCAAAAAGAAAAAAGCCAGAAGTGGCGCTGTGGCCCAAGTGGTAGAGCGCTAGCCTTGAGCTGAAGAGCTGAGGGACAGCGCCCAGGCCCAGAGTTCAGGCCCCACGACTGGACCCCAAAAAAAAAAAAACTTTTGATGTCTGTTGTATTTATGCAATGCTCACTGACAAAAAGCATTCTGGACAACATTTTCAATTATCAATGAATTGAAAACTTGAAGTTGTTCGTACATATTTAGAAATAAAAGGGTGAAAGTCAAATGGCACCTTCACAGATGCCAGTATCTTTCATTAAAATAACCTGACTACATAGATACTTCAAAAACCTACATTCTATTGCTTCATCCCAGTAACCAACAGTTAGCTAATTTCAAAACAACAGACTTGGAAAGAAGAAAATTAAAAGTAGAAAATTTTCTAAATAAAACTTTAAAGAGGAAAATTAATGGGCAAAAAATGATTTTAAAATCTATCAGAGCTCACAAAGAATCAGTTACCATCTTCTAAAAACTGAAGAATTTAATGCCAGGCAAGGGTGGCCCACATCTGTAACTAATCGTAGCTACTCAGGAGGCTGAGATCTGAGGATCACAGTTCAAAGTCATTCCAAGCAGGAAAGTTCATAAGACTCCTATCTCCAACTAAGCACTAAGAAAATTGGAATTGGAGCTGTTGCATAATCAGCAGGGCGCTAGCTAGCCTTGAGCAAAAAAGCTCAGGGACAGCGCCTAGGCTGAGTTTAGGCTCCAGGACCTGGCATCCCACCCCCCCTCCCCCAACCAAAAAAAAAAAAAAAAAACCTAAAGCATTTGTTTACAAACAGCTCTTACACTGATCACTTCCAGCATAAACAGGTCAGGCAAGTCATTTCAAAATCATGTTTTTCATTCCTATATAACTATAATAAAAAAAGTTTCTTTTCATGTTAAATGTTGTAGTTACCTGCTGGCAACGTGAATGTGACAAGGTCAGTTAGAAAATAGCAAGCAAAATCCCCCTTTCTCTGATGAAGAGAGGCAGCTATTTCTCTGCGGATTTGTTCTGTCAGTTCAGGACACACCATTGCTGGAATACACTTTGCTGCTTGTTGAGACACCTTAAATACAAAAAGAAACTTTCCTCTTTATCTCATCTATCAGAAATGCAAACAAATCACAATAGCATTTAAAGAAATTAGCAAAATTTCTAAGTATCTGAAGGTTATTCATTTTATTCATAAAATTACTCCCTAGCCCACACCGGTGGCTCACGTGGGTAATTCTAGCTACTCAGAAAGCTTAGATCTGAGGATTGTGGCTCAAAGTTGCTGGGGCAGGAGTCTGTAAAAGACTTTTATCCCCAGTTAACAACCAAAAATCTTGTTAATTGACTAATTGAAATTAAAATAAACACATGTTCTAGAGAAAAAAAAAAAACAACAACAACCAGAAATCTGGAAGTTCAAGCACCAGGCTTGAACTAAAAAGCTCAGGGACAATATCTAAGCACTCAGTCAAAGTCCCCGGACTAGCACCAAAACAAAAACTAAAACTAAAACCTAACCAATAAAAGTACATATCAATTCAACTTTCAAGAAAAGTCATAAAGGGCTGGGAAGGTTGCTCAGTGGTAGAGCGCTTGCCTTGCATGCATGAGGCCCTGGGTTCAATTCCTCAGCACCACATAAGCAAAAAGCAAAAAGCCGGAAGTGGCAGTGTGGCTCAAAGTAGTGGAGCGCTAGCCTTGAGCTGAAGAGCTGAGGGACAGTGCCCAGGCCCAGAGTTCAGGCTCTGTGACCGGACCCAAAAAAAAAAAAAAAAAGTCACAAAATGGTTTATCCTGCATTAGAAATTCTATTTCTTCATATTTACCCAATAGAAATAATAAACAAGCACATAAAAATTTATGTACTAAAGGCTTATTATACATAAAGGTACATAAGAGGTCTCTGAATGGACCAACCATCATGCACTCAAATTAGAAACATTCTTTGCAAATAAGGAATTAAGATGGGGCAGAGTGGCTCATGCCTACAATCTCATCTATCTGAAAGGCAGAGATAAGGACTGAAGTTTGAGGCCAGTCTGGACCCCAGCTCAACCAATAGCTGGGTGCAGTAGTCATGATCATAAATCCTAGCTACATGCATAAATGATCCTGGTTCAGGGCAGCAAAAAACAAAAACACCAAGACCTATTAGAAAAATAAAACACAAGGGCGATGAGGGCATGGCTCATGTGGCAGAGTGCTGCCTAGCAAAGACACACTGAATTCTACCCCCACTGAAGAGGGAAAAAAATAAACAAAAACTGCAGCTCATAGAAAACATTGCAAACACTTCTTTCACGTGTTTCAACTAATATGACTTGGAAGAATATATGTATTTAACTGCAATGTTCCTTTTAAATTGCTGATCAGCAACAAATTATACCAGTCTTCTGCCTTATAGTCCAGATGCACTTAGTTTTTGGTGCTGCAACAATCTACATACAGAAAATTCTGTGTGTATAGTTTTACACACACACACACACACACACACACACACACACACACACACACACACACACACACACACACACACACACACACACACACACACACACACACACACACACACACACACACTAGTTATATATAACTATTTCTCATCACCAAGATACCAAAAGTCAATCTAAAACTAGCTTTCTACCAATCTGCCAGCCCTCAGTCCCTTTCTCAAAACTGGGAAGACAAGACTTTTTGAAAACAATCTGGACTGGACCCTAATACTATGAACCTTTCAGGACAAGTCTGACCTCTAAGCATTCCCCACATCTTTAGAACAGGATACATCACTGAAGCCTGACGTTCTTCTTCTTGCTTCTTAAACCTTATGAATCCCAACTGTTTCTCTAGGCTAATAATTCTCACCTTACCATCATGAACTGAATTTATGAATGTTATTAAACGTGAATTTTATCTTATTATTTAAGTTCAAATCCTTCCTTTTCACTTCTTCCTTTACCAAATGAACTTTCTGGAGTTGAGCATGATGAGATACCAACACTCTTTCCTCTCCCCCCAAAAAAGAACTTTCTTAAACATTACACATTTGGTTTAGTATTTTGATAGCTATATTTTAATGTAACTGATTTCCTTTGTAATTTTTTTTAAATTTAAAAACAGGAATGAGCCAGGTGCCAGTGGCTCACGGCTGTAATCCTAGTTACTTAGGAGGCTGAAATCTGAGGATCGGGGTTCAAAGCCAGCCTGGGCAGGAAGGTCCATGAGACAAGTCTTATCTCCAATTAACCACCAGAAAACTGGAAGTGGCGCTGTGGCTCAAGTTGTAAAGCTCTCACCTTGAGCTGAGGAGCTCAAAGACAGCATCCAGGCCTAGAGTTCAAACCCCACAACAACAACAACAACAACAAAAACAAAAAACAGGAAGTTGTTTCTGAGGCAGGGCCTTGCTATTATATAAACTATGCTGGCCTCCTCAAATTGATGATCCGCCTAACTGCAGCCTTTCTATTGCTTGAATTAATTACAGGCTGTGTCACCAGACACAGTTAAAAAATGCCCCACTCCACTTCTCCCATTCTATACCCAGTTGATCTATATGTCCCATAGAATATAGCAAAAGTACGAGTATGTTGTTCCTTAAATTGGTTCCTAAGACACTGCAGCTTTTTTCCTCCTGAAATCATTTCCTTTGGGTGAAACCAACTGCCAACTTCATAAGGAACATATAGACGAGCCAACATGGCAAGAAATGTAAGTCTCCTGCCAACAGCCATTTTAGTGAACTTGGAGACAGATCCTCAGCTGAGGAAGCTCAGCCGAGCTTCCTGACTCTAGAACCCTGGTAGACACAGCTTAACTGTAACCTTCCTAAAACCTTGGCCCAAAAACATTCAGGTCAGCCTTTCCTAAATTCCTGACCCTTCCAAACTATTTGAAGTAACAAATATTTGTGGTCTTAAAATGCTGAGTTATCAGGTAATCTGTGACATGGCCATAAACTGTAAGTGTTCTAGTATCATTCTACTATGAATCACTGGATTCCTTTCAGGAGTCCAGGGACCTATGAGAGTTCTTTTACCACTCACTGGCCTCTACCAGCCTGAAGGAAGCCAATGGATGCTCTATACACTAACACTAGTTCAAAGTCACTTTTTGTTTTGCTTTTCACGTTGGTACTGGGACCTGAATTCAGGACCTGGGTTCTGTCCCTTAGCTTTTCTGCTCAAGGCTGGCTTATACCACTTGAGCCACACTTCCAGTTTTTTTGTGGATTTTGTGTGTGTGTGTGTGTGATTCATTAGAGATAAAGAGTCTCACAGACTTGCATGCCCAGGCTAACTTAGAAATGTGATCCTCAAGCTGGGCCACACTGGTGGCTCACGCCTGTAATCCTAGCTATTCAGGAGGCTGAGATCTGAGGATCATGGTTCAAAGCCAGCCCGGGCAGGAAAGACGGTGAGACTCTTATCTCCAATAAACCAGAAACCAGAAGTGGCGCTGTAGCTCAAGTGGTAAAGTGCTCGTCTTGAGCTGAAGAGCTGAGGGACAGCGCCCAGGCCCAGAGTTCAAGCCCCATTACCGACAAAAAAAAAAAAAAAAAAGAAAGAAAGAAAGAAAGAAAGAAAAGAAATGTGATCCTGGGCTGGGAAGGTGGCTCAGTGGTAGAGCACTTGCCTTGCATGCATGAGGCCCTGCGTTCGATTCCTCAGCACCACGTAAGCAAAAAGAAAAAAGCTGGGGGCTGGGAAGGTAGCTCAGTGGTAGTGTGCTTGCCTTGCATGCATGAGACCCTGGGTTCGATTCTTCAGCACCACATAAACAGAAAAAGCTGGAAGTGGCGCTGTGACTCAAGTGGTAGAGGGTTAACCTTGAGCTGAAGAGCTGAGGGACAGTGCCCAGGCCCAGAGTTCAGGCCCACAACCGACAAAAAAAGAAAAAGAAAAAGAAAAAAGCTGGAAGTGGTGCTGTGGCTCAAGTGGTAGAGCCCTATCCTTGAGCTGAAAAGCTGAGGGACAGTGCCCAGGCCCAGAGTTCAAGCCCCACAGCCGGACCCAAAAACAAAAACAAAACAAAACAAAAAACCTACTAAGTAAGCAGTAGCATTAAAGGCCTGATCCCCCAACCTCTCAGCCACAGTTAGTTTCTCTATCCCATCTTCTGAAACGACCACCAACTACACCACCACACAATATAACTGGGCATCATGGCACTAATGCAGCACCAGAAACACCTATCACTGTTCTATCCCCAATACTGACATCTGACCCCTCTACTCACATTGCTCCCTGTCACTAGTGTCCTTCTCCTTTATACTCAGTAAGCCTGCCTGCTGTTTCCTCATGGCTATCAATATCCCTAATCTTCTACTTTCCTCTCCTAGCCTCTTTCCCCCAAGTCACAGGAATCTTAAGAAAGTGAACACAATGGCTGGCCATTGAAATCACATTTTCACGTAACCTGAATGTTTTCTGACCTCCATTTAAAAACATGCCCTGTATTACCCTTTATGTGATGATTCCCAAATACTGATAAATCTGAATAACTGCTTGTAAGTATATATAGAAGATGTGTACTGACAAAATTTGAATGCATAATTGATCTGACTCTACTTTTATTCTATTTCTCCTATCACTACAAAAATTACTTTGATAAGTCAGTTATAATCAAAATACTTTGATAATGAAGAACGCTTCATTTATATTGTCCTTGCCATATATACCTAAGCCAGAAACCTCAGAATAAACATGGATCCATATCTTAACATCACTCCCACTGAAAGGATCTGTCACATCCATCCCAGGGGACCATGCAGAGGCAGGCAGGCACAGGAGAAAGACTATTACAAGGTTTATTATTTCCCCAGGAGAGAGAGCACATGACAACCTCCACTATCTAGGTAGCAGCAGGGTCTGAGGGGTAGGAAGTGAGGTAGATGGGAGCTCAAGTGGATCTGGGTGGAGAGGGAGGGGCTAGCTGGATGGCAGAACTCCAGGGCAGGGAGGAACTCAGGTCTGGGTAAAGCTAAGGACCAAAGATGGGCATAATGCTTACACCCATAACCAATCTATCACCTGAAGACTCCATAATCTCTTATCACCCTGCTTCTCTCCATTTCTAGGGCCAAAGTCCTACTAAGAGTTCTGGCCAGCCTTTCTAACCAGGCTTGACCCTCTCAGATAGCAGCTAAAAGCAATCTGTTCTTGCACTGTCTTGCTCCTGTACCTAAACCTTTCAGTGCCTTCGAAGTAACCTCAGAACACTTTGAGACAGGAAGGAGTGCCCTCAGAATAATCTGCACCTTTACTGCCCTCACAGGAATTTTCCCATGCTTCAAAAGACAAGAGCGCTCATGACCAGCACCAGTTCATCTTTCACACCTCCTCTTATGTCCCAATCATCACTCAATCATGGTAGGTTGCTTCCAAGTCTCTGAATTCACCATAAATACCATGATCCTTTCCTTCTGAATTTATGGTTTCCATGGCTTTTCTCTCCCAACCCACTTTACCTAGCTAATTCCTACTCCCTCAGAAATTAGCAAAAACTACCTGCTCTAGAGCACAGACCTGGCACTTGCATTTATCAAGACATACACTGAACAGAATCACCTATTTATTTCTCTACTTTTCCCAAGACTCACTAAGGAAGAGCCACGCTGGATGCTGGTGGCTCACGCCTACAATCCTAGCTACTCAGGAGGTTAAGATCTGAGGATCACGGTTCAAAGCCAGCCCCAGCAGGAAAGTCTGTGAGACTCATATCTCCAATAAACCACTAGAAAACTGGAAGTGGCTCTATGGCTCAAGTGGTAGAGCGCTCACTTTGAGCTGAAGAGCACAGGGACAGTGCCCAAGCCCACAGTTCAAGCCCAACAACGGACAAAAAAAAAAAAAGGAAAAGCCAACACCTATCCTCCAACACACTGCCTAACACGTAATATAGGTACACAATATTTTAGATGAATAACTAAAGAACAAATACATTTCAATGTTTTTAAAATAAAACATGACTATTTACTGAAGCCAATTCCTGTTTTAAAAGCATATATGGAAGGGCACTGGTAGTTCATGCCTGTAATCCTAGCTAGTCAGGAGGCTGAGATTTGAGGAAGCAAGCCCAGGCAGTAAAGTCCGTGAGAGTCTTATCTCCAATAAACTACTCAGAAAAAGCCTGAAGTGGCACTGTGGCTCAAGTGCTAGAGCACTAGCCTTCAGCACAAAGAGGCTCAGGGACAGCACCCAGGCCCTGAGTTCAAGCCCCAGGACTGGCAAAAAAAATAAAAAAGCATATATACACTGGCCAGGTATGATAGACCATGAGTATAATCCCAGTTACTTGAGAGGTAAAGATCAAGAGGACCACGGACAGACAAGGAAGATCAAAGGTAGAGGTCAACTTGGGAGAAAAAGTTAGCCAAGACCCCATCTCAACAAACAAGCAAGGAATAGACGTTTCAGTTCATAATCTAGCTAAACTGGGGCACAGGCAGGAGGACTGCAGTCCAAAGCTGGCCCAAAAACAAAAGGAGCAAGGCACAATGGCACAAGCCTATAATCATAGCTACTTAAGAAGCAGAGATCACAGTTTAAGGCCACCTCAAGCAAAACAAAGTCCTAAGACTCTAACTTAACCAATGACTGAGTGTGGTAGCCTATGCCTATCATTCCATCTGCATTAGAAACATAATGACCGGACACAGCACCATGTGCCAGTCACCGTAGTGATGCAGAGGAGCACAAAAGGAAGATCATAGTCTAGGTGGCCCAAACAAAAAGCAAAGCCTACGTCAAAGGCAGGGAGGAGGCGCAGCCTTGCACAGTGGCTCCAGTGCTAAAGCACCTGCCTCTGAGATCTTCGAGTGTGAGGTTCTAATCCAGTACTGTCAAAAACAAAAACAGATAAATAGCTGAGGGCTTTTAGTGGTAGAACATCTGCCCAGTAAGTGCAAGGCCCTGAGTTAAGGCCCCAAAGTAAAAATAATAATAATAATAATAAAGTAAAACCACATACTGATAGGGACAATAGGTAGGTGCATCTGTAGTTCCAGCTACTCAGGAGTCTCCCTAAGGAGTTGGGAGGCCAGCCTGAACAACAAAGCAATATCTCATCTCAAAAGGAGAAAAATAAAGGCAAGAAAGAAGAAAGGGAAGAAAGGAAAGAAAGGCAGGCAGGAAGCCTTAAAAAAACACATACTTTTACAATCTCCAATATAAGCTGATTTTGAAAGGGAGGGGAGGGGGAGGTGCATCTGCAAAATTTCCCAACTGTCTGGAGAACACTGTAACATTAAAAATGAAAACTAAAGAAGACATTTCTTTGATATAAAAGAACATTTAACTAAAATGCCACACTCACCTCTGTAAGCAATATTGCTAGCATATCCTGCCTCTGAAAACGTATAGCCAAGTGTACCAGGGTATAGCCAACATCAAAGGCAGAAGGACGATTCAGCAAGCGTACTTCATCTGCAGTGAGCTGACGTGCAATATCTCCTCCTGATGACTTATAAGCTTCTATGGCCCCTAAATCACCTTCTACAACCCCTAAAACAAGCATCAAAATAGAAGAGTATTTAATTCTATTTTTCTTTAATAGGCACAAACCTACAACAGTGACTCCAAACTCCTTATGTGTTTCTTTGTGCTTCCAGGATCCTGGGGCATCATTTAAAGTCCTAGAGAATATAAGGAAAATTAGCATTTCCCTACATTTTCAAACATTCCACAACTAGAACTGCGTTAAGTACTTACCTTACCATCACAGCTGGCTTCATGTTTTGCTGGGGTTTAGAAGAACTATTAGGATATAGTAAGTAAAGCAAAGACCAGCAACCTAGTATGAGAACTGGGCTTCATAGTCTTTGTGGTGGTCCCGCACTCATCCGGCTGCAGAAACTGAGGAGACACACATGTGCTTCCAGTCAATGCTAAGCTTTCTATACTTCTAGTTACAAATAACTTAGAGCAATTTAAACCATTCTTATTGTAAAAAGAAAAAAAAAGGTTGGCAATGTTTTGATTTCAGTATATCTCATAGCCAAAGCTTCCTTATGCCCATCAAGAAAGATTAATAAACAGTTGGGCATAGTGGCACATGTAATAACACCTGAACTTAGGAGGTGGAGGCAGGAGGATCCCAAGTTTAAAGTCAGCCTAAGCTACATAGCAAGTTCAAGGCTAACCTGGGTTAGACTATTCTCAGAAAAGGAAAGGAAGACTGTTAAAGAAAAAAGACTGTTAAAGATGACTTTGAATGCTAAGATAAAACTTTACAAACAAATCAGTATCACATTGTCCATAAAGACCTTTGCATTCCCACCAACGCATCATATTCACCTTAGGATTAATGTTAAGACAATAACTGTATTTACTAATATACAGTAAAGTACAGTGTGGATAATAAAACCTTGTCAAAAATGAAAATGTAAATTAAAGACTTCCAATTTAGCAAAGGACAAATAGTTTAAGTGTTTCTCTTTACTATAAAAATGCAGCTTAAACCTGGTAAGTCTCACATTCACTGAATGTTCATGACACAATAAGCATAATAATGAACATGAGACAGGACAGTAAAAACACGACTTCCATATTCGAAGAGTTCTTCAATTTTAATTACATCTGTGAGCCATAAAAGATCAGCTCCAAAATTCTGCAAACTCTAGGGTCACAGATACTTTCTGTAAGTTTAGATCCTTTTTCTCAAAGCACAGACAAAAAAATTTTCAGGTTAAAAACTCATGAGAGGGGCTGGGATGGTGGCTCAGTGATAGAGCATGAGGCTTGCATGCATGAGGCCTTGGGTTCAATTCCTCAGCACCACATAAGCAAAAAGAAAAAAAGCCGGAAGTGGCGCTGTGGCTCAAGCGGTAGAGCGCTAGCCTTGAACTGAGGAGCTGAGGGACAGCGCGCAGGCCAAGTTCAGGCCCCATGACCAACCCCCCCCCCAAAAAAAAAAAACCACTCATGAGAAAACCAGGTATGACAATGTAAGCCTATAGCCCCAGCACTTGGAAGGCTGTGTCAGGATTTCATAAACCCAAGAGTTTTGAGAATAGCCTGAACAATATAGTAAGACCCTTCACCTCACAATTCTGGAGCAGACAGCTCTGGTGGAGCCCTTGCCTAGCACACGCACGTACTTCCTTAGCACACTCAGCTTCTCACTGAAGCTCAGCAAGAGCTCTCTCACTCCTCATCACAATAACAAGAGAGTTCGGGTTGTTTTGTTGGGTTTTTTTTCCAGTAATGTAGGGTTAATACATTCCTTGCTACATATACACAAGTTTAAGTTCAGTACTAAATCCCCTCCCTATCCCACTTTATACATAAAAGGCTTCTAAACATACTTAAAAGAACAATGCCCCAAAAGTAGTTCGGGCTGAAACACAGTAAAGCTGGCGTGAGACAGGGAGAACAGAACATTAAGTGCTAATTGAATTCAAAGTCACCTGTGGTGCAAGAGGGTTGTTTCTAATTATGTTCAAGTACAAAAAAAACTCTAAAATCTCTGCTTAATTTGTTTAAACAGTTAAGTGTTTTCTAATACAATTTTTGAATAATTGAATGTCGCTTACTTTATTTAGAAGTGTGCCTACCCCATGCCCTTTGGTTTCTGCAGTATCACGTATAAAGGCAGCTACTTCTCCCTTCAGCACCAAGATCGGCAGAGCCAAAGCTGGTGGCAAACAGCTCAGTGGTAGGGTACTTTCCTAGCATTTGCAAGACCTTGGGTTTGACCCCACATGGGAGGAGGAGAAAATAAAGCCATAACTATTTCAAGTGCATGCAGCACAACACCTTTTAGTTATTACCTTAAATCTAAAAATGAGTCTATTTATAAAAGCTGTGTATTGTAGATAAAATATTCTAAAAACACCTAACCCCAAGAGTTTGAGCAATTTACTTGAAAAGACAAGATATGCATGGTAAATATGTATGTAGACACATGTGTACATGTATGTACATATATACAATTTCTAAATATACTTTTTATTTCGAAAGACAAATTTGAAGTGACCACAGCTAAATACCAAAGAACTTCCTTCTTTGGATTGGACGAAAAGAAGAACTACTAAGTTTCCATCTTTACTATTTTAGCTAACTCAATGGGTAAGTCTAGAAGTATCTTTAAAATTCTTAAGGATTCACTTCTTCTCGCTCTTTGATGGATTTTTTGAAATTAGAAATTAACTGACAAGCACTGGTAGCTCATTCCTATAATCCTAGCTACTCAGAAAGTTGAAGTCTGAAGATCACAATTTGAAGCCAGTAAGGGCAGACAAATCCACTAGGCTCTTAACTCCAATTAACGAGGGGGAAAAAGCCAGAGTTGGATGGGTGGTTCAAAGTGTAGTGATAGCTTTGAGCAACAAAGTGGAGCAAGAACAAAATGCCTTAAGTTTAAGCCCCAATACTGGCACATGCACGTGTGCGCACGCGCGCGCGCATACATACACACACACACACACACACACACACACACACACACACACACACACACACACACACACACACACACACACACACACACACACACACACACACACAAGAAGCTAATTAAGCACAATGAGTAGAGGGTGGAGTACTGGTTTGTGAATTAAACAATTCAACAAAGTTTGCAACTACACGCTAGAATTATGATTTACAATATCTCCTGTTATGTCTTCATAGTAAGGGCTTTTTAAAAACAACTTCAAGCAGGGTACCAGTGGTCACATCTATAATCCTAGCTACTCAGAAGGCTGAGATCTAAGGATCATGATTTGAAGCCAACCCAGGCAAAAAAATCTCCATGAGACTCATATTTCCAATTAACCACTCGAATTGGAAGTGGCACTGTGGCACAAGTGGTAGTGCGTTAGCCTTGAGCACAAAGAGGCCCTAAGTTCAAGCCCCACAACTGACAAAAACAAAAAACAAATAGAACTTCAAATGTTGGACTGTGTGGTATACGAGTCTCAATAAATCTAAGACACACACACACACACACACACACACACACACACACACACACACACACACACACACACGAATTCTATTTAATCTAATGCAAATTACCAAAAATTCTGAATTCTTCTCTCCTATCCCATGTGCACCATTAAGCTGTAGAAAGGCTATGCTGCCCATGCCCCAGAAGATGGAGAAGGTAGGAACTGAGGAGGAACAGACTGCTCTTCCCAGCATGAAGCAAGCCTATGATCACACACAACTCATAAGCAGTAAAGGCACAAGCCTTTAAAATACCTTCTATCTAATGTTTTGAGAATATATAATTCTATTTTCTCATTAACTGTAAGAGCTCATAGTTTCAGAGACTGGTGAATTTCAGCTACAAAAACTAGTAAATGTCGGGGCAGGGAAGGTGGCTCAGTGGTAGAACGCTTGCCTTGCATGCATGAGGCCCTGCAATTCCTCAGCACCACATAAACAGAAAATGCCAGAAGTGGCACTGTGGCTCAAGTGGTAGAGCACTTGCTTTGAGCTGAAGAGCTGAGGGACAGCGCTCAGACCCAGAGTTCAGGCCCCACGGCTGACCAAAAAAAAAAAGCTGGGAGGGAGGGAGAGGCAAATAAGTGCAAGGACTAACACTTCGTTTTACAGAACAAAGTCCAGGAAACAATGATGATGTTCCAATATAGAGAGAAGCCCTACCTTCTCTGTAGGTCACTGACCTCTCATAATGCCTCTCAACTGATGCCCCTTTCTCTTTGTATTTTTTTAATTTAACATATATTTCATTTAACTTATACATTCTGTCTCCCTCCCCTTCATGCTACGAAGACAAAAAGACAACTGAAAGCACTCTGATTAGCTGTGTAAAACTAACCTGCAATAGTTATACATTCAAAAATACACAAGTAATTCATGATACATAATTATAAAGGAAAATGTAGGTATACTTTAAACACAAATAAATGAAAAATATGTCATTACGTATTGCTAGCAAGAAAAAAAGGGGGGGTAAAAGAGGTGGCGGCAGCAGAGATTCATGTTGTACCCTAAGCTAGGCCAAGGCCGATAGCTCCCTGGGGACTTCACAGCTACGATGGAACTCCGTTGGTTAGCATATGGAGCTGGCTCATAGATGTTTAGAAAATAGACTTATTTTTCCCCCATATATGGCACAGTTTTCAAAGTTTTGCCTTCTATTCCTTTATTACATAAATCATATGGTAACTAACTTTGAAAAGAATGCCAAATGGTAAAAAATAAAGCCAGGACTTACCTGAGCCCACATGGGCCAGCTCAACACTACCCTGGAGTTCTATGGTAGCTGTGACATCACAGCATGCTTTATGCTGTGGGGACAGGGTGGACCTGGAGTCTGCAGGCACAATTTCAGGAACCCTTAAAGAGAAAAGTTAGTTTTAAGTGCTAATGTTCAGAATGTTCTATACTATGGTCAGTAGAAAGATGCAGATGCAGCCGGCTATGTCTAGGTAGCACTCAGCATTCTTTCGCATATGAAAGAGAAACTATATACCCAGCAAAAAAAGGAAAAAAAATTTAATATCCCAAATCTAGCTTAATCATGGTCCTGGGCCTATGGGAATACTCAATACTCAAACTACTTTTAAATATAAAATGTCCTTAATATTTGGGGGGGAACAGTTCTGAGGAAGTAGTACTGGGGTCTGAACTCAAGGCCTCATGCTTGCTTGCTCAGCTGGCACTCTACAACTCAAACAATGCTTCTGGCCTGGCTTTTTCCTGATTATTTTGGAGATGGAACTGTAAGCAGTTTTCTCCCCAGGCTGGCTTCGGGCCAGGATCCTCCAGATCGCAACCTCTGAGTAGCTAGGATTTACAGGCATGAGCTACCAGGGCCCAAATAATACTTTTTAAGTGTTAAGTTTTCACAGAGAGCCCCAGAAACAGTTTGAGCAAGTCAAACCAATCAGCTCTCGCCGCATTTTTCACAGCAAAACCAATGGCAACAAGTTAAGCCACACTGTTGTGGACCCCAAAAATCCCAAGACTTGGGATTATAAATTCAAGGCCAGCCAAAGTTACATAACAAAGTCTTGTTTAAAAATTATTTTAATCTACCATTTCTATTCCTAGAAGAATGTTATAGAACAGTAAGCTTTCAAGTCTAGCTTCTATTCAATATTCTCACATTTATTAATATATCTTCTTCAGAAAAGATTTAATGAGATAAGGAAATCAAATAGTCTCAAAGGCCTTTTAAGTGTTCTAATTATTATGACAAATTATGTCAAATACAGTTTATGCTTCTGAATTCTTAACTCCTTATATCTTTGAACAAACAGTTAACAAACCAACTGTTGCAAAAATATATATCCCAAAGAATGGATAGATACCGAACTGAAAAAATGTTTTCATAAGGATGGAAGGATTAAAAGAACACATAACAAAGTCCTCCGTGACAAATGGGCAGAGAGAGGTCCAAAGACATTTCATGGGTTACAGAAAATTAAAAAGTTCAAATGACCAAACATCAAACTATTCAGCCAAAGGGAAGAGACTAGAAGACCCAGAAATAAAACTATACACTTAACAGTTATCTGATATTTAATAAGGGAGCCAAAGATATGCAGGGGCAGGGGAGACAACCTCTTCAATAACTGGTGTTGGGAAACGTTGGCATCCATATGCAGAAAACTAAAAGTGGATCCCTGTTTGTCACCATGCACTAATATCAACTTAAACTGAGTCAAGACTTCAATGTCAGACCTGAAACTTTGAAATTGCTGTACAAGGGAGTAGGAAAAATGCTAGAACTTACAGGCCTAAGTAGAAACTTTTTGGAAAGAGTCCCTGGGACACAGCAGATAAGAGAATGACTTGACAAATGGGATTACATCAAAATAAGAAGTTTCTGCACATCAAAGGACGTACTCAACTAGAAAGACAACCACTAGGAGAAGAGCTTTATCAACAATACATCCAACAAAGGCCTAACACCCAAAATATATAAGGAACTCAAGAAACTAACCCTTCCCAAAGCCAATAAACCAATCACTAAATGGGCAAAGGAACTAAGGAGAGACTTCTCTGAAGAAGTAGTAAGAATGGTAAAGAAACATATGAAGAAATACTCACCATCCCTGGCCATAAAGGAAATCCAAATCAAATCTACCTTACCTCAGATTGGCCACCAACATGAATTTGAAGAACAATAAATGCTGGCAGGGATGTGGAGAAAAAGGGACCTTGTTGGTGGAAATGTAAATTACCACTCTGGACAGTGGTATGGAGGTTCCTCAAAAAAACTAAATAAAAATCTTCCCTACACCCTGCCATACCTCTCTGAGCATCTACCCAGAGCACTGTGTGCCAGGATAGCATAGACACTTGCACATTCATATTCATTGTTGTACCACTCACAATAGCCAAGTTACAGAAACAGCCCAGATGCCCTACAATAGATGAATAGATTTTTTTAAATGTGGTATCTATACACAATAGAATTCTATGCAGCCATTAGAAAGAATAATATTATATCATTTGCAGAGAAATGGATAGACCTAGAACAAATCATGTTAAGGTGAGGTAAGCCAAGCTCAGAGACAAACAGCTCTTGTTCTCTTTCATATACTGACGCCAGATCTGAAATACATGATAAAATATACAAGACTCTAGGGATTCAAACAAAGTAAGAACAAAGGAGTATGTATACTTAGGAGATGAACACAAAGGTGCAATGCCTATCTCTGCCTCGATCAAATAAAATAGTACTTAACCTAATAAACTCCAGGAAAATGGAAACAAGAGGAGTATTCTTTTCTTTTTTGCCTGTTTGTTCATTTATCTGTCTTGGGGGGAGCACAAAGGGTGAACAAAGGTAGCCATGGAAGTTAGTAGATACTGCTGAAAATGAACTATATAAATTGTGGACAGAGGAGGGAAAAACTGGGAGAGAGCAAGAGAAAGGGTACCACTGTCCAAAAAGAACCATACTCAGTATTACCTGAATTATGAAACAGTAACCAGTATTACCTGACTAATGAAACAGTACCCAATTATTACCTGACTTATAAAACAGTACCCAGTATTACATGACTTATGAAACAATAACCCTTTCTCAGCATTGCCTTTTATAACATTTAAAAAGATGAAAACATTTTAATCCAAAATATAAGTTTTATAAAAATAAGCATTCCAACTATATAAAGTAAAGCAAATAAAAGTGCAAAAAATCTATAGATGTTCTATAGTGATACTAAAAGCTATTATTTCATTTTAATAGCTTTTCCTATCTCTATCCTGTAATGCATATACTTGCTTTTGCTATTTAACAGCAACAAAAAAACTAGCCCTTCATATTACTAAAACCAGTACAAATGTCTAAATTTGGTGAAACAAGACATATGTCCAATTACAAACACATAAAACATACTGCATCCATACAATGATTGCTCAGTTATTAAAAGAAAGCAAATTCTGGCATATGTTATGACATAGACACTGTGCTAAAAAAGTCAAATACCATATGATTTCATTCATGTGGTTCATTAGAGGTGGAATTCACAGAAAACAGAATGGAACATATACACAGAGGAATTTTATTCATCCATTAGGAAGAATGATATTATATCACCGAAAAGAATTGGATGGACCTGAAAAAAGTTATGTTAAGTGAAGTGAATCAGACCCAGAGAGAAAAAAGACGCCATGAGTTCTCTCATATGTGCAAACTGGATCTATACAAGTAAGCACATATGGAGTTGTACACAAATGTATTAACCAAAGTATGGTGTTTTCAGGGGAGAATTCAAACAGTGTAATTCCTTAGAAAATCTAAATCTAATCTAAATCTAAATCTAACACAACAAAATGAATACCAGAAATTTGGCACTTGAAAGGTGGGAGGGGGAAAGGGTGTCAAGGAAAGGAGGGTAGAAAAATGAAGAGGGGAAGAGGGGGAGAAAGAATGCAATCCTAATGTTCAATGAACGTTTTACAAAATTAAGAAAATTGAAGGGAAGGGTTAGGTGGGTGGGATGAGGGAGAATAATGAAAGAGCTAACATCAATCAAGATGCATTGTACCCATAAGCATTTGTGGAATGGTAACTCTTTTATACAACTACTTAAATATAATAAAAAAATATAATTTAAAATGCGAATTGAATCTAAACCAATCCTCCAAACTGAGAATTATTCTGCAAAACTAGATTCTTCAAAAACACTAATATCACAAAAAAAAAAAAAAAATCAAAAAAAAATAGCAAACTGAGTCCAGGCACCAGTAACTCATACCTGTAATCTAGCCTACTCAAGAAGACAGATCTGAAGATCACAGTTTGAAGACAGCCCAGGCAAAAAAATCCCTGTGAGATTCTTATCTCCAATTAACCACTCAAAAACCAGAAGTACTACTGTGGCTGAAAGTGGTAGAGCAGTAGCCTTGAGCAAAAGAGGTCAGGACAGTGCCCAGGCCCTGATGACCCATCCAAAAAAAAAAAGCAAGCTGAGCTCTGGTGGTTCTTGCCTGTCATCATAGCTATGCAGAAGGCTGACATCCAGAGGATTGAGATTCAAAGTCAGCCCCACAGCAAAGTCCATAAAACTCTATCTCCAAAATAACCAGCAAAAAAGCAGAGCTGGAGTCTTTAACCCCGATTTCCTACATGGGGAATAAGAAATGTCTGTCCCTATTTAAAACCATTTCTCTTTAATGCTGGTATACTAAAAAAATAAATCCTTCTTTGTATAACTAAAGATAGCAAAATTTTAAAATACACCTTTTTTTTTTTAACCAAAAAAAAAAAAAAAATCTAGAGGTATGGCTCATGGGAAAGAGTGACAGCAGAGCAAGGAAGCCAAGTACAAAGGCCTCAGTTCAAATCCTAGTACAAAAAAAAAAAATCAGACACTGCCTTACACTGATTAAACAGAGTCTGAGGCTAGGCAATCACTGAAACAACTGGTGAAACAAAATATAAACTCTGACTGTCTCATTTCCTGTATAATTAGATAATGTGCTCAGGTAGGGAAAACATCCTCCATATTGGTAAATACCAAGACATGTTTCCTATGTCTGCATCTACTCAAATGTTTACTCAGTAGAGAAGGAAGGTAACAAAGTAATAATGACTGGCACAGGTATGCTGCATTCAGTGTATTTACACTTGCAACTTTTATACAGAACATGAAACTTTTAGAAATAAACACTGATGGTTAACAAACCAGTTGACTATACAAGACTAAGGTTAATGAGAATAGAAAGAGAACTACTGCAGGTAATTCAATGATCCACACTTTGTTTTTGCTCTATAATATACATAACTTTTTATAAGGCTTTTTAAGGATTTTTTTTCTATTTCAGACCCATATTTTGAGTTTTAGCACATCCTATATTCCCTTAGTGTTTTCAGTTAATACCTTCAAAAAAGAAAAGTCTTTAAATCAATAGTTATAATTCAGTATCACAAAACCAAGAATCACCAGATTCTACTTCCTTTTTCACAGGAGATGTACATTACTGGTATGCAAGTCTATATAATCAATCATTTCTGAGAGCCAGAAATTACTTCTCAGACATACCAAAAGCAACCAGAAGAGTATTTCACAGGTTGTGTCTGCCACCACCATCTATTTAACTGACTAAAACCCACTTTTCCTGGATGCTCTTTTTATTTATTTATTTATTTATTGGTCGGTTGTGGAAGTTGAACTCAGGGCCTGGGCACTGTCCCTGAGCAAATTCTTTTGCTCAATGAGCTGAAGAGTGCAGGGACAGCGCTCAGGCCCAGAGTTCAAGCCCCATGACCAACCAAAAAAATAAAATAAAAAATAAAAAACTTAAATCTGAAAATCTCTTACAGCCTGAAGGATAAAAAGACATCCAACTTGTGCTTGAACTACAGTTAGATCTTCTGAAGAGACTAGTGGAAGACTTTTGGATAGGCTATACCAACTTGTTCTTTGGTAGAAGTAATTCACATTTTTCACATTTCTTTTTTGGATTAAACAGGTTTATGTCAGCAATTTAAACAAATTGTACATATAAGCTGAAATAAAATTTTAAGTATTACTTTAATTTGTAAAAAAAAAAAATTCTTTTGCTCAAGGCTAGCACTTGAGCCACAGCACCACTTGTAGGCCTTTCCTGTATATGTGGTACTGAGGAATCAAAACCAGGGCTTCATGCATGCGAGGCAAGCACTCTATCACTAAGCCACATTCCCAGCCTCTGGATGCTCTTTTTAAAAAACCTAGGTACACCAAGAAATACTTTCACATACCAGACTAAACTGACCAGAATCAATTAACAAAAAAAGGATAAGAGGAAAAAAGTGTGTGTGCTCCCCAGACAATATTTGTATTTTATGAAAATGTACTTATATTGATGAAAGTTCAGCTTACTTTAAAATCATGTCATAAAATACTATTTTATGGGGCTGGGAAGGTGGCTCAGTGGTAGAGCGCTTGCCTTGCATTCCTGAGGCCCTGGGTTAGATTCCTCAGCACCACATAAGCAAAAAGAAAAAAAGCTGGAAGTGGCGCTGTGGCTCAGGTGGTAGAGCACTAGCCTTGAGCTGAAGAGTTGAGGGATAGTGCCCAGGCCCAGAGTTCAGGCCCCACAACTGGACCCAAAAAAAAAAAAATACTATTTTGTATCCAGTTCCAAAAATCACCATAAGAAATCCTTAAACCTTTAAACACAAGACCAAATTACTTGAATAAAATTGCTTATCATAAATGCTAAAAAGAATTCTACTACCTGCTAATATGAACCTCATGGATAGAAAGTAAATGTAGCAGAAAGAATGTGAATAAAGCAAAGGATGAGTTTTTACAGACACACATCCCACATAACATTTCCATCAGTTAAGTAGGGACATACAAGGAAGCAATCGCCAGCGTTCTCAGCCGCTTGCTATCCTTTTATGGATACAGTGCCAAAGATTTGCTACAAGAGTTTGTATATTCTGGATTCTATTAAAAGCTTTTAATAGGATATTTTCACTTAGCCCATTTTTGCTAAAAAAAAAAAAAAAAAAAAAAAGCTATTCATAAGATTTGAAGCCTTTTCTGCCTTCATTCATATGTAAAGTAATGCATTAAACACACACACACACACACACACACACACACACACACACACACAAAGATACTACATCAGAAAAGAGTGTCTTTCTGGTCTAGTATCAATATAAAATCAAAAATTGTAATCTAACATGTTAAAAAAAATCCCTAACTTCCTACCTAAATTTCCAGAGATGCTCTCTAAAAATGACGTTAAAACAAACAAACAAAAAAAAATCTGCTTCTGAGCAAATAATGTGGAAGTAATGATAACTGTAACATAATTCCACAGGACACAAAAATTTCTAAAGACAGAAAATAGATTGCCAGGGGCTGGGAAGGTGGCTCAGTGGTAGAGCGTTTGCCTTGCATGCATGAGGCCCTGGGTTCGATTCCTCAGCACCACATAAGCAGAAAAAAAAAAAAAAAAGCCAGAAGTGGTGCTATGGCTCAAGTGGTAGCACGCTAGCCTTGAGCTGAAGAGCTGAGGGACAGCGCCCAGGCCTAGAGTTCAAGCCCCATGACTGGACCTAAAAAAAAAAAAAAGAAAGAAAATAGATTGCCAAAAACTGCTGCCATGTACCAGGCTGAAAATAGGCCAACCCAAGCAAAGAAGAACAAATAGTACAGAAATCTCTCTCGGTCTCTGTCTTTCCCTCTCCCCCTTACACGCACACATACATACACACAGACACACCATGTTCAAATTATGTGACCTAACACTGGATCCGCTACATATAGACAGAGATTTAGCTGCCTTAAAAAAGGCAAAACTTAAAGGCAACTTATGTGTGATTCTAAATACAGATAAAATGTATTTATTAAAATAAAAAGGTAAAACCAGCTGGGTACCAGTGGCTCATGCCTGTAATCCTAGCTACTACCTCAGAAGGCTAAAGTCTGAGGATTGCAGTTGAAAGCCAAACCAGGCAGGAAAAAGTCTGTGAGACTCTTATCTCTAGTTAACCACCAGAAAACTGGACATGGTGCTGTGACTTAAAGTGGTGGAGTACTAGTCTTGAGCAAAAAAAGCTCAGGTCCTGTGTTTAAGCCCATGACCAAAAAAAAAAAAAAAAAAGTGTAAAACTGAGTGGGACAGGAAGAACAAACTAGGAGAGAGTGAGGGAAGGAGTGACACTGACCAAGAAGAAATGTACTCTTTACTTGACTTATGTGACTGTAACCCTTCTGTACATCACTGTTATAAAAACAAAAAATGTAAAATGCATATATATAAAAAAATCAAAACTAAAAACGCAACATTCACAGGTATCAAATTTTACAAAGTTCCAGCAACTATGCCCTTTCAATTTAGTGCTAGTTCTCTGGCAGAAAAGAAACCTCTGCCACACTTAGCTGGAAAGAAGAGCAGCACGGCTATTTCACAGTCAGCCTCTGCGTGAACTCTTTCATTGCATAGCGAGACAGTAACTCTAAACCCTCTCTCTGAGAACTGGTCCTGATTTAGTAAAACAAAAATTTTTTTAATTAAATTGTAAAATTATTTTTTTCTTAAAGTGAATATTGCTATTGGAATTGTATTCCTATTGCTGCCCTAAAATTTACTGCAAATATACTGACTTACAACAATATAAACTTTATATCTTAAAACAGAGATGGTCAGAAATTCAGTATGGGTCTTCACTGGGCTTATCATATCAATCACAAAAGGCCCAAAGAGATGTACAGGGAAATGAAACTCCAAGAAAGACAAGTCGAGGGGCTGGGAATGTGGCTTAGTGGTAGAGTGCTTGTCTAGCATGCGTGAAGCCCTAGGTTCAATTCCTCAGTACCACATAAACACAAAAAGTCAGAAGTTGCATTGTGGTTCAAGTGGTAGAGTGCTAGGCTTGAGCACAGAGAGGTTCAGGGACAATGTGCCTAGGCCCTGAGTTCAATCCCAGGATTGGCAAAAGAAAAAAAAAAGTAGTGGATTTGGATGCTACCCATCTCATTGTGTTTCTTTTAAGATACAGAACTTTTGGGCTTCATAAATATAACTGTGAAGCAATCACTGTTATCACTGTTTAAAGCCAGCAAGTACTGAACTTGGAAATAGAAAGCATTTGTATTTTTCTTGAACAATTTATATATCCCGAGTTCTTCAAACATTTAAAAAAACAAAAACAAAAACAGCCAGGAATTCTAACCCACACCAGTAATCCCAACACTTAGAAGGCTAAGGCAAAAGTTTAAGGCTAACCTAACACTATGTAAACAACAACAACAACAATAAAAAGTATGTATACCAAGCACCTTCTGAGGCACACATCTGCTTTTTTCATGTGACAGAAAATAAAATCCTTTTGATGACTGTGTATGCGAGTACTGAGGTTTTGTATGCTTGCTTGGCTTTTTCACTCAAAGCTGGCATTCTACCACTTGAACCACACCTCCACTTTCTGCTTTTTGCTGGGTAATTGTAGCTAAGAGTCTCATGGAACTTTCTGCCTAGCCTGGCTTCAAATCATGATCTTTAGCTCTCACCTGAGTAGTTAGGATTTAAGAAAATAAATTAAGACAAAGCACCCACACTTACTGTACAAATACTGTATCATTTGAATTAGTCTTCTAGAAATACTTTAATTTTTTTTTAATTTTTTTTTTTTTTATTCCGGTCATGGGGCCTGAACTCTGGGCCTGGGCGCTGTCCCTCAGCTCTTCAGCTCAAGGCTAGCACTCTACCACTTGAGCCACAGCGCCAATTCCGGCTTTTTTCTTATGTGGTGCTGAGGAATCGAACCCAGGGCGTCGAGCATGCAAGGCAAGTGCTCTACCACTGAGCCATATTCCCAGCCCTAGAAATACTTTAAAGAACTAAAAGAAAAAAAAAATCAGCCAAAGTTGCCTTAAATATATCTAAATTAAATATGTCAAAAAACAAAATTCATTTTGTTCTGACATTAAAAAAAAAAAAATCACCCAATAATCAGGTGTACAGTTCATAGTACTACAATCACTCATAATCTAACCTAAATACAAAGATGCAATCCCCATGTGCTTCTGATCACAGAAAATAATATTTATCTAAATGAACTCTAAGAAATGGAAACAAAAGGATTTTTCCTTTTGGTTTTCTTATTATCTGTCTGGGGGGGGGGGAGTTTAAGGAGAGGAACAGAAATGGAGGGACAAGGTGAACAAATGCAGCATTGGTACTCAGTAGACACTATGTTGAGAATGAGCTATACAACTTATAGGTGGTGAAGGGAGGGGGAAAAACAGAGAGAGCAAGGGAAGGGATGACACTGTGCAAAAAGAAATGTACCCTACCTGATTTATGTTACTGTAATCCTTCTGTACATCACCTTTATAATACAAAAAAACCCTAACCTAAATGGCTTTTTGTAGAGAGTGAACAATCCTGAGGTTTGAACTCAAGTCTCATGCTTGCCCCTGTACTTGAGCCATACCTCTACTCCAACATTTTGATGATTCACTAGAGATGGAGTCTCACAAACTTTTCTGTTGTCCAAGTTGCTTTCAAAAGTGATCTTCCAAGTATCTGCCAAGTGTGAATCACTGGCACCCTCACCCAGATTTCAACTCCTTCCCCTCCTCCCCAGCAAGATCTTGCACAGGGACTTTTCTAACATAAGCAAGATCCCCAATACTGGAATTAAAAAGTGACATAATGCCAACCTGGAAGCTGAGCAGTGGCTCATGCCTGTAATCCTAGCTACTCAGGAGGCTGAGATCACAAGGACTGCAACTTGAGGACAGACCAGGCCAAAAAAATAAAAAGTTTCAGGAGACTGTCATCTTAGCTATGATGGGAGCAGAAAATAGGAATATTAAGGAGCCAGCCAAAGCAAAAAGTAAAACCCTATTTCAACTAACCATACAACAACCACCTAGAGACATAGCTCAGCAGTGGCACCCTGCTGAGTAAGTAAGTACAAAGCTCTGAATTAAAATCCTGGTATTGCCCCCACCAAAAAAAGACAAAAGTTACAGGCACGATATAGTAACTGAATGAAATGTCTTCATGAAAAAAATCTGATAAAACAAAATACAGAATATGCACAGTATTTTTAATCAAGTATTGACACAGTTGGGTACAGTGGCACATTTGAGAGGCTGATGTAGGAGGACCATTAGCCTCATGCCAGCCTGGGCAATTAAGCAAGACCCAGTCTCAAAAAAAAAAAAAAAAAGAAAAAAGAAAAAGAAAAAAACAGATTCAGGCACAGTAGCTCACACATGTAACCCTAGTTACTGGAGAAGCTAAGATTGGGAGGATCATGGTTTGTAGCCAGCCCAGGCAAAAAGCTCACAAGACACAACCTAATTCAACCTTATTCAATGAATAGCTGGACACAGAGGCACAGGCCTGTTATCCCAACTCCATGGGAAGCATGAATAGGAGGATCAGGTCCAAATTGGCTAGAGAAAATAAAAAACAAGATCTTATCCAAAAATAATAAAAGCAAAAAAGGGATGGAGGCATGGCTCCACTGGTAAAGTACTTGCCTTGAAAGTATGAGGCCCTGAGTTCAAACCCCTGTATCACAAAAAAAAAAAAAAGGAAAAACAAAATGATTGTCATTAGTAAAACTAGAAAAATGAAGAAAAGAAAGAAACCTGACTTCAGAATTTTCATACCCATACACTTCTTGGTGAAAAACAAAGGCCTCTGTGTCAGTAAGACTAGGCCACATTTTATCTTAGCTCTCTCTGGCAGCCAGGGCAAAGCAGAGTAGGTCCAGCCTAAAAAAATCCAACCAGGAGCTGAAGACACATTTCTAACCCTAGCTACTCAGGAGGCTGAGATCTGAGACTCGTGGTTCAAAGCCATGCCCTGGACAGAAACGTCAGTGGGACTCTCCAATTCACCAGCAAACATTTGGAAGTAGCTGGGTTTTGGTAGCTCATGTCTGCAATCCTAGCTACTCAGCAGGCTGTGGTCTGAGGATCACAGTTCAAAGCCAGCCCAGGCAGGAAAGTCTGTGAGACTTAATCTCAGTTAACCACTAGAAAACTGGAAATAGAACTTGGCTCAAAGAGGTAGAGCGCTAGCCTTGAGCAAAAAGAGCTCAGGGAGGGCTGGGAAGGTGGCTCAGTGGTAGAGTGCTTGCCTTGCATGCATGAGGCCCTGGGTTCGATTCCTCAGCACCACATAAGCAAAAAGAAAAAAGCCAGAAGTGGCGCTGTGGCTCAAGTGGTAGATGGATGGATGAGAGAGAGAGAGAGAGAGAGATGGATGGATGGCAAAGAATCTAAAAATCCATCTGAAGAGCAGGATTAAGATCTGTTGACCAGAAACATTTCTAAAATGGTGCATTCACTGCTTGATCTAGTAAGTCTTGACTGCCTGATAGGAAGGCATTTCTATGTAGAAAAGTTGTATAAAAAAATTCAACCTTCAGCCGGGCGCTGGTGGCTCACGCCTGTAATCCTAGCTACTCAGGAGGCTGAGATCTGAGGATCACAGTTCAAAGCCAGCCCGGGCAGGAGAGACCGTGAGACTCCTATCTCCAATAAACCACCAGAAAACCGGAAGTGGCGCTGTAGCTCAAGTGGTAGAGCGCTCGCCTTGAGCTGAAGAGCTGAGGGACAGCTCCCAGGCCCAGAGTTCAAGCCCCACGACCGAAAAAAAAAAAAAAAAAAAATTCAACCTTCAAGGAGCTGGGAAGGTGGCTCAGGAGGCCCTGGGTTCGATTCCTCAGCACCACATAAGCAAAAAAAGAAAAAAGCCGGAAGTGGCACTGTGGCTCAAGTGGTAGAGCGTTAGCTTTGAGCTGAAGAGCTGAGGGACAGCACCCAGGCCCAGAGTTCAGGCCCCGCGACTGGACCCAAAAAAAAAAAAATTCAACCTTCCTCATTCCTATTTCAACAGCTACAAAGCTGACTTTAGTTCAGGATTTTTTTTTTTCCAATGTTAAACAAAAAGAACTCTTAACTTACATTCAACATAATATAAATTATGCTTAGTCTATTTTTTTTTCTTTTTTTTTTTGCCAGGTCTAGGGCTTGACCTCAGGGCCTGGGCACTGTCCCTGAGCTTCTTTTGCTCAAGACTAGTACTCTAGCCACTGTGCCACATCCAGCTTTTTCTGTTTATGTGGTACTGAGGAATCGAACCCAAGGCTTCATGCATGCTAGGCAAGCACTGTGCCACATTAAACAACATTCCCACCCCTAGTATATATATTCTGATGATTTTCAACACAGATAAAATTCCTAACCCTCAAAAAGCTTAAATTTCAGGAGAAAACATGAATAATAAGAGCAAGATGAATAAGCTTATTAGAAAGTGACAAAGGTGGTAAAGCAAATTAAAACTGGAAGCAGTGGCTATAGGACTGAAATGAAATTTCAAATACAGCAGTTACAAGGGCCCAGTGAAGAAAGCATTATTTGAGATTAAGAACTAAAGAAGGCTATTTAGCAAACTCAACACCTGGAGAGGATAATGGAAAGGAAAGGCTTTGAGGCTTATCAGTAGGGGGAAAAAAAAGGTGGTAGAGTAGAAAGAAAGAGCTAAAGCTTACAGCAGATGAATTCAGAGGCAAACATGTGAGGGTGACCTTATAGAATCTTAGAAGAACTTCAGCTTCGTTCTGAGTGATACTTCCATGCTAGAGGGTTCTAAACAGAACTCCTATTATAGTTCTTATGTTAAGAGCCAACTGTAAGGTACAGAAAGGAAGAGACAGACTTGGTTTGGATCAGGGTGGTAAGAAGCAGATTCTGAATATATTATGAAAATAGAGTCAACAGGATTTTCAGACAAATAGAAATGAGACAAAGAAATGAAAATAAATGATGACAAAGGCTTTTGGCATATACAAAACAATGAATTTGTTACCAGTCACCAACCAAGATGAGAATCTGTGTGATAATAAACTTGAGAGACAATTTCCATTTTTACCTCACTGAAACAGGCAGCTGCACATGAGCTGGGGCTTAGATATAAAAGTTAAAGCGTAGATTTAATTTCAATATTGAAGTCTTATTTGAATCCTGTGTCTTTCAAAAGACCAACTTGAGTCATGAATGAAGATGCAATTTTACATAGCAACTAATTCAGTGTAACAAAAGAACAAAAACACTATTAATTAGGTAGCACTGTGTATTCTCTTAGGCACAACACCCTCTACTCAAGAAGGGCAATCTATAAGCACTGACCTAGATCTAGCTGAAAACCTGGCATGACAAAAACACACATTCTGGACAACCAAATTTAAACTCACACTTTCTCCTTTATCATCCTCGCTCTCATTCCCAGATTGCACTTTTTGATGTCACATTTTTGGCACTGTCGCCCCACCCCAACCCCCAGCAAACAGGTAGGAAATAAGGACGACAGAACGTGGCTCAGTTTATTTCCCCCACTAGTCCTCAAGTGAGGAGAAAATGAGAACACTTGTTAAGTGCCACTAAAACTCTTCAGAGGGACTCATCTGCTGGGCTATTTTTTGTCTGAACAAAACTAAAATTAAAAAAAAAAAACATTTCTTGAAACCAATTTGTAGGACTAACATGTTCATACAGTTATCACCTCTATATTTCTGGAGCTGTATCCAAAGGTAAATAAATTAGTACTAGAAAGGAAAACAAGTCACATTTACAGCTCACCTATTCTTCTCAAAGTCTAACCTCACTAATCACTCAATATATTCTTAGCAAAAGTGAATGTCAAAGTAAGCACCCTATCAAAATTAAAATTCAAACATCTAAATCTACTAGAAAAATAAACTTGGATGAATGCAGCAGTGGTACTCACACACTATACAACTTGTAGGTGGGGAAGGGAGGGTAAATCTGGGAAACTGTGAAGGTGTCACACTGTCCAAAAAGAAATGTACTCATTATTCCACTTATGAAATAGTAATCCCTTTTTACATCATCATATAATAACAATTTTTAATAAAAAAAAAAAGACAACTGTTTTTGTGAATTATGTAACAAATGGTTAATTCTCACTAGGCCAATAACTGGAAAGAATTTCTGCTGCCATGTGTCTCTGCCCTTCAGCAGCACTTAACTAATAACTGGCCCAATATTATAAATTTCCTTAGGAAAGCACTAAAAACACAACATACAAGCCAGGCGCTGGTGGCTCACGCCTGTAATCCTAGCTACTCAGTGAGATCTGAGGATCGCGGTTCAAAGCCAGCCCGGGCAGGAGAGACTGTGAGACTCCTATCTCCAATAAACCACCAGAAAACCGGAAGTGACGCTGTAGCTCAAGTGGTAGAGCGCTCGCCTTGAGCTGAAGAGCTGAGGGACAGCGCCCAGGCCCAGAGTTCAAGCCCCACGACCGACCAAAAAAAAAACAAAACACAACATACATATATCATAATTTGAACTATAGGATCATCTGGCTATATGAAAACAGTCCCATGAAGTTTACAAATATTTACTAACTTTCATATTCAGATATCAGCATTTTCAAGGTCAATACTCTGTTCAACTTCTTGGAGTCACATATTTTTGTGATATTTTTAACATATGACTAAAGCCTCTCTCATCACAAGATGCTCACACTGTTTACCAACACTCAGAAACAGCAGCTGGTGCTCCTCAATAACATCTTGTTACAAGAGGAGGACAAGTTTTTAACTCCAGGTATATACTTTTCCACTGATACATAAAAAATGGCTTTAAAGTTTCATTCCCTTGCTGATGGAAATATATAATTAAATAGACAATTTAGTACAAAGCTGACAAGGTCACACATACAGATTTTCACACATACAAACTTAAGAGTATAGCTATTGTGGTAAAGGAATTCCATAGTAAATAATACTGACTTCTTTTACATATTTTCAGGGTTTTTGTTGGGTATTTTTTTTCGCAAGTACTAGAAGTTTCAACTCAGGGTTGTTTGGTTTTTGTTTTTGTTTTTTTGGGGGGGTCTAGTCGTGGAGCCTGAACTCTAGGCCTGAGCACTGTCCCTCAGCGTTTCAGCTCAAGGCTAGTGCTCTACCACTTGAGCCACAGCGCCACTTCCAGCCTTTTTCTTTTTGCATATGTGGTGCTGAGGAATCGAACCCAGGGCCTCATGCACGCAAGGCAAGCGCTCTACCACTGAGCCACCTTCCTGGCCCTCAACTCAGGGTTTTGTGCTTGTTATGCAGGCACTCTACTGCTTGAGCCAGGCCTCCAGCCATTTTTGCTCTCATTGTTTTTGAAGTAGGTTGTCATCTTATCCTGGGCAACCTGAGATCCAATCTGAGATCCTCCTGATTTCAGCCTCTTGCATGACTGGAAGGAGCAGTACACGCCATGACACAATACCTAGTTGAGATGGGGGTCTCAAGAACACTTTGCCCAGGCAGCCTCAAACCACAATCCTTTCAATCTCCACCTCCCAAGTAGCTAGGATTCCATGTGAAGCATAGCACCCAGCCGCATGTCATTTTCATGCATGACCTTTTCCACTCTCATTCAAAAACTGCAGGAAACAGAAACTTACCCACACAGGCATTGAGGAATAGCCAATCAGTCTTTTTCATCCTGTTTTTAATTTGCTTTAGTTTTTTGAAGTCCACTTCAAGTTCCTCCTTGCTGCCAACAGCACCTGCCAGTTCAATCCTCTGAAAATCCATTTTCACTTCAGAGTCTCGTTTTGTAGTGGGAGGTGATCTTCTTTGGCTATTACCACTACTGCAGCTTCCCCTCCATCGAGCTCTGTCTTGCTCATTTATTATTGAAGAAGCCTCTTCAGTCTCTGCCAGCTCTATTGCTTCAATGTTATTAGGTCTGGGATGATCACAAACAACACATTTTTTAGCCTTGGCCCAGTTTTCATATGTGCAAATAGAACAGGTCCAATGCTGGGTCCTTGCATTCAGTTTATTCCTATCATTGTATTCCTCGCAAGGATCAACAGAAAAAGCAACTGGTCTTGAGCCAGATCCTGAGGATTGAGGAGATTCTGTGGGACTCCGGGTCCTACGTTGGGATAAACACTGGGTGCATCTGATTGCTCTTGGCCAGTTCAAATATGTGCACATGTGGCATGACCACTTATTTGCATTTTCCATACTGTATGAAGATTTAACCCTTGGTCTTGCACTGGAATCTGGACATATCAAAGGACTACTTCCTCCTTCAGTACTAGAAGGATCCCAATCTCTACCAACATCACTGGAACCACTTTTAAATGGATCTTCAGTAATAATTGTTCCACTGGGTCTTTGGGCACGACACATAGTACACTTGATTGCAGACGGCCAGTTTTCATACGTACAATATTCACAAGCCCACTTAATTCCACGTTCTGACATTGTGCACTTCTTCAAGTGAGTTATGCCAGGCAGGAAGCTATAAACAATTAGGATATCATTATTAACAGACTAGCTACATAATTCCACCTCTAAAAATATCCCCAAACAATAAATATGCCCAAACAATGCATTTAAGATTTCCCACTAAATTATTCTACATTTCTTTTGAATTGCCATAGAGATAACAGAGATAAACTCCCAAAGAAAATTCTTAGATTTCAGGATTCAATGAAATTTTACTTTGGAAAACAATGGTAATAGGTAGGAGACAAAGGAACATTTGCTCTAAGGAAGGAGACTGAAAGGAAGGGATGTCACTATTTTAAGCACTACAATAAGTAATACTTAATTTTGGCTCAGCTAATACCATCTATTTAGAAAAGTATCCAATAGTGAAAAAGACTCAAAGAGAAGTGAAAGAACACAAACCAAATAATATCTTCTCAAATTACAAGCGATGTAGTTCATGCAATCCAGGTTCGTGGATTCAGAAGATCAGTCATCTCTATTAGTCTTGCTAAGAGAGTAAAGCAGCTTAAAGGTGCTAATTATTCACTGTTTTTATTTAGCACGGGCAAAGATGCAAAAGAGTAATCATTTCAATTAACAACAAAGTAATCTTATAAAAGAGAAATCATTCCATGGTATTTTGTATTCTCAAAAATCTACTTCAATGGGGAGCACAAAAAGAATACTATCACTTGGGAAAAAATAAAATAGAACATTTGAGATTACCTACTAGCATAATCATAAAGATATAATATGCATGATAATATTTCAGCCTTTTTTTTTTTGGCCAGTCCTAGAGCTTGAACTGGGCCTGAGCACTGTTCCTGAGCTTTTGTGCTCAAGGCTCTACCACTTGTGCCACAGCTCCACGTCAGGCTTTCTGCAGTTAACTGAACATAATGTCTCACGACTTTCCTGCCTATACTGGCTTCCAACCTTGATATTCATATCTCAGCCTTCTGACTGGCTAGGTTTACAGCCATGAGCCACCAGCAACTGGCAACAACTGAAATTTTTTAATGTATTCAAAATTCAATTCACATTAAATATATACTGAATCGTTTTAAAAATTCTTAGAAACTGGGCATGAATCTTGACACTTGGGAGACTGAAGCAAGAGGATCTTGTTTCCAGACCAGCCCAAGCGACCCAGCAAAACTTTGTCTCAAAAATTTAAAATAAGTAAACATAATTTAAAAAAGAAAAAAACAAGAGTTCTGAGTTGGGCATCAGTAGTTCACACCTATAGTTGTAGGTATTTGAGAGACAAAGAATGGGAAGATGGAGGTTCAAGACCAGGTGAAGAGTTTGAGACACCCCTCCAAGCACAAAAACATGCTAACTACATTGTAGGTTGAGATTGGGAAGATCTCAGTTACAAGCCAGCCTTGCATAAGTCTGCAAAATTCCATCTCAACAGAAAAAAGCTGGGCATGATTGTTCACGGCTGTCACCCCAGCTAGACAGAAAGCCTAAATTTAGCAGACTGTAGTCTAAGCCCATGCTTGGATGGGAAATGAGACCCTATCTCAAAAAAAAAAAAAAAATCAAAAGGCAGAGCTGGAAGCATAGCTAAATCATAGTGCACCTACCACCTAGCAAGTATGAGACCCTATGCTCAAAACTCCAATACCACCAACAAACAAACAAGTTTCTAGGATTCCACAGTCAGCTTCACTAATACTCTACCAAAATAAAGATTTTTGTTATTTAGTTACAACTAATGCATAAGTGAAACAACTTATGGGACTAAGAATACTTTAATGACTTAAATTTACATTCAAAAGCCAATCTCTAACATTTTCTTAATTTTTTTTTCAACTCAATATCATCTCACAACTTTTTTGTTTGTTGTTTCCAGGTTCTGTTTTGTTTCTGTTTTGTTTTTTGAGACTGGATCTCATTACATAGCCCAGGATAGACTCAAACTCACAATCCTCTTGAAGCTTCTTGTAGACCTAATTCTACCACACTTGATCTGATTCCCCATCATCGTGTGTGTGTGTGTGTGTGTGTGTGTGTGTGAGTGTGTGTGAGTGTGTGTGAGTGTGTGTTCTGATCCTGAGGCTTCAACTTGAGGCCTACGTGCTGTCATTTAGCTTTTTCTCTCAAGCTGGCACTCTACCACTGGAGCCACCCATCAATCACTTTTTTAACCAGCAAAGAGAAATAGATATTTCCCATTTCTGAGAGATTTTTTTCCTACACTGAGGAGCGCTAAACCACTTTAGAAGTGTTATTTGTTCCTACCTGCCAAATCCACATCCCATTTACAGTGTAAACTTTGCTAAGAGGACAACTTCACTACAAGAAAGGGTACTATTTAATGGCTAAAATAAAAATCACACTTACTAAGATGTTAGTTTCCATGCTATAACCTCCACCTTGCACATGGTTAGAATAACAGTATAGTTATAAATCAGACCAAAGACAGTCTTCATGCTGGCTCAGACTCTGACTTCCTCAGGAGATACTGCACAACGTGATAAGTAGTTCTGTCTTACTGTGAATAGCTATTCCTGTAAAGGAGACCAAAACTGAATTTCACTTACAGCCTACTATTTTATTCAAAAAATATTTTTACAAAGGCTTAACTTTAACTCTATTTTAATTTTACTCACTTATTTTAATAATAAAGTATTATATTTAGAATATTAATACAGAAATAAAAATAGCTAATTTTTTGGTCTGGTTAGTCAAATTAAACATGAGAAAGAGAAATGTTTCTATATAATGTTAAATATATGTGTGTGCATATACACACACAAACAATATTATCTTGTTTTCTTGAGTCAGTCTCACCAATTAACCCAACCTGGCCTAAATCAAACTCACTTTGTAGCCTGGACTGGCCTCAAATTCACAATATCCTGCCTCAGCCTGAGTGCTGGGATTACTGGCATGTGACAGTATGAGCAGAACTAAGTACTTGTATTACTGAAATGGGAAAGGTAACACAATCCAAATAAGTAGAAAAAGGGGGAAGGCTTAGGTTCATCTTTTAAGTTATTTTATCTTTCAGCAACTACTATTATTATCTTCATCCAAGTAATTTTAATTCATCTTGCTTTGACTTTTCAAATTTCCTTTATCACTTATTATACACAATCTAACAGCAACTCAAAAGTATGTTTATAGCGGGGAACTATAACCATAAAAACATTTGTAAAGTGAATAGATATGATAACAATTTTCATATTCATTAGCTCCTTCCTTCCTTCAGTTTCTCAGGAATTAAATACATAAATTACTTGTTCATGCTATAAGAAATTATAATAAGCAGGGCACTGGTAAATCACACCTTTAATCCTAGCTACTCAGGAGGCTGACACCTGAGGATTGCAGTTCAAAGCCAGCCTGGTCAGCAAAGTCCATGACTCTTATCTCCAATTAACCCCCAGAAAAACAGAAATGGAGCTGTGGCTCAACGTGGTAGAACAGTAGCCTTGAGCAAATACAAGAAGCTCCATGACAGCACCCAAGCCCTGAGTTCAAGCCCCACAACAGAGGGAGGGAGGGACTGTAACAAGCAGGCAGGAACTTATAACAAGAACCAATGTCATATACTGTGGACTATACTGAACGTAAACTAAGTGAACTAAATAAACGTATACTACAGACTTAATATTTTAATACTGCATCTAAATGTTTGCATTCAAAAACCCATACTTGCTTTGATACATCTTATTCTGATATGTTTGTAGGATCAACTTCACAGCTGTAACTTTAAATTACTTAAGTTACTTGGCATGGAATTATGTGCTGATATAATATACTTAAATACCAAAGCTTAGAAAAACAAAACCCTGTCATAAAAAATAATTATGTAAACTAGTTAATCAGTAGAGTATATTTAGTATATTCAAGACCTTGGAATCACCAGCCCCAAATCATCATCATCATCATCATCATCATCATCATCTACCTAGTAAAAATAATACCTAATGAATCTACTCTGAAAATACAGGTAACAGAACAACACAAACAAGCCCAGAGATTTAAGAAAAGTGCAGTATCAGAGCTCAGTGGCTCCAGCCTGTAACTAGCTACCCGGGTAGTAGAAATTGAGATCACGATTCTGGGGAGAGCACTGGCATGAAAGTTCACTAGACACCATCTCAATCAATGGCTGGGCAACACAAGAAAGCTTAGACATAAAATGAAATTCTACTTCAAAAATAATCGATCCTGGGCTGGGAAGGTGGCTCAGTGGTAGAGTGCTTCCCTTGCATACATGAGGCCCTGGGTTCAATTCTCAGCACCACATAAGCAGAAAAAGCCGGAAATGGCGCTGAGGCCCAAGTGGTAGAACAGTAGTCTTGAGCTGAAGAACTGAGGGACAGTGCCCAGGCCCAGAGTTCAGGCCCCACGACTGGGGGGGGGGGGGGGGGGGGAATCAATCCAGCTGGGCTCTGGTGGCTCACACCTGTAATCCTAGCTATTCGGGAGCTAAAATCTGAGGAAGCCAGTCCTACAGGAAAGTCAGGGAGACTCTATCTCCAATTAACCAGAAAAAAAATTTTTTTTAAATGGAAGTGGCACAGTGGCTCAAGTGTCAGAGTGCTAGCCTTGAGCAAAAAGAGCATAAGCAGAGTGCCCAGGTACTGAATTCAAGCCCCATCACCAAAACATAAAAATAATCGAACAGTCAGGCACCAGTGGCTCTCACCCCTGCAATCCTAGCTACATAGTAGGTTGAGATCTGAGGATCATAGTTCGAAGTCTGCACAAGAAAACCCACAGAACAGCCGGGCGCCGGTGGCTCTCGCCTGTAATCCTAGCTACTCAGGAGGCTGAGATCTGAGGATCGTGGTTCAAAGCCAGCCCAGGCAGGAGAGACCATAAGACTCCTATCTCCAATAAACCACCAGAAAACCAGAAGTGGCGCTGTAGCTCAAGTGGTAGAGCACTCGCCTCGAGCTGAAGAGCTCTGAGGGACAGCGCCCAAGCCCAGAGTTCAAGCCCCACGACCGACAAAAAAGAAAAGAAAAGAAAACCCACAGAACTCATCTCCAATTGACTACCAAAAAATAAGCTGAAAGTAGAGCTGTGCTTCAAGTGGTAGAGCACTAGCCTTGAGCAAAAAAGTTCAGTGACAACACCCAGGCCCCCAAAAATAGTACTAAAAATAAAATTTAAAAATAATTAATGCAAAAGTAACTGGGAGCACCTGCCTACCAAATGCAAGTCCATGAGTTCAATCTCCAGTACTAGCAAAACCTGAAAATGTGCATTAGGATAATGATGTACAAACAGTATCCACTCTCTGGCGAATCAAAATGTTAAGTAATACATTTTAGTAACTGAAAGCTAAACTTCACTGGAGAAAATTATGTGAGAACAGGTAATTTTTTTGTAGCTGTGAAATCAGTAAATGGAATGGAAGAATAAGAATAAAGTTAGCATGACTGTGATTTTACATTACTGAGAAGAAATTAACACTCAGTATTCTTTTTCTTCCAGATGTCATAACACCCTAAAAGGTTTATTTTCAAAGCAATCAGCTCTAAGTTAATGCTACATTCAGAAGAAGAAAAAAGTATTATTACTCACATAGCCACGTCAATTTAATTTCTAAGTCTAACTGCATGCCAGATAGATTTCCAAATTCTATCCAAGACATCATACTTCATTTAACTAGTACAATAAAATTTACATAATCCTGACTTTTTAAAAGAAATGGACACAACACTACCTTTTTGGGGAGGTGGGATGATACTGGAGTTTGAACTTAAGGCCTTATACTGGCTAGGCAGATGCTCCATAAGGGAAAAATGGGGAAGCAAACTAATCCACCCTAAGTACAAACCTCTTTAAGAAACAAACTGAGCTCAGCTGCAAGTTACTTACAAATGAGAAATTATCCAAAGGAAGGCTTATTGGCAGTCGTAAACCTTATTAGTTTAGTTAACAGATACTAATAAGCTGAGTATATCTAGAGGACTGGTTGGTTCAAGGCTAGCTCGGGCAAAAAAGTCACAAGACCCTATTCTCAACTAATAAAAAGCTGGGCATAGTGGCATGTGCTTATCAGCCAGACGTGAAGCACAAATAAGACCATGGTCCAGGCCACCCTAGGCCAAAGTATTCAAAACTAACAAAAGCTAAAAACATGGTTCAAGTGGCAGTGTGACTGCCTAATATGCACAAGGCTGAGTTCAAGTCCCAGTACTGCCAAAAAAGAAGTTATACCTCGGTAGAGATGTACAAATGGTCAGAACACCTTCAAGGACTACAAATAAAAACTAAAATTGAAGCCAGGCGCTGGTGTCTCATGTCTGTAATCCTAGCTACTCAGGAGGCTAAGATCTGAGGATCGTGGTTCGAAGCCAGTCCAGGCAGGAACGTAAGTGAGACTCTCATCTCCAATTAACCACCAGAAAACCAGTAGTGGTGCTGTGGCTCAAGTGGTAGAGCGCTAGCCTTGAGCTGAAGAGCTGAGGGACAGTGTTCAGGCCCAGAGTTCAAGCCCCATGACCGACACACACACACACAAAAAAAACAAAACAAAGAAAAAAAAAAACTAAAAACTAAAATTGAATAGGATATTCCAAGCAGTCTGTGTTTCAGGTTCTGTTGATACTTTAAAAAGTATAAAGTGGGGCTGGGAAGGTGGCTCAGTGGTAGAGCGCTTGCCTTGCATGCCTGAGGCCCTGGGTTCGATTCCTCAGCACCACATAAGCAAAAAGAAAAAGGCTGGAAGTGTCGCTGTGGCTCAAGTGGTAGAGCGCTAGCCTTGAGCTGAAGAGCTGAGGGACAGCGCCCAGGCCCAGAGTTCAGGCTCCACGACCGGACCAAAAAAAAAAAAAAAGTATAAAGTTACAAAATGCACATAAACAAACCAGAATGAAATGGGTGGGCACCATGACTCAAGTCTGTGATCCTAGCTATTTGGGAGGTAGAGATCAGGGGATCAAGGACAGAGGTCAGCCTAGATTTCAATTCAACCAATAGCTGTTGCACACCTTTGATCACAGCTATGGGGGTGAAGCACATGGCTGAGAGCAGCATCACATACTTGTCATCCCCATTGATGCAGGGAAGTACAATAAGAGGGCCAAAGCCCAGGCCTACATGGACATAAAGTGAGACCCTAGCTCAAAAAAACAATACAAGAAGCAAGTACTGTTAGCTCATGGTGCAAAACCAACAGGGGCAAAAATGTCCTCTAGATTCCATCTCTAATTAACCAGCAAAAAAGCTGGAGTTGAGTTGTGGCTCAAGTGGTAGACCAACAACTCTGAAAAGCAAGCGAAGCCCCAAATTCAAGCCTCAGTACCAGCACAGAAAAAAAAAGGGGGGGGGGTACTTCTTAACTCTTAAATCAAAACTCCCAGTCATTTTTTCATTGGCATCATTGTCTTCCTCAACTAACCACAATTAACTGAGCTCAACCAGGACCCTGGAGATTGAAGACACAGTGAACCTCTCAGGCCTCCAATAATATGTCACTCATTAAACCCTGTATCATCATCTCAGACCAAACCCCTGTCCTGACTTCTCCAGTCTTCATTACTGACACCGTTCGTATCCCGGCATCCAGAAGGGCAATTTAGAATTCTGCATTCTACCCAAAGATTCTTTTTAGACAGTTATTTTCTTCTCATCCACAGGTCAAAACTACTGTAATAGCTTCCTAAGCAACTTTGCTTTCTAAATCCATCTAGCTGACCATTACCAGAGCAACCCCCTTCAAAGCTTTGTATAGCAGCATAAACGCTCAAAATTTTCTGTTACCTTCAACCATGTGTCACCATTCCCAAAGACGGACATAGGAGAGCTTTCTTAGATACACGAGCAAAACAGGTACACAATTCTGGTCAATGTGTCTCATCCTCAGCTAACACTCATCTCTTTCCCAGGAAACTTTCAAATTACTCCAAGTATACTGCAATCATACTGACATTAGAACTTACTGCAACACTAATCCGTACGTATTTTTCCTGTCATTCCCTCCTGTCAAGGTCAGCCTGAACTATGTATCAAGACATTGTCTCAAAAAAGAAAACTAAGGGCATGAGAGGCCAGTGGCTCACGCCTGTAATTGTAGCTACTTAGGAGGTTGAGATGCAAAGGATGGCAGTTTGAAACCATCTCAGAAAAGTTCTCAAGAATCCTTCTCATCACATAGCTGGGTGCAGTGATGCACATCTGTCATTCAAAGCTATATGGGAGGGGCTGGGAAGGTGGTTCAGTGGTAGAATGCTTGCCTTGCATGCATGAGGCCCTGGGTGTGATTCCTCAGTACTACAGAACCAGAAAAAGCCAGAAGTGGTGCTGTGGCTCAAGTGGTAGAGTGCTAGCCTTGAGCTGAAGAACTGAGGGACAATGCCCAGGCCCAGACTGCAGGCCCCATGACTGACCAAAAAAAAAAAAAAAAAACCTATGTGGGAGGCTAAGAACAGGAATTCTGTGGTTCCAGGTCAGCCAAGACAGAAAAGTTCACAAGACTCAATCTCCATGGAACAAAGCGGATGCCACAGCACACAACTGATAACCCCAAAATGATGGGGGCCTGAAGAATTGAGTTCAAGCACATATCTGGGTAGAAAGCAAAAACACTACTACAGAGAAGTCTTGAGTTCAAACCTTAGTACTACAAAAACAAGGGCAGTGGCTTTAGCTCAGTGGTACAGTACTTGCCTGGCATGGACCAGGAAGGCCCTGGTTTGAGCTCCAGCACCATAAGGGGGAAAAATACAACTAGGAGTGCCAAGCATAGGGAACAGAACCACACAGCCAACAGAAACTAAAGGAACCCTGTGAATCAAAGTCAAGGCAAGGGGGCTGGTAAGTTGGCTCAGTGGTAGAGTGCTGGCCTCGCATGCATGAGGCCCTGGGTTCAATTCCTCAGCACCACATAAGCAGAAAAAAACCAGAAGTGGCACTGTGGCTCAAGTGGTAGCCAGGCCCAGAGTTCAGCCCCCACGACCAACAACAACAACAAAAACCACCTAGCAAAGTCAAGGCAATACTACAACCAGAGTAGGAAAAGTTATTAAAATCCTTCAAGCCGGGCACCTGTGGCTCACGCCTGCAATCCTAGCTACTCAGGAGGCTGAGATCTGAGGATCATGGTTCAAAGCCAGCCTAGGCAGGAAAGTCCATGAAACTCTTATCTCCTCCAATTAACTACCAGAAAACCGGAAGTGGCCCTGTGGCTCAAGTGGTAGAGCACTAGCCTTGAGCTGAAGAGCTGAGGGACAGCGCCCAGGCCCAGAGTTCAAGCCCCACGATCGACAAAAACAAACAAACAAACAAT
Source organism: Dipodomys merriami (assembly GCF_024711535.1). Classification (NCBI taxonomy): domain Eukaryota; kingdom Metazoa; phylum Chordata; class Mammalia; order Rodentia; family Heteromyidae; genus Dipodomys; species Dipodomys merriami. The sequence goes on along the minus strand of NW_027206424.1, from coordinate 215,157 downwards.
GAAGTCCTTCAAATAAACATCTTTTAACTTAAATGCTATGTTCACTGTCTAATATGTCCATTTCCCTAGTATGTAAGTCACCTTGGATATAGAACTGACAAGGGTTTCAATCTTAATTAGTATCCTAAAGTACTGTTATCAGTTAAGAATTAACTAAATTGTTTAATCAGTTGCTATTTCAAAAGTCTCATCATGACCACTATTGAGTTTTGTTATTACAGATTTGATCTGCAGCATTTAGTCAGACCCACAGAGGGATAAATTAACTTTTATTCTCAGTAAGTTTCAGGTAAGCCCTGCTTAAAAACTATTTCTAGCCAGGCACCGGTAATCCTAGCTTCTCAGGAGGCTGAGATCTGAGGATCTCGGTTCAAAGCCAGCCCAGGCAGGAAAGTCCTTGAAACTCTTTTTTTTTTTTTTTTTAATTTTTATTTTTTGGGTCCGGTCGGCCTGAACTCTGGGCCTGGGCGCTGTCCCTCAGCTCTTCAGCTCAAGGCTAGCGCTCTACCACTTGAGCCACAGCGCCACTTCCGGCTTTTTTCTTTTTGCTTATGTGGTGCTGAGGAATCGAACCCAGGGCCTCATGCATGCAAGGCATGCGCTCTACCACTGAGCCACCTTCCCAACCCCGTCCTTGAAACTCTTATCTCCAATAAACTAGCAGAAAGCCAGAAGTGGCACTGTAGCTCAAGTGGTGGAGTGCTAGCCTTGAGCTGAAGAGCTGAGTGACAGCGCTCAGGCCCAGAGTTCAACAAGCCCCATGACCGACAAAAAAAAAAAAACTATTTCTATTTATCCCCTTGTTGCTTCAATTAGAAATTTAAAAAAGGATCTATTGGCAAAAACTCTCATGTAATGTCAGTCACAGCCTCCTCCTCACCCCCACCAACAAGGGAATCATTAAACAACCAAAATTGCCAAATGGGACATCAACCCAGCAACTAGAAGAGACCACCTAGACCCACCGGGACAGAGCTAATCCTGGCAACAAGAGTCTACCCAGATGTGGTTGGTGTCAGATCCTAATGGAGTCACTTTGTGCTTGCCCTTTCAAAATTAACCAGAGCCAGGAGGTCAAAAGAAAATAGTTCATAAACATGTCTATCTAATGTCCATACCTGTCTATCATCTAACTAGGCAGGAACTTATATCTATTACCTGCTATTTCTATTTATAGTGGAGGGCTGGGAAGGTGGCTCAGTGGCAGAGTGCTTGCCTTGCATGCATGAGGTCCTGGGTTCAATTCCTCAGCACCACATAAGCAGAAAAAGCCGGAATTGGCGCTGTGGCTCAAGTGGTAGAGTGCTAGCCTTGAGCTGAAGAGCTGAGGGACAGCGCCCAGGCAGAGTTCAGGTCCCACATCAAGCAAAAAAAAAAAAAAAAAGAATCTATTTATAGTGGATCTCCCATTCATTTTCTATAATCCAGACATCCATAGTCCAGTTATAGGAAATTATCAAGGCCTCCCACTCCAGTACAGCCCTAGAGCTTCTGACTAGTTATTCTAAACCAGTCCACCATGCTCTCCCTTTACCCAGTCGCCAGATGTAATTAGTCAGGAATAGTTAAGAATATGATCCACCAACTCCAGGATCACCTGGAATGCAGGAGACAGGAACTAGCCAGGTCATCCAATTTTTTCTGGACCCAGGCTCTGAGGTCACTTCTACAGCCACTGTGACCGCACCTCCTTCTCACTCTTCCCTATAGAATCTCTCTCTGCCATTAGTCCAAGCTGCTGCCACATGATTCAGGTAGAAGAGTTTATTTGGGATACACAAACTGCCAGGCCACTCTAGAGTAGGGTGCAGCATGTAGCAGCTTGAACAGCAAATATTCAGTATTTTCATAAATTTTGACTGTACCCCTCTCATTCCATTCTCATTTAAAATACATATAAACTGTTGGGTCTGCTCCTGGATGGCGAGCAGACTCCACCCTCCTCGCAGCAAAGTCTCCGCCCAGTACCTGAGTTACCTAGGCAACTGGCACACCTGGAAGAGGTCACATCTGCATCCACCGAGGTCACATCTGGATTAGATGTGGCCACACCTTTCCCCACCCCTACTCTAGATAAGGCCTACCCCAGGGCCAGACGCTCTCTTTCTCAGCTGCCAGGAGTGCTAACATGGGCTGGTACCAGCCAGAATGATGAATAAACCTACCCCTTACCTGAATACCACGTTCGTGGTGTGGTTCTTACTTGGTGCCCTCATCTCTACAACCTCTAGTCCTAGCATTCAGGAGGCAAAAACAGAAACATCTCCATTTGAGGTTAGCCTGGACTATACAAGAAGACCTTGTCTCAAAAAAATAAAGCCGGGCATTGGTGGCTCATGCCTGTAATCCTAGCTACTGAGGAGGCTGAGATCTGAGGATCGTAGTTCAAAGCAGGCCCCAGCAGGAAAGTCCATGAGGCTCTTATCTCCAACAAACTACTCAGAAAAAGCTGGAAATGGTGCTGTGGCACAAGTGGTAGGTAGAGTGCTAGCGTTGAGGAAAAAGAATCTCAGGGACAGGGCTGGGATGTAGCTCGGTGGCAAAGTGCTTGCTTAGCAAGTGCAACATTTTAAGTTCGATCCCCAGTACCAAAAAAAAAGACAAAAAAAAAAAGAATCTCAGGAACAGCACCCACGCCCTTAGTTCAAGCCTCAGGACCAGCACCAAAAAAAAAAAAAAAAAAAAAATCAGGGCTGGGAAGATAGCTCAGTGGTAGAGCGCTTGCCTTGCATGCATGAGGCCCTGGGTTTGATTCCTCAGCACCACATAAGCAAAAAAAAAGCCAGAAGTGGCACTGTGGCTCAAGTGGTAGAGTGCTAGCCTTGAGCTGAAAAGCTGAGGGACACTGCCCAGGCCCAGAGTTCAGGCTCCACGACTGGCAAAAAAAGGAAAAAAAATCAACAAATAATTGCATAAATACATGCAATTGGGGCTGGGAAGGTGGCTCAGTGGTAGAGCGCTTGCCTTGCATGCCTAAGGCCCTGGGTTCGATTCCTCAGCACCACATAAGCAAAAAGAAAAAAAGCCGGAAGTGGCCCTATGGCTCAAGTGGTAGAGTGCTAGCCTTGAGCTGAAGAGCTGAGGGACAGCGCCCAGGCCCAGAGTTCAGGCCCCACTACTGGACCCCAAAAAAAAAAAATACACGCAATTTAATCAATTCTATAAAATTATTTTTTAATTATTTTTTTTAATTGTGACAGTCCTAGGGCTTGAACTCAAGGCATCACGCTCTCACTGCTTTTCTGCTCAAGGCTGAAGCTTTATCACATGAGCCATACCTCCACTTTCAAGTTTTTGTTGGTTAACTGGAAACAAGTGTCTCTCGATTTAGCTGCCCAACCTAGCTTTGAACTATGACACTTAGATTTCAGCCTTCTGAGTAGCTAGGACAGGCATGAGCCACTAGTGCCTAGCTTTAACATTATATTTTGCCTCTACTAGTTTGGCATTTGGAACAAAAAGAATTTATAATCAAAATACAAAACTAAAACTAAATTTGTTAAATGGCTTAGTCTGAACCGGCTAGTTACATAATCCAGCATTAAACAGTCTTCTCACTTGACTTCCAAAATATTCCTGGTTTTTTCCCATCTTTACTAGCTGCTCTTCCTCAACCCTCTTTTCTGTCTTCCTTATATTGTTAACTTAAAAGTGTCAAATGCGGGGCTGGGAAGGTGGCTTAGTGGTAGAGTGCTTGCCTTGCATGCCTGAGGCCCTGGGTTCAATTTCTCAGCACCACATAAGCAAAAAGAAAAAAGCCAGAAGTGGCGCTGTGGCTCAAGTGGTAGGGTGCTAGCCTTGAGCTGAAGAGCTGAGGGACAGCACCCAGGCCAAGAGTTCAGGCCCCACGACCGGAACCAAAAAAAAAAAAAAGTGTCAAATGCTCAAGGCATAGTCCCTGGTCCTCTTCCCCTAATCATTAATGCCCTTAGGAATCTCAGATCTTAATCAGTGTCTGGGCTTTAAATGCCATCTATCCACTAATGACTCCCAAACTGGATCACTCCTCCAACTCTAGATTTATAAATCTGTTGACCTCTCTTTCTGAAAGCTTGACAAACATTTCAAGCTTAACTAAAATTGAATTCTTGACTAGAATTTCATATTTTCCAATCTAAAGCCTGAAAGGTTTGAACTACTAAGAACCATAGAATTGTTCTATAAATATGTTTTTCTTCGCTGTTGGGAAAGTCCATCATTCTACAATAAACTTACACTCTTTCAAACTCTAAGCAACCTGAACTGCTATGAAAAGAACACAAAAACAAGATTTGCACAATCACAAAACATCTTTATTTTTGTATAAAGGGAAAAAGGATTCAGAAATTGAATCCTGACCCTTTATATGCTAAGCAAATATTCTGAGTTACAGCCTCAGCCCACTAAATATCTTATAAAATACTAAATCTATGTGAAACTCTACATAAATAATAAGATCTCAAAAAGAAGCTGTCTTTCCTCTACAAAAAGGTCACTCCTGGTGGGCCCCAGTGCCTCACTCCTATAATCCTAGCTACTCAGGAGGCTAAATCTGAGGATTGCGGTTCAAAGCCAGCCTGGGCAGGAATGTCCATGAGACTCTTTTTTTTGGGGGGGTCCAGTCATGGGGCCTAAACTCTGGGCCTGAGCACTGTCCCTCAGTTCTTCAGCTCAAGGCTAGCGCTCTACCACTTGAGCCACAGTGCCACTTCTGGCTTTTTTCTTTTTTGCTTATGTGGTGCTGAGGAATCGAACCCAGGGCCTCATGCATGCAAGGCAAGTGCTCTACTACTGAGTCACCTTCCCAGCCCTTCATAAGACTCTTATCTCCAAATTAACCACCAGAAAACTGGAAGTGGTGCTGTGGCACAAGTGGTAGAATGCTCACCTTGAGCTAAGAACTCAGGGACAGCACCCAAACCCATAGTTCAAGCCCCACTACCGACCAAAGGTCACTCCTGTGCAGGAGGGGTACAGGGGAGCAACACTCATAGGCCGTTGTTGAAAATGTTAACTAGGACAACCACTCTGGAAATCAGTACAGAAGTTCCCCAACAGACAAAGTAGACCTTCCCTAAGATTCTGCAATACCATTATATACCAAGGAGAGTAATCAATATGCCAGGAAGACACCTCCAAAACTGTGTTTATTCTAACTTTGTTCACAATATCCAAACTGTGAAATTAACCAAAATGCCCAACAACAGCTGAATGGATAAAGGAAATGTGATGTACAGATATATGCTATGGAATATCACAGCAATAAAAATGAAATCATGTGGTTTTCAGGAAAATTAGTTTGGAAAGGTAGAACAAGGGAAGACAGAGTTATTGGGGGGGAGGGTAAACTGATTGGAATAGATTTTAAATATATGTGAAAACACTGATACTCCCTTTTGTACAACTCATTTAAGCTAATTTTTAAGGGTCTACAAAATCCAATTAAATGAAGAAATTGAACTAAGCATACTTGCTGAGTGCCTCCAAGGAGCATGTAGACAAAGTACATTTATGTTAAATAGCACTACCAGGATGACCTTACCTTTACTGGCACTATATCATGTTTAATATAGGCAATTACCCCTAGTACTACAATTAGTATATAGCACATCTACCTTCTACGCAAACCTAAAACGAAGAACTGAAAGTGTGCATTTTGATCTGTCAAGAATGCATTCCTTAAGAAAAATCATGCTAAAAGTTACAATTCTAAAGTAACAATTCTAAGAGGCCTGTAGCGGATGCTCTGATCCCAGCACTCTGGAAGCAAAGGCAGGATAATGGGCTTGAGGCCAGCCAGGCAACACAGCAAAATCCTGTCTTGAAAAGAAAAGAAAAGGTTCCTAAAGGATTGTCTCCCTTAAAAACTACTTAGCAATCCATTGATTAGAATGGGAGAGGGGAAGACTAGAACACAAAGTTTCCTTCAGTGAAAATATAACATGAATCAATACCAATTCCTTTTTTTAAAAAAATCTAACATCTAGTTATTTCAGGAGGACTAACTCTACATACCAACTTTCTCTAAATAATTTCCTAGATACTAGCAAGAATGAATGAGGGAATACATATTTCAGACACACACACCCCTCCCTTTACATAGTTTCAGAGTCAAAGACATTAAATTACAATCTCAAATAAAACTAATTAAATGTAACGACCTAGGACAAGATTTACCAAAGGTCGGAAGGACATACAATTACAAAGTCTTGTGCTCAGGGAATCTACAATCAACAACTACAGTTTCCCTAAACATATTATATGGAAATGGACCTAGGAATGGCAATAGAAAGAAAGAATGAAAGAAAACAAGCTAAAAGTTCCTAAAAGGTTAGCCATAGCTCCAATATCACCTATTAATTTCACTCTATTCGAGAGAAATGAAAACTTACATCTACACGAAACCCTGTACACAGCCAGGCACGAATGGCTCATACCTGTAATCCTAGCCACTCAGGATGCTGAGATCCCAAGGATCACAGTTCAAAACCAGCAGGAAGAAAAGCCTGAAATACTCTATCTCCAAATAATCAGCAAAAAGTCCTATCTGCTAGGCGCTGGTAGCCTGTAATCCTAGCTACTCAGGAAACTGAGATCTGAAGATCTGAAGATCACAGTCCAAAGCCAACCCAGGCAGGAAAAGTCTTTGAGACTTTTATCTCCAATGAAAATGAGAAATGGAGCTGTGGCTCAAGGGGTAGAGCACTAGCCATGATCAGAAAAGCTCTGGGGCAGTGTTCAGGCCCTGAGTTCAAGCTCCACAAATGACAAAAAAGCTAGAAACGTGGCTTAGAGGTAGAGTGCTTGCCTAGCATGCATGAGGCCCTGGGTTCAATTCCTTGGATATCACAAAAATAAATAAAATTAGTTTGTTTTTAAAAAAGGCCAAGTTGCCTGGTGCCAGTAGCTCATGCCCTAGCTACTCAGGAGGCTGAGATCTAAGGATCGCGGTTCAAAGCAAGTTTGGGCAGGAAAGTCCATGAGACTCTTATCTTCAATTAACCACAGAAAACCAGAAGTGGCACTGTGGCTCAAGTGGTAAAGCACTCACCTTGAGCTGAAGAGCTGAGGCACAGTGCCCAGGCCCAGAGTTCAAGCTCCATGACCGACAAAAAAAAAAGGGCGGGGCAGGTCAGAAGCATGGCTCACCTCAGCTGTGAGTAAGCAAGATGAGCAAGAGTGTGAGGTCTGAATTCAAATCCTAGAACCAGCTCCTCACCCCCCATAAAGAAACACAAATGATCATAGTTGCCTATACATAATAGTCAAAGGTGGAAATACTGTGACCTAACCAAAATGTGTATGAACACAATGGAATACTATTCAGTTACAAAATAAATGAAATACTGACAGATGGTACATGAACTCTGAAAACATGTTAAGAAGCCAGACACAAATGGTAAACTGTTTGGCATGCACAAAGACCTGAGTTCACTACCACACATACACACATACATACATACACACACACATACACACAAAATAAAATTTTGGGGTTTTTTGTTTTTTGTTGGTTGTGGGGTATGAACTCTGTGCTTTCCTGCCCAGGTTAGCTTTGAACTGAGATCCTCACATCTTAGCCTCCTGAGCATCTAGGATTACATGTGTGAGCCACCGGCGCCTGGCACAATAAAAAAATTTTTAAAGGATGAGAAAGAGGGAGTTCTAGATACAATCATCTACAATGAGGCAACTGATTTCAAGAATGCCTTATTCAAAAAAAAAAGTATATATATATATATATATATATATATGTTCATACATATAAAAATCTGACTTGAGGGGCATGGAAGGTGGCTTAGTGGTAGAGTGCTTGCCTAGCATGCATAAAGCCTTGGACTCGATTCCTCCGTACCACATACACAGAAAAAGCAGGAAGTGGAGTTATGTGGCTCAAGTGGTAGAGTGCTGCTAGCCTTGAGCAAAAAGCAGCTCAGAGACAGTACCCAGGCTCTGAGTTCAAACCCCAAGAATGAAAACAAATAATCTGACTTGACAAAAGATGAAAAAGAAAATGAGGGGCTGGGAAGGTGGCTCAGTGGTAGAGCGCTTGCCTTGCATGCCTAAGGCCCTGGGTTCGATTCCTCAGCACCACATAAGCAAAGAGAAAAAAAAGCCGGAAGTGGCGCTGTGGCTCAAGTGGTAGAGTGCTAGCCTTGAGCTGAAGAGCTGAGGGACAGCGCCCAGGCCCAGAGTTCAGGCCCCACAACCGGACCCAAAAAAGAAAAAAAAAAAAACAAGAAAAAGAAAATGAGGGGGGAAAGGAACAGGGAAGTTTATCTTTAACAATATAACTATTAAAAAAAAGGAAATTATTTTTTTCAGTAGGTAGGTTCCAAATCAATTTTATATTCAATTCACCTCAACAATCTCTACTTAAAACATTCAAACCAAAGATGCTTGTTTAAAATGCCACTTTAGGCAAACAAAGAATGCTTACTACCTAAATTTCCCAAGCAGTAAAATTTCTCCTGTAATTCTATCCAAGTACCTTTTACAAATACAAGTAGCCTAAGTAAAAACATCTAGTATTTCTGAAAAGTGTATCAACAGGTTAATTGTAGCTTACTTATACTAGAAAGTTTCATGAACTGTAAGAAAACATTCTTATACAAAATACTTTCTGAAAAATCAATTTGAAGAAAAAAATTTTGATGAGCTAGAAGACAATGAGTTTCCACAAAGACACAGTGGATGAGTCAGGATGATTTACTGCTAAGACTGTGTATCCATAAAGCACCACTCACACAACACACACACACACACACACACACACACACACACACACACACACACACACACACACACACACACACACACACACACACACACACACACACACACCTATTTTCCATATGCATGAGCATCCACGTAGATACTACATAATTATATGTATTACCCCTGGTATATAAATGTACTATGGACAAGCTTGTTGTGTTGTCCTCCAACAGTGTAGACAGGTAGCAATGAATCACATATTCTCCTTCCTTGTCTGACTTATGACCAATGATATATGCTGCCAGCATCGAAAGTTAAGAATGCAACTGAAGTCAAAAGCCAGTGACTCATGCCTGTAATCCTAGCTATTCAGGACAGACTTGAGATCTGAGGTTCAAAGCCAGCCTGGGCAGAAAAGTCCGTACGACTCTTATCTCCAATTAATCACCAAAAATCCAGAAGTGAAGTTATGGCTCCAGTGGTAGAGCACCAGCTTTGAGCAAAAAAGCTAAGGACAGCATCCTGGCCCTGAGTTCAAGACCCAGTATCAGCAGAGAGAAAAAAAGACAAAGAATGCAAACTAAAGCTAAAGATTATTTCTGCTCTATATACAAATATGAAATGGTTACCCTTCTAATCACTACTGCCAAATTCAAAACCAAGTAACTATCCCACACCCAAATGTGAAGTAAACTACAGAATTATGGTACTAATTTTCATCCCAATAATGTGACTCGGTCATTATCAATATCTGTGTTCCACTTATGCTTTGGGCAAATAATGGCTTGCACTTCTATTTTTTTTTGGGGGGGGGGTCCTGTCTTGGGGCCTGAACTCTGGGCCTGGGCACTATCCCTCAGCTCTTCAGCTCAAAGCTAGCGCTCTACCACTTGAGCCACAGCACCAGGCAAGCACTTCTAATCACTCACCTCCACACTTCATATCTCCAAGAGACTCTTATCTCCAGTTAACCACAAAAAGCCCAAGGTGGAGTTGTGGTCCAGTGGTAGAACACTAGCCTTGTTCAAAAAAGCTCAGACAGCACCCAGACTCTGAGTTCAATCAATCCTCAGGACAGACAAACAGGGGCATGAGCATGAGCGCACCCATGCACACACACACACACACACACACACACACACACTCACACTCACACTCACACACTCACTCACCAGAGTAAATAGATCCCTTGGAGTTGAAGTCATCAAAAACTATTCTCAATAGACAGTACTTAAGTTAGCCGAAAATAAAGAGTATCCAAGAATATAGGCGGAAAGAAGAATTTCAAACAGAAAGAAAAAAAGGCATAAAAGGCCAAGAGCCTGAAGGACTTCACAGGAACAACTAACAAGTTTGGCTGGAACTAGAGCTACACAAAGGGAAAAAAAGGTTAAGACTGAAGAACAGAACAGGGCCAGACTTGGTCACACCAAAGAGCTCATAGGTTTCTTTGCATGTGTTCAGAAGTTTCCTGTAGGTCTTCTGATGAGGTGAGGAGGTGAGAGCTTAGAAGTGCAAACCATTATTTGCCAAAGAAAGCATAACTGGAACACAGATATTTCAAATAAAACAACATATTACACAGAGAAAAAAAATGTACAAAGACCAGATACAACAAAGTTCTTCCAAGGAAGCAGAGGAAGCGATAGTAATGCTAAAATAAAAGAAAACCAAGTTAAAAAAAAAAAAAAAAAAGTACTATGTCCCATGTTCTACCACTGCAACCCCCATTTACTTAAAAGGCTGATTTAAAAAAAAAAAAACTAGGGCTGGGAAGATGGCTCAGTGGTAGAGTGCTTGCCTTGAATGCTTGAGGCCCTGGGTTTGATTCCTTAGCACCACATAAGCAAGAAGAAAAAAGCCGGAAGTGGTGCTGTGACTCAAGTGGTAGAGAGCTAGCCTTGAGCTGAAGAGCTGAGGGACAGCGCCCAGGCCCAGAGTTCAGGCCCAACGACCGGACCCAAAAAAAAAACAAAAAACAAAAAACTAAACACAGGGAATGGCTTTCACTGTATCAATTACACATATGAAGCAACCTGCTTCAAATGTTGTACCACTGGACAGTGAGTTCCAAAATCTATGTTAATCCTCAGCCTTTAAATGTGATATGCCATAACCCCTATCAGTGTACCCATCTGGATCAAGGCCATGAGCTTAAAATATACAGCCATGAATGAGTTCATCACAAGAACTCGGGCACATTTCAAGAGTAAATAAATGGGTGTCCCAATGCTCCAAAGAGTCAATAAAAGTACTGAAAATCCAACAGAAATAAAACTCCCTCATGACATTCAAATAGCATCCGCCCCCAAAGAGTGAAATGCATCATTACTGGCTTACCACCTTTTAACCCCAACAGCCCAATGGAAACAACTATGAAATGTTAGTGTAAGAAAGATCATCTACGAACCAAAAATCAGGAAGTAGTAGAGATTTTGGGTATTTTTTAAGAATTACTTTAATAATAACCAAGATATAATTTTATTTTTCACAGGCTAATTTAGGTGACTTTCCGAAGGCTCTTGCACAGCAAAGATCAAAATTCCTCATAGTTTTCCTGGCTTACGATTTTTGTACAATATTGAGGCACCCATATTTCATCAACACAAGGGTACCCAGGACGTTGCACAAGTGACAGGAAAGTCAACTAAGAGCGCAAGTACAGGAGGGGCCATTCATTATATAACATCTCCAAGAATTATGTTTCTTTTCAATGGTATCCTTAAAAAAACAGTATTGTTACTGTAACACATCACGTGTATCCACACTACCTCATATCAATTATATCTGTTAAGACCCAAACACTGGAAAAGAGAGTGCTGAAGAGTCTTCGGAATTAAGGAAAAGGGAAATCGAGTGAATGGAATACAAAATTCTAAGCACCAGAGTTTCAAAACAGTGTAAGTCTAAGCTAGAGGGGCAAACTTCCCAGCTGAACCCCAAACTGCCCGTCTCCTACGCCTTCCAGTGCTGACAGGCGCTCGTTACAGTGCTGAGATGACCCGCACCAAAGCACAGCAGACAAAATGAACAGCCCCGCACTGAGCAAACGCTACCGGGAGCGGCCCCCTACCTGGCTTTTCTAAGAAATGGCAACAACCGGAGGCCACCGCAGGAGGCGGAGAGGAAAAGCAGCCGAGGGACTGGAATACAAGTTTGGAGACCAGCACCAACTTGTGGCGAGGGACCCAACTATCTACGGCCTGCTGCCGACCGGGAGCCAGACCCCACTCACCGACTCCTATCTGGCAGGAGACGAAGTTGTAGGAATCTGACGGCAGAGGTGGCAGGGCCGGTCGGACAGCCAGCCACGACCGACCGACCGACCGACGGACCCAGGTCGGTAAACAAGCGGGGGCGGACCCACCCTCCCTCAGCCCCGGGCTGTCCCCGCGCCCAGAGCCCAAGATGGACGCGCGGCCAGCGGCGGCAGCCACAGGCCCGGCCTACGCTCTCCCGCAACGCCGCTGCCCCCCCACCCCGCGCCCGGGAGGCTCGGCTATCTGGGCACCGGAGGCCGCCCGGGGCCCGACAGGCCGCGGCGGGACGACCAGGGGACCTCCGACCCGGCGCCCCACACCCGGGCCCGGTTACCTGGCGGCGGCGGCGGCTCCTCCTCCAGCTCCCGCTCCTCCTCCCCGTCTGACGCCTGGCGCCCGCCCGGCGGCGGCGACTCCCGCACAGCCCGCGGCGTCTCGCCGAGCCCGGCCCCTCTCCGCCTCCCTCGGCACCGCCGCCCGCCCGCCCTCCCCGCTGCTGCCGCCTCCGCCCGCCCGCCCGCCTCAGTCAGGACATGGTCTCCGCGGGCCCGCGCTCGGCTCCCGGCTGCCGGAGGCGGGGGAAGAGGGGCGGAGAGCCGGCGCGGAGGCGGGGGACCCGGGGGGCGGGGGCAGAGCGGAGGGGGGGCGGCCTCGGACGCTGCGGACTCCTAATGGCGGCGGCCAGGGACCCGGAGCCAAATAAACCCCGCGGCGGGCAGCACGACGTCAGGGCCGGACCCCGCCGCTCGACGCCCTGCCATTGGTCCCGGGTCCGCCTCCGGCGCAGCCAATGAGCGGCTGCCTCTTTCCGGACGCAGGAGGCGGGCCAGAGCAGCGTGACGTCAGTGGCGCGCCTCCTGATTGTGAGGCGGTGTCGCGCCCGGACCCTCTGCGGCCGCGAGCGGCCAGGAGCGCGGGTCCCGTGGCGGCGCGAGGAGCACACCGTGCGGGGCTCGGGCCTGGCGGGGTCCTCTTCTTTTGCAGCCGAGTGCCGAGTGAACCCCGACTCTCTCACATCTGCGGCGAGCAGTCTGGCAACTTAGATGCTGCTTCGCGCTTTCTTAAGCACTTACAAGCTCTGGACCGGACGCCCGGGAAGACGGAGCTGGTGCTTCGCGATAGGTTCATTGGCTACACAAGTGTTTTCTGGAGTGTGTTGTCCACGCCCACCTTCCTGGCAGCCGGCCACTTAACGTGAGTGTGTGTGTGTGTGATATCTCTGTCTAGTGCACATGCACAAACATTGGTGATGAGAAGCCGTGGGGACCAGCTGGCCCGAGGTTTAAGTAAACTCACCTAAAAAGGGAGGTTTTAGCTGGCTTATCTACCTAGATTACAGATAAATCTTACCTTGTCCAAGACAAAGAATGAATGACAGCCATGGAGCCAAAAATACTGCTGTAAGAATCCCCAGACCCTAAGTTCTAAACAGTCTGATGTAGGTTTATGTATTTACATATTAACTTTTTTAACTATAGAAATAGTCAAATGACCTAAATAAGTCAGGTACTTATGGAACATTCAGAAGTATATCAGGTTTATCTAGAAAACTGATATTTCCCACCCTCCACCCCTGCAGAAGGACTTTACCTTGAATTTTGTATATTGCAGATTTTGTTTCCCCCAAGAACCTTGAAAGAGCATGAAATACAGCTATTTTTTTTTTCAAAATGTAAATCTCTTTAAAAGTAATCTGTTGAAAAAAACCAGCACTCCCAAGAGTTCTACTGCTCACCTCTGGTTCAACAGGATGACCATGATATTCAGTTTAGTCCATTTTCAGATTTAGATGGGACCTCATTTAGTAAAAACAAACCTCAGAATTCTTTTTTCTTTGTCCAAATGTGACTAAGGATGTATTATAGCTGTATGGCCACAGAGAATAAATCATACCTTATGATACTTCCCCTCACCAACAAGCACTTCACAACAATTTGTATATTTCATCTTCACAGCCATTGCTGTGATTTTCAACAATCTTACCTTCTCAACAATGTTATTTGCTCAAGACCTTATTAGTACATTCAGTTTAAACTGCCATACAAAACACATTCTCAAGCCTATAATTAAGTCAATTGTAGATTAAATCAAACACCATGTTGTTATACAACAATAATTCAACCAAAGCAGATCACTCGGAAAATATTTTTCTTAAGAGCTTCTTAATCCCTCCAGCTTCCTCTTCCTGAATTAAGGCTGCTGAGTATCTCCCCACCTGCAATTTAGCAAGCATCACACAATGAAGTGTCATGTTTAGCTTGTGTTGTAGTTTATTTAGGTAGGGGAAGGGGAATATAATTTTGGTAAGGTTTATTAACTCAGAAGAAAATCTACCATGTGCCAAGGAGAAAAAAGGTAAGAGGACTGGTAACCTTAGATGAGTGGGGTTGGCTAGATGAAGAGGAAAGGAGAATGATGGAAAAGGTGATGTTATCAAGATACACTGTACTCTAAACTGACTTGTTGATTAAAACCCTTTGTACAACTGTGTAAAGATAATTTAAAATAAATAGGTAAGACATCTTAAGAAGGAAACAGCACAGAAAAGAGGGTAAGAGAAAAATAATCACAGTTACAAAGTTGAATGTGCTAAGAAAATTGGAGTTTTTTCCTCAACCTGCAGTTGAGAAAAAAAAAATGGCTGTGTGAAAGCCATTAGTTCTCAACCAGTAGTTCTCAGCCCTGGTTACACAGTAGGTTCCACAGAGGGGCTTCTTTAAACATGGATATCTGAACCCACCCTAGACTTATTGAGACAATTCCTGGTTATGGAGATGTTTTCAACTTACTCTTCACATAAATGTAGAGTGCAGACAGACCTGAGGATTATTGATGGAATCCCCATCCCCAAACTTTGTAGATGTAAACACTAATGCCTAGAGCTGCTAAGTGAATTAACAAAGCTGGATCCAGGTACTTTTGGAATTAGCTATAGTCTCATCTTAGCTAATACAGTTGATCACATGGATACAGTTAAGGAACTGATGTGTGCTACTTGGCAAAGATTGGCCTACCATTTTACTTAAATATTTTTTGGCTCAGCCAGGCATTAGTGGCTCACTCCTGTAATCCTAGCTACTCTGGAGGCTGAGGATCATGATTTGAAGCCAGCCCAGGCAGGAAAGTGAGACTCTCATCTCCAATTAACCGCCAGAAAAAAAAAAAAAACAAACAGAAGTGGAGCTATGACTCAAAGTGGTAGAGAGCTAGCCCTGAGCAAAAGAGCACAGGGACAGATCTAGGCCCTGATTTCAAGCCCCAAACTGACACAAACACACACACACACACACACACACACACACACACACACACACACACACACACACACATCTTTGGGTTCTAGAAATATTTCATTTGAAGTCTTGAATGACAAGTTGTAGGTCTCTATTTACTTCCACTGCTAGTAGAAAACCATGGAAAACTTCTGAGCAAAAAGGTAGCACTACTGGAATTACACTTTTACCTGGGATGTCTATGGGACAGACAAAGGTAGAACTAGAAATAGGAATCAAGAAATGAATCTAGACAAGGACCTGAACCAACAGTAGCTGTGGCAATAGAAATGAGGGACAAGAGTAAAATCTGGTGACAGTGAGTCTAAAGAGTTTGCCCGTGCCTGAATCTGGAGCAGCAGGAAAAAGTCAAAACTAATACTGGAGTCCTAACACAAACGCAAAAGGGCCTGCCCAGCAAGCTCAAAGCCTTGAGTTCAAACTCCACCAAAACAAAAAGAATCAAGTCAGAGAACTCTCCATGATGATGGTATGATCAACTGTGGGATACACGGACAGAACTGGATCAGAGGACATACAGGCCACAGATCAATATATGAAGATCCTGAGCTCTTGAGTAACTGGGAGTATAGGAGGGAGCTGTGAGGTTTAATAAGCAGATCTTGGAGCTAAACATCAGGTTATCCAGACAGAAGTTCCCTTGGAAATCCACAGAGGTAGGAAAGAAAAACTACCAGCAGGAAGGAGGAGAGGTCATAAAGATAGAAGACGTTTTTCCAGATGCTGCAGGTGTGGTAAATCCCAAGTACAAAACCATAAACAATGTCACTTCTTACAGAGAAAAGTTAAAACCAAGAAAAGTTCACTAGGTTTGACAAATAAGAGATGTAGTAACCTTTTAGCGAATAGCTCTAAGTAGGATGGTTGGGAGAGAAACACCAAATTTCCAAAGCTGAAGCCATACATGGGTATCAAAGCAGATAATCAGAGATTATCAGTCCACAACATTTGGCCACAAAAGGAAGGCAAGAAATAGAATAGCCACAGTGAGAAGACTGAGGAAAAGGTTTTGTGGTCTGCATGAGTTGTTTTTTTTTTTTTTTTTTGTCGGTCGTGGGACTTAAACTCTGGGCCTGAGCGCTGTCCCTCAGCTTTTCAGCTCAAGGCTAGCACTCTATCACTTGAGCTACAACACCATTCCGGTTTTCTGGTGGTTTATTGGAGATAAGAGTTTCACAGACTTTCTTGCCCATGCTGGCTTTAAACCAAGATCCTCAGATCTCAGCCCCCTGAGTAGCTAGGATTACAGGCGTGAGCCACCGGTGCCCGGCTCTGCACGAGCATTGTTATAAACGAGAAAAGGTAGAAGGGAAAAATGATTGAAAGCCAAGAGGGAAGTAAAATTCAGAGCAGTCATTTGTGTTGGCATCAGCAACAAAGCACAATTTGTGGAACAAAGTACCTTCCTATGGCTTTTCTCAATGCACAGACCTGCCTGGAAAACATTTCTTATGACCTTGTAATATATCTGACAAAATGTAACTCATTTAAATTGTTCAAATTATAACAAGTATCAGAACTGCTTTTGCTAAAAAGCACTGACATCCTTACATGGATTCATAAGTTAACCAAAAACAGGATAAAAATGGTCTAAGAAAAGGGCACCAATGTCTTAGGCCTGTAACCCTATTACTCAGGAAGTTAATATCTGAGAATCATGGTTCAAAGCCAGCCTGGGCAGGAAAGTGTGAGACATTTATCTCCAATGAACCACCAAAAAGCAAGAAATAGAGCTGTGGCTCAAGTGATAGATCCTTGAGCAAAAAAGCTCAAGGACAGAGCTCAGACCTTGAGTTCTGGCCCCAGGACAGACAGCAAAGCCTTACCCCGAATAAGTCAGTTACTTATAATGATGCCATGCACCATGCAGCAGGAAGAATTGTCTCACTGGACCGATATTGCTCCCTTCAAATGATGACTATGGAAACTTCTGAACCCCTTGCTGAACCAGCCCTGATCAACCAGTTTGCCTGAGACTGCTCCAATATGCACACCTCTCCCTGCCCCAATTCTTCCTCTATTTAAACCTAAAACTGAAATGGGCTAAAATGCTTGCTCTGATTCTTCCCACAGCATTCCCATGCCATGTAATATTGCCCCTCCCTTTATCACTGCTTGGTTGGTTTTTGGTTTTATATTGTTGCTTGTACTAGAGTTTGAATTCAGGGAGTCCCACTTGCCAAACTTAGCACTCTACCCTTTGAGCCATGGCACCAGCTCTTTTTGCTTTTATTTTGTTTTTAGATTAGGGTCTACAGTTTTTGCCCAGCCCAATCATGACCATAATCTTGAACATGATCTTCCCATCTCTGCCTCTTGAGTAGCTGTAATTACAGGTATGCACCATCATACCTGTCCTTCATTGTCTCTGATACATTGGGGCCAGTGCGTGGACCTAGCATGATGGAACTTCCAGAGTTGGGCTTTTAGCCTAAGACTAGTTACAAACTCCTCTCTTGGGCAGCAACCAGTGTTCATAGGAACAAGGACTCTATTCTAGATTAATACTATTCCTAAATCTTAGCTAGGAATCCCTGAAAGCTAGGATCAGTAGGTTATGAGGGAATCATTAACATTTTATTGTGTCTTTTGAAGAAGTTTAGGGACAGCCAGACCTGATCCCAGCACTTGAGAGAGTCACAAGTTTAAGACCAGCTTGGGCTTTATAGCTAGACTTGTTTAAAGAAAAATAAGACTTGGGAATTTAGCTGAGAGGCAGATCACTTGCCTATGATGTGAAATTCTGGAGCTGATCACGAGCACCACCACCACCACCCAAAAAAAAAAAAAAAAAAGAAAGAAAGAAAGAAAGAAAAGAAAAGAAAAAAGGGAGGAAAAGAAGGGGAAAGAAAACATTTGGAATCATGATGGATCTGAAACAATTTCACTCCTGCTACAATCTGAACATAGGAAAGTTTTATGTGAGTAGAAAGGCTATGGACTTGGGAGTCTAATAGCCCTGAGTTCAAATTCTCTCCTATACAGCTCTCATGAGTCCCAATCAACAGAAGAGTACAGGGTAACATTTCCCTGGCAGTCACTTAGGACTCATTGAGATAGTATATGAAAAGTTTTGGCAATACTCATAAAATACTTGATAAATGCTACCTTCTTTGTGCCATTCCAGGCACTGCTGAGTATTGGCAAAGCAGAAAAGACTTCCTGCTTTAAGAGGCTAGCAGTTTAGGGGGGAACAGTGCCTAACACTGGGTGCCCTTGCCTCTGGATGTCCTTGAATAGGAAGACAACACATCTTAACTTCCACTCGCTTTCATTGACTTTGGCACCAAAAGGAATCATAGGGTTTCTTTTTGAATATCATTTTGATTGTAGAGATTTCAAAACATGGCTTATGCTCTACACTGCCGAAAAATTCAGATGGAAATTCATCCTTCCACTGGGGCCTGTTCTACAACATGTTATCAAGAGGCATCTAAATTAATGTTACAGATTTTGAAAACATTTTGATTATGTACCATTATTAACTGGTTTCCTTGTGCTCATCATTATTTTTTATGCATTTAAAATTATTCTGAACTAGGGCTGGGAAGGTAGCTCAGTGGTAGAGTGCTTGCCTTGCATGCATGAGACACTGGGTTCGACTCCTCAGCACCACATAAGCACAAAAAGCCAGAAGTGGCGCTGTGGCTAAAGTGGTAGATATTAGCCTTGAGCTGAAGAGCTGAAGGACAGCACCCAGGCCCAGAGTTCCGCCCCACGACCAACAAAAAAAAACAACAACTCTGAACTAGCTGGGCACCAGTGGCTTACACCTGTAATTCTAGCTACTTAGGAGGCTGAGATCTGAGGGTTGCAGTTCAAAGCCAGCCACACAGGAAAGTCCATGAGACTCTTATCTACAATTAACCACCAGAAAATCGAAAGTAGAACTGTAGCTCAAAGTGGTAAAGCACTAACCTTGAGCAAAAGAGCTCCAAGACAACACTCAGGCATTGAGTTTGAGCTTCATGACCCCGACCAAAAGAAAAAATCTGAACTGGCCATGACATTTTAAAAACCTAGTTTGTAGAAGGTTGAGTTTTGATCATTTTCAGGACAGAAGCAAAGTTACCCAAGAATCTGATCACTAATGGTACCATGTAGGGTAGAGAGTGGGCAAGCCATACCATTCCCTTGAACAGAAGAAACAGGAAGTAAGGGCTATGTTTTGCAGGTATATATGATTGGCTGAACGAGGAGAAATGAGAAAGATGTGTGACTCATTAGGACGTATAACATGTCATCTCTCAATTTAAAAACCATGCCAAGCAGAGGATATAGCTCAGAGGAAGAGCACTTGCTTAGTATATGATAGACGTTGGGACTGATCTTCAGCATCTCACACACACACACACACATACATGCACGCATGCGCGCGCGTGCACACACACACACACACACACACACATGCATATGCATGCTCAAAACTGAAAAGGTAAAAAGCAGGACTATAATCCAGTCTATCTTTTTTGGGGGGGGCAGGGGGGTCCAGTCATGGGCCTGAACTCTGGGCGCTGTCCCTCAGCTCTTCAGCTCAAGGCTAGCGCTCTACCACTTGAGCCACAGTGCCACTTCCGGCTTTTTTTTCCTGCTTATGTGGTGCTGAGGAATCTAACCCAGGGCCTCATGCATGCAAGGCAAGCACTCTAACACTGAGCCACTTCCCAGCCCTAATCCAGTCTATGTTAAATATGTTTTAAATCCATCTAACCACATAAACAACCTCAAAGGAAATTTACTCTAGATTGTTTTGTTTTGTTGGTCATGGGGCTTGAATTCTGGGCCTGGGCGCTATCCCTCAGCTCTTCAGCTCAAGGCGAGTGCTCTACCATTTGAGCCATAGCACTACTTCTGGTTTTCTGGTGGGTTACTAGAGATAAGAGTCTTATAGACTTTCCTGCCCGGACTGGCTTTGAACCATGATCCTCAGATCTCAGCCTCCTGAGTAGCTAGGATTACAGGCGTGAGCCATTAGCGCCTGGCTTTGTAGATTGCTTATATGAACAAACTCTTCCTGTTATAGTGCTAAAAGACTGATGTCTGTCATCCCCACCACAGCACACATGCATATACACACGTACCACACATACTACACACATGTATAAATACACATGCACACATATACACATGAGCTATATACACATTCATACATAAAGAAAAAAGTGATCTGAAATTAATGCTTCATTGCATGTCTTATTATATAGTTGCTATGTAATTGAACATATTCTGCCACTTTGCCAAAAGCTAAAATGACAAATTAGTTAGCAGTAATTCCAAAGTGCTTAAGTTATAAATGTCTTGATATTTTTAATTCCTTCCAGGCATTGCAGAGACAACATAGTCTAAAAATATTTCAAAATATTTGGAAGTCTCTATGTTCATACAAATATTTCCTAAATTAACTGAAATGATTCGTGCAAATGATTTCATTGGCTTCAAAACTAATAGAGAAATCCTAGACCAAACAACAGATATATAGTGGACCAACGAGGGTGACTAGCAGGACAGCTTTCTAGCAAGAGTGGAACCCAGAAGTCAGCAAGTTTCCAGCAGCTGTAAATGCTGGATATACAATCGAAATGTCAAAAGAGGATCAGTAGACATAGATGTAATTTTGTGCATAGTAAAAATTACTCAGTTCCACATAAGATGGAAAGCATGAATTGTACAATTAATACATTGGTTGCTAATTTCCATGACAGAAAATACCCTTCCTGTATTGAAATGTTTTGACAGTGATTACTGGTATGCCCTGAGCTATCAAACTGGTATCTTATGCATACAGGCATTCAAAAATATTTGTTAATTGGGTATATACCTTAATGTTATACT
This sequence comes from Dipodomys merriami, assembly GCF_024711535.1. NCBI lineage: Eukaryota > Metazoa > Chordata > Mammalia > Rodentia > Heteromyidae > Dipodomys > Dipodomys merriami. Next base: position 194,075 of record NW_027206424.1, on the reverse strand, counting down.
CCAGGATATTTCCAACCTCACAATTTTAGTTGGATGACTTAATGAGTTTAAATACTGTTCAAAGACATAACAGCTGGGGGCTGGGAAGTTGGCTCAGTGGTAGAGTGCTTGTCTCTCCTGCAGGAAGTCCTGGGTTCAATTCCTCAGCACCACATAAGCAAAAAAAAAAAAAATGGGCTGGGAAGGTGGCTCAGTGGTAGAGCGCTTGCCTTGCATGCATGAGGCCCTGAGTTTGATTCCTCAGCACCACATAAGCAAAAAGAAAAAAGCCGGAAGTGGCGCTGTGGCTCAAGTGGTAGAACACTAGCCTTGAGCTGAAGAGCTGAGGGACAGCGCCCAGGCCCAGAGTTCAGGCCCCATGACCAGACCCAAAAAAAAAAAAAAAGACATAACAGCTGGATGTTTTCTTTTGTTCCTTCCTTTCAGTTTCTAGTTTGTATATCTTGTGAGAAATTTTAAATGTTAAATCCTTACAAATAAATACAATGAAAGTTTTCTGACATTTTATATCTTGTTCATTTTACAATCTTTAAACATAAAGTGTGTTTTTGTTGTTGTTCTTGTTTGTGTGGGTCCTGGGGCTTGAACTCAGGGCCTGGGCACTGTCCCTGAGCTTTTGTGCTCAAGGCTAGCCCTCTACTTCAGCTCCAGTTCCAGCTTTTTGCTGGTTAATTGGAGATGAGCGTGTAATGAACTTACTTGGTTGAGCTGGTTCTGAAATGCAGACCTCAGATCTCATTCTCCCAAGTAGATAGATTACAGGTATGAGCCGCCCACACCTAGCCATAAGCTGTATTTTAATTTGCCCATATGTTTGGCTTTGGAAGATTCACCTTGAAGTTGTAGAAGTCAGTCCCCTGGATGACATGCTCTCCTAGACAGAGACCAGTAGCCTCCATCAATTCTCAAAAGACATTCATAGCCCAAGAACAATTTAAAAGCCAAGGATTAGATTTCCTACTTTCAGGCAACAGTAACAATTTGTCTTTTAAGGTATTTAAAGCAGGGTGCGAGTGGCTCATGACTGTAATCCTCGCTACTCTTGAGGCTGAGATCTCTCAGCCTTGGAAGTTAGCCCAGGGCAGTAATGTCCATGAGAATTTTATCTCCAATAAACTACTCAGACAAAATTAGAAGCAGCATTGTGGCTCAAGTGGTAGAGCACTAGTCTTGAGCAAAAGAAACTCAGGGACAGTGCCCAGGCCCAAAGTTCAAACCCCAGGACTAGTGTACACGTGCGCGTGCACACACACACACACACACACACACACACACACACAGAGGGGGCGGGGCATGTGGCTATCCAGTATCTCAGTGTTATCCCTACAAATGATTGAAGGGAAAGCCATGGCACAGAGAGATTCCAGGAGCTGAAGCATAGCCCATGTCCTAACAATGATCCATCTCCTGGCCCTTACTTCCCTTCTAGGACCCAAAAGATATGGCAATCAGAGAGTGCTTATGAAAGATGCATGCTTTCATGAAAACTACTTGGGAAGCAGAGGCAGGAGCAACCTAAGTTTCAGCCCAGCCTAAAACTAAAATAAAGAATTATCAGTGTATCCCCTAATTTTAAGATTGGCTTTTTTTCAACAAGATATTTGTGCAAAAAAGAATATACCAGATTACAGTTTATAGTAGGACATGCTACACTTTTTAAATAATCATCCCAACAGAGGAAAAAAAAAACGAAATAACCAACTTCAAGCTAAACTTAATCAGCGATGACCTTGAAGAAAGAATCCAATTCACACAACTGACTTCCTCACCTGGGCTTTCAGGATCAGTGATTAGCATTGCCCTTGGAGGACTTTGTTTTAAGGGCCTGGCATGGATTCTCTTGAAATATGAGGGTTCACACATGAGGTGCAGAGTCTCCCAGCAAAGTGGGGACCCAAGAAAGAAGATGCTGACAGGAAGACTGAAGCACTCAGCACTACTTGGATCGAGTTAGGCCACCATGAAGCTGGGACATGAGTCTGTACTCTTCTAAGATGCCAGCACTGCTAGAACTGTACAAACAACTTGCAGAACACATCCTTCCTCTTTCACGTTCCTGCAAAAATGGAAACAGCTAACAACAGAACAAAGGGCAGGTAAACACAAATTTCCTTAACTGCCTAGGGCATCGCAAAGTATCTCCTCTCATTCTTAGGGTTTGTCATTAGAAGACTTTTATATCAGTCAAGGTCTTAGGAAGCCCAGGGCTCTTTAGAGCCCAGAGAGCATACTCTAGAGAGAAAATAGAGCTTCTTTACAGAGGTGCTGGGCAGAGTTGAGGAAAACCAACAAGCATAGCGAAATAGCCGTTCCTATCATTGCTACTGAAGCTGGCAATTACAGGGCACCATTACCAAATCCTGTGGAGAGCACTTGCTCCCCAGCAAGGGCGGGAGCAGTGTGGCCTTCCCAGACAAACAAGTCACTATCCACCCAGCACCCATGATAGAGCAACTCCTCTCCTTCCACTTGTGGCTGCAGTACCCCTGTTGGCCACACCAAATGGTGACCATAGCCCTAGAGAGCTTGCTGGCAGAGACCTTATAGGCCATTTAGCCCCCAGGGACACAGCAGATCTGGAGGGACACTTAGAGACCCCACAACCAAGAGAAACAAATGTAAAAGAGTAGATGCTCACTGGATGCTGGTGGCTCATGCCCACAATTGTACCTACTCAGGAGGCTGAGATTTGAGGATTACAGTTCAAAGGCAGCCCAGACAAGAAAGTCTGTGAGACTCATCTCCAAAACCACTGAAAAGCCGAATGTGGAGCTGTGGCTCAAGTGGTAGAGTGCTAGCCTTGAGCACAAAAGCTCAAGGACAGCACCCAAGACCCAAGACCTGAGTTCAAGCGCCAGGACACACACACACACACACACACACACACACACACACACACACACATCTTTACATGCAGGACACAGCTTACTGTGGTTTTGAGGCTCTTCACCTAAGCAAAGAATAGTCAACCCAAAGACGAGATCTTAAGAGCATCAGAATTTTCCTTTCTCTGCCATAGCCATAAAAAGAATTATGCTAATCCAATCTATAAGAAAACTGAGAAGATGGATGTCAGACATGGTACCAAAATGTCCCTGTGAAATAATGGAGAAATGGCTTTCTAAAGTGAGAGCAAAGGAATTTAAATCCACAAGCTGATACCTTATCTATCCAGCAGCATCTCTCTGAAATGAAATGATTTGTCATAAAAGGTAAGATTTGTTGGAGCTTAGACTGTACTTAGTGCCAGTCATCATTGTATGTTATGTAGGTAAACTATATATTTATAGCTAGAAGACTTTTCTTTTTGTGATATTTTGTGGGGTTTGGTGCAGTTTTTAGTCTGTCTGAGGAATTTCCATTACTAAAATCAGGATTAGAGACAAGGAAACTTCCCAGTATTACTAGGTAGAAGCCAGCTGTAACTCAGAGATAAACATTTTAACAAAACAGATTCAAGAATGGCAAGTAGCTTTGTATTTAACATAATTGTCCCAAGAACTTATCTGACCATCAGAGAAAACCTCCACCAATCAAATATTAGCAGTTTAATTATGAAGTCATCATAGACAAAGGGTAACTGACATTATAATGGTCCACACATTTTAACTGGAGCATGACATTTTTTTTTTGTGGTGCTCTGCTGGCAGACAACATCTGTCATGACTAGTTAAAAAAAAGAAGAGGCCGGGCGCTGGTGGCTCACGCCTGTAATCCTAGCTACTCAGGAGGCTGAGATCTGAGGATCGCGGTTCAAAGCCAGCCCGGGCAGGAGAGACCGTGAGACTCCTATCTCCAATAAACCACCAGAAAACCGGAAGTGGCGCTGTAGCTCAAGTGGTAGAGCGCTCGCCTTGAGCTGAAGAGCTAAGGGACAGCGCCCATGCCCAGAGTTCAAGCCCCACGACCGACAAAAAAAAGAAAGAAAGAAAGAAGAAAATGAAGCCAGGTACTAAGGGCTGCTAATACTAACTACTCAGGCAGGGAGTGAGTGAAGGAATGAAGACATGATTGAACAGTAGAGTTCCCGCCCAGCAAGCACAAGGCTCAGAATTGAAATTGAGTCCCACCAATAAACAAAAGAACGAATCTTCAGGAAGAAGACTTATAAGAGCTTAGAATCTCTCTCTATATTTCCTACCTCCATTCTTTAGTGTTACATCAAAAAGCCATTCTTTTTATATAAACATCTGCCTGAACAGACTGAATTGTGGCATGGGCGAATGAGAAGAGCCTTCTTTTTGGAGACTATTTTCAATAGCAAAAAATAAAAATGTGATGCTCACTTGGAAAAAAAAAAAAGCCTCCTTTGGAGCTCAGAACTGAAATTTATACCAATGTAATCAACCTGTTACTCCTTTCTCAAAGGCATGTTTAAAAATTATTTAAAGCACAAAGGTCTATGCAACTATAGTGAAATGTCCAAATTATTAGGCTGCTCACCTGTTCAAGAGCAGCTGAAATGGCAGGCTATTGAATAATACACAAAAGTAATAAAAGCAATGAAACCTTTGTTTTTCATTAGAGTCTCAATTTTTTTCATTTGGTCTTCATTTTAAAAAGCTGGAAGTAAAGCATTTTAAATGGAGTGTCCTAAGGTCCTAGGAGTTATTCATTTTTCCTGAATTTATAGCCTGCATAAATTTAGAAAATGCAGTTTGTGTATGGCAGAAACTGTTATTCTCATTTCTCTCTCTGCTCTAGAACAGAACATCTATTTCTGACAAGTGTTACTCAGCTAAATGTCTTTACCAGGTCAAAGAGTTAAGTTAGCCATGTGACTAAGTTCTGACCCATAATGTTATCTGACCCATAATGTGAGATGTCTGTCTGTCTATCTGGAAGTGTGAACAAAAGCCTTCTTAAAAGGAAAGAAGCAGCTGGGTGTTGGTGGCTCATGCCTGTAATACTAACTATTCAGGAGGCTGAGATCTGAGGATCATGGTTCAAAGCCAGCCCAGACAGGAAACTCTGTGAGACTCTTACCTCCAATAAACCACTAGAAAACCAGAAGTAGTGCTGTGGCTCAAGTGGTAGAGCGCTCTCCTTGAGCTGAAGAACTCAGGGAAAACGTGCAGGCCCAGAGTTCAAGCCCCATGACTGACAAAATTTTAAAAAAAGGAAAGAAGCAGAGCATTCCATTCACCACCTCTTCCTTCCTGGAGTATGAATGTGATGAGTAGAGCAAGGCTGACTATCTTGAATTATGAGTTAATTTTGAGGATGCAGAAAGTTAGTAGCCTGAAGCTAATGATACCCTGGAGCCATCAAGGAGCATGGAGCCATGTCTGAACTTCCTTCCCCAGGCACTTTAGACATGAGAAGATAAACCTGTCAGATTTAAGCCACTGTTTGGGGGGAGGATGTTCTGCAAATAGACTCACAAAATAATATTCTGTGCTATTCTCTGGGTCTTTTTAAATGTAGTTTTGTTGTTGTTATTAAGGTGTTGTTCAGAGGAGTTATCATTTCGTAAGTCAGGTAATGAGTATATTTCTTTTTTCATTTCTCTTTTTTTTTGGGGGGGGTCCGGTCGTGGGGCCTGAACTCTGGGCCTGGGCGCTGTCCCTCAGCTCTTCAGCTCAAGGCTAGTGCTCTACCACTTGAGCCACAGCGCCACTTCGGCTTTTTTCTTTTTGCTTATGTGGTGCTGAGGAATTGAACCCAGGGCCTTAGGCATGCAAGGCAAGCGCTCTACCACTGAGCCACCTTCCCAGCCCCGAGTATATTTCTTTTTTGGACAAGGTCATCCTTTCCCTCAGTTCCTACCCACCCCCCACCCTTATCCCTGCCCACAGTTACATAGTTAATTTTCTACATAGTATATACTGAATAGCATGACTGCATTTGTTCACTCTTCCTCCCTTTCTTTTTTTTTTTTTGTCAGTCGTGGGGCTTGAACTCTGGGCTTGGGCACCGTCCCTCTACTACTTGAGCTACAGCGCCACTTCCGGTTTTCTGGTGGTTTATTGGAGATAGGAGTCTCACGGTCTCTCCTGCCCGGGCTGGCTTTGAACCGCGATCCTCAGATCTCAGCCTCCTGAGTAGCTAGGATTACAGGCGTGAGCCACCAGCGCCCAGCTCTTCCTCCCTTTCTGTACTCCCACTTTACCCCCCCCAAAAAAAAGACCCCAGAAAAAACACCAAAACCCAAAACAAACACCATCACTACCAACAACAACAGCAACAAAAAAAAAAAAAACATGTTTCTATTTCCTGAAATTTATCTTGATAAGTAGTATTTTAAATTTTCAGAGGAATTACACCTTTGGGCTCTTTCCCTAAGAGTATCATCCATTAGTCTGACTGTGTATGAATGCCTAGAGTCCTATATAGGTTATCTTGTTAGATCTAGCTTCCATGTGAGAGAAAACATGCACTGTTTGTCTCGCTGAGCTTGGCTTACCTCACTTAACATGTTTTGTTCTAAGTCCATTCATTTCTCTGCATATGACATGACATATGCATATGACATAATCTTATTCTTTCTAATGGGTGAGTAAAATTCCATTGTGAATAGGTACCACATTATTCTTTGGCTCTTAAATGGTCCCAAAGGTCCATATGGTAAAGGCCTGTGAGATGCTGGAGCATTGAAGAGATATGGGGCCTTGTAGAGGTCTCCAGGCCTTTGGAGACTTCCCATGAAGGAAGGTATAGGACCCCTATCTTCTTTTCACTTTCAACCATAAGGAGGAACCATTTCGCTGTGCCACATACCCCTGCTATGCTGTGCTACCAAATCATAAGCCTACAAACAAGATGGCCAGCAGATCTTGGATCACGACCTCTAAAGCCTTGCGCCCAAATCAGCCTCTAAGTTGCCTCTTTCAAGCACGTGCTACAGTGACAGCCAGCTGATGCCAGGTAAAGTGTTGCTTCGTGTAGAGGAATGGCACTTTCCTCCTCATCCTGTAGCCTTACAGTTTTATTATTAAACACTGCTTTTGTGGGAAGAAACCCTAGTGAGAAACCAAAAGAATGAGAAAATGATCAGTGCAGAAAGCATTCGATCTTCAGAAGGCGTCAGAGATAACTTCTTTAAAACAAGGTAGTGATAATATATCTCCCTCCCAAGAAACTTGAATTCATAAACATTATAGCAAAAAGGATGTTAACAAGTATATTTCTACATAGTGTTCCAATAACAACTTTATATGGTGTTAAAATAGTGACACAAATATCTAGACACATTTTGCCTAAAAGTTTGTGGTATTGCACTCACACATCCTTATGCTCTTGACAGACTCCTCTCAGTAGGACTTATAAGGAAGAATGTGAACACAGTACTGCTACATCCCTCCTCAATGCAGGTTCTTGCTCATGTGTGCAGTTTCCATAAAGCTTTCCCAATATCTCAAGTTTTAGCTCATTCTATCTGCACTAACTCCAGCAATATTATTTTTTGCCAGTCCAGGGCTTGAACTCAGGTCCTGGGCACTGTCCCTGAGCTTTTTCAGCTCTACCACTTGAGCCATAGCTCTGCTTCCAGCTGTGTGTGTGTGTGTGTGTGTGTGTGTGTGTGTGTGTGTGTGTGTGTGTGTGTGTGTGTGTGTGTGTGTGTGTGTGTGATTAATTGGAGCTCAAGAATCTCGTGAACTTGGGCTGGGAAGGTGGCTCAGTGGTAGAGTGCTTGCCTTGCATGCCTGAGGCCCTGGGTTTCATTCCCAGCACCACATAAGCAAAAAGAAAAAAGCCGGAAGTGGCGCTGTGGCTCAAGTGGTAGAGTGCTAGCCTTGAGCTGAAGAGCTGAGGGACAGTGCCCAGGCCCAGAGTTCAGGCCCCACGACCGGACCCAAAAAAAAAAAAAAAAAAAAAGAATCTGGTGAACTTTCTAGCCATAGCTGTCTTTGAACTATGATCTTCAGATCTCAACCTCCTGAGTCACTAGAATTACAGGCAGGAGCCACCAGAGCCCAGCTCTAAGCAATACTTTTTATCCTCGGTCTGACTTTAATTATTTTGTTAGCACTTGCCACTAGTTGATATACTATAAATAACATATTACCTAGCATACTACCTGACATGCTAGGTAATATGTTAGGCAATTACTAGGTACTACCTAATACCTATAAAGTACCAGTGTCCCTCCACTTACAAGGGGATTACAGCCTCATAAAGGCACATAAATAAAAATATTGCATACACCTAATGTACTGAACATCCCAGCTCAGCAACCCAGCACACTGCAGAGTATCGGCGAGGCCCTTGTGACCATTGGCAACTGCAGTGCCCATGCATAGAAAGAGAAGGAGCTCATACTTCACTAGCCCAGGAAGGGGCTGGGAAGGTGGCTCAGTGGTAGAGCACTTGCCTTGCATGCATGAGGCCCTGGGTTCGATTCCTCAGCACCACATAAGCAAAAAGAAAAAAGCCAGAAATGGTGCTGTGGCTCAAGTGGTAGAGCACTAGCCTTGAGCTGAAGAGCTGAGGGACAGCGCCCAGGCCCAGAGTTCAGGCCCCATGACTGGACCCCCCCCCCCAAAAAAAAAAAACTAGTCCAGGAAAACCACGGAAGGATGCAGTGGGGTCATACAAACACTGTGCACCAAGTTACCTAGCAAGTCCCTAGGCAACTATGACATTTTATGCTCACTGTACAAATATCTCATGCCTGAAAGAGAAAACATGCCATTAAATACTAAATTAAAAAGACACTGAAGCTGGTGCAGAAAACAGGTGAGGAAAAGGTGCTGGGCACCAGTGGCTCACACCTATAATCCTAGCTACTCAGGAGGCTGAGATCTGAGGATAGCTGTTTAAAGCTAGCCAGGGCAGGAAAGTCTGTGAGACTCTTACCTCCAATAAACCACCAGAAAACTGGAAGTGGCACCGTGGCTCAATTGGTAGAGCACTCGCCTTGAGCTGAAGAGCTGAGAGACAGCCCCCAGGTTCAAGCCCCACAACCGACAAGAAAAGAAAGAAAAGGTCCCCCCCCCCCAAAAAAAAAAGCACCTTTTGAAAAAGGAGCTCTCATCTCCATCTTGTACTGAGCCTGCCAGCTGTGCAGCGGCCTGTTGACCCAGAAATGGAAGGACCAGGAACAGGCTCCCAGCCTCTCTGTGGGTCTCAGGTTCATAGCTACCTGGCTTTGCTGCAGACAGGTGAGGTTTCTGCTGTCCTTGGACTCCAGCCTTCCCAGTTCTGCCAGAGACCAAGATAGGCCACACCTAGGCCTCAGGTTCCTGTGTCAGGGTGGGCTACAAATGCCTAGAGGCAGTGATGTTCTAGGAAATGTTTGACAACCAGTTCTGGGATCCAAGTCCTGATCCTGTAAACATTTGCTAATTGCTGTGGTGTAAATATTTCTACCAAGGCTGATGTTTGGGTTTACCAATATTTGACCAGATGAGACAATCCTTGAAAATTTAACCATCGGCTCTTAGGAACTAATGCAAATAGTTCACTACAAATAGCACACTTCTACTTGGAGAAAAAGGAAGAAAATTCGCTGTGATCTTTATCTATAGTCTGGACCAAGTAGAAACAGATCGTTCACTGGGGATTAAAACCAGAACCAGCACTGTGAAAAGACACTTGGACTTTCCAGTGATTTGTAGAACTCAGGGGAAAATAATGGAACCAGCACCCTTTCAAACATCAGATCAATGAAAATGTTAAATCTTAAGATTTGAAGCAGCTGGCTGCCAGTGGCTCACAGGTGTAATCCTAGCTACTCAGGAGGCTGAGATCTGAAGATCTCCATTCAAAGCCAGCCAGAGCAGAAAAATCCCCCTGAGACTCTTATCTCCAATTAACTTCCAAAAAGCCAAAGTGGCTCCAGTGGTAGAGTGCTAGCTAACCTTGAGCACAAAAGCAGCTCAGGGACAGCACCCAGGCTCTAAGTTCAAGTCCCAAGACTGGCGCAAAATAAAAAAAAAATAAAATAAATAAACTTAAGATTTGATGAGATGTGAGGCTGGGAAGGTAGAGCGCTTGTCTTGCATGCTTGAGACCCTGGGTTTGATTCCTCAGCACCACATAAGCAAAAAGAAAAAAGCCGGAAGTGGCGCTGTGGCTCAAGTGGTAGAGTGCTAGCCTTGAGCTGAAGAGCTGAGGGACAGCGCCCAGGCCCAGAGTTCAGCCCCCACGACTGGACCCAAAAAAAAAAGATTTGATGAGATGCATAAACTATTGGTGGAAAGCAATTTGAGGGCATGAGTAGGGTTTAAATTGTGTGTGAACCAAGAAGTTGCTCTCCTGGGTGTCTAGCTGGTGCTAAGTAACACCTGAGACAAGGATATTCAGGATAGTGATACAATCTTGTCACCTCACAGTCAATACTGTCTCAATTTTATCCCCTTGAGTTATAGACAATTGACAAAAATATCAAATTTATAAATAACCATATAAACAAGTCTTTAAGATGACTTTTCCGAATTCTTAAGAAAATCCCAGACAACATATCACTTCATAACTATTTTCATATCTCTGAAAACACTATTTAAAAACCAAAACAAAAATAAGTAAATAAATAGAAATAGAAAAAAAAAGACCAGAGCAAACTTTATGTCATATATAAAATAGAAATCTCAGCATAGCTTTCAGGGAAGGGCTCATGCAGAAGCAAAAATATTTCCATCCAGGCTGTGGAGCCTGAATAGGGTAAAAATAACGTTCCAAGTGCATTCCCAGGGGGAGCTGTCCCTCTCTCCTCCCAGACACAGCAGGCTCCAGGGACAGCCTTCTGTTGCTTGGTAGATTCTGAGGTCAAATCAAATCTGCACTAGGTAATCAGCTTAATGGATAATACACTAAGAACTTACATCTACACAGAGCATATAAACTCCCAGTGCAGAGAGTGACTTCTGTCTCCATAATGTCCCTCCTCAATTTTGTGCTTTATTGTCCTGGTTGGAAATATGTGCCTAATCATAGTCAATAGCTCAAAACACAAATAGATAACCATATGAGCCGTCTTTAACAGTGGCAGTGACTCATTGCTAAAGTCACCTCCAATCTAAAATTTTGTTTTGATATAGTATTTCAACGACCTTCCATCAACATTAGTCAAATGCCCCCTCTAAATTGCTGCTTTGGTCTGTGCTGTATGAAAGGAGCTTTAGAGTTTTATTTTAATCTGAAAATAATTCAGCCAGTTAAAAACGGAAGAGAAAGTATGAGGTGCTCTCACTTTTTTTTTTTTTTTTGGTTGGTCATGGGGCTTGAACTCTGGGCCTAGGAGCTGTTCCTCAGTTCTTCAGCTCAAGGTGAGCGCTCTACCACTTGAGCCACAGCACAACTTCTGGTTTTCTGAGTGTTTTATTAGAGATAAGAGTCTCACGGTCTTTCCTGCCTGTACTGGCTTTGAAATGCCATCCTCAGAACTCAGCCTCCTGAGTAGCTAGGATTACAGATGTGAGCCACTGGCACCTGACCCTGCTCTCATATTTTAAGAGATGCCATATCAAAACTTTAGGAAACTACTCTAGTTTTCAACTAAGTGATGGAAAACTTCCAAAATGAAACAGAGAAATTAGTAGGTAGGAGAGGGAGATTCCAACACCCCACACAGAATACCCCACAATCATTTTCTTATATTTGCTTAATGAAAACCATTGCTTGTCAGGGGCCCGTGGTTCATGCCTATATCCTTACTACTTGGGAGGCTGAGAGCTGAGGATCATGGCTCAGAGCCAACCCAGGTCGGAAGGTCCACAAGACTCATATCTCCAAATAAGCATCCAAAAAGCTGGAAGTGAAGCTGTGGCACAAGTGGTAAAGTGATATCCTTAAGCAAAAAATGCTCAGGGATAGCATTCAGGCCCTGAGTGTAACCCCCCTAGACATTATCCTTACAGGATAATTTCACTTAATTAGTAAAAAAAAAAAAAAGTTCTTTTATTTAAAAATTTTGTCATGGCATTGAAAGTGAGGGAAAATCAGATGTTTTGTGCAAATTAATGTGTGCCCTAACCTTCATCTCTTGGAGGCCGAGGTGGAGAGATGCTCCTAGCAGGTTGTCCGGGAGCCTGGGACCCGGGAAGTTGCCATGACTTTTCCAAGTCCACTGTTCTCACATTTATATGTGGCATGGCCACGGCTGTGAGCCGCCACTGGTATCTGGACAGTCATGATTTTGTGTGTGATACACTGCTCACAAAGGAGGTCAGCTTTCTTCCTAAATCTTTCCTGGGTACAGTAGTACCTCGTGGTGGCTAAAAACATGTGACAACTACAATCTCAGAATATGATCTTACATAGAAAAGAGAATCTTCGTGGATGGAATTAATTGAAGGAAAGTGATATTGTAGGCCTGGTCCTAAACACAATGAGAGAGAGAGAGAGAGAGAGAGAGAGAGAGAGAGAGAGAGAGTGTGTGTGTGTGTGTGTGTGTGTGTGTGTGTGTCTACTGGAGCTTAAACTGAGAGCCTTGCCCTGTTACTTGGCTTTTTCCACTCAAGGCTGATTGATGGTCCACTACTTGAGCCACACCTCCACTTTTGACATTTTGCTGGTTAATTGGAAGTGAGAATATCATGGACTGCATTTGCTTCAAAATTCAATCCTCAGTAACCAGATGCAAGTCAGACTACTCTTGCCCAGACTGGTGTCTTTATATGAAAAGGAGACACAGAGGAGACACAAGGCAAAGGGCATGTGACAACAGAGCCAGAGATCAAAGTGGGGCATCTACACGCCAAGGAGCACTGAGGATTGCTGGCAAACACCAGAAGCTAGGACAAAGCAAGGAGGGGCCTGCCCCTGGAGCATTTGAGGAAGTATGGCCCTCTGATGCCTTGATTTCCAACTTTCAGCCTCTAGAATTCTGAGAGAATACATTTCTTTCTACTTCCATTTATGATAGTTTGTTACTGTAGCTTTGGGAAATGGATACAAAGCACCCTGAAAAACAGTTACAGATAGGTATTCATGCATGCAAGAGCACATGTGTGCATGCACACACACACACACACACACACACACGCAGAATGTATGTGCATTCCTTTCCCTCATTCATAGGGGAGGGCAGAGGGGGCACTGACACCCCCTGAACTGCCAGGCATACAGTGCCAGCTGCTCCCACAGAGGCCAGCTCACAGAATGTCCAGTAACACATGAGGTCTCTGAACTGATCATAGGCCCTGTGGGCCTCTGTGGCAGCAGCCCCATTACATCCCAGGTACCTCCAGGTACCCACAGTGACTTGTCTATACTCAATTCATGTCTGACAAAATGGCTGGTTTATAGAAAAAAGGGGTAGAAAATGAGGTAATATAGAGTGCAAGCATCACTCCAGACTAGGAGTAGGATGTGTCTCCCAAACACTGGAGAACATACTGAGTATTGCAGAGAGGGGATGAAGCTGCTGCCGAGGGGGACGGGAGACAGGGGCAGAGGAACGGAAGCTAAGCAGTGGCAATGCATTGAAGATTCATAGGTGTCATCCATAAATCCAGACGGATTGCTACAGCAGCAGCAGCAGCAATGTTTAAAAGTGCTATGAATGAGCCAAAGCCAGAAATCACTTCATCTTGCAACTTTGGTTCACATTCCTTTATAAATGGGCAAGCCGGGCATCAGTGGCTCATGTCTGCAATCCTAGCTACTCAGGGGGCTTGAGCTCTGAGGATCGCGGTGGATCACAGTTCAAAGCCAGCCTGGGCAGGAAAGTCCATGAGACTTTTATCTCCAATTAACCACCAAAAAAACCCAAAGTGGTGCTGTGGCTCAAAGTGGTAGAAAACTAGCCTTGAGTGAAAGAGCTTAGGGCAGCTCCCAGGCCTTAATCTCAAGCCCCAGGACTGGGGGGAAAAAAAGTCAGGACAGTGATCAGATTAGGATCGGAAGAAGATGCAAACCATCAAGTTGCATCTTTGATTCCACACAGGGAGCAGCTAAATCTACATGTAGTCCAAATTCACACATAGGGCAGCATCCTCTCTGCCAGGTACCAGTGTATACAGGGACTTCTGCATTCCCCAACCATCTGCGGAACCATGGCAACCTCAATTGCACAGCATATCTCAGCATCAAGAGATGCTGCCCCTGAGCTGGGACCTACAGGAAGAGAAGTCCTTGTAGAACTCACTGCAGGAACTGAAGTCAAGAAGGTAAAGACTTGATAGGTTATTGACTTGGTAGCCATTTTCTCTTATACAGTCTAGAAGAAAAATGGGGAGGGACTTAATGCAGGTCTGGTCTTCATTTTGACCAACAGTAGACTAACAGGTGGCAAAGAAGAAATAGACATGGACCTGTGTCTCAAGAGCCAGGAACAGTCTGACTGCTGCTGCTGAAAAATAATGGAGTCAAAAGGCAACGGAGGCACACAGAAACAAGAGGCCACCAACAGAAGGAAGCAGACCCGAGAAAGTCAGGGCTCCTCTATACCTGGGCCAATTCTAATCCTGGGGCTATCAGAAAGTAGAGCTGAACTGCAGCAACCCGACATTGAGCTCCCTGCTAGGAAATACGTCCCAGGGTTCCGGGTGGCTTGTGGCCTTTCCCTGCTATCTGCTGCTGCTGCTGCGGCCAGGCTCCATGCTCAGCCCAGCCCTTGCAGATAAACTTCAGAGTGCAGAGCAAATGAGTACTGTGACCAAGGAGGGAATGGGGCTCCTTAGCTAAGGAACAATGGCCTGAGTTTTGAAGAGTAAGAGGAGGAACTAGAGGGCTTTGGATGTATGCTGCATTCCCCCAAGTGGCTAGGCTTGCTTCCATCAGAAAGCTGCTGCCCCCTCCTGCACCCTTGGCAGGCCTCCTGGGCCACCCCTCGAGGTGTCACTTGTACCACACATGATAGCAGCCCAGTGGCTTCCGCGTATTGAGCAATAGTCCTCATTTTAGGCAGAGTATGGTCTAGCCAGGTATGGTGGCACATGCCTGAGATCTCAGTGCTCGTGTGGCTGAGGTAGCAGGATTGAGAGTCTACTACAGAGAGACCCTGTTGAGAGGAGGGAGGGAGAGGGAAGAGGGGGAGGGAGAGGGGAGAGGGGGAGGGAGAGGGAGACAGAGGGAAGGAGAGAGAGAGAGGGAGAGAGGAGAGAGAATGGTCTGATTAAAAAACCTTAATTTCATGTTAACGTAAAGCTTTACCTCAAAGGAGCTTTCAGGCGGTAGCCGTCCAGCCCATCTGTCCCCCACCCCCCCACTGCTTGGCAACTGTGCAACACGTAGCTCCTTCATGTTTGGTTTGAGAGGAAGAACAGCCAGGAAAGAGCAGGGGAGAGATGCTTGATGCTTGTGCTCCCTATCTGCTAGATGGCTTCTATGTGCAGAGTGTGTGTGTGTGTGTGTGTGTGTGTGTGTGTGTGTGTGTGTGTGTGTGTGTGTGTGTGTGTGTGTGTGTGTGTGTGTGTGTGTGTGTGTGTGTGTCAGAGAGAGAGAGGAGAGAAACCTTTCTCCTGGGACATGTTACAGGTGGACAGCGTTAAGGACACACTCACCCATCCAGAGCTGCCTCTGGCCTCACACAGGCCCTTAGCTCTCACGTCTCTCATGTCTCCGGGGGCTCTTGTCCAAGGTTCTGCTCTGCCGTCCACCTTAGGGGTGAGCTGCCGCCTTTCCTCCAGCCAGCATCCCACTCCCTGGGAGTGGAGAGGGGAGATGCTCAGCATTCCTGCCCACTATCACTCTGAGTGGGTAGCAGGAAATATCGGCAGACAAAGCCCTGTGCCCCATTCTTTGTCACTCACTGACCTCTGTTCCTAGACAGAGGGGAGTTACATAAGCAAATAAGACTATAATCACCTTCAGAGGATTGGGGATCAGCTGATAGGACCTGTTACAGACAAGAGCTCAGTTTGTTTGTTTGTTTTGGTTTTTTTGTCAGTTGTGGGGCTTGAACTCAGGGTCTAAGTGCTGTCCCAGTGCTCCGTTTGCTCAAGACTAGCTCTCTACCACTTTGAGCCACAGCTCCACTTCCAGTTTTTGAGTGGTTAATTGGAGATGAGTCTCAGGCAGAGTTCAACTGGAAAAAAAAAAGTCTCATGGACTTTTCTGCCCAGGCTGGCTTGGAAGCATGATCCTCAGATCTCAGCCTCCTAAGTAGCAAGGATTACAAGCATGAGCCAATGGCACCTAGCAGGGCTCTGTTTTACTATCACTGTTGAAGTTCTTTCACTGGTAAAAGCCACAGAAGAGCAACAGCAAGTGGAGAGTCAACCCAAGTTTTAGTGACTAGCAATCACCAGTCCTAGAATTCTGTTCTCAGCATCAAGGAAGTGAAAGAAGCCCGGTGGGCGGGGCTGAGCAGATACCTCTCCCCATAGGTCCAGCAGGACTAGATGAGTGAATTGCCTCAATTCAGTTAGACAAGAAAAACAAATATATAACCCAAAAGGCAGAAAGGAATAAGTACAACTATAGTTATACATATTAGTATTCACTCCAAACCACTAAGAATTTACAAAAAAATTAGGAAATGGTAACTCTTACAGAAGAACTCCAGCTAATAAATGCAGAGGGTAGAAAAGGAATAAAAAATGGTTAAGCCAAGCGCTGGTGGCTCACGCCTGAAATCCTAGCTACTCAGGAGGATGAGATCTGAGGACTGTGGCTCAAAACTAGCCCAGGCAGGAAAGTCCATGAAACTCTCATCTCCAATAAACCACCAGACAATCAGAAATGGCGCTGTGGCTCAATTAGTAGCCTTGAGCTGAAGTGCTGAGGGACAGCACCCAGGCCTAGAGTTCAAGCTCTACAACCAACCAAAAAATAAAATAAAATAAAAAATGGTTAAAATGTGAGAATAATAACTTGCACATGAAATTCACTAAAGGCTGAAATCAACAGGTACAAATTTAAGCTGAGTCTCAAAAGTATTACACTCAAAATATTTAATAATCTGAAAGGGGGAAAATAGTAATAAATCCAGCAAACCAGCAATCAAGGAGAAAATCAACAGTAAGTCATGTTGATACTTCCTACTCCAGATCAAAGACAAAATCAGCAGTAAGTCATATTGATACCTCCTACCCCGGACACACACTGAGCAGGGCACCTCACCTTGTACCATCCTTCCCAATCTGCACGTCCTCAGCTTACCAATACGAAAATGCCGGACTCAGAAGGTGGCCCAATGGTAGAGCGCTTGGCTTGCATGCATGAGGCCCTGGGTTCGATTCCTCAGCACCACATAAGCAGAAAAAGCCAGAAGTGGTGCTGTGGCTCAAGTGGTAGAGGGTTTGCCTTGAGCTAAAGAGCTGAGGGACAGCGCCCAAGCACAGAGTTCAGGCTCCATGACCGACAAAAAAAAAAAAAAAAAGGAAAGGAAGAAAGAAAGAAAAGAAAAGATGCCAGGCAAACCCAAGTAAAGAGATTCCACCTCCTTTCTACCAAACAACCAATCCATAGTCTGCACAAGGTTCAAGGGTCAAGAGTGTGAAAGAGGCAAGACTGAAGAACTGTCCCATAGAGAGGAGACTAGTAAGACAACTAAATGCCACAAAGACCCAAGAAAGAACATGAGTGGAAACCCAGATTAAACATGAGTAAGTTCTGTACTCTAGTGAATAATATGGCAGTGTGGTGAATCTCTTTGTGCTGTTCATAGTACTCTGGGAGAAAGCTGGGGACTGGGCACTGGTGGCTCACACCTGTAATCCTAGCTACTTAGGAGGCTGAGGTCTGAGGATCACAGTTTGAAGCCAGCTCAGGCAGGAAAGTGCATGAGACTCTTTTTTGGGGGGGTGGGGGGGTGGGAGTCCAGTTGTGGGCCTGAACTCTGGGCCTGTGCGCTGTCCCTCAGCTCTTCCACTCAAGGCTAGCGCTCTACCACTTGAGCCACAGCGCCACTTCTGGCTTTTTTCCTTTTTGCATTATGTGGTGCTGGGGAATCGAACCCAGGGCCTCATGCATTCAAGGCAAGCGCTCTACCACTGAGCCACCTTCCCAGCCCTGCATGAGACTCTTATCTCCAATTACTGGCTTTTTTTTTTTTCTGCTTATGTGAGGAATCGAACCCAGGGTCTCAAGCATGCAAGTGGTGCTGTGGTTTAAAGTGGTAGAGCACTAGTCTTGAGCAAAAATGCTCAGGGACAGCATACAATCAGTCCCTGAGTGCAAGCCCCATGACCAACAGAAAAAAAAAAAAGTTGGGGGTAAGGAGTATAGGACCTCCTTGTGGTATGGTGGCAATTCTATAAATATGTAACTGTTTCTAAATGGTTTTCATTGTATATTCTCTCTCCACTCCCCATCTCTTTTGCCAGTCCTGGGGCTTGAACTCAGGGCCTGGGCACTGTCCCTGAGCTTCTTTTGCTCAAGGCTAGCACTCTACCACTTGAGCCACTTCTGGCTTATTTTTTTCTGTTTATGTGGTGTTGAGGAATCGAACCAGGGCTTCATGCATGCCAGGCAAGCACTCTACCACTAAGCCACATCCCCAGCCCTCCCTCTTTCTCCCTCTCTTCTCCTATCTTTTCCTGTCCTGTCCTGTCCTCTCCTCTCCTCTCTCTTTGGCAGTATAGGAATTTGAACTCAGGGCTTTATGCCTCTTAGCCAGGCCCTCTACCATTTGAATCATGCCTCCAGTCTCTTTTTGCATTTTTTTTTTTTTTGGTCGGTCATAGTGCCTGAACTCTGGGCCTGGGCGCTGTCCCTCAGCTTTCAGCTCAAGGCTGGCGCTCTACCACTTGAGCCACAGCGCCACCTCCAGCTTTTTTTTTCTGCTTATGTGGTGCTGAGGAATCGAACCCAGGGCCTCATGCATGCAAGGCAAGCACTGTACAGCTGAGCCACCTTCCCAGCCCTGCATTGGTTATTTTTGAGGCAAGGTCTCACTTCATGCTCCCAGTCTGAGCTGCAATCCTCCTATTTGTGCTTCATCATGTTCCCGGGGATGGTAAGCACACACCACTGTGTTCAGCCATTGGTAGAGCTGAAGTCCTGAGAACTTCATTTTTGCCTGTGCTGGCCTCAAATTTTGATCCCCTTATCTCTGCCTTCTAAGTAGCTGAAATTACAAGCTTGGGACATTATGCACAGACTATTTTTGATAAACTTTAAAAATTATATTTTTATAGTAGTATAAAATGGCAAATACCTAGAAAGTAATCTAACAAAAGTTGGGCAAGTCTCAAAATGGAAACTTCTTACCAATTTTTTTCCAGTGGAGGAGCTAGCTTGAACTCAGGGCCAGGTGCTGTCCCTGAGCTTCCTTTGCTCAAGACTAGCACTCTACCACTTGAGCCACAGAGCTACTTCTGGCTTTTTCTGAGTTATTTATTGGTGGTAAGAATCTCACAGACTTTCCTGCCTTGGCTGGCTTCAAACCTTGATCCTCAGATTGCAGCCTCCTGAGTAGCTAGGATTATAGACATGAGACACCAGCGCCAAGCTAATTTTGTACAATTTTAATGAGAGATTTAAGAATATTTAAATCAGTAAGAGTAGACTCTGAAGTACATGACTCAAAGCTGTAAAGATTTAATTCTGGGTTTTTCTTTTTAACTTTAAGACAACATGTGATTTCGTTTTTACTTAAATTGATGATCTATTCTTTTATGGGGCTCAGAGAGGCAAAAGACTGGCCCAGAGCACACAGCAAGTGGGCTGGGGTTGGCCCCTAGTCCAGGCCTATCAGAGACCCAAGCGTGTCATGGCTCCCAGCACAGGCCCATGAGGCTGCTTTTGGGCATCTTGCCCAGTCCTGACTCACCACCGTGGGGCCTGGCAGCTGTTCTCCTGATAGGCTGCCTAGAAAATTCTATGTAATGCCTCCACTTGAAGATATTTCTTCGAATATTTTCATGATTTCACTTTTTTACATCTAAACTTTTTCCCCCCATCTTCTGAAACTTATTTTGGGAATTTCTTCTCCCCTCAAAAAGTTACCTAGTTTTTCAATATGTGTACTAAATTATTTGTGAAATTGTTTACTCGATTATTCAATTCACTGACTTGAAATGACACCAAACTAACCATGCATAGACCCATTCTATATATACAGTGATTCTCTTAAGGCCAACTGTCTGTAAGGATTGGATAAGTAACCATTTAAGCATAGCCATGGAAGAACCAGAGAATGAAACATAGTTAGGATGCACCTAGCCCAGCCAGATGTTAGAGTGTGCTGTAAAGCTGCTAGCAATCATAACTAGTTATTTAGAGTCTGTGAGCTGACTGACAAAACCTTGATTCATCGCTGTGCATAACACAGTTCTGCCTAAAGTAAGGAATCCGTAACTGTGTGCTGAAATGACTGAAGAAATAAGCAAGGTGTTTTCATTCATGTTCTCCTTTTATCTTCATTCTCTACGCAGTTTACTCCTGATCAGTTTACTCCTGATCAGCGGCTCAGAATGGTTGAGGTAGTATACACAGCTGGGGAGAGCTGGAGCTAAAATTTGGCACAGACAAATTAATTGTGAATGGGCCCCTCAAGCTCTCAGAGGAACATCTGCTGCGGCTCCTCAGCCTGCCCACCTGGCCAGACCTGCCCATGCTAGCTCCCATGGGAACAGTCCTCACCTCCTACACTCACTGTGGACTGCCTCAGCCCCAGCTTAGTAGACAGGACTGGTCCCTAGACCAGGACCTGGGGAATCTTCTGAAATGCCAAGTCCCAGCCTCTCAGGAGAACAGCTGCCAGGCCCCAGGGTGGTGACTCAGGACTGGGCAAGATGCCCAAAAGCAGCCTCATGGACCTGTGCTGGGGGCCATTACGCAGCTGAGTCTCCAATAGGCCTGGACTAGGGGTCAACCCCAGCCGCTGTGCGCTCTGGGCAAGTCTTCCGAACTACAGCTAGTGATGGAGGGTCAATTTACAAACAGGACATGAACAGATCACTCCGTAACTAGTAAATTCTCATGGTCAAGTCCCTGTCTTCAGCTTCTTGAATACCAGGCAGAGGCTATCACCACAGGATGATCTTGCCTCGTGACCTTCCTACAAGTTCAGTATTCAGAATGCTCCTGTGTCTGTGGGTTTCAGTCAGCATCATTTGTCATCCATCCATCTGTCCATCCATCCATCCATCCATCCATCTGTCCCTCTGTCCATCTGTCCATTCGTCCATCATCCATCCATCCATCCATCCATCCATATATCAGCACTTGGTTCCTGTTTGTTCAGATCCATTACTTTGTAGACATGCTGCCCTGTCTGCATCCCTTCACCTGTCTGTGGGGCTCATGCGGAGGGCTCAGAGGTCTTTTGTACACCTGTTTCCCCTAGGTGACTAACAGAAATGATGGCCCCAGAGACACACCTGTACTGTTCTCCTGCCATGGGAGCCACAGGTGGCCCTATGCTCCAACATGGTCCCTTGGGACTTGCTTCCTCTAGCCACTCCCAGCCCATGCCTAAGGATGACAGGCATCCTCAATGCTGGCCCACCCCTGAGTACTTCCTACCTACTTCTTCCTGGCTCTGGGCTACAATGACACCTCTTCCCTTCCAAGGGCTCCCCCAACTCCTCCCATCCCAGGCACTTCCCAATGACCCTTCTAGCCCTGTCCTGGAAGCTGCTTCCTGACAGACTTGAACTGACCTCACCTAGGGTGGAATGACAGGGTTACACAGTACCTATATTTGGGGTAGGACAAGCCCGTGAGGTGGGCAGTACCCTCTCCTGAGCAGGCTCATCCAGGATTCGCTGTCTGCTGGGCAGGCAGGTGGGTCTATAAAGCACAGAGAGGAGACCCCTCCTGCTTGGCATGGGCAACACCGGCCGAGTTCTACATGAGTAGAACTCTGATGCATGGGCAGCTATCTGGTTCTCCGGTTCTCAGAGCAGTCTTTAGAACACGGAGAAAACTGAGCCAGAGCTGGGGAGCTATGACTGCAGTCATCGGACACACTTGCCGCTTACATGTCTCAGCAGTCTCAGGTCAGGATTTGGCAGATGTGGGGGCAGAGAGGAGATACTCCCAGTGGCACTGCCTGCTTGAGCTCTGGCATCTGTTGTATTCAATTCCTTGCCGTAGCCAAACCAGGCAGGCTCTGGGTGAGCCAGGCCCCAAACAGGCAGGTAGGCAATGATCAGCTGACTTCACAAGGCTGGCTCAGAGGAGAGAGGTGGAAAAGATGAGGCTTCCCCAGGAGAGTAAGCTTGGGTCCTGGACATCTGCTTTTAAAAGTGACCAAGTTGGGCACTGGTGGCTCACACCTATAATCCTAGCTACCCAGGAGGGCTGAGATCTGAGGATCGCAGTTCAAAGCCAGCCCGGGCACGAAAGTCCAGGAAACTCTCATCTCCAGTAAACCACCAGGAAACTCCAGTAAACCACTGTGGCTCAGTGGTAGAGCGCTTGCCTTGAGCTGAAGAGCTGAGGGACAGCGCTCAGGCCCAGAGTTCAGGCCCCACGAATGACAAAAATAAATAAATAAATAAATAATTAAATAAATAGATAAAAGTGACTTCAAGCCAGACTTGCTAGCACATACCTGTAATTTCAGCAGTCAGGAGAGACAGGAAGGAAGCTTGGGAGTTTGAGACCAGCCTGACTTACATACAAGTTCAGGGCCAATCTGAGCTAGATAGTGACACCTGTCTCAAGATGACCTCAAGGATGTGACAGACAGGAAAGAGAAGCCTCTGGGCTTCCAGGGAGAAAGAGAAAATGGAAAATAGGAGAGAAAGGAGAAGACAGAGAAGGAAAGAGAGGAAGAAAGGCACTGACAGTTCATCTTGCTCTTTCTAGGTTATAAAATGCTTCTTACGGGTTAGTTTTGTTGTTTTTTTTTTTTTTTTTGTTAGCCGTGGGGCTTGAACTCAAGGCCTGGGCACTGTTCCGTAGCTTCTTCACTCAAGGCTAGCACTCAGTACCCGGTAGGGATCAGACAGCTGTCACACCAGGCCTGATTAGTTCTGGCCCTGGCCTCTTCTACACCTTGCCCTGCTCCCTCCAAGTGGCTTTGTCCTTTGCCAAAGGGTGCATGTGCTGTTAGGAGCCCCAAGTCCCTTGCTCTGTGTTTGCTGGCTGGCCTGGCTCCCAATTTACTCGAGTTCTAGACTAGTCTCAAAAGTCAAAGCTACTGAGGCGACTTTGAGAGGACAACACACCTACCCCTGTGTCCTCCAGCTACTGTGGGTGACCATAATTTCTGGAGCAGTGCCCTAACATCTCACAGCCATTCAACCAGCCTTCCTAAGTCTGTGTCTGTGTCAGGCCCAAGCAGCTGCAGCCACCTAGAGCCAGGTCCTCCTCGGTGTCCCGTGGTGTAAGACTGGGCAGCTGCTATGTCCTCTGAAGATCTCCCCTTGCATTTGTCTGCCCAGGCTGGCTTCAAACCTCTAGCCTCAGATCTCAGGCTCCTGGGTATCCTTAGCTAACTACTTCTTTATCAAGGCATGTATACCCACATATATATGTATTGGGAGGTCACTCCTCTATCCCCAGCTGGGCTGATTGCAGCTCCAAAAGATAAAAAAAGTAAAAAAAATCATATACACATTGATAATTTCTTGAACTTTCCAAAGCAAATCGCTGAGCTGAAGAGGCTAGGAGACAAGGTCTCTTGAGTGCTTGGCACTGACACCCAAGCCCTGCCAGGCCCTGCCTGCAGGACCAAGGTCAAGGATGAAGCAATCTAAAACTGCCTGGCCAAGAATGGGAGGTGACTGAGCATGTCCAAGTCAATGACCAGGCCAAGCCCCGCCTCTTCTGTTCCCATAGCGCAGCAGGAGCTTTCCTGGGCAATCTTTACCAGAGCCGGGGAGAAGGAAAGCACATGGGTGATGGACCTAGCTGGGGAAGCGTGAGCTAGCTGAGGCATTTCTGATTGCTGTCCATGATGTCAGAGACTGAATCGGGCCCCTGCAGGGCTTTGGGGAAGGCAGTAAAATGCCCTCCTCACAGGACACATGGACGCAGGAAGTGGGGAGCAGGCTGCTTTGGCCATTTTCCTTCTCATTCACCTTCTCTCTGGATGCCCCATGACCGGAATTGGCAGCTGTCCTTATTTGCCTAGATGATGAGTTGGCCAAGGCCACAGTCTTGGGAGCCAAGCTGCCCAACTTCCAGTCCAGGCTCTTCCACCTGGTCCTTCAGTATAGTATCAGATATCGAATCCCTCTGTTTCCTTCACTGTAAATGAGGACTAATAATGGAAGTTGCCTCTGAGGCTGGTGTGAAGATAAAGCAAGACACTTGTGTGAAGAAGCATGTGCCCAGCCCTCCAAAGGGGCTGGACAGAAGTTAACGATGGTTTAATTATCCTGTCATAATAACCATATGACAGTATGCCAGGAATTCAAGTGGACAAATAGTATCAGGTCAGATACACTGTGCTGGCCAAGAGCTTTGGGACTTTTCACCTAGATATGCAGAACATCAGAGGGGCAGGAACACGGCAGCGAGCTGGCTAGGAGACCCAGACCCAGCTATGCTTAGAAGAAGCTGAAGGACCCTAAAGGTCAACAGGCCACAAAGCCCTGCAGTAGTCCTGATGGGTACTGGGCTTGGGGATGACTGGGCTACTCCAATTCCCTCTCTGGACCGTGGGGAACAGTCAGAGGGAAGGGACTCACTCAAGGTCATGTAGTCTGTTGGTCTGTGTCACGCCAACCAGCACCAGCTACCTGGTACCTGTAGCCCTATGGTCCTTCCCACAGGATTTCTGATCACCATGAAGCCATAGAGAAAATCAACATGACCTCCAAAGAATTTTTTTTAATATCCAAAAGGTAGAAGAGCAGGTTTCCAGAGTGAGAATTTAGCTTAGTGGTAGAGTGCTTCTGTAGCAAATGTGAGACATGAATTTCTGCTCTAGCACTGAAAAAGGAATGAACTAAGTTTTCTTTTATTCCTTTCTTTTTCTGGTACTGGGGCTTGAACTCAGTGCCTGAGCACTGTGTTCCTTAGCTTCTTCACTCAAGGCTAGGGCTCTACCACTGGAGCCACAGCTCCACTTCTGGCTTTTTGCTAGTTAATTGGAATAATAATCTCGTGGATTTGTCTGCCTGGGCTTTTTTTTTGGGGGGGGGGTCAGTCATGGGGCTTGAACTCTGGGCCTGAACACTGTCCCTCAGCTCTTCAGCTTAAGGCTAGAGCTCTACCACTTGAACCACTGTGCCACTTCGGTCTTCTGAGTAGTTTATTGAAGATAAGAGTCTCACAGACTTTCCTGCCCCGGCTGGCTTTGAACCTCGAGCCTCAGATCTCAGCCTCCTGAGTAGCTAGGATTACAGGTGTGAGCCACTAGCACCTGGCTTGCCTAGGCTTTTGAACCATTATCCTCAGATCTCATCCTGCTGAGTAGCTAGGATTAACAAGCATGAGCCACTGGCACCTGGCAAAAGTGAATTATCTGCCAATACATTTCCTGTGAAAGCAAGCAAACTACATGATGTTCATTTTTGGATGAACTTGACTTTGTGGACAGAGATCTCACAGGCTGAGAGGCTGGGTTGAGCCCTTTCAAATCTAGAGGATTGTATTACAGCAAATCAAGAAGATGTGTGCACCGCCATCTGTTTCAGGAGGAGGATAAATACCAGTCTGTCAGTTTGAAAGGAAACATATGGGTGTCAAAAGACGACCATTCTTTTAATGGGAGACATTTGCTGATGAATATGCAAATACCCAGAGGTGAGCGTGGGAAAGCTGGGCATCTTGGGGCAGGATTCCTTGGAAATCCTTCCCATAACCAGGACCAGATGGTGACTGGGTTGCCAGGAACGCTGAGACTCAGTGGAGCAAGCCTCTGTTCTTCCCTGCGTACAGAGCCCCGTGGCTTCTGTGCCCCTGCTCCCTCCCCGGAAGAGAGGGAGAAGGGAGAGTGTAGGGACACCCACTGGCAGCTCCAGAATGCCTACTGGCTGGGTCACTTCCTCCTGGGGTGGCCACACCAAGGGTGTCTCACTGTCATCAGCACACAGTGTGGCTAATGTCACCTGGGAGACTCAGGTAACTTGTCACATGGAGCCTGGGGGTGTGCCAGGAGTGACAGCATGCCTGGACTCCTCCCAGAGGCCTAACTTGTTCTGGGGCTGAGATGATGACTTCCTGCCATGCTGTGCTCTTAAAACACTGTCATGTCAGAACACAGGCCGGGCGGGAAACAGAGCCTGCTGTTCCCAGCCAAGGGCTTTCTCAGGCCTCAGCCTCCCCACAAGACAAGGCTGCATGGAGGAGTCAGGGGCCCCTTCCACCCTCCTGACTGACCATGAAGACCTAGACTGATGGACTTAATCCTCCTGACCTCTAAGACCCCCTGGGAAGTTCTGATGCTGGAGGAAGGGCCCCGTTCTGCTCCAGACTAATTAAGGAAAGCAAGTCCTGGATAAAGTTCTCCAGGGATTATAAAGGGTGGCCTGTGTGAAAAACCACTGGCTCTATATTGTTCTTTGCAGTGCTAGGAGTCTAACTTACAGCCTGTGCATGCTAGGAAAGTGTTAAAATGATGAGAGGAAGAAAACAATCAGTGAAGGCATTGTGGACTAGAGATTTTGCAAGTGGCAGGCTGAACTGGTAAACCAATTCTGCCTGACAACAAAACGGGGGAAAGGGGACTACAAAAGGATGAAGAAATAAATGTACAATAAATCTTTGGCATCACAACCTTACAGGAGACAGAAAGGAGATCCACCAATCAGAAAGCCATCCAATTCTCACCATTTAGCCCAAGGCTAAACTCTATAATGAAGGAGACGGCTAAGATGGCTGACTCTGTTATCTTCCCGTGGCATATCTATTCTCTATGTTCTCTTTCGCTGTCATATTTCTCTTCTAAGGAGCTTTTCTATCATGTTGACTGAGTTCTGGCCAGACATAAGGACCCAGGTTGTTTAGCTACCCTAAACTTTCTGGTAACATATTTGGTACATTGGCTGGAAAATTAGGGATTAATTATGTTTTCTCCTGACTTAGACTGGATTTGGGGCAGCCTTGAAGAATGTGTATTTGGATTTTTTAAAACATTTTCTCAATCATCTTAATTTTTCTCTTTTTTAAAAAATTCAATTGTCAGCCTCCTGAGTAGCTAGGATTACAGGCGTGAGCCACCAGTGCCCAGCTTCAATTTACTTTTATTTTATTTTTTTTTTTCCCTGGTACTGGGGCTCGAACTCTAGGCCTAGGTGCTGTCCCTGAGCCTCTTTGTACTCAAAACTGGCACTCTACCACTCGAACTACAGCACCACTTCTGAGTAGTTTATTGGAGATAAGAGTCTTGTGGACTTTTCTGCTGGGTTGGCTTCGAACTATGATCCTCAGATCTCAACCTCCTGAGTAGCTAGAATTACAGGTGTGAGCCATCAGCACCCAGCTTTTTGTTTTCTGAGCCAGAGTCTTGCTATATTACCCAAGGTGGTTTTGAACTGCTGTACTTAAGCGGTCCTCCTATCTCAGCCTCCCAACAACCAGGGACTATAGGATCATTGTACCTGGATATCTCTTTTTAAATATTAGACAGCATATCCTTAACTTAAAAACAATCCTGAATGGGATTAACTTACCACCCACCTATGACCAAAAAAAAAGGCCAATATAAAGGAATATGAAAAAATGCAGCTCTAAAAACAATAAAATTCACAATGTTCAGTACCTAGCTAAAATTCACAAAGCCATGCAAAGAATCTGTATTATATGGCCAGAAAAACAAAACATTAAATGCAGACTGAAAGGGAACAGATTATGAATAGCAAGCAGGGATACTTAACCAACTATCTCAGTATGTTCAAGGAGTTAGTAAAGAGAAGCCTACTCAGAAAAGAAATTGAAGCCGGGCGCTGGTGGCTCACACCTGTAATCCTAGCTACTCAGGAGGCTGAGATCTGAGGATCGCGGTTCAAAGCCAGCCCGGGCAGGAGAGACCGTGAGACTCCTATCTCCATTAAACCACCAGAAAAACGGAAGTGGCGCTGTAGCTCAAGTGGTAGAGCGCTTGCCTTGAGCGAAGAGCTGAGGGACAGTGCCCAGGCCCAGAGTTCAAGCCCCACGACCGACAAAAAAAAAAAAAAAAAAAGAAATTGAAGTTACTTTAAAAACAATAATGGAAGTTACACTATCTGAAATAAAAAAGTAACCAACAAGCCGGGCGCTGGTGGCTCATGCCTGTAATCCTAGCTACTCAGGAGGCTGAGATCTGAGGATCGCGGTTCAAAGCCAGCCCGGGCAGGAGAGACCGTGAGACTCCTATCTCCAATAAAACCACCAGAAAACCGGAAGTGGCGCTGTAGCTCAAGTGGTAGAGCGCTCGCCTTGAGCTGAAGAGCTAAGGGACAACGCCCAGGCCCAGAGTTCAAGCCCCACGACCGACAAAAAAAAAAAAAGTAACCAACAGGATAGAGCACAGTAAAAGATGAGTAAGCCTAAGCCAGGCGCCGGTGGCTCACACCTGTAATCCTAGCTACTCAGGAGGCTGAGATATAAGGATCACGGTTTAAAGCCAGCTGAGGCAGAAAAATCTGTGACTTTTATCTCCAATAAACCACCAGAAGTGGCTCTGTGGCTTAAGTAATAGAGCGCTGGCCACTACCTTGAGCTGAAGAACTCAGGGACAGCGCCCAGGCCCAGAGTTCAAGTCAACCAAAAAAAAAAAATGAGTAAGACTAAAAACACTGATACTAAAAAAAAAATCCAAAAATCACACACTCACACTCACACAACATACACACACATACACACACACACACACACACACACACACACACACACTGAACAAAAGGCAATAGAACTTTGTGAACTGTGGGACAAAATTACACAGTTGAACAGTTATTTAGTTGGATTCTCAGAAAAAGAAGAAAAGTTGTTATAAGTAATAGCAAATAACCACTTCTTTTTTCCTTTTTTTTTTTTTTTGGGTCCGGTCATGGGGCTTGAACTCTGAGCCTGGGCCCTGTCCCTCAGCTCTTCGGCTCAAGGCTAGCACTCTACCACGTGAGCCACAGCGCCACTTCCGGCTTTTTTTCTTTTTGCTTATGTGGTGCTGGGGAATCGAACCCAGGGCCTCATGCATGCAAGGCAAGCGCTCTACCACTGAGCCACCTTCCCAGCTCCAATAACCACTTCTTAAATGTGATAGAAATCTACAAAGCCAAATATCCATAGACTGCAACAGTCCCCAAGTAAGACAAACTCAAAATGACACCAAAGCTCTTTATAATAAACTTGATGAAAAATAGGAAGTTTTGTTGTTGTTGTTGTTGTTGTTTTAATACTGGGGTTTGAACTCAGAGCCTTACACTTGCTATGCAGGTGCTCTACTGCTGAGCCACACCTCTAGCCCTTCCCTCGAATTTTTGAGATCAGGTTGCAGATTAGAATGTAATCTATGCCGGGCGCCTGTGGCTCACGCCTTTAATACTAGTTACTTAGGAGGCTGAAATCTGAGGATCGAGGTTCGAAGCCAGCCAGGGCAAGAAAGTCTGTGAGACTCTTATCTCCAATAAACCACTAGGAAACTGGAAGTGGCACTGTGGCTCAAGCAGTAGAGCATTCGCCTTGAGCTGAAGAGCGCAGGGACAGTGCCCAAGCCCAAAGTTCAAGCCCCACGACCGATCAAAAATAAATAAACAAGTAAAAATAGAATGTAATCTGTCTATTCTAGGGTTCCCACTGTAACTGGGATGTATGTATGCACCAACCACACCACACTTCTTCTGTTGAGATGGATTTTTCTGCCTTGGCTGGCCTGGAACTATACCGTCCCAGTCTCAGCCTCCCACAAGGCTGAGATGACATCCAGCTATAACAAGAAGTTCTCAATCACAGCCTGCCTGGTGCCTGTGCCAGCACCAGGAGACTGAGGAAGAAGGCTTACTTACACTCAGAAGTGCAAGACACTCTGGGAAACTGAGATCCAATCTCTAAACACATAAATAAACCAGCCAGAATCTTTTTCATAAGTACATCAGAAACAGTGGGACAAAGACAGAATGACTGCAGCCCTTCAACAGAAACTACTGAGGCCAAAGGATAATTGAAAAAGAAGTCTTCAAAACACAGAAAGCAAAAAGGCACTAAACTAGATTTCTATGTGTAGTGAAGAAATATTTTTAATAAAGGCAGCATAAAACTGTTTTTCAGACAAGATGGGGAAGAAAACCAAAAGAATTCAATGCTAGCAGATCTGATTTTTTTTTAAAGAAAAGGTTAAAGGCAATTTTTCAGATGAAAAGAAAATGACACCACATGGAAATATGGATCTACTAAAAGAAATAAAAAGTGCTTGAGATGAGTTATGACCTGGCGGCTCACATGTTACTACAGAGGGGGTTGAGGTTCAAAGGGGCATCTTTAAAATAACTAGCAAAAAGCTGGGCTGGAGGTGTAGCTCAAGTTGTAGAGCACCAGTCAAGCAGGCAAGATGAGTGAGCATAAGGTCTCGGGGTTGATCTTCATGCCAGTTACATAGTTAGGTTGGCTTTGTGAAAATTTAACACACTATATATCTGTGATTTGTATCTTTCCATGTGTAGATTACACTTCACTGAAAACTTACTTGGTCCAGGTGCTGGTGGCTCACACCTGTAATCCTAACTACTCAAGAAACTAAGATTTGAAGATCACAGTTTGAAGCCAGCCAGGGCAGGAAAGTCTGTGAGACTCTTAGCTCCAATTAACTACTACTAAAAAAAGAAAAAGAAAAATCCAGCCATTCGCCGGTGGCCCATACCTGTAATCCTAGCTACTCAGGAGGCTGAGATCTGAGGATCACGGTTCAAAGCCAGTCTGGGCAAGAAAGTCTGTGAAACTCTTATCTCCAATAAACCACGAGAAAACTGGAAATGGCACTGTAGTTCAAGTGGTAGAGCACTAGCTAGCCTCGAGCTGAAGAGCTGAGGGACAGTGCTCAGGCCCAGAGTTCAAGCCCCACAACCGACAAAAAAAAAAAAATCCAGAAGTAGAGATGTGGCTCAAGTGGTAGAGTGCCAGCCTTTAATGAAAAAGCTAAGAGACCCTGAGTTCAAGCCCCAGTATCAGCACAAAAACAAAACTTACTTCAACAAAAGAGAAAGGGAAAGAAGGAAAAAAAGAGTAAGGAATAAAAACATAGAGTTCTGGGAGGAAGTATTGCTAAGGAAAAGGGAGATGGAAATTGGTACCCCCTCCAACCCCCTATCCCCAGGGGCCTGAAGCCCCCTCTCCCAGAACCTGAGAGGCATGATGTACTCACCAGGCTTTGGTTGGGAGCAGATGGCTGGAGAGAGGTGCCAGGGCTCTCTCCTCCCTGTCTGCTCCTGATCCGGAGGGCTTGGATGTCACTCAGCCTCACTCAGAACTCAGCCCATTCTCCCTGGGTGGATGGAGATTTGAGTGCCAGCCTCCGGATAAAGAAGGAGATTAATTTGATCCTCCACCTGGGCCCTGTGTGCGGGCGGGCTGAGGGATGGCGCAGGTGGAGCGATTCAAGCTGCAGAGCCAGGCCTGACCTCCATTTGGGGCAGCCCTGTCTGTCTGAGCTGGGCCGGGGGGAGGAGGTGTGCTGGTCAGTGACATGGTCACTGGGATGGCAGCTGCCCCTGGCCTCCATCTCTTCTGGCCTCCCTGTTCCACAGGTGCCAGGATACTGCAAAGGGCATCTCAGGCTGGGCCAAGGGTAGAGGTACTTTCTGAGCAGGTGGCCAGGCCCTGGGGAGCTCTGGTGTGGTTGCTGCAGCTTGCTCTTCTTTATGCCTATGTAGGACAAAAGTGGCCTGGGATGATCCTCTGTCCTTCTCTGGGTTGGCATGCGCTGAGCCTGTCGAGATTGGGGAACAGATGATGTTACAGGACAAGGCCGGAGGTCTTGGCGCCGGCTCTTTCACCGGCTTTGTGACCCTGGGCACATCGTGATGCTACCCTGCCTGGCTTGGCCCCTCCTTGTGAAAGAAGAGCTCAGCATCCTAGCCTGCCAACATGGCTGCCACTATAGCCTCACCGCTATTTCAATCTCTGTGGAAAGAAGTTAAAATAGAATAAAGTTGAACACTCTTCTTACGTTTGCCAACCACATTTCAAGAGCTCAGTAGCCACACGTGACTAGAAGCAACAGCATTAAACAGAACAGATGAGGTTCATTTTCATCAGGGCGTTTTTGTGGATGGTTCTTTGTTTTAAATGTATTGGGGCCTGAACTCAGGGCCAGGGCACTGTCCCTGAGATTTTTGCTCTGATACTCTACCACTAGAACCACACCTTTACTTCTGGCTTTTCTGCTATTTAATTGTAGATAAGAGTCTCTCAGATTTGTCTGCCCAGCTTGGCTTTGAACCACAATCCTCAGATCTTAGCCTCCTGATTAGCTAGGATTACAGGTGTGAAGCGTTAGCAGCTGGCCCGTTAGCTGAAGGTGTTATAAGACCAGTGCTGGGTTCTTAACCCTCTTCCTACCCATGCACAACAGTTGGCTTTTCTCAAACCCAAGGTTACTGTTCATCAAGGTATGTTCATTTCTTCTTGTGTATATACCCTGTAAATGAATTCCTATACAGAATTGCCCTGGGTGCTACCCGGTTTGGTCGATTGCTCCCAGGAAAGAACAGGCTATGAAAGCATGCTGCTTCCTATAAGGACACCATCCTTTCAATGTGCTGTGGATCTTTGGGTTCAAGTGAAACAAATCTGCTCATCAATCATCTTGAGAGTATCCAGGATATGGGATTTCAGTGCTAGAACTGGGAAGTCCTGGGCAGAGCAGAAGGAGGTGGTTACTGCCCAAGAACGTTTTCCTTCCTTCCTTCTTTCTTTTTTTTTTCTTTTTCTTTTTTTTGTCAGTGTGGAGCTTGAACTTAGGGCCTGGGCACTGTCCCTGAGCCTCTTTGTGCTCAAGTGCTCTAACACTTGAGGCAGAGCATCACTTCCAGTTTGAGTGGTTAATTGGATATTAGAGTCTCACAGGACATTTTCTGCCCAGGCTAGACTTCAAACCACAATCCTCAGATCTGAGTAGCTAGGATTACAGGCATGAGCCACCGGCACCTGACCCTCCTTTCTTTCTCTGACAGTCCTATGGAACTTGAAGTCAGGGCCTGGGCACTGTCGCTGAGTTTTTTTTTGTGCTGAAGACTAGTACTCTGCCACTTGAACTACAGCTCCACTTCTGACTTTTTAGTGGTTAATTGTAGACAAGAGTCTCACAGACGTTCCTGCCCAGGCTGTCTTCTAACAGATCTCAGCCTCCTAAGTAGCAAGGATTACAGGTGTGAGCCACCAGAACCTGACTAAGAAATGTTTTTTTAAATGTCTGGCCCCATGGACTTCAGCACATGAAAATATTTTTTACAACTGTCACCAGAGGAGAGAATGAGGGCTGTGGCTTTGCATTCAGCTGTGGGTGGTCAGGCAGAGGCAAAAGAAACTCACACCATTGGCATGCATGAAAACACTGGTGCCTGCCTATCATCCAGCTATTAAGGAAACATAAATAGAATTGCATTCCGGGGTGGTGGTGGTAGAGTGAGATCCTATCTCTAAAATAACAAAAGCTAAAAGAGCTAGGAGACATGGATCAAGTAGTAGGGCACTGGCCTAGCAAGCGAGAGGCTCTGGTTCAAACCCCAGTACTGCCAACATATACATTAATATCCAAAATAAGCAACCAAAAACTACTGGCCTTCCACCCACTGACTACACCAAGCTATTTCCTATCTTCCACCTTTGCAAATGCCACCTGTCCTTGTCCACCTGGCAAGCTCCTCCCTTGGCTTTCAAAACTTGTCACAATGTCCCTCCTTCCATGTTACTTCCCAGCCCTCCTTTGAGCTATACCTATTGTGTGAAGATGTGTTTACGACTTTGTATATCATATTGTCTTCTAACTATTCATTTAACATCTCCTGTGTTATCTGCCCCCCTAGATTGTGTCTGTGGGTGTCATCAGCCTTCCTGAGGCCCTCTTTGTGCTCCTCCACGCCCCCAGGCCACATTCCAGCCAAGACCTTATGGTTATTTGCAGTGTCAATGAACCTTTGGAAGAAATCCCTTCTTTTTCTAGAGAGCATCAGAGTAGCACACTCTATCAGAGGAAATGCTGAAAAGTTAGGGCCAGCTTGGACATGTTGGGTGCCTCCAGGATCTCGGCTTCAGAACCCCTCAGGTCATCCCTCTAGATGGGGGACCACTGAATAACTTGGCTCCAGTCACACTCCAGTTTGTCTCCCTCTACATTTCTTTAGAAAGTCTGATTGGTTCTATGTGGGTCGAGTGTCCACCATCATGATTAGGGTCTCAAGGTCTTCTGAAAGCTATTCTAGAAACACAGGGGGGCAATGGGTGTGAAAACATGATGTCCACTGTCAGGATCATGTCTTGGATATCTAAGTGCCAAACACAAGAGGCACCCGAGGATCTGAGGTGGAAATGAATGGGTGGATGAGTAGACGAATGAACCTGCCATTCAGGTCCTCTCGTCATCCTCTGTCATCTTCCCGGTCCGTGCCTGGCTGTGACTAACACTTTACATTTTCCAAGCTGGTGGATGACTTCTCTCAGGGCCTGCCCATGCAGAGGTGGGCACTGGGGGTTGGACCTGCTAGTTAGAAGCACAGATCCCAAAGAAGCACAGATGGGGCCCAGACCCCAGCTGCAGACTGTAGAAATCCAAGCCTCACACACACACAAAAAAATAGTTATTAAACATCTAAAAAAAAAAAAAGAAATCCAAGCCTCACACACAAGATGGAACACGTTGAGGAGGAAGAATCTGCATTGTACCATATTCCTTATTCTATGAGATTTTCTTCTTTCAGTTGTGAGTTCCCCGGTTCTCAACACCGACTTTGCCTGTGAACTTTCCAGGGAGATGGACTCACCAGAATTTGGACACAATGAGATTTCCCACATGTCTCTTTTCCCCGTGCTGAGCAGGAAGCTGAGATCCACGGAGGTGTGTGATTGTACCTATGTGTGGCAGATCTCGATCTCAGTTCAAGAATCTTTCTACTGTGCAGTGTGGCCTTCTGTGGCCATGCTGGGGTGGGGGAAACCCCAACCTTAAGCCTTTCTTTGCTGATCTGGATGTTAGCTGGCTTGATCAATTTATAAAGCTGTTCATTCTTAGCTGGGTGCCAGTGGTTCACACCTGTAATCCTAGCTACTCAGGAGGCTGAGATCTGAGGTTGTGGTCCAAAGCCAGCCTGGGCAGAAAAGTCCATGAGACTCTTATCTCCAGTGAACTACTCAGAAAAAGCCAGAAGTGGAGCTGTGGCTCAAGTGGTAGAGCAATAACCTTCAACACAAAGAGGCTCAGGGGCAATGCCCAGGCCCTGAGTTCAAGCCCCAGGACCGCAAAAGAAAAAAAAAATGTTGTGCATTCTATGTTTCCTCAGATCCAGAGTGCTGGTGGTGAGCTGTATTGTGCATCATAGGATTTTCTCACCGTCAACCAAGTGTTAATAGTAATGCCTAGGTTTGTTCCCACAAGTAGCAGGTAGCAATAGCTGCCTAACTAATCAGCTTTTTCACTCAGATCTCAGCCTCCTGAATAGCTAGGAATACAGGTGTGATTCTAAGGTAATAGCTTAAAACAATAATAAATAAATTATCAACTATATAATACATATGTGGAAAAGTAACAATGAAATCTCCCTCTGTATAATTATTATAAGCTAATGAAATGCTAAATATCTACATATAATAAATTACATATAAAAGCTTTATAATAATGGAAACATTAATAAAATAAAGCTAGCTAATCAAAACCATTTAGCTTACAATCCTGCTGATTGGCAATTGAAGCTGGTCTCAGCAGGACAGTTGTTTTATTTCTTTCGGTCATGGGTCTGGAACTCTGGGCCTGGGCGCTGTCCCTGAGCTCTTCAGCTCAAGGCTAGTGCGCTATCACTTGAGCCACAGCACCACTTCTGGCTTTTTCTGCTTATGTAGTGCTGAGGAATCGAACCCAGGGCCTCATGCATACAAGGCAAGCACTCTACCACTGAGCCACCTTCCCAGCACCTTGTTTTCTTTTTTGTGTGCCATTATGGAGCTTGAACTCAGGGCCTGGACATTGTCATTGAGCTTTTTTTCACTCAAGGCTGGTGCTCTACTACTTGAACCACAGATCTGCTTTTGGCTTTTGGGGGGGTTGATAGGAATTAAAATTCTCATGGGTGGAAGTGGCACTGTGGCTCAAGTGGTAGAGTGCTTGCCTTGAGCTGAAGAGCTGAGGGACAGCGCCCAGGCCCAGAGTTCAGGCCCTATGACTGACCAAAATAAAATAAAATAAAATAAAATTCTCATGGGTGATTCTTCCTCTTCCTCCTCCTCTTCTTCTTTTTTTGTCTTGGGGCTTGAACTCAGAGCCTGGGTACTGTCCCTGAGCTTTTTTGCTTAAGGCTAGCACTCTACCACTTTGAGCCACAGTGACACTTCTGGTTTTCTGGTGGTTAATTGGAGATAAGAGTCTCACGGACTTTCCTTCCCCAGGATGACTTTGAACTGTGATCCTCAGATCTAGCCTCCTGAGTAGCTAGGATTACAGGCAGTACCCGACTGGACTTTTCTTCTTAAATGGCTTCAAACTTCAGTCCTCAGATCTGAATTTCCTGAATAGCTAGGATTACAGGTGTGATCATTGACTCCCAGTGAAATTTAAAGATATTAATAGGGGCTGGGAAGGTGGCTCAGTGGTAGAGCGCTTGCCTTGCAAGCCTGAGGCCCTGGGTTCGATTCCTCAGCACCATATAAGCAAAAAAAAAAAAAGCCGGAAGTGGCGCTGTGGCTCAAGTGGTAGAGCGCTAGCCTTGAGCTGAAGAGCTGAGGGACAGCGCCCAGGCCCAGAGTTCAGGCCCCACAACCGGACCAAAAAAAAAAAAAAAAAAAAGATATTAATAGACTGTCTTCATGGAATATTCAAAATAACATATTGAGCTTTATTTTTCATTGCTCAAAACAATGATACCACTAAGGAGAATTCACACATAAACATTCTTGATTTTGTTTAGACAGAGTCAATGTTAATTGGAGAGAAACTAAAATGTGTGGCCAGGGTTTAGAAAATGAGAGATGTTTTCATTTGAGATTGACTACGTTCAATTATATGTGAAGGGTAGGTACAATGAATGATAGAAATTGGTTGTCACTAAACATTTGATTTAAAAAACAAAAACAAAAAACAACAGGTAGGAACAAGTGGCTCATGCCTATGATCCTAGCAGCTTAGGAGGCTGAGATCTGAGGATCGAGGTTCAAAGCCAGCTCAGGCCGGAATGCCTGGAACTCTTAGCTCCAATTAACCACCAAAAAGCCAGAAGTGGAGCTGTGGCTCAAGTGGTAGAGTGCCAGTCATGAATGAAAAGACTAAGGAACAATGCCCAGGCCCTGAGTTCAAGTCTCAGTACCAAAGCAAGCAAGCAAAACACTTGTCATTATATATAAAATGAATATCAGATAAATTAATATTTTCAAAGAGCTGAAAACCTAAACATTGAAACTGGGATATTTCCAGCTCAGTAGGTGGTCTAAGGAGGTGGAGCTACAAAAGCTACAAGTTCTCTGGTGGAATCAGGGAAGTAGAGTGTTAGGCCCACAGACTCACTGGAATAGGAGCTTTGCAGGAGTCATTCCCGTAGAGTTGAAACCACATCGGTTTGTAAGCATTGAGCCTAGGGGACTCCAACTCTATCAACCTCAATTTGTTGGCTATAGCACATGTCAATCAAGTACATGCTTATTTTGGAATCAGAACTTCCCAGGCTTGCTTATCCATGGACGGACTAGCAAGTATCTATACCTCCTAATATTTAATATGCTCTCAATATGCCCAGCAGGAAGAGTTCCATGCTAAAGAATGACAGCAGACAGGACACAAGAACTTTTGCAGAGTATCTACAAAATCATGGAAATCATCCTTACATTTTAATACTTCAAAACCCATGTGATACCTAGCACCTTAACCTTAGAGCAATACAAATAGTTCTTCTAGTAGTTTTGAATCATCTGCAACTCTGAAGTTTTTTTGTTTTTGTTTTTTTTTTCAGTCATGGGGCTTGAACTCTGGGCCTGAACACTGTCCCTCAGCTCTTCAGCTCAGGGCTAGTGCTCTACCACTTGAGCCACAGCACCACTTCTGGTTTTCTGAGCAGTTTATTGGAGATAAGAGTCTCACAGACTTTCATGCCTGGGCTGGCTTTGAACCGTGATACTCAGATCTCAGCCTCCTGAGTAGCTAGGATGACAGGCGTGAGCCACCAGTTCCCGGCTTTCTTGGAAAGTGGCTTCTTGGAAATTTAGGCAATGGATGCTGAACTAACAAAAGCTGAACTGGCTCCAGAGTTATTAGGGAAAATAAAAGTGTTTCCATGTAAAACAAAAAGTAAGCATGGGATTTTATCTGGGAATAAGAAAGTCAGGCTTCAGGAAAGTTAGCAGCCAATTATGCCATCTTTTTATTGACTCCAAAGCTGAGGAAGTTGAGTGTGGTGTGACAAGACTCAGGGAACCAGGAATGATTCCAGGACTCACTCGATGGGGATATATTTGAAATAATTCATGCAGGCTATGACCCACCATTTTTGAAGTCTTATTATACAAACACTACAAAAGAAAAAAGAAAAACCTATGAGATATGAGTAAAGTGAAAGGAAAAAAATTACCTCTATCATCATGACCCAGAGAGAACACAGTTAATGTTTCCCTCAATACTCTTCCACATTGCTATCAAAACAATTCTACATAACCTTGCCCCCGTAAGAATCATACCTCACACACCATTCGGATATCCGTGCCTCTCCACTTGACATCTAGAAAGTATCTCTCCATGTCAAGAAGCCTTTTATGGCTTCTACTTCAGTCTTTTTAATAACTGCAGAGACCATTTCTTCTGGGAAATGTACCAAAATGGGAATGACCACTTGACTATCATTAGCATCAATGTCATTCATTCCTTTTGCCATATCTTCATGAGTAATTCTGGCTACTCAGGAGGATCATGGTTCAAAGCCAGCCAGGTACTCAAGTTTATGAGACTCTTGTCTCCAATTAACCAGCAAATAGCCAGAAGTAGAGCTATGGTAGAGTGCTAGCCTTGAGTGACTACAGCTGAGAGACAGTGCAGCTCTGAGTTCAAGCCCCAGTACCAGCATACACAGAAAAATACTGTATACTACAGCCTGCACTCTGGGTAATGACTGGCACTCAAAAGACCATCTCCTGGTGGATGTTCCAAGGACTTGCTTCTAGGAGTGCCCTGCTCAACTGTCTGGGGACCAGATAGCACGAGTGAACAGCTGCGCTGTACTCCAAGTCCTGCTTTATTTAGAATATCACAAAAACCATAATAATCCTTCAGACTTCCTATCTGGCAGAATTCAGTTTTACTGTGGGAAAGGATGAATCTTGCAAAAGAGTAAGTATCTTTTAGTAACTAAAAGCTACAGTCTAGGAAAATCAGGTCTAGCCTTCTTATTTTTGTATTATTTAGTCACTAATTAGTACCAGGCACAGTGGCTCAAGCCTGCAATCATAACTACTTGGGAGGCTGAGATTGGCAGATCAGATGATTAGAGGCCAAACAGGGCAGAAACCGAAAAGTTCTTGCGATTCCATCACCATCAATGGTTGGGTATAGTAGTGCACCTTTGTCATCCCAGTGACAAAGGGAAACACAAATAAGAGGAGTAAAGTCCAGGGAGGCCCTGGCATAGAGTGACAGAAGTGGCTCAAATGGTAGAGTGCTTGTCTAGCAAGCATGAGGCTAAGATTAAAGTGTGCTAGTAGACAAACAGCAGCTAGTGTTACTGCCTGTGTCTGGAATTGTGAAATATGTATAATAAATATTTGGGAACAATACTTATTTTCACATTTTGATCCTACTCCAGAAAATCCAATTAAAATGTGTAACTGAACACATTAAGTGGCTCAGTTCACACGTATAATCTGAGCTACTTAGGAGGCTGAGATCTGAGGATTAAAGTTTAGAAGCCGCCTGAGTACAGGTGCATACACACAGAGAAGAGAGAGAGAGGGGAGAAAGAGCAGTCTCTCCAAATAACTGGAAAATTAAAATCCTGCTTACAGACACTTTGAATTTTGGAAGAAGCACATGACTCAACGGCAGTGGCTCTCCAGATATCATCACGGGGAGTAGGTCCTCTCTCTAAAGTGAGCCCACATATCCCAAGATGCTCTTGGGATAGCCAGCAGACATCCCAGTAGTCACAGGGCGACCCAGGCGAGGCACATTTCTTGTAGAACAGGTCCTCGTGGGGACCTTCCCGAGAGCCAGCTTCATACTTGAGGGATTATCTAGGTAACTTGCCACTCAATGTGCTCTCCTTGAAATCGGAAATACTTTACCAACTTCTCAGGAAACCAGTTGACACATAAAGACTGTAGGGATTCGATATGTTTTTTGGTGCCAGCCCCAGGACTTGAATTCAGGGCCTGAATACTACCCTTGAGCTTTTTTTTGCTCAAGGTTAGCACTCTACCAATTGAGCCACAAATCCATTTCCAACTTTTTGATGGTTAATTGGAGATCTGAGTCTTACAGACTTACTGCCTGGGCTGGCTTCAAACCACAATCCTCAGATCTCAGCCAGGATATTGTGTGACAAGGATTACAGGGGTGAGCTTGGATATGAGTTTTAACATTCTTTAAAACCCCTCATCTGTTATGAAATGCCAGAAGGAGTCCAATGAAGCAAGACTTTGTCAAACACTGAAACAGACATTAAAACAATGGTATCATGATTAAATAAGTTTTATTGTCACATTTAACTGCTTTGTCAGATATACACTGTAGATTTCAATATGGCATAAAAATAATATTTTCCTGAATGTCAAAATCTGAACAGAGGAGATGGCAATGGCACTTAAAACAAAATTAAGTTCACACTGGTGCTGAAGCTGCTAGTAGGTAGCGGATAAAAATTACGAATACATTTGCAGATACCATGATCTGCAACATTTCAAATCAAATGGCAGTGGTGTAAGGCAGACAGAACCTGATGGTTACCACACAGACCCACAGCGTGCACACCCGAGGAATAGCAGTCTCCATCACTGCTGATTCTGTTGAGAGCTGGCTTCACAAGTAAACATCCCTCCCAGAAGACGAAGCTACTTTTTGGAGCCAGATTTTAAGCCTCTCTAATGATTTCCTTCTTCTTACAGGCTTCGACTAGTCTAGAACAGTTAAGCCTCATGTATGAACTCCATGTGTGACCTTCTCATAATACATTGGATCTTGCCATATCCAAACCAGGAGCTCAACAGACTCATGAATGTCTTAGTGGTTTCACACATTCTGGGCCAAAGTAGAAAACAAGCAGTAATTAAGTAAAAATGTAAGTTCATCCCAACTGTCTCTATACATTCTGTAATAATCTCCCAAATGACAACGTAAAAAAAAAAAAGTATGGTTATTGAGATTTAAAACAACCTTTATTCATCAAGATTCCCAAAGTTTATTAAATTCCTTTCCTCCACAAATAAAACTAACACTAGGGTTTGTCAGATGATCTAAGTGAGTTCTATCCCTCACGTGTGAGCTCAGCTAACGCCATCATGTCTGGAATCTGTTTGTCTGGCACACGCCCCTCTGGTTTCCACTCTGTGTCTCTCCTAAGTCTCCAGAGACCACAGTATGCTAGTGTAACAGGCCAGTTGCTGTCACCCACCGAAAGAAAATTAACTTATTTATGATATACTTATTTTGGTGATTACTTACTCGTAGTTAGTATTTCTATATGTCTTTTAAAAGGCAACCATTTTAAGTGACAATACATATCAGGCTAGTAGAAAAAAGTTGAAACAAAGCCCTCCCTTCTGATCTTACAATCATGCAGACAAGAGAAGGTATGTCTGATTTGTTCCAATCAGGCTTCTTGGAATTAATAAAATTTCTTTTCTGGCAAAGATTAATTTGGCTCATCATAGAAAGAAGTTCTTTGAAAGCTGCTGCTAAACTTGTTTCCCATTGAAAAAGTAAATTTCAAGGCATGATAGTGCAAGAGGTAAGTTTTTGATTTATAGAACATTTATAGACTAATTGTGCTTAGTCTCTAATTTCCGATTTAAAGAACAGAAACTATACTGATAAGTTTCACTTCACCTAAATTTACCAGTACATCCGTGAATTGCACCAGAATTAGGACAATTTGATTATCTTAATGATTCTGTCATGAAACCTGCACACTGCATCTGGAGCTGAGGACCAGGGACGGAGTCTCCTTCAAGTTCTGTGCACAAGGACTTTCCCTTTGGGAGCCATGATCTGAGAAAGCAGTTCTCCTCCCAGACTGAGTTCTCAACAGACTCTCTCCATAAGCCATTAAGAAACACATTACCTAGCAGTTTCTTTTGTTTAGTTAAATCTGGGAGGTCTGAACGTTCCTGGGGTCCTCATCAGGATGTGTCACGGGTCTTGAATCCTTCGGATGTGAGTATTCACTATTAGAGGGCTCTGTAGGGTCAATCAAATTTTCATAATCACTGTCATCTGTCTCATCACTGTCTCCAGCTGCTCTTTGGGAAGGAAGATCTGTTCCACTTCCAGGATACTTCAGTCTGGCACTGGTGGAAACATAATTGGAAGAACCCACAGCTTGAGGTCTTGGCATGAAGACACTCCTTTCCATTGGAGACTGGCTCAGAGTACTTTCTTGATTGTTTGGGTGAAAATCAGAGTAGGGGGGAGGAGGATCAGAGGGTTCTGCATCTGCAAGTGTACTTCTGCCTTCAGCTGTAAACCCAGAATAGGGCATCCGGGGACTGAACACTGGCTCCAAGCTTTCAGCAGGCATCTGTCTGCTTAACATTGCCTGCTGCAGTCCTGGGTGAAACAGGAAGAACACTGTAACAACTTCAATATTTTCATAGATTTGCATCTTAGTGCGTCACACAGTCAACCTGAACATTCTAGAAAAATGCAGCAAGGCTATAAAATTGTTACCATTATTTTAACTTCATAACACATTATAGTTTTTTCAAAGTATTACCTGATACATTAATTCTCAAGCACAATACAGCCTTCTGTAACCCTGGCCCTATCATTGCTGCATAATTTCCATTAAATATGCAGACATCACAGTTCAGAAAAGCTAAAATAATCTGACTAGAAGTAGGGCCCAGAGTATAGAACACACATCACTCCAGATCCTGAAATAAGCACTACCATGTCATGTGAACTTGGGCTTTTCCTGAGCCTCACATCAAGTAGTATTTTCCTTTAGAGCTCCCATTAAGCATGCACTTAGGAACTTTCTTTTCCTTGAAAGATCAAAAGCTGCCAGAAGCCAGTGGTTCACACCTGTAATCTTACTACTCAGGAGGCTGAAATCTAAGGATCAAAGCAAGCCAGGGCAGGAAAGTCTGTGAGAATCTTATCACCAATTAAACCGCAGAAAACCCTGGCACTGTGGCTCAAAGTGGACAGCACCCAG
This sequence comes from Dipodomys merriami, assembly GCF_024711535.1. NCBI lineage: Eukaryota > Metazoa > Chordata > Mammalia > Rodentia > Heteromyidae > Dipodomys > Dipodomys merriami. The sequence goes on along the minus strand of NW_027206424.1, from coordinate 150,876 downwards.
ACCCTGAGTTCAAACCACCCAACCAAAACAAAACAAAAGCTCAAAAGCTCTGTGTTAGGTGGCACTGTGGCTCAAGTGGTACAGCACTTGCTTTGAGCTGAAGAAACAGCACCCAGGACCAGAGCTTAAGACCCACGACCAACCAAAAAAAAAAAAAAATTAGTAAATTCTGGTTGCATATATTAATGTACCACCATAACTTATTCTGAATACTATTCTATTATTGATTCAACTATTCTAAGTTCATCTAAAATTTGTCCTTTTTTGTGTGTGTTGTTTTTTGAGGCCATGTCTTACTATGTATCACAAGTTGATTTTGAGCTCACAGTCCACCTGACTCAGTCTCATGAGCACTAGTATGACATCATGCCCAGAACATTTCTAATTATTTCTATAAAAATCAACATTTTCCTGGAAACATAAATAACCTTTTAACTGGATTATATATGTCCTTGTTAAATTAGAAGTTAGTTCACAAAATTGTCTTTTACACTTGATATTATTTGACATACATTTTATAAATTGTATGTATAAATGTTAAATCTGTTACTATATTGGAATTATTAGATTCTCAGACCTAACTTTCATTTTAGCATCCCTAGGCTTAATGATATACGTTTATGCATAACAACCAAAAATCTGACAAAGAAGTCTACATCATGCTGGGCGCTGGTGGCTAAAACCTGTAATCGTAGATACACAGGAGGCTAAGATCTGAGGATCATGGTTCAAAGCCAGCCTGGGCAGAAAAGTCCATGAGACTCTTATCTCCAATTAACTACCAGAAAACCAGAAGTGGCACTGTGGCTCAAGTGGCAGAGCATTTGCCTTGAGCTGAAGAGCTCAGGGACAGTGCCCAGGCCCAGAGTTCAAGCCCCACGACCAACAAAAAAAAAGGGGGGAAGGGGGGAACTGGGAATGTGTTTAGTGGTAGAGTGCTTGTGTAGCATGCATGAAGCCCTGGGTTAGATTCCTCAGTATCATATACACAGAAAAAGCCAGAAGTAGTGTTGTGGCTCAAGTGGTAGAGAGCTAGCCTTAAGCAAAAAGAAACTCAGGGACAGTGCCCAGGCCCTGAATTCAAGCCCCAGGACAGGCAAAAAAAAAGAAAAGAAAAGAAAAGAAAGAAATATACTCACTACCTTATGTATGTAAATGTAACCCCTCTGTACATTATCTTGACAATAAAATTAAATTTAAAAAAAAGTCTGCATCACAACCCTGATGTAAATCTAATACAACTGTTAAGAAATTTTAGAAGCTTTTGCTTTGTTTCAGTGCCAGTACTAGGACTCGAACTCAGGCCCTCGTGCCTTTACTTGGCTTCTTCACATATGGCTGGTGCTTTACCCCTTCAGCCATACCTCTTAGTTCAGCTTTTTTGCTATTAGAGAAAGTCATAGAGACTTTTCTGCTGAGGCTAACTTTAAACTGTGATCCTCAGATCTCAGCCTCCTGAGGAACTATGATTATAGGAGTAAGCTACTACTGCCTGGCTTTTTCTGTAGCTAGAACATAAGGCACAGTTCATACAGGTAAGGCATGTCAGGGTTTGCTTAGTCATAATCATCAGACCTACTGGATTTATTTGAACGTGTGTGTGTGTGTGTGTGTGTGTGTGTGTGTGTGTGTGTGTGTGTGTGTGTGTGTGTGTGTGTGTGTGTGTGTGTGTGTGTGTGTGTGTGTGTGTGTGTGTGTGTGTGTGTGTGTGTGTGTGTGTGTGTGTGTGTGTGTGTGTGTGTGTGTGTGTGTGTGTGTGTGTGGCTTGAACACTGTCCTTCAGCTCAAGGCAAGTGCTCTGCCACTTGAGCCACAGGGCCACTACCTGTTCTAACTTCTGTGTCAACTTTTCTTTTTTTTTTTCTTTTTTTTTTTGGGGGGGGGTCCGGTTGTAGGGCCTGAACTCTGGGCTTGGGCGCTGTACCTCAGCTCTTCAGCTCAAGGCTAGCGCTCTACCACTTGAGCCACAGAGCCACTTCTGACTTTCTTTTTGCTTATGTGGTACTGGGGAATCGAACCCAGGGCCTCATGCATGCAAGACAAGCGCTCTACCACTGAGCCACCTTCCCAGCCCTGTGTCAGCTTTTCTATCCTCACTTTTTCTTCCAGTTTTTAAGAGACCTGAAGGCTACTGCAAAAATAGCCCTTCCCACACTAGGAAATGGAAAGACCTTCCATGCTCTTGGATAGGCAGACTTAATATAGTGAAAATGGCAATACTGCCAAAATTAATATACAAGTTCAATGCAATTCCTATTAAAATCCCAATGACGTACATCTCTGAAATACAGAATACAGTCCAAAAATTCATATGGAACAACGAAAGACCTAGAATAGCCAAAACAATTCTAGGAAAAACAACATGGGAGGGATCTCGATGCCGAACTTCAAACTCTACTATAGAGCCATAATAACAAAGACAGCATGGTACTGGCACAAAAACAGACTCGAAGGCCAATGGAATAGAAGATCCAGAAATAAAACCACATGCCTAAAAATCAGCTGATATTTGACAAAGGAGCCAAAGACATACAGTGGAAGAAACACAGCCTCTTCAACCACTGGTGCTGGGAAAACTGGGCGTCCACATGCAGAAAACTAAAAGTGGACCCCAAATGGCGCTGTGCCTCAAGTGGTAGAGTGCTAGCCTTGAACTGAAGAGCTGAGGGACAGCACCCAGGCCCAGAGTTCAAGCCCCACACTGGCAAAAAAAAAAAAAAAAAAAAAAAATCCACATGAACTTAAAAAAAAAAATCCAAACAAAAATGGGCTGGGATGCAGCTCAGTGGGTTCGATCCCCAGTACCAAAAAAGACAAAACAAATACAGTTAAAAAAAAAAATAAAAGTGGACCCCAGCCTATCACCATGCACCAACATCAACTCAAAATGGATTAAAGACCTTAACATCAAACCTGAATCTCTGAAACTACTGCAGGACAGAGTAGGAGAGACACTTGAACTTATAGGTACAGAAAGAAACTTCCTGAACAGAGTCCCAGGGTCACAACAAATTGGAGAGAGACTTGACAAATGGGACTACCTTAAAATAAAAAGTTTCTGCACAGCTAAAGCTATACCAACCAAGCTAGAAAGACAACCAACTAATTGGGAAAAAGTATTTACCAGCAGTATATCAGACAAGGGGTTAATATCCAGTATATACAGGGAACTCAAGAAACTAATCCCTCCCAAATCCAACAAACCAATTACTAAATGGGCAAGGGCACTAAAGAGAGACTTCTCAGAAGAAGAGATAAAAATGGCAAAGAAGCACATGAGGAAATGTTCACCATTCCTGGTTGTGAAGGAAATGCAAATAAAGACAACCCTGAGATACCACCTTTCCCCAGTCAAAACGGCCCACATCCTCAAGTCAGCCAACGACAAATGCTGGAGGGGATGTGGAGAAAGAGGAACCCTATTATACTGCTGGTGGGAATGTACACTTGTACGACCACTTTGGAAAGCAGTCTGGAGGGTCCTCACAAAGTTAAATATTGACCTCCTTTATGACCCAGTCATACCACTTCTAGGCATCTATCCTGAACAACAGGAACCAGTATACAAGGACACATGCACCTCCATGTTTATTATAGCACTGTTCACAATAGCCACGATATGGAAACGACCCAGATGTCCCGCCACAGATGAATGGATCCAAAAATTGTGGTATCTATACACAATGGAATATTATGCAGCCATTAGAAAGGACAAAATAATGGCACTTGCAGGGAAATGGATGGAACTAGAAGAAATCATGTTGAGCAAGGTAAGCCAAGAGCAAAGAGACAAACGACACATGGTCTCCCTGATTAGTGGATGTTAAATCCAAAATGTTAGGTGATACAACAAAATTAACAGGACTTAATAAACAAAGGACTTCCACTCATCTGGTCAAATCACTACTAAATAACGCCATGCTGCTGATCACATGTATGGTATATATGTGCACACCGGAGGGGAACCAGGAGGACACAAAACTAGAGGAAACCAGGGAAAAACATACAACAGCGGGACCCATCAGCTGTACTGGACATTGACCAAAATGAACTAAGCAATTCAATGGCAGCGATGGGAGGGAGGGAACAAGTAGAAAGAGGGAACAGCTGATGCTATGCAAAACAAAAGAAATGTTCATATCACCCAATGTGGAAGAAATAACTGCATCGCAAAGCTCATAGAACTCATAAACGTTATAGACCGTGAGAGACAATTTGCTCCATGAAAGTTAGAATGTGTTTGTGACTTTAACTAAGCATCACTTCACAATACTGTGAAATTTGGGAAATTATGTAACTACTTAATCACAGTAAAAAATTTGAAGAAAAAAAAATAGCCCTTCTCCTTAGGAAGAGCTCAGTGACAAGGGAATGTCTTTCCTTAAACAAGTTAACTTGGGGGGCTGGGAAGGTGGCTCAGTGGTAGAGTGCTTGCCTTGCGTGCATGAGGCCCTGGGTTCGATTCCTCAGTACCACATAAGCAAAAAGAAAAAAAGCCGGATGTGGTGCTGTGGCTCAAGTGGTAGAGCGCTAGCCTTGAGCTGAAGAGCTCAGGGACAGCGCCCAGGCCCAGAGTTCAGGCCCCACGACCAGACCCAAAAAACAAAAACAAAAACAAACAAGTTAACTTGGTGCTTGCTGAATGGAACTCATGCCACTTAATGTCTAATTGGATACTTAAAATAAGACATTTCAGGGCTGTGATGTAGCTCAGTAGCAAAGCAGGTACAACACTCTGGGTTCCATCCCCAGTACCAAAAAAAAGTCATTTCCCTGATACTAATGATAAAATTACTAAGAAACATACTTCTTTCTTGTTCTTTTTCATTTTTCTTCTGAGTGACTTGTCTTCTTAATTTATTCACTTCTGCCTGGCAAGATTCAACAACTCGCTCACTCTTTTCAACATCTGCACACACTGCCTGAGGAGGGAAAACATAAAAAGAAAGGTTAGTTTCATTCAAGCCTAAGGCACTTTAGAAACTCATTCTTTTTTTGGGGGGGTGGGGGAGGGTCCGGTTGTGGGGCCTGAACTCTGGGCCTGGGCGCTGTCCCTTAGCTCTTCAGCTCAAAGCTAATGCTCTACCACTTGAGCCACAGCACCACTTCCAGCTTTTTTCTTTTTGCTTATGTGGTATTGAGGAATTGAACCAAGGGCCTCAGGTCTGCAAGGCAAGCGCTCTACCACTGAGCCACCTTTCCAGACCCATAAATTCATTCTTATTACAAACTTAGAAAAAGACCAGATGATTAAATCAAGTTCAAAACAGACACATGAGATAGAAAGGACCAAGGAACTAGGATTGTTTTCTTGAGACAGGGTCTTGATATGCTGCCAAGACTGGCCTTAAGCTTAAAATGCTCCTGCCTCAGCCTCTTGCGGGCAAGGATTATAGGCATGTGCCACTGGAGCCCAGTGGCACACCACCTTACCTGGGTCCAGATTGTTCCTATCCATTGATTTCCTTTCTTAATCCTTGTACAATTCAGCTTATAAATTCTTTTTTTTTTTTTTTGTTGGTCATGGGGCTTGAACTCTGGGGCCTGGGCACTGTCCCTGAGCTCTTCAGCGCAAGGCTAGCGCTCTACCACTTGAGCCACAGTGCCACTTCCAGCTTTTTTCTACTTATATGGTGCTGAGGAAAAGAACCCAGGGCTTCATGCATGTGAGACAAGCACTCTACCACTGAGCCGACTTCCCAGCTTACAAATTCTTAAGAATAAGAGATACAATCTTGGGCTGAGAAGTTGGCTCAGTGGTAGAGTGCTTGCCTAGCGTACATGAGGCCCTCGGTTCGATTCCTCAGCATCATATAAGCTGGAAGTGGTGCTGTGGCTCAAGTGGTAGGAGGCTAGCCTTGAGCTGAAGAGCTGAGAGACAGAGCCCGGGCCCAGAATTCAAGCCCCACGATCGACCAAAAAAAAAAAAAAAATACAATCTTTTCCCTTGATTCATCTTTTTTTTTTTGGTATATGTACCAGTCCTGGGGCTTGAACTCAGGGCCTAGGCATGTCCCTGAACTTTTTTGCTCAAATCTAATACTCTACCACTTGAGCCACAGCTCTACTTCTGGCTTTTTTGGTACTTAATTGAGATAAGAATCTCCTGCCTCGGCTGGCTTCAAACCATAATCCTCAGATCTCAGCCTCTTGAGTTGCTAGGATTACAGGCATGAGCCACTGAAGCCCAGCTAATTCTTCTTTTTTTTTTTGCCAGTCCTGGGGCTTGAACTCAGGACCTGAGCACTGTCCCTGAGCTTCTTTTACTCAAGGCTAGTACTCTACCACTTGAGTCATGGCGCCACTTCTGACCTTTTCTGTTTTTGTTGTACTAGGCAAACACTATCATGAAGCCACATTCCCAGCTCTAATTCACCATTTTTATTGAAGTGAAAAGGAAATTTTTTGCTACTAATGTAGCTTACAAACGAAGAGTAAAAGACAGCAATGAGATGCTTTCAACATTTATTTATAACCAACAAAGTAAAAAAAAGAGATAAGGGCTGGGAAGTTGGCTCAGTGGTAGAGCGCTTGCCTTGCATGCCTGAGGCCCTGGGTTCGATTCCTCAGCACCACATAAGCAAAAAAAAAAAAAGCCGGAAGTAGCGCTGTGGCTCAGGTGGTAGGGCACTAGCCTTGAGCTGAAGAGCTGAGGGACAGTGCTCAGCCCCAGAGTTCAGGCCCCACAACCGGACCAAAAAAAAAAAAAAAAAAAAAAAAAAAAAAAAAAAAAAAAAAAGAGAGAGATAAGACAGATTTATTTAACAGGAAAATAATAATGAGGGAAAGCTAGAAAAGAGAATAATACATTCCAAAGTCAAGGTTTAATAAAAGGTAACTATTTGAAGTTGCATCAATATAATTCAATCATTAATAATCACTATGAGATATCAGTATTTTCAGAGCTGGCCTTCTTTAATCAACAAGGAAATGTCTAATAGTCACTGTGAAGTTCTTTTGGCCTGTGCTGACAGTTTGAAAGGGCATGGACATGAATTCAGGACAAAAGCTGTTTTCTACTGCACATTCTTCCCATAGCAGAAATACCAGAAACTTTCAGAAAGTAAGCTCGCACCAGTGAGCATGTAGAGTTCCAGATACAGTGAGTGGTAAGGGAAAGCCTAATTTGGAGAGGCACTGGAAACTGCCACTGTATGCTCTCTCCTTGTGCCCCAGGACTGCACTCAATCTTCCCCCTCTTTCCAATGCTGCCTTCATTCCTTACTTTATTCTTTGGAGACTTCTTCTAACAAAAATGCTTTTTCTAGCCTTAGGAGAGATTCTAACAAGCCACTGTCCTTCTTGCCCTGAAAGGCAAGTTCAAAGACTGTTTTGTGCTTAGGGTTTACCAGCAAGAACACATGATGATGAAAAGAATGTGGGAAAGTACTGTTAGTATCTAGCTCAGCATCTGGATCACTGAGGATGATTCCATAAATATTTGTTGTGTGGATGACTAAGAATGAACAGGCTCCACTGCAATCCTTCCACTTGAAAGAGGCAGGCCAAAAGCAAAGTAAGTGGTCTCAAAAGGAGGCAGAACTGAATTGAGCTATGAGCGCTTTTTTTTTGGGTCCGGTCATGGGGCCTGAACTCTGGGCCTGGGCACTGTCCCTCAGCTCTTCAGCTCAAGGCTAGCACTCTACCACTTGAGCCACAGCGCCACTTCCGGCTTTTTTCTTTTTGCTTATGTGGTGCTGAGGAATCGAACCCAAGGCCTCAGGCATGCAAGGCAAGCGCTCTACCACTGAGCCACCTTCCCAGCCCCTACGAGCGGCTTTTGATACTGTCTCTTCTTAGAATATGACTGATATTGATAGTTGTGTTCTGAACAGCTTTCTTTAAACTCAACATACATTTTCCTAGAAAGAGTGCTATTGTAACTGGGGGCCTAACTGCTTTAATAAACAATATTAAAATGTAGTTCAGAGGCTTCTGTGGACTAGCCCACCTGCTCTATAGATCTGACATTACTTCAGGAAGCACATCTGATGGACCACAGTTCAGATGTCAATTGGGAAATGATAAAAAATTAAAGCAATATACATACAATGACAACTAATAAATCAGTTACCTGTACTTTTTCCTGAAGTGCATTATAAACCTGATAAATAGCCCTGATGTCTTTCATTACTCCATCCTTGTCAAAAAAGTCAGTACTAGAAGACAGAAAAACAGATGTCAAAATTATTAAAACTGTCATGAACCAGAGAGACATTTTTCCTACCACTTCTATCATTAATCTGCAAATTAAATTGTGATTCTAAAATGCTCTTCCTACTAGAATTACAGCAGAGGAATTTAAAAAAAAAACCACATTAGCAAGGCAGTTTTAAGTACTAATTAGAAAATATACATCTTAGCCAGGTGTCAGTTGCTCATGCCTGTAATCCTAAATGAGATCTGAGGATCACGGTTCAAAGCCAGACTGGGCAGAAAAATCCATGAGACTCTTATCTCTAATAAACCACTAGAAAACCAGAAGTGGCACTGTGGTTCAAGAGGTAAAGCACTAACCTTGAGCTGAAGAGCTCAGGGACAGTGCCCACGCCCCAGAGTTCAAGCCCCACAACCACAAAAGAAAAAACAAAACAAAAAACAAAAACATATATATATATATATATGTCTCCCCCCCCCCACCCCCCCAGACCCCCTCCAGTCAGTTGTGGAGCTTGAACTCAGCATCTGGGCTCTGTCCCTGAACTCTTTTGTTCAAGGCTAGTGCTCTACCACTTTAAGCCAGTGTCAGTACCAGTTTTCTGGTGGTTAATTGGAGATAAAAGTCTCAAGAACTTTTCCGCCTAGGTTGTATTTGTACCTCGATCCTCAGATCTCAACCTCCTGGATAGTGAGGATTACAGGCATGAGCCACTGGTGCCTGGCTTACAACTAACTATACATCTTTTTTTTTTTTTTTGGTTCCAGTCGTGGGGCCTGAACTCTGGGCCTGGGCGCTGTCCCTGAGCTCTTCAGCTCAAGGCTAGCGCTCTACCACTTGAGCCACAGCGCCACTTCTGGCCTTTTTCTTTTTGCTTATGTGGGGCTGAGGAATCAAACCCAGGGCTTCAGGCATGCAAGGCAAGTGCTCTACCACTGAGCCATCTTCCCAGCCCCTAACTATACATCTTTTAATGACTATGTTTTTTTAACTCTTAGAACCTTAGAAATACACATAGTCTTTCCCAACCTTTGTTTTGCCACCAAAAATATTTGTGGCAAATGATAAAAATACAGTAAACTATTTTTTAGTAAGAATAAAATTTTGTTTATGGTAATGACAATAGTCTAGAAAATTACCTTACTGTATTTTTCAATTCCCATCTTAACAAATTTGATTTCATTTATTTCCATAAACTTATCAATGATTTATTAATAAAGGAAATACTAGACAGGTGTTGGTGGCTCATGCCTGTCTATAATCCTAGCTACTCAGGAGGCAGACATCTTAGGATCGTGGTTCAAAGCCAGCCCAGGAAAGAAAGTCCATGAGACTCTTATCTCCAATAAACGACCAGAAAACTGGAAGTGGCGCTGTGGCTCAAGTGCTAGAGCACTTGCTTTGAGCTGAAGTGCTTAGAGACAGCACCCAGGCCCAGAGTTCAAGCCCCACAACCCACAAAAATAAATAAATAAATAAATAAATAAAAATAAAAAAAATACTGTCTGCAAGAGAAAGAAAAAAGCTCTCATTTTACCTTTCAACTTACCCATGCTCTTTAATAACTTTGGCATAACTCTGAGAAGTATTTGGCACTGAAGACACTTTGTATTCTTGCTGGCTAGTATTGCCTAGATTGGGAATAGCAAGTGATATCCTTTGATTATACCTAAGAGGAAAGTAGAAAAAGAAATAATGAAAAAAGAATCACTTTTTTTTTCTCTTTTAAAAAAACATATGGGAGGTGGGCTCCTGTGGCTCATGCCCGTAATCCTACTCAGGAGGCTGAGATCTGAGGACTATGGTTCAAAGCCAGCCTGGGCAGGAACATCCATGAAACTTTTTTGTTTGTTTGTTTGTTTGTTTTTTTGGGTCAGGTCATGGGGCCTGAACTCTGGGCCTGGGCACTGTCCCTCAGCTCTTCAGCTCAAGGCTAGCGCTCTACCACTTGAGCCACAACGCCACTTCCGGCTTTTTTCTTTTTACTTATGTGGTGCTGAGGAATCAAACCCAGGGCCTCATGCATGCAAGGCAAGCGCTCTACCACTGAGTCACCTTCCCAGCCCCTCCCCCTTTTTTTTTTGCATCCATGAAACTCTTATCTCCAATTAACTACCAGAAAACCAGAAGTGGTGCTGTGACTCAAGTGGTAGAGTACTTGCCTTGAGCTTAAGAGCTCAGGGACAGCGCCTAGGCCCAGAGCTCAAGCCCCACGACCTACAAAAAATAAAAACAAAAAAACAAAAACAAAAAACAACCATATGGGTCTTGCTATGTTGTTATACTGAAGGTGACCCTGTGAGCTCAAATTATCCTCCTATCTTATCTTCCTAAGTGCTGGGATTATAGGTATACACTGCCATCACCTTCTCTAAAAGTTTTACTTTAAGAATGGGGCTTGGCATAGTGGAGTGCAGTTGCAGAGTGGCTAATAAAGACTCCTTGCCCTGTTTTTTTTTAAAAAAAGAATGGAGCGTGGCCCAGCCACTAGTGGCCCAGCCACTAGTGGCCCACACTTGTAATCCTACTCAGAAGGCTGAGATCTGAGGATCCAAGTTCAAAGCCAGCCTGGGCAGGAAAGTCTGTGAGAATCTCATCTCCAATCAAGTACCAAAAAAAGAAAGAAGAAAGCTTTCAGTGGAGGTTTGGCTCAAATGCAGATCAGTAGACTTGCGCAAAAAAGCCAAAAAGGTCCTGAGTTCAAGCGAGGCGAGGCTGGACTTGAACCACAATAAAATCAGGTTCCCAAGTTTAAAAATAGTTATTTATTAATGATTATTTTCACTGATACTGACTGATTTCATTAAACTGAGTTTCCAAAGACAATATGACCCACCTAATCATGTTTTTTCACTTTAACAAGTTCACAATGCAAAACCCTCATTAACCAGCAGGTGGAATCAATTTTACAGTTTTGTCTTTGAAACTGTTGTTCTAACATCCTGATCAGACCTCTAAAGCAATACAACTACATTGCTATAATAGATCAAGAAGAAGTAAATGGTGGTTCCTACCTGTTCACTCCCATATGAATTTATGCATAGTATCATGTCTTACTAATGCTTATTAATCTAAAAACAGTTTAATTTATATAAATACTTGACAAGGAAAATACCTTCTCTTAACTATTCAGAGAGCAACAAAAGCATTTCTTTATAGATACTATAAATACACGACAATGCACAAACATTTTCAAAGCTATAAATCTCAATTACTTGTGCAAACTTCTTTCTCTTTATGAGACAGATGGAAAGATTTTCTTTACCTGCGATTTGGTCTAAAGAGAACATACTCTAAAGCATGAGTGGAATTGTTGGCAGTGGAGATGAAGCTGAAGAGGAGGAAGACGAGGTCGGGCACACCGAGGATGCGAGTGAGCTGCTTGTGGATAACCTGTTCTCTGTATGACATCTGCTGTTGAGTATTTCGTCGGAATCTATACCATCCAATAACTTTCTGTAGCAAAACAGAAGAAAAGTATTAGAAGTTGCATGAAATCCTACAAATTTAATTCTGAATGTATCCACACAAACACTGTACACAAATACTCATAGTAGCTTTACATGAGATAGCCTCAAACGGAAAGCAAGCAACTGTCCATCAGCAAGTGAACAGGTAAACAAATTGTGATGTACCTATATACTGGAGTACTACTCAATAATAAAAAGGAACAAATGACTGGTATATACAATATGGATGAATCTCGAATTATGAATGAAATTAATTCCGAATGAAAGAAGCCAGACACAAGGGTCTATCTACGTAAAACTCTGGAAAATGAAAATTCATCTACATTGAGATGGAGCAATTCCATGGCTGCGAGGGCCAGGTGAGGAAGTGGAATGAGAAAAATACATAGGAAACTTCTGCCACTGAATGGTATGTTCATTATTGCCTTACAGTGATGGTTTCATGGATGTGTACACATACCAAACTGATCACTGTATACACTAAATATGTGTATTTTATCATATGACAACTATATTCCATAGCCTATTTTTAATAGCCATTTTGACAAACTATAACATATCTAAACCGGCTAAGTGAATTAACATATAGAAAGTATACTTCTCATAATGTGACTTGCTGAACATCTTGAAAACAGATGACATGAGGCATCTGGAAGTCTTGCCAGAATGCCTTCCTGGGTCTCTCTCATATCTGTAGAGCCAGGAATCTGAATTTAAGATAAATTCTTTGAGTTTTCTTTTGCGTTTGAAAATTTGAAAGCCTGTTGTAGAAACAGCTTAATTTTTAAATTAGAAACACCATCTCCATAAACCTTGCTTCTTTGAAATAAATACTAAGTAAAAATCTTGAGTTTTTGTTTTTGTGCCAAGACTGGGGCTTGAACTAAGTTTTGCATTCACACAATTGTGTTCCATCACTTGAGCCATGCCTCCCAGTCAAAAAAATCCTGTTTTTAAGGTAAAAGTGAGCCAGGCATGATGGTGTATGCCTATAACCCCAGCCCTGGATTGACTGAGGACGGAGGAGGATTGCAAGGTCAGGTCAGTCTACACTAGCAAATTCATGGCCAGTCTCAAACCTGTTACAAACAAACACACACAGGAAGGGAGTTTAAAACTGTCAACATTATTTTAAAATAGTAAATTTAAAATATATTCTGGCACCTTCAAGTAGAAAGGAAGTAAATTAACAGTCACTGAATACTTGTGCCAAACTTTCCATTCTTTCTTTCTTTCTTTCTTTTTTCTTTTAGCACTTTTTTTTTTTTTTGGTCAGTTGTGGGGCTTGAACTCTGGGCTTGGGCACTGTCCCTGCACTCTTCAGCTCAAGGCCAGTGCTCTACTGCTTGAGCCACAGCACCACTTCATCTTTCTTTTTTCTTTTTGCCAGTCCTGGGGCTTGAACTCAGGGCCTGGGCACTGACCCTCAGCTTTTTTTGCTCACAGCTGGCACTCTACCACTTGAACCACAGCGCTACTTCTGGCTTTTTTTGTTATGTAGTACTAAGGAATCAAACCCAGGGCACCATGCATACTAGGCAAGCACTCTACCACTAAGCCAATCAGTGTACAATCTTATGAGACCTGTCCTTTTACTTTTCAATTTTATTATTAAGTAGTTGTACAAAAAGATTACAAGTCCAAGCCGGGCGCTGGTGGCTCACGCCTTTAATCCTAGCTACTCAGGAGGCTGAGATCTGAGGATCGCGGCTCAAAGCCAGCCCGGGCAAGAAAGACCGTGAGACTCCTATCTCCAATAAAACCACCAGAAAACCGGAAGTGGCGCTGTAGCTCAAGTGGTAGAGCGCTCGCCTTGAGCTGAAGAGCTAAGGGACAACGCCCAGGCCCCAGAGTTCAAGCCCCACGACCGACAAAAAAAAAAAAAGATTACAAGTCCATAAGCCATGAATCTTGATCAATATAAGACCTGTATTGTCCAAAGTCAGGTGACTGAACAACAGCCACAGTGTAGAACTTGGCTACCTGTCTCTTTCCATGGTACGACACTAACTTCAAAATTCCATGTTTCATGAAGAACAGTGAAAAGTAGTCTTTCTTTATCATGGGGCTTGAACTCTAGGCCTGGGTGCTGTCCTGAGCTCTTCAGCTCAAGGCAAGCACTCTACTACTTGAGTCACAGCGCCACTTCCGGTTTTCTAGTGGTTTGTTGGAGATAAAGAGTCTCATGGATTTTCTTGCCTGGGCTGGCTTTGAACCACGATCCTCAGATATCAGCCTCCTGAGTAGCTAGGATTATGGGCATGAGCCACTGGCGCCCAGCTGAAATGTAGTTTTTATTTTGGGTTAAAAAAATTTTGTGAGTCAAGCAGAAAAGGTCAGATAAGTTGATGTTAGGGAAATGAACCCTAAGATATGTATTCAAATGTTTTTTTCTTTCATGCGATTATTTCTAACACATTTATAATATTATTTCTTTGTTCCATTGTATGTCCCTCCCCACCCCATAACCCCTGCTTTCACTGTATTTGATGTTTGTGGAGGGGAAGGGAAAAAACAAATCGTTTAAATAGGGAGACAGGTGGACCCATTGCAACAATGAGACCTACAAGTCGTTATGTTGAAAATGAACTTTACAAATTTGGTGGTGGGGGGGGGGAGGGTTAGGTGGGGGGGGAGGGGAGGATGGGATGGGAAAGGGAAACAAAGGAGGAGGCTACAATGTTTGATAAGAAATGTACTCATTATCTTGTCCATGTAAAAATTTGTGCCATTTCTGGAGCTTGAACTCGGTGCCTTTTGCTCTCACTTGTAATTTTTGTTCATAAGTCTGGCGCTCTATCACTTGGGTCACACCTCTACTTTGTTAATTGAAGGTAAGAGTTTCTCAGATTTGTTTGCATAGGCTGGCTTTCAACTGAGATCCTTAGATCTCAGCCTCCTGAGTAGCTAGGATTACAAGTGTAAACTATTGGTACCTAGTTTAAAAGTAGTTCCGTATCCAGCAAAAAATAGAGGGCTGGGAAGGTGGCTCAGTGGTAGAATGTTTGCTTTGCATGCATGAGGCCCTGGGTTCAATTCCTCAGTACCACATAAGCAGAAAAAGTCAGGAGTAGTGCTGTGGCTCAAGTGGTAGAGTGTTAGCCTTGAGCTGAAGAGCTGAGGGACAGTGCCCAGGCCCAGAGTTCAGGCCCCATGACCAACAAAAAAAAAAAAAAAAAGATAAAGAAACTATCCATTAGTGAGAGCTCTCAGTGTATGTGAACATGACATCTTTATTCTAAGATTGGATCCTTTGTGCTAAATACTGGAACTACCCCTGCAGGCCTGGGTCACACCTCACACTCTATCTCCAAAAGACTTGAATAGCACTTGGCAGATAACTTGTTTTCACAAAATATTCATTGACTAGCAGAATCTTACAAATGGTGACAGGCTAAGTAACAGTGCTTTTCAGTTATGCCAAGTCCAACTGTTTTCAATCATTTGTCTTTTCTACTTTATGTCAACTATCAACTGATAATGATTTGACATTTGTCTATATTTATAAACAGATTCTCCCTTCAATCTGAAAACTGAAGGGTGAGATGCCAAGTCAATTCATATTGGTGGTGTCTACAATTCTACCTTTTAGAACTAAAAGAGAAGCTAGTCACAAATTACTGGGGAACTAGCTCACTGGTGTTGAAAAGCATATTTCAGATAGCTATGTCTGGAGCACCATGAGGCATTCTAAGTAAGGTGGCCTCTTTTTTTTTTTTTGGTCCGGTTGTGAGGCCTGAACTCTGGGCCTGGGCGCTGTCCCTCAGCTTTCAGCTCAAGGCTAGCGCTCTACCACTTGAGCCACAGCGCCACTTCCGGCTTTTTTCTTTTTGCTTATGTGGTGCTGAGGAATCGAACCCAGGGCCTCATGCATGCAAGGCAAGCGCTCTACCACTGAGCCACCTTCCCAGACCCAGGTGGCCTCTTTTTTGTGGCACCTCCTGTACAGGCAGCTGCGTGAAAATGAAGCTGAGTATCTCCTTCCTGTCCTCTGGCTGTTAGGAACTCACTGAAGTGAATAGTGAGCGTGAATTTCCTACTCTTTATAAGAAGCATATGGTCACAGAAGTTGCTGTTGACACTCTAAAGTAGGAATGACAAACAAGGCTTTCCTATGAAGCAGAGTATCTTGACTTGTTTACTTGTTGCTGAGAAAAGGGCATGTTAAAGACCAAAGAGAACTGGAGAGAAAATGTACATCTGAGGTTGCACTGAAAATGTCTATCTGAGACAATTTGCTCCAGGAAAGTTAGAATGAACTTGTGACTTTAAATGAGCATCATTATTCCACAATACTGTGAAATTCCAGAAATTATGTAATCAATCACAATCAAAAAAAAAAAAAAAAAAAGAACCTCAGGGAAGGTAGGGAGGGAAGGGATGGTAGGGGGAAAACAATGGAGGGGGTAACAATGTTCAAGAGGAAGTGTACTCATTACCTCACTCATGTAACTGTAACCCTCTGTATAGTATCTTTACAATAAAAAAAAAAAAAGAAAATGTCTACCTGAGCATTCTCAACTAGAAATTAGTTAACAAAAAAGAGGGAGATAGGGATATTCCTGGACCAATAAGATACTATGCCTCTTTGTCTGGAGTACAAAAGAGCTAGCACAATATGCAAACCTTTCAATCTCTCTAAAGAAGATGTCAGCCAATTTGTTGCCAAAAAGCCAATGAACAAAGAAGGCAAGAAACCCAGGCCCATGCTCCCAAGACCCAGCATCTTGTTACTCCATGTGTCCTGAAGTATAAACACTGGCATGTTGCTCTGAACAAACAACATGCTGAGACCACAGAATATGCTCAACTTTTGGCCAAGAGGATGAAGAGAAAGCCAAAGAAAATCTCAAGAAACAGATTGCCAAGAGATGAAGGCTCCTCTCTGAGCTTCGCTTCTAAGTCTGAGTTCAATCAAAACTAAGAATCTCTGCAGTCTTCACTCCCATTTCCTGTGTGGGAAGCAGGAAATGCTAATCCATTCTTCCATTTCTCCCTACTTAATCCTGTTATACTAGAATAAACCATTAGCAAAATTTAATAAAGAATACTTTGCTGGGCACTGGTGGCTCACACCACTGTAATCCTAGCTACTTAGGAAGCTGAGATAAGAGGATCACGGTTCATAGCCAGCCCAGGCAGGAAAGTCTGTTAGACTCTTATCTTCAATAAACCACCAGAAAACCAGAAGTGGCGTTGAGGATCAAGTGGTAAAGCACTTGCCTCGAGCTGAAGAGCTGAGGGACAGTGCCCAGGCCCAGAGTTCAAGCCCCACACTGACCAAAAAAAAAAAAAGAATACTTTAAGAGTAACAAATAAATGATCACACCTAAAAAAAGAATCATGGACAACCTCCTCTAAACTGTATCCTCCATAAACTGCTTGTTTACGCTTCATTACCAATTTCTCCCATAGACTTTCTTCTCTATTCTTAACATTCATTTACATTTCCTGGAGCCAAAATAATCATGCTAATCCTGGGATCTTTTGGGCCTTATGAAGATACTAAGAGGAGTACTAAATTTATTTTCTGTTGAAAAGTAGATACTTTCAGAAAACAGAAATCTTGCTGGGCGCTGGTGGCTCACGCCTGTAATCCTAGCTACTCAGGAGGCTGAGATCTGAGGATCGCGGTTCAAAGCCAGCTCGGGCAGGAAAGACCGTGAGACTCCTATCTCCAATAAACCACCAGAAAACCGGAAGTGGCACTATAGCTCAAGTGGTCTAGAGCGCTTGCCTTGAGCTGAAGAGCTGAGGGACAGTGCCCAGGCCCAGAGTTCAAGCCCCACGACCGACAAAAAAAAAAAACAAAAAAAACAAAAAACAGAAATCTTCCTTTGGCCTTGGGTGGTCTTAGCCTAAAATTTGAGGCCTGGAGAAACTATAAATACAACATGAATTCTGCTAGAGTAGTAATTCTCTGACCACTCTGTACCTAAGCTTTTCCTAACAAAAACATAGCCTCTATCTCAACTTTTATTTTTCCAGACTAGGATATGAACTCAAGGCCTCATACTTGGTTAGCAGTGCTCTTGAGTCACTTGAGGCAGGCCTCCACCCTGGCTTTTTCCTTGTTATTTTGGGGATGGAGTCTCACAGACTCTTCTGCCCAGGTTAGCCTTGACCCACAATCTTCCAGTGTCATATTGCTGAACAGCTAAGATTACAGGTATGAGCCACTGGGGCCTGACTCAATCCTAACATCTTAAGTATATCTTTGTAGGTAGTACAGCTTTTGAGGAAAAAGTATAATTTTGTGCCTTTCTTGAGGGGGGAGGGGATCCAAACTAGAATAAACTAGAGCTGGGATTACAGGCATGTACCACCATGCCTAGCTTACTTATTTTTATTTATTTTTTTAAAATTTATTTATTTTTTCTTTTGGTCAGTGGTGGGGCTTGAACTATGGGCCTGGGCACTGTCCCTCAGCTCTTCAGCTCATGGCTAGCACTCTACCACTTGAGCTACAGCGCCACTTCCCATTTTCTGATGGTTTATTGGAGATAGGAGTCTCACAGTCTTTCCTGCCCGGGCTGGCTTTGAACTGTGATCCTCAGATCTCAGCCTCCTGAGTAGCTAGGATTACAGGTGTGAGCCACCAGTGCCCGGCTCTTATTTATTTTTAGTGTCTACAGTTTTGAAACCTATTAAAAAAATACACACAACTTTCTGGTCCTTTCAATATGTACTTTAATATGTAATGAGTACTCTAGAAAACTGTGCTATACTAAGAGGCTCAATGGAACAAAGTTCAGTTTTATAAAGCCATTTGGAATGAAGTTCAGTTTTATAAAGCCGTTATCATTAAAAGCTCACAATCTAAACTGAAAACAAATGAGGAAGTAAGTTGTTACTTGAGAGATGAGGGATGGACTGCTGAGAGATACCAGAATGTTTGCTCCCATGCAAATCACTGAAAATGAGAGCAGAGCTCACAATGCCCTTTCCCATTTGAGCACATACCCTGGATGGATCAGCAGACAGAGCTTCCTAAGCTTGCTGCCACACATGAAGCCACTCTGCCTTTTTTCCACCCCATCCTTACAGACTTCCTATTCTTTCTTTTATGTTGCTTTCTTCCTTTACATGAGCCTACTCTACTCAGCAGTGGTACTAAGAAAGACACTAGGAAGGCTGTAATTACACTTACTCCAGAATTCTTTACACACAGGAATTTTGTTTGGCTTGACAAGTTGAGAATTTTTTTTTAAGTGATGCCTCAAGAGTCAATCTATTGTCTTAAGGCAAAAAAAGAGAAAAAACCCTGTTCATGATATAATAGAGTTTTTGTTTTGTTTTGTCTTGTTACAGGTACCAGGGTTGAACCTGCTTGGGTTACTTGCTCATAGCTGACACTCTACCACTTGGGCCATGCCTCTAGACTGGATTTTTGTTGGTTATTTAGAGACAGAGTCTTGAAGACTTTTCTACTTTGGCTGGCTTTGAAGTCTAATCCTCCAGATCTCAGCCTCCTGAATAGCTAGAATTATAGGCCTGAGCCATTGGTGCCCAACAGTAAATTGAAGCTTTCAGACAATAAATAACAAAACTTGGATCATTTCAATTTTATTCAGATTTGTTTACCATATGTAATAGAAAATCATATGCATGTGTTGATAAGAATAGGAGTAACAGGGGCTAGGAATGTGGCTTAGTGGTAGAGTGCTTGCCTAGTATGCATGAAACCCTGGGTTTGATTCCTCAGTACCACATAAACAGAAAAAGTCGGAAGCAGCGCTGTAGCTCAAGTGACAGAGAACTAACTAGCAAAAGAAGCTCAGGCACAGTGCCCAGGCCCTGAGTTCAAGCCCCAAGGGAAAAAAAAAGAATAGGAATAACATATCTAATGATGTTTGATTGAAATTGACATTTTTGAGAAATATTTTTCCTGATTATAAATTAATGAACATTAAACATTTACAAAATTATTTTAAATTACAAGTAGAAAAAAAACATACCATCCACAGTTCACTGAACTGCCGTTATCTTTCCAGATTATAGTTCACTTTTTATTTCCTATTTTAACATAATGGGATAATTCTATAAATATCTAATTTTTTTTTCTGGTAAAAGAGTATCAACAGGGCTGGGAAAGTGGCTCAGTGGTACAGTGCTTGTCTTGCATACATGAGGCCTTGGATTCGATTCCTCGGCACCACATAAGCAGAAAAAAAAAGGCCGGAAGTGGCACTGTGGCTCAAGTGGTAGAGCACTCGCCTTGAGCTGAAGAGCTGAGGGACAGTGCCCAGGCCCAGAGTTCAGGCCCCACGACCGAACCCCAAAAAAAAAGAGTATCAACATTATCTCATATCTGTAACTTACCTTTAAAATCTAAGTAATAGAAGTCTTACATATTAGCATAAAGTATCATTATTCCATTTTATAATTGTTCCATTTTACATTCCTTTCTGTTTTTGAGTGCTTAGATGAAGAACTATTTTTTTTATTGTGAAAATACAGTTACAATTACATGGGCAAGATAATGAGTACATTTCTTATCAAGCATTGTAGCCTCCTCCTTTGTTTCTCCTTCCCATCCCTTCCCATCCTCCCCCAACCCCCCCCCCAAGAACTATTTTCAAATTAGATGGAGTAATAAATAAAACATACCTTTCTCCGATCTTTCAGAATCCTGTCCAAACTCTCTTCATTAACTTTGTTTGCATAGTCATAAAAACTGTTTTTTTAGAGAAGAAAAAAATTCTTGTCAAAATTCCATAGTACAGTGACCTGTACCTGCTTAGCTATATGTACCCATGGGGTATTTAACCCTAATAAAGATGTAATGGCTTGTCTTCAAAGGCATATAAAGAGAAATCAGTCTTAATGCTTTCTTGGTATGAAGTTCTCTTTTGTATCAAACAGTTGAGATCACTATAATCAAATGGTGTTACTTCCTCAGGAGGGAGGTTCTGACAGCAAGTGATTACACATGTGTAGTTTCTAATGGCTGCTACATCTTTGTTTCTAAGCATCAAAAATAACATCATTTTCTGAGAAATGAAGGGAGATGAATATCTGCTGAATGTTTAATGAGACACTCAGCTGCATGCTTTCTCATGCAATCACATCCTTCTTGCATCAGTGATGAGAGGTATGAGTTTAGCCCAACAATCAGGAAGTTTTATTCCATTTTTTACAGATAAAGATAGCAATGTTAACTGACTTGCCCCAAGCTGAAGAGCTAGCACAAAAGGGCTGGGATTTGAAGCCAGGTCTGGTTAGCTTCAAACAATGCATTCACTTCCCAAACAGACCAATGCAATGAGCTCAGATATACTTTCCTGTCTCTGGTGACTGTCCTAGGAATGCCATCCTCCTCTTACTACCGTAAGTGCAGGCCCTAAAGGCAGGAAAGAGTTCAAAAAATCACTGACTCAGGCACCAAGAGATACTAGGTCCAGCCCAAATTCTGCTTTTTCCTGTAAAATGTGGGGCAAGTCACTTTATCTGTTCTCCATTTCCTTTTTTGCAAAATAAGGAGTTTGGAGTAGACACCTGATCTCTAAGGTTTTTTTTGTTGTTGTTTATTTAACTCTAGGAATTATGAATATCTGAATTAAACTCAATCAAATCCTGTCCTTGCTCTGGTACTGACAGTTTTATGGAATTCCTTAGCAGGGGGAGGCCAAGCACATCCAGTGGAGCTACACCAGGCCTAGAGCAGATTCTTTCAGGGGTGAGACAGAGGCAGTGTGTAGAATAAAACTCCGCCCATTTCATGGCTCTGACATCTGACATTCTTTTCAAATGACCAATAGTTGCTCCTCTGCTATTGGTCTTATTATAGCTTCCCCATTCCACTTTCAGTTATGTGTAAATCTAAACTAGGTGGGGTTCTTGGCTACTTTCAGGCTTTGTTTACTGGTAGCCAGCTGGCATGATGACAGTCCTCTATAATAGTCTAAGAGTAGAGGTGTATGTGAAGAGTAGACATGGTAAGAGTCAGGGGTGCTGGGGTATCAGAGCCTGGGTGTTTAGAGTGAGAGCTTCAGGGTTCAAACAGCAAAAAGAGGTAGGCCAAAGGGGTTGGTGGGGTGAAGGAATGATCAAGAACACTGAATGGTGTTTATGTGGGCATACTGGAAGCACACTGGCATGCCTTCTGGGGAGGCAGAAGTAGGGCCTAGGGGAGTTTTATGCAGCACACAGGGGAAAGCATTCCAGCCATCAGATGGTAGGGTTTGAGGCTTAGAAAGATGACAGAGCCTAGGTGGTGGTTTTGGAGAAGTGTGGGGACTGGGAGATACTGGACTCCTCTGTCCTATCTTTTCCCTCCAGATCTATTTCTATTGTTTGCTTTCTCCCTCTGAATGTTGTCTTCTCATTTCTTTCTGTCTGTTGTTTAGTTGGTCATATAATGAAACTGGTGTATATTAGCTTAAACAGTAAGCACAAAGGTAAGTCATATGTACCCCTTCCTTACTTAAAAAAATTCTTTGAAGGGCTGGGAAGGTGGCTCAGTGGTAGAGTGCTTGCTTTGCATGCATGAGGCCCTGGGTTCGATTCCTCAGCACCACATAAGCAGAAAAAGCCAGAAGTGGCACTGTGGCTCAAGCAGTAGAGTGCTAACCTTGAGCGGAAGAGCTGAGGGACAGCGTCCAGGCCCAGAGTTCAGGCCCCACACCGACAAAAAAAAAAAAAAAGTTGAAGAGATGTTTTTTCTTCTTCTTTTCAGCCAATCCTGGGGCTAAAACTCTGGGCCTGAGCTTTTGTAATAAAGGCTAGCACTCTATCACTTGAACACAGCTCTACTTGGCTTTCTGTGGTTAACTGGAGATGAGTCTCTTGGACTCTCTTGCCCAGAATGCTTTGAATCATCATCCTCAGATCTCAGCCTCCTGAGTAGTTTAGTATTATATGCATAAACCACTGGTTTCTGGATGAAATAGTTTGGCTAGGATGCCCTGGCTAGTCTCAAACTCTTGGGCTTAAGTGGTTCTCCTGCTTCAGCCTTCTGAGTAGCCACAACTACCACAGGCATAAGCCACTGTAGCTGTCTCCTTTACTTACATGTGAGAGTTGACTACTGACCTCTTTTTTTTTTTCTTTTTCTTTTTTTTTTTTTTTTTGTCGGTCGTGGGGCTTGAACTCTGGGCCTGGGCGCTGTCCCTCAGCTCTTCACCTCAAGGCGAGCGCTCTACCACTTGAGCTACTGGTGGTTTATTGGAGATAGGAGTCTCAACGGTGGTTTTCTGGTGGTTTATTGGAGATAGGAGTCTCACGGTCTTTCCTGCCCGGGCTGGCTTTGAGCCGCGATCCTCAGATCTCAGCCTCCTGAGTAGCTAGGATTACAGGCATGAGCCACCAGCGCCTGGCTTTTTTTTTTCTTTTTTTCTGATGCTGGTCCAGGGGCTTGAACTTAAGAGCCTAGGCACTGATCCTGGGCTTTTTGCTTTTTGCTCAAGGCTAGAGTTCTAACACTTGGGTCACAGCTCCACTTCTGGGTTTTCTTTTTGGCAGTTAATTGGAGATAAGTGTGTCACAGACTTTCCTGCCCAGGCTGGCTCTGCAATTCTCAAATCTCAGCCTAGAGTGGGTATGATTATAGGCATGAGCCACCATCGCCTGGCTCCACTGAACATTTTTAATTTCTCACTTCTTATGTAATATGTCAAAAAGTCACAAAAAAATAACACTTCTTAAAGTATTTTTATCTGTATGTCATCTTAACTTTGTTCTATATGTACAAAGCTTTTGATAGGAGGTGAAGAAGTCTCCCATTCTAAATCACTGAAGCCATGATTTATACATTTCCCATCCCCTTTCCTAATCTAACATAGTACTTCACACATAGCTAGAGTTAAATGAATAAGAATTTTGGGTTCCTTCAATTATTACTGTAATTTTATAGTCATAATCTGCTACAGGCCTAAATTCACTAGCTTTGCTTTTTTTTTTTTTTTTTTAATTTTGTTTCTTGCCAGTCCTGGGGCTTGAACTCAAGGCCTGGGCACTGTCCCTGAGCTCTTTTTGCTCAAGATTAGTACTCTACTAATTGAGCCACAGCACCACTTCTGGCTTTTTCTGTTTATGTGTTACTGAGGAATCGAACTCAGGGCTTCATGCATGCTAGGCAAGCACTCTACCACTAAGCCACATTCCCAGCCCCCAATTCACTAGTTTTTAATCAATCCTTTTAATAAGAACTGAAAGCATGTAGCTTACCTAAAAAGTTTTGAACAAGGCTGATGGTTATGGATTTCTGTAAAAAGAAAGGAAAACACTTCAGTTAATCATGTGAGACACAGACAACCATAAAATAGCTTAGGATTATTTTTTTTTTTGGTCAGTCTTGGGGCTTGAACTCTGGGCCTGGGCGCTGTCCCTAAGCTCTCTTCAGCTCAAGGCTAACACTCTACCACTTGAGCCACAGTGCCACTTCTGGCTTTTTCTGTTTATGTTGTGCTGAGGAATCAAACCTAGGGCCTCATGCATTTGAGGCAAGCACTACACCACTGAGCTACCTGCCCAGCCCAGATTTTTTTTTTTTTTTGATTGGTCATGGGTCTTGAACTCTGGGCCTGGGCACTGTCCCTCAGCTCTTCAGCTCCAGGCTAGCACACTCTACCACTTGAGCCACAGCACCACTTCCGGCTTTTTTCTTTTTTCTTATGTGGTGCTGAGGAATTGAACCCAGGGCCTCTGGCATGCAAGGCAAGTGCTCTACCACTGAGTTACCTTTCCACTCCCAGATTTTTTGTTTTTAAACAAAATCTTTGATAATGAAGACAGTCTTCCATCAAACCAGAAGCAAAGGCAGTATGGTGTGCCTGCTCAACAGTTACACCAGGGACACAAGATAGAACAAGCAGACTGGAGAACAAGAGTTCTGCTCTGTTTGCCCATGTGTGATGGGCACACAGTTGAAGGTCTTTCAGGAACATGCAGCTATTGTGTGTCTTATTCAATCTTACCAATTTCAGCAACTCATCACAGGAAAAAGTAAACACTGATTGGAAGTATTTAATCAAGTGGCATAAAAGCTATAAGGGTGCTGGTGGCTCATGCCTGTAATCCTAGCTACACAGGAGGTTGTGATCTGAGGATGGTGGTTCAAAGCCAACGCAGGCAGGAAAGTACATGAGACTCTTATCCCCAATTAACCACCAGAAAATTGGAAGTGGGGCTGTGGCTCAAAGTGGTAAGCACTAACGTTGAGCAAAAGACCTCAGGGTCAGTGCTTGGTACCCAGGCTCTGAGTTCAGGCCCCATGTCTGAAAAAAATACCCAAAAAGTTGTAAATACAACTTAGGGAGAAAAGGGTCGGGCTGGGATGTAGCTCAGTGGCAAAGCGCTTGCCTAGCAAGTGCAACGTCCTGGGTTCGATCCCCAGTACCAAAAAAAAAAAAAAAAAAAAGAAAAGACAAAAAAATACATTTAAAATAAAACCCAAACAAACAAACAAACAAACAAAAAAAAAGCCGGGCGCTGGTGGCTCACGCCTGTAATCCTAGCTACTCAGGAGGCTGAGATCTGAGGATCGCAGTTCAAAGCCAGCCTGGGCAGGAGAGACCGTGAGACTCCTATCTCCAATAAACCACCAGAAAACCGGAAGTGGCGCTGTAGCTCAAGTTGTAAAGTGCTCGCCTTGAGCTGAAGAGCTGAGGGACAGCACCCAGGCCTAGAGTTCAAGTCCCACGACCGACAAAAAAAAAAAAAAAAGGGTCTTTTTTTTTTTTTTTTTTTTGTCAGTCATGGGGCCTGAGCTCTGGGCCTGGGCGCTGCTCCTCAGCTCTTCAGCTCAAGGCTAGCATTCTACCACTTGAACCACAGCGCCACTTCTGGCTTTTTCTGCTTATGTGGTGCTGAGGAATCAAACCCAGGGCCTCATGCACACAAGGCAAGCACTCTACCACTGAGCCACCTTCCCAGCCAGAGAAAAGGGTCTTAAGCACCTACCATTCATAACTAGCTGACAAGTTGGGCCAGATGATTTGAAGGAGAAGGAATTCTTTTTTTTTGTTTGTTTTTTGTTTTTGTCGGTCGTGGGGCTTGAACTCTGGGCCTGGGCGCTGTCCCTCAGCTCTTCAGCTCAAGGCGAGCGCTCTACCACTTGAGCTACAGCGCCACTTCCGGTTTTCTGGTGGTTTTATTGGAGATAGGAGTCTCACGGTCTCTCCTGCCAGGGCTGGCTTTGAACCGCGATCCTCAGATCTCAGCCTCCTGAGTAGCTAGGATTACAGGCGTGAGCCACCAGCGCCCGGCTGAGAAGGAATTCTTTAAGTCTATTAACCCTTGCAAAGATGGTGAATACTGAAGGAGACAGTCATTTATAAGGCAGATCCTAAGAACTTCTGAAATGAACAATTCCTTCAAGTTCATTAGAGGATCTAGGGTTTGAACTGTTTTTATAAAGAAGAGATAAGTTGACCATTCAATTCTATTTATCACATTCTCCTAGGGAGCAACTTATCACCTGCTGTTTAAAAATCCATAGCCTCTGGGCTGGGAATGTGGCTTGGTGGTAGAGTGTTTGCCTACCATGCATGAAACCTTAGGTTCAATTCTTTAGTACCACATAAACAGAAAATCACATAAACATAAACCAGAAGTGGTGGGGTGGCTCAAGAAGTAGAATGCTAGCCTTGAGCAAAAGAAGTTCAGGGACAGTGCCCAGACCTTGAGTTCAAGCCCCAGGACTGGCAAAAAAAAAAAAAAAAAAAAAAAATCCATAGCCTCAGAGTTCCAGGGTGTAGTTTTACGTTAATTAAAACAAAACTACTACAAACTCGGGTACCAGTGATTTACATTATATCACCAACACATACATACATACATAACTTCTATAGGAAAGAAGAATTCATTTGCCTAGCTATAGAGCTGATATAGTGATGAAAGTGAAGACAACTCCAGAAGTATTTCCTTCTTTCGGGGCTAAAAATGACAGGGTACATCATTTTTTTTTTTTTTTTGCCGGTCATGGGGCCTGAACTCTGGGTCTGGGCGCTGTCCCTCAGCTCTTCAGCTCAAGGCTAGTGCTCTACCATTGGAGCCACAGCGCCACTTCCGGCTTTTTCTGTTTATGTGGTGCTGAGGAATCGAACCCAGGGCCTCATGCTTGCAAGGCATGCACTCTACCACTGAGCTACCTTCCCAGCCCAGAGTACATCATTATACGTTACTTCAGAGACAGTCATTAGAATGTGGAAGGTCAGTAGTAAAAATATTACTTATAGCCGGGTGCTGTTGGCTCAGTCCTATAATCCTAGCTACTCAGGAAGCCGAGATCTAAGATGGCAGTTCAAAGCCAGCCCAGACTTCACTGCTCGTGAGACTCATCTCCAATTAACCACCAAAACACTGAAAGTGGGAAAAAATAATTTTTAAAGTGGGAAAAAATAATTTTTAAAAATGTATTCATAAAGAGACAAGGGTGGGCTGCTGTCTCTTTGCATCAGGTGAAAAAAAAGTATACATATTACTTGTACTAAAAAGATTATCCAAACTGGGCACTGGTGTCTCACGCCTGTAATCATAGCTACTCAGGAAGCTGAGATCTGAGGATTATGGTTCAAAGGCAGCCTGGGCAGAAAAGTCCGTGAGACTCTGGTGGCCAATAAACCACTAGAAAACCGGAAGTGGCGCTGTGGCTCAAGAAGTAGAGCACTTGCCTTGAGCTGAAGAGGGCAGGGACATTGCCCAGGCCCAGAGTTCAAGGCCCAATGACCAACAAAAGAAAAAAAAAGATTATCCAGTTCAGGGAAAAGAAAAAACTAATCTCTTTTAAGATTATTTTGTTAGCTGGGTGCTGGTAGCTCACATCCATAATCCTAGCTACTCAGGAGGCTGAGATTTGAGGATTGTAGTTCAAAGCCAGCCTAGGGGAGAAAAAAAAAATTGATGAGATTCTTCCCCCCTCTCCCCACCCGGGTCAGTCGTGGGGTCTGAACTCTGGTTCTGGGCACTGTCCCTCAGCTCTTCAGCTCAAGGCAAGCACTCTACCACTTGAGCCACAGCACCACTTCCAGTTTTCTGGTGGTTAATTGGAGATAAGAGTCTCATGGACTTTCCTTGCCCAGGCTGACTTTGAACCATGATCCTCCTGGGAGAGCTGAGTATTGCCTCTCTTTCCCTCCCTTCATTCTTTCTAGTAATTGTTACTGTTGTCACCTCATTACCTGAGGATACTATTCTCTCCCTACCTACCACGCTTAGAACTAAAAGTGGACAGCTCTAATTTAAATGAGTAGGCACAGATTTTTAAATTAACTTATATTTTAAAAAGAAAAGATGTCTGGCTGGATTCTGGTGGCTCATTCCTGTAATCCTAGCTACTAAGGAGGCTGAGATCTGAGGATCATGGCTCAAAGCCAGCCCCGGCAGGAAAGTCCATGAGACTCTTATCTCCAATAGGTTTATTCCAGAAAACTGGACGTGGCGCTGTGGCTCAAGTGGTAGAGTGTTCGCCTTGAGCTGAAGAGCTCAGGGACAGTGCCCAGGCCTAGAGTTCAAGACCCATGACCAACAACAACAACAACAACAAAAGACATAAATAAATATGGCTGGGGGTGTGGTTCAGTTGTAGAGTACTTACCTCTCACATGTATAAGGCCTTGGGGTTTGATCCCTAGCTCTGCAAAGATAGCTAGATAGCCAACCAGAATAGTCATAAGAAAGAAATACAATTTTGAAAATCAAGATGTAAATAGTAAGTAACTACCCAGATATCCTGTGAAATGAAATTCTCTGATTTAGGATTTTAAAGAGTTATGTAAATCAAAACCACTTCAATATGACCTGAATTAAAGGTGAATTATACTCTATACACAAAACAAATCCTTACTCAGCAGGGCAGAACTGTGTGAGGTCAAAGTTTGGTCTTGACTTTTTTTTTTTGGTCAGTCATGGGGCTTGAACTCTGGGCCTGGGTGCTGTCCCTGTGCTCTTCAGCTTAAAGCAAGTGTTCACCACTTTAAGCCACAGCACCACTTCTGGTTTTCTGGTGGTTAATTGGAGATAAGAGTCTCACAGACTTTCCTGCCCAGGCTAGCTTTGAACACGGAGCCTCAGATCTCAGCCTCCTGAGTAGATAGGATTACAGGTGTGAGCCACTGGCACCCAGCAGGTCTTGACTCTTTTGGAGAACCTTCAGTCATTTATCCCTCAATTCTTTATCCTTGTCCTCCAGTTTATTTACCTGAAGGGTATCAAAACTGATGACTTGGTCACAGTGTGATCTAACCTGCCAGCAGTATTTCAAACCACACACCATTCACTTTCACACATCTTGAGCCTTAGTCACACAGAAATAGGCCAGGTATCATCTATGTTTTATGCCTGATTTGCTCTGCACTTCCCTGAATGTGCAGCCCTCTGGCCCTGCCAAGTCCTTTGCAGTTTCTCCACTAGGTTTTTCTCGCAGCATCAGATATTTAATAAGACTTGTTTCTCTTTTTTTTTTTTTTTTTTGCCGGTTGTGGGGCCTGAACTCTGGGCCTTTGACTGTCCTCAGCATTTCAGCTCAAGGCTAGTGCTCTACCACTTGAGCCACAGCACTACTTCTGGCTTTTTCTGCTTATGTGGAGCTGAGGAATTGAACCCAGAGCCTCATGCACACAAGGCAAGTGCTCTACCATTGAGCCACCTTCCCAGCCCCGAGACTTGTTTCTCTTACAGCACTCATCTTGCACTGTCTGGTGGTATTTCTGTACAGTTGCTTTATTTTTCCCATAGTTTCAAAATGCAGGGATAGATCTGGATACTCCTTTGTTGGCCATGCCTCAGTCATGGAAGTTCTGCAATAGATGTTTGCTACATAAATAAATAAAACACCCTTTGCTTAGTCCTGCATATCAAGATGTGCTATTTGGTATTTTGCTCAAAATGTACCTAAAAGCATCTACATCAATAAACACCCTTTCCTCCTCCCCAGTCACATGCTCCAAAATGACTGACTTTTAGACTCAGAAGGCTGTGTAGATTCAGCAAGCATCTTTGGTATGACCATCTTTGTCAGATCCCTCTAGGAAGAATCGGCACAAGGCATCCATTCATTATAATATAGAGTGATACTAGCAATGATGAGAGCCTAAACTACAAACTTCAGGTTCACTGTGGTTTTGAAGAGACTACCGAATGGTCACATAGTGATTCAGTAAAAATCAGATCAATTACTGGATAGGGACAGCTGCACAGAAGAACCACACATACAGCTATGCACTGACACAAAACATATCACTTATCAGCACAAATAAACTTGTTAGCATCCATTTAATATTTTAGTTAAAATTAATTATGAGCCAAAGAGCAAAATAAATGACAAGTATATATACAAGAAGTATATTTCGGGCTGGGAAGGTGGCTCAGTGGTAGAGCGCTTGCCTTGCATGCTTGAGGCCCTGGGTTCGATTCCTCAGCACCCATAAGCAAAAAAAAAAAAAAAAAAAAGCCGGAAGTGGTGCTGTGGTTCAAGTGGTAGAGTGCTAGCCTTGAGCTGAAGAGCTGAGGGGCAGCGCCCAGGCCCAGAGTTCAGGCCCACAACCGGACCCAAATTTAAAAAAAAAAAAAAGTATATTTCTATTATCATGGGAGAAGACAAACTGTAAAGTAGATATACGTAATCCTTTTTTTTTTTTTTTTTTTTTTTGGGTCCAGTCGTGGGGCCTGAACTCTGGACCTGGGCGCTGTCCCTCAGCTCTTCAGCTCAAGGCTAGCGCTCTACCACTTGAGCCACAGCACCACGTCCGGCTTTTTTTCTTTTTGCTTATGTGGTGCTGGGGAATCGAAGCCAGGGCCTCATGCATGCAAGGCAAGTGCTCTACCACTGAGCCACCTTCCCAGCCCCGATATACGTAATTTTTTACCACTTTGGGGGTGCTTTTTTCCCCCAGAATTCATCATAACTTTGATTTTTTTTTAATGGGCTGTTTTTAATGCAGGGGCTTTTCTTCTCTAGAAATGCAATTCTTAGCAGGAAAAAAATCCACATAAAAACAGAAAACCCTACAAAAAATTTTTAAAAAAGGGCAGCAAAGGGTAGTTTTCACCTGGTGTCTTATTTAAGTTTTTTAAGTTAAGAAAAAGCTGGTGACATATGTGGTTTTGTGCAAAAATAAATGAATGGCAATAGATTTTTAAAAATCTTATTATGGGGCTGGGAAGGTGGCTCAGAGGTAGAGTGCTTGCCTTGCATGCATGAGGCCCTGCGTTAGATTCCTCAGCACCACATAAGCAAAAAGAAAAAAAAAAGCCGGAAGTGGTGCTGTGGCTCAAGTGATAGAGCACTAGCCTTAAGCTGTAGAGCTGAGGGACAGCGCCCAGGCCCAGAGTTCAGGCCCCATAACCGGACCCCCCCCAAAAAAAAAAAATCTAATTATGTACTTCTGTGTAAAAAAAAAAGTCTGTATAACATTTCCCTTAACTATGTATTATTTTACTTGTGAGTTTTTTACTGAATTAATCTGGAATGTATGAGCCCTGGATTTGCTACAGAGTGAGAAGTTATTTTATTATTTTTATTTTCAATTTTGGAAATTCTGCAGAAGCATGCTTGTATGTATATTTCAGAACCTTTTTAAAATGTAAAAGCTGTACATTTCTGGGAAGTTCTGAATTACTTTTGTTTCCTTTTTCCTTCCAGCATTTTGCAGTGAGCATCTTTTATATACAGCAAACAATTTGAAAGAATACAAAAACATGTGAAGTTCATTAAAACTAAAACACTACAGTACAGAGCTGGTACAGTACATTAAGACTTTGATAAAAGAAACAATAATAAAAGGCCTCCATTTAAAATGTCATTCATATATACCTTGTGGATGAGAGCTACATACTTCTACACTTTTTTAGAGGAATAAATTATTGAATTATGAAAAAAAAAAAGAAGTGTATTTCTAAGGTCAATGAGAAATTTACTCACCAATTACTTGCAGAAATTCTGTGTTGCTGATTTGTGAGTCACTGATGCTAAAAGTTTCCTCTTGCCTTACCTCGCCCAGCAAAAAGCCTTCCTAAAAGTAAAAGAAAACAATTGCAGGCTAAATATAAAGATATTTTTACTAAAATTAAGAGGGATTAAGGACATTATTTTATAATAATTTTAAAAACAGCCCAAATAAGCTTAGCATATAAATACTATTTTTAAACCAATAAATAAAGCAATGAGGTATCTCTACTAATTAGAATGTTTGGAGAAAAAAGGATTTCATAAGAAAACAAATATTATTTTAATCCTGTCAAGGCCTTCCTGTTTTGAGTGAATTCATTTCTTAAATCTTATTAAGCTTCATAAGCAATGTCAAAAAAAGCTCAGGAAGCAGAATATCCCAAGGTTGTTTCTTAAAACAGCATGTAATTTATTTCATTCTATTAAAAACCCTACTAAAGGCTGGGAAGGTGGCTCAGTGGTAGAGTGCTTGTATGCATGAGGCTATAGCTCAAGTGGTAGAGCGCTAGCCTTGAGCTGAAGAGCTGAGGGACAGTGCCCAGGCACAGAGTTCAGGCCTCACAACCCACCAAAAAAAAAAAAAAAACTTACTAATCATGAAAGGATAAAAAAGTCAACACAAGCCGGGCGCTGGTGGCTCACGCCTGTAATCCTAGCTACTCAGGAGGCTGAGATCTGAGGATCGCGGTTCAAAGCCAGCCCGGGCAAGAAAGACCGTGAGACTCCTATCTCCAATAAACCACCAGAAAACCAGAAGTGGCGCTGTAGCTCAAGTGGTAGAGCGCTCGCCTTGAGCTGAAGAGCTGAGGGACAACGCCCAGGCCCAGAGTTCAAGCCCCACGACCGACAAAAAAAAAAAAAAAAAAAGTCAACACAATACAAGTACTCTTAGGCTGGCATAGGGAATGATTTCAGCAAGTCATTCATTCCTCTTTGTAGAAGTCAGGCAGATGTCAGTGGTTCAAGGCTCGAAGCAACCTGTACAGGCAAATCCACTAGATTCTTATCTCCATTTAACCAACAAAAAGCCAGAAGTGAAGGCGTGGTTCAGGTAGCAGAGTACTAGCCATGAGTGAAAAAGCTAAGCCGGAACAATCTCTGATTATAAGCCCTAGAACCAACACACACACACACACACACACACACACACACACACACACACACACACACACACACACACACACACACACACACACACACACACACACACACACACACACACACACACACACACACACACACACACACACACACACTCTTAGACATACAAATGAAGAAGCTGATTTATTACTTGTAACTCTGGAGAATCGCTATCATTAAATCAGTCTGCATTGGCCATTAGAAATGACAAAATAATGACATCTGCAGGGAACTGGATGGAGCTAGAAGAAATCATGTTGAGCAAGGTAAGCCAAGAGCAAAGAGACAAACGGTACATGGTCTCCCTGATAAGTGGATGTTAAATCCAAAATGTTAGGTGATATGACAAAATTAACAGGACTTAAGAAACAAAGAACTTCCACTCATCTGGTCAAACCACTACTAAATAACCCCATGCTGCTGATCACATGTATGGTATATATGTGTACACCGTTATATGTTATAGACCGTGATAGACAATTTGCTCCAGGAAAGTTAGAATGTGTTTATGACTTTAACTGAGCATCACTATCCCACAATACTGTGAAATTTGGGAAATTATGTAATCACTTAAACACAATTAAAAAAAAAAAAAACAGAAAACTGGAAGCGGCGCGATGGCTCAAGTGGTAGAGCATGAGCCTTAAGCTGAATTGCTCAGGGACAGCTCCCAAGCCTAGAGTTCAAGCTCCATGACTGACAAAAAAAAGAGAGAAAGATCTTTCATGCAATTGTTTCTAACATATTTATAAGATAATGTCTTTGTTGCTTTGTATGTCCCTCCACCACGGTATAACCCCTGCTTTCACTATATATGATGTTGGTATATGTGGAGGGGAAGGGAAAAAACAAATCGTTAAAACAGGGATATAGGAGGACCCACTGCAACACTGAGATGTACAAGTCATTATGTCGAAAAACGAACTTTACAACTTTGGTTGGGGGTGTGGGGGAAGGATGGGAAGGGATGGGAAGGGGAAACAAAGGAGGAGGCTACAATGCTTGATAAGAAATGTACTCATTAGGGCTGGGAAGGTGGCTCAGTGGTAGAGTGCTTGCCTTGCATGCATGAGGCCCTGGGTTCGATTCCTCAGCACCACATAAGCAGGAAAAAAAAAAAGCCAGAAGTGGCACTGTGGCTCAAGTGGTAGAGTGCTAGCCTTGAGCTGAAGGGCTGAGGGACAGTGCCCAGGCCCAGAGTTCAGGCCTCACGATCAGACCAAAAAAAAAAAAAAAAAAAAAAGAAATGTACTCATTATCTTGCCCATGTAATTGTAACCCCTCTGTACAGTATTTTCATAATAAAAAAATACGTTTATAAAAAAAATCAGTCTGGCTGTAATGCTGGGACTCCTGAGGAAGAGGAGGAGATCCAGAGCTTCTGGCCCGCCCGAGCGAAGATTAATGAATGTGAAAAGAAAGAAGGAAGACTATGAAAGCCAAAGCAATCTTGTTTTTAGAAGATACGTTCAGTGAAAATTTTAACTGAAGCTAGAAATCTTGGACTTTGAGAGATGGAGAAACCTCTGAAGGAGCAGGAGACCTGAGAGAACATGGAGGTACAGTGGTGCCTATGGAAGGACCAGGCCTCGGTGGACTTTGTCTGAGGATGGACCCTGCCTGGGATGACTGCTTCTGGACATGAGTGGAAATTCATGACAATGGAAGCCAAGTATCAAAGTTAAGCAGAATCCATGGAAGAATCTGTATTCCTGCATCAAGAGGAGAGCTGCCTGACTATCATGAATACCTAATTTGGATTTAGGAGAGAAGAAACAAACTTCTGTCAAGCCACTGATTTTTTATTTTTGTTCTGCAAATCACCGTTATTATCATTATTATCTTTTTATTAATTTTGTTTTAGTAGTCAAAACAATATAGCTTTCTAAAATAAAATTCAGTATATCATGAAAAACAAAATCAGTCTGGGGCTGGAAAGGTGGCTCAGTGGTAGAGCGCTTGCCTTGCATGCCTGAGGCCCTGGGTTCGATTCCCCAGCACCACATAAGCAAAAAGAAAAAAGCCGGAGGTGGCACTGTGTCTCAAGTGGTACAGCGCTAGCCTTGAGCTGAAGAGCTGAGGGGCAGCACTCAGGCCCGAGTTCAGGCCCCACGACCTGACCCCCCCCCCAAAAAAATCAGTCTGCATTGTTCAGCAAATTACCTGTTGGAATACTTGCTGCTACTCAGCACAAGCTCAGCTGGATAGGGCACACCCTAATGCCAAAATAATATTCCTGTAGAGAACATACTAGTACTAATCCATCCTGGAATCTCTCCCCCTAGATACTTGCATGGTTGCTAATTGGAGATGGAGATGGAATCTCCAATCTGCCTGGGTTGGCTTAGAACTTCAACCCTCCAGATCTTAGCCTCTTAGGTAACTAGGACTACGTATGTGAAGCAACAATACTTGGCTTTCCTTCCCTTATTTATGTCTTTATTCAAATGGTACATCAGAGAGGCTTTGGAAGGCCAACATATGGCAAAGTACATCTTCCGGGTTCTGTCCCCTTCATCTTGCCTTTCTTCTTAGGCTTCTCACTACCATATTACAGAATTATAGAAATAGATAGATGTCTACACCAGCTAAAATGTATGCTCAGAAAAGGTACTTTGTGCTTGTTTATTGCTGTATCTCTGTACCTAGGCCAGTACCACACACCCAACCAGATACTCAACAAACACTGGCTGAATAAATTTGCTGAAATAATGTTTTTCTATAAGATATTTCTCATTTCTAGGTTGATCCATCAAACCAGTTATAGAAACTTCCTAGTTTAAAAGATTTTCAGGGGGCTGGAAGGTGGCTCAGTGGTAGAGCGCTTGCCTTGCATGCATGAGGCCCTGGGTTCGATTCCTCAGCACCACATAAGCAAAAAGAAAAAAGCCGGAAGTGGCGCTGTGGCTCAAGTGGTAGAGCGCTAGCCTTGAACTGAAGAGCTGAGGGACAGCGCCCAGGCCCAGAGTTCAGGCCCCCATGACCGGACCCAAAAAAAGGAAAAGATTTTCAGTTAGAAGTATCAATCTATGAGGGGTGAGTGAAGACAGATGTTTTAAAACTTCACTCTTCTAAATTTGATTTGGGAAGGGGGAATGTCCTAAAACCCCCAATTATCACATTCAAAGCATGTCCCAAAATTGAGTAATATAGATTTCCTTTACAATAAAATTCTCTCAGACGCCAAAAAGTGTCTATGACAATCAGTTTGAGAAGCACCAATAAACTTGTCTTTTAAAAGAAGCTTTGTGGGCTGGGAAGATGGCTCAGTGGTAGAGTGCTTGCGTTGCATGCCTAAGGCCCTGGGTTCGATTTCTCAGCACCACATAAACAAAAAGAAAAAAGCCAGAAGTGGCACTGTGGCTCAAGTGGTAGAGCGCTTGCCTTGAGCTGAGGGACATCGGCCAGGCCCAGAGTTCAGGCCTCATGACCGGACCCAAAAAAAAAAAAAAGATTATGTTGTTTATTTGAAATTAAAATTTAATTCATCATTCACTATTTTCCTAGTAACCATAACAGACTTAAGTATGAGGTGAGATATCTCATCAGTGCAAATAATAATAAAAATAATAATAAAACCACTCTGAAGTTAAGTATGTTTATCTACTGGTCTGAATTACCAAAGTCTG
The DNA here is from genome assembly GCF_024711535.1 of Dipodomys merriami. Lineage (NCBI taxonomy): Eukaryota > Metazoa > Chordata > Mammalia > Rodentia > Heteromyidae > Dipodomys > Dipodomys merriami. Next base: position 114,591 of record NW_027206424.1, on the reverse strand, counting down.
TTATTTTATAGGAGTAGGCAACCTACAGTGTGAGGCTAAATCCTGTCCAATGCCACTAATGTACAGCTTGCAAGATAAGTAAAATTTCTACATTTTTAAATGGCTGGAAAAAATAAAAATAGGAATAATACCTCATGAACTGTTAAAATTTGCATAAAGTTCAAATTTCAGAGTCTATAAGTAAACAATAGAACTCAGTCACCTTCATTCATATATTGTCTACCATACAGCTGTTTGCTCCATACAATAGCAGGGTTGAGTAGTTCCAACAGGGACCACAAGGCTTCCAAACCTTACACATTGTTACTATCTTTTACTACTTAGCCCTTTGCAGAAAGTTTGCTAGCCTTGTCTACAGACTGTGTAGTTTTATATTAATCTCTTGCCTAGTATAAACATGTATGTATTATAAAAATTAATTCTTGGTTTTTCAACTTTAAAAGAGAAATTAAGCCAGGTTGTGGTGGCTCACACTTATATTCCTAGCTACTCAGAAGGCTGAGATCTGAGGATCATGATTCAAAGCTAGTCCAGGCAGACAAATCCTAAAGACTCTTATATCCAATTAACTAACAAAAAGCCAGAAGTGGAGGTGTGGCTAAATGGTAGAGCACCAGAATTGAACAGAGAAGTGGGCGGAGTTCAAGCCCCAGTACCAGCACAAAAATAAACAAAGAAACAAATCAAGAATTATGTATCCAACATCCATAATTGTTACAAGGTTAATATAAACAGGCATGGTTATATAAAACACAATTGCAAGCTATAGGGATTGGGGGAAATTTCCATGAATTTAGCATTATGCCTAGAACATGAGACATTAAAGGCATAGCTCTTAAGTTAATAATAATCTAAACAAACCAGGCACCGATGGCTCACACCTGTAATCCTAGCTATTCAGGAGGCTGAGATCTGAGGATAGCAATTCAAAGGCCAGCCTGGCCAGGAAAGACATCTCCAATTAACCACCAGAAAACTGGAAATGGAGCTGTGCCTCTAAGTGTCTGTAGAGGGCTAGCTTTGAGCAAAAAGAGCTCAGGGATGACGCTAGGATCTGAGTCCAAGCCCTAGGGCAGACAAATAATATTAATAATATTAACAATAATATCATCAGCCAAATAATATGGCTATCATCATCATCGCTCGATGATGATGATAAATAATATGGTCATCTTACCACAGTTTGTAAGAAAACAATTCACTTTTCAACAGGTAGGTTCTTATTCTTACCATAGTCCTGCCCTAAACATAAACTATGATACGAAGGTTTTGCACCTAATACAAAGTGAAAAAGTATCACTGAACCCATATTCAGTAGTCTATGGACAGGAGGAGTATCACAAACCATCTACATTAATAAATGGCTGGCTACAATACCGAAGCCCAGAGTTGCCTTTGGGAAAAAACCTATACTGTATACATTCCTAGCAATTTCTACCATCAACACTGAAGGGATGAAAAGCATTACAACCATTAAATTTGCTAATGAAATCACTCGTGAAATCAGTTATCAACTAATGGAAGCTAAGACTGCTGACATCAAACTCAATTCAGTTCTCCCTTCTGCAGCCTAATTTTGCTTTGTAATGACAATCACACACACGTGCACACGCACACTTATTTAATGAACACGAATCATTCCCTATTAGCATCACTTAAAATAATCTTGCAATTTGAAAGCACCCTGTAGCGATGCCCACCAAATTCAGGACCGCCTTCTCCACTTCCATAAGGAATTTCCAACCAAACGCCAGTGACATGAAAAGGCAATTCGTAAAATGAAAGATCCTGAAACAGCTTTTCTTCTTCCCCTGGGAGTTCCAAAGCCTAAGCGTTTCTCCTTGGTACGCAGAGCTGTCACTTCCCTATTTCACCTAGACCTTAGAACATTCTCTGAGGAACTAAATATGCAACTTCCTCAAGGAAACGCAAACGGACCCTGCACCTCACACACCTATTTACATTCTCATTTTCCATCAGGGCGAAGAACACACTAGTATGCACAGTGACAGCCTGGTTTCCCCCACCGCACGCCAGGACAACGGGCGAGGCCGGCGGGCGGGGCTGGTGCTTCCACTACACTCAAAGCCCGGCCCCTCGGCCCCGTCCGGACCCCGGGCGGGCGCCCCTCGAAGGTCCGGAAGCCTGACTCTCAGGGAGGGGCCGGCGCTGTTTCCGCCGGGCGACCACTGACACTGCCGGGGGCCGGGCGGGGCAGGCTGGCTGCTCCCGGAGCAGCGAGCCCGGGACAGCCGGCGGCGGAAGACGCCCAGAGGCCCACCGGGGACCCGGGAGCCGGCCGGGGGCGGGAGCCGCCGGGGTCACCGGCTCGTCGGGCCCGCCCCGAGCCCGGGGGCAGAGCAGCGAGCTGTCCCGGGCTGGCCGCGGACGCTGGTCCAAAGTGGAGGCTGAAGGCCTCTACGGCCGCGGCAGGGGGCCCGGCACCTACGTGGTCTGCGTTGCTGTTGGCGCTGTGGAAACACACAGCGCTGAAGGTGTAGCCCGAAATGGAAGCCGCCATGATGGAAAGCTCCAATTCCCCCATCATGCCCCGCGCGGGACGCACGGCCTTCCGGCCGCCCCGCCGCCGGGCATTGTGGGAAATGGAGTCCGCGGACGGAAGGAGGCGGGGCTGTGTCCAGAGCCCCGGGCGGGCTGGGGCCTGGGTCCGCTCCGCGGCGCTCCCCCCTCCTCCCTCTCCCTCCCATCCCGGGCCCGCACAGCCTTGGGCTTCCTACCGCCTAGTCCCTCCCCGCACAGCTTCGGACCTCGGACTGCCCCGCACAGTCTGAGACCACAACTTCTTTCTACATGTTTTGATCCTCCCCAGCTTGTCCCTTTGGGGAACGGAACGGTTAGAGTTAAAGGCCGCACACTTAGGAGGTTTTGAGTCCCAGGTCTTGTGTGGAGGCGGGGAGGATAGGAAATGCCGCTCCTTTATCCATTTCTCCCTACTACTTCATCATGTAATTCTAAAGTAAGTCATTGCTAAAACTTAAAAAAAAAAAAAAAAAAAAAGCAAGCTAGCGTTTGCCAAGGACCATGGAGAGGAGGTTGGCTGGAGCTCTGGTGGTGGAATTGCAGTCAGCTGCTTCCTCCACGGTGTGGCTGTTCCTTGCCTTCCCCAGCAGACGTCCACCTGAGTGCACTCCCTAATCAGCGTCCTCCAAGCTCAGTCTCAGACTCAGCCTCTGCTTGTCTGGCACACAATTTTTGACGACCTCAGATTTTTATTTAGTGCCACCTTTGGTCACTCAAACCAAAATCACCACCCTCCTCCACACTCTTAATATTACTTCCTTGCTTTACTTTCCCTCCGTCACCATCTGCATCATCTCTGTTTTATTCATTTATCCTGTCTATTGGCTTTTTTTCCGGAATTTTTGCAAGTCTGATTTGCTTACCAATGCATCTCCATCATCTGGAAAAATGCCAGGCATGTAGACATTGCCCAATACATAGTTGGGGAGAAAATGTTGTATGAAAAGGTAGGAGAGTCCCAGGGAAGATGGCATTGTCCATCAACAGGTTGCTGTAGGGGAATGGAGACAGAAGAAACTGATAAAACATGTAAGCTTGGAGCCAAGCGCCGGTGGCTCATGCCTGTAATCCTAGCTACTCAGGAGGCTGATATCTGAGGATCACGGTTCAAAGCCAGCTCAAGCAGAAAAGTCCGTGAGACTCTGATCTCCAATAAAGCACTAGAAAACTGGAAGTGGTGCTGTGGCTCAAGAGGTAGAGGGCTCACCTTGAGCTGAAGAGCACAGGGACAGCGCCCAAGCCCAGAGTTCAAGCCCCACGACCGACAAAAAAAACAAACATGTAAGCTTGGTAATAAGGAAATATCTTGGCTACCCAGTCAAAAAACAGTTGGAGACACAGAAGATAAAGAAGAAAAAGTGAGCAGATGTTTTGGCAACCTTGGAGGAAGGGAGTAAGAGGATGGGGAGAGAGCAATAGCTGTAGTGAGATTATAAACTTCAGGTAAAGAGAACCAGGATGAATTTTTTAGGATTTAGTAGTGTGTGTTTCATGCCCTCATAATTGCTCTTAACTGACTTCCCCATGCAAACCTTCAGCAACACATTGTAATGATAGATCATGTCTGGGCTGGGATGTAGCTCAGTGGCAAAGCGCTTGCCTAGCAAGTGCAACGTCCTGGGTTCGATTCCCAGTACCAAAAAAGAAAAGACAAAAAAAAAAAAAAAAAAGAATAAGAATGATAGAATCACATCTTACATGTAGTGGTTACTTGAAGGTCTTAAAGATTTCTTGATTTCCATTCTCAGCTCCAGCACTTACGATGTGATCTTGGACAACCTTTCAGTGCTGTGGTTTGGGTATCTGAAATATCCTGTGGCTGTCTTTAGGAGTAACTGAGAAAATAGGTTGGAAGTGTTCAATACAGTTCCTAATGTGTTAAGCACATCAGATGATGGCCTGCTGATAATTAGCTGTCCTTTCAATTGTTATGAAGTATTTTGAAAGATGAGGAATGCATAGGCATTGATAAGAAAAGATTTCCAAATATATCAGTACTGTATTGTTAAATAAAGATGCTAAAAGCCAAGTATGTTAGTGCAAACCTGTAATCACAGATATTTGAGAGGTAAAAGTTGTAGGAGCACTAGTTTGAGGGTTTTGGAGCATTTTGGATTTGCAATTTTTGGATTAGGGATGGTCAATCTGTAATAAAAATGGTAGCTAAGGGCTGGGAAGTTGGCTCAATGGTAGAGCGCTTGCCTTGCATGCCTGAGGCCCTGGGTTCAATTCCTCAGTACCACATAAGAAAAAAGAAAAAAGCTGGAAGTGGTGCTGGGCTCAAGTGGTAGAGCGCTAGCCTTGAGCTGAAGAGCTGAGGGACAGCACCAAGGCCCAGAGTTCAGGTCTCATGACTGGACCCCCCCCCCCCAAAAAAAAAAATGGTAGCTAACATTTCCTGAACCCTTTCATTCTCCATTCTAAGCTCTCTATACGTACAATAAATGAACTTAGGAAAGTTGTCAATGACAACTGACAGTAGATTAATTTAGAACCCACAAGCTGGATACTGATGGCTCATGACTGTAATCCTAGCCACTTAGGAGACTGAGATCTGAGGATTGTGGTTCAAAGCTAGATTAGGTGGTAAGGTCCATGAGACTATTATTTTCTATTAACCACCCAAAAGCTGGAAGTGGAGCTGTGGCTCAAGTGGTAGAGCATTAGCTTTGAGTGAAAAAGCCAAGGGATGGGCTGGGAAGATGGCCCAGTGGTAGAGCACTTGCCTTGCATGCCTGAGGCCCTGGATTCAATTCCTCAGCACCACATAAGCAAAAAGAAAAAGCCGGAAGTGGCGCTGTGGCTCAAGTGGTAGAGAGCTAGCCTTGAGCTGAAGAGCTGAGGGACAGCGCCCAGGCCCAGAGTTCAGGCCCCAAGACCGGACCCCCCAAAAAAAAAGAAGAAAAAGAAAAAGCCAAGGGACAACCCCCAGCCCAACAGTGATGCTAACTACTGCAAAGTCAAGAAAAGGAAAACCATGTATTTGACCCTGGAATTTGACAGTTGAGAAGTGCTTGAGCACTCTTGAAATTATACTTTCAGAACAGTTGTGGATCAACAGGATGCCAATCAACAGGGATCGGAAAACTAAGGTGACAGGCAAGCTCCAGTGCAGTAAGTTTCCCTCCTGCCTCATTGTAAATGAATTGGTTAGGAGGAACTGTGTTCTGGGGCATACACTGCTTTTCTCTGCAATTTGCTTCAAAGAGCTTCTCCTTTCCTTACCAAGAATCTGTTGCCCTGGGTGATCTGAGGTGGTGGGCCACAGCCTTCAGAACTAAGCAGAGTAATCATGCCTGGAGCCAGGCAAGGAACTCTGTATAAACGATGGTTTTTTCCAAGGCTCCATACCAATAACTGTTTATAGCTTTCATCACACACAGCAAAAACCTCTTAAGTGCTGGCACAACACCAGGCAAAGATGGGCGTACCTTTCATGGGTGCTTCTTAATTAGAACCTAAAAGTTTTTTAAGACCCACTCAGTCACATTCAAGCTTTCTTTCTCTACCATCTAGAGAAGATCAAAACAACCATTCATCGAGGGCAGCACTAATTGGCTGTGGTATCCGGTAGTTTTATTGCTCTGTAATAAAGTTACTTACGCTCTTTCTTGAGTTCTTTAATCACTATGCACATGGATTTCCATCTGCCTTTTACTTTATTCTATCACCAGTGGTTTCCTGACGGTCTTGGAACACCATGTATAGGAGGAGATGTACATTCGGTTCTAATCAGGATTTCTGTGAGCTGGAAGGCAACTGTTGGTGCTGATGTCCTCTAGAGACTTGTAATTGGGCTTCTGTGTGGAGTCAACAGAAATGAAGCCTAGGAAACAGCTGTTGCTTGGAAGGCAGCCATACTAGGTACATGTAAGATCCTTGCCTAGGACATTGGATCACAAATACTTCATTGCTACTATAGAAAATACCCTAAAGCTGGGTGTGGGTGGATCATACCTGTAATCTTAGCTACTCAAGAAGCTGAGATCTGAAGAATAGTGTTTGAAGCCAGCCAGGAAAAAAAGTCAGTGAGACCTACCTCCAATTCATCACAGAAAAAGCCAGAAGTGGCACTGTGGTTCAAGTGGTAGAGTGTTAGACTTGAGTAAAAAGGAGCTCAGACAGTCTCCAAGTCCAGAGTTTGAACTCCAGGACTGCCAAAAAAAAAAAAAAAAAGAAAGAATGAAAAAAAGAAAAAGAAAAAAGAAAAGAAAAAGCCAGAAGTGGTGCTTTGGCTTAAAAGGTAGGGTACTAGCCTTGAGCAAAAGAAACTCAGGCCCTGAGTTCAAGCCCCATGACTGGCACCCTCACCCCCCCCCCCCAAAAAAAAAAAGTACCTCAGACTCTTGGCTCCTAAGATGTCTTACATCATGCTATAGAACTACCAAAGTCAGACCAAGGGGCAAATGTCAGCTGCAGACACTACCCAGCTATCCTGTCACTGTGTCAGTCTTTCTGTCACAACATACTGATTTCTATGGCTAAGGTACGCTGTGTGTGCGTGTACACGTGTGTTGACAGGGTTTCATTTTCCTGAACATAGATAGGCTCCTCCGTCCGTGGTGCTATGTCAAATCAGAAGTGCTCAGATGCGTTTTTCTAGGTCGGTCCTGCCACGGGCTGTCAATCTAAGCTGATCTGCCCGCCAGGTAGAGCAGACAGGTGAGGACCTCCGCGTTGTGTGCCGGCGGCCTTGGCTTAGGCCATCTGTTTTCCGACATGCAATACTGTGGACTGTCACTTAACAACCGCAGTCCCCAAACAGGATCGTGCGGAGGGGAGTCAGAGACCTTGACGTTGGCGCGGGGCGAGAGGCCGACCCCGCACCGCACCGGAGGACATCCCCACCGGGTCTCGATCTCAGCCTGGAGCAGTGGAGAGGGGCCTCCCGACGCCTAGAGGAGCCCGGCCTGCAGTCCGCTCTAGCCCCGCCCCGTCTCTATGGCGGCCCCCGCGGTCCCTCAGAGCGCCGAGCGAGATGAGCGCGGACGCGGACGGCGGCGGCGTTGTGGCCGCCGCGAGGTCCCGACGGGACAGTCCCGTCGAGGGTGGCTTCGTCCCATCGGCGCTGGGGACCCGGGAGCAGTGAGTGTGGCGCGGGGGAGCGCCGGGGAGCGCACCGGGAGGGCGGCCCGGGCCTGGGCCCGAGACTGGGGGCGTGGCGGGAGGAAGGCCGGGGGCCGCTGCGGGGTCAGTGCGGGGTGTGCGCGGGAGGAACCGCTGGAGCCACCCGGTAACCGGCTTCCCCGGGGAGAGGGGGGAGGGCCGGGCTCCTAAGCTCGTGGGAGGCCTTGCGTGTGTGAGTCTTGAACCTGACCCGGCTGGGGAATGGGAGAGCGGCCGAGCTCGCGGATACGAGTCGGGGCTACGGTGGGAGGCCGAGGGAGAGCTTTGGGGTCCGGGAACTGGGAAAGCTGCGGCCTGGGGGCGACCTGCGGCGGACGATGGGGGCGTATGGGAGTGAAAAAAAAGTGATCTGACCCGAAACATGCATTACTCTCGGAAATAAATTAGACTTGGATACATGAGTGGGGAGAAGGACCAGGATGTTTTGGAGGGGTGATAGGAAGAGGGTTCTAGAAAGAGGAACTAGGAAAGCAGATGACGGCGGGGAGACTAACATCATCAGGAGGAAACTGAAGCAGAGGGCTAGAATACTGGGGGAGGCAGAGAGACAGCATTGTGTTTGGCACTCAAGTCTGTTTTTACCTCCTCATCCCTCCCTCCCCCCAGATACTGGGGATTGGACCCCGGGGCCTTTTGCTTGCTAGGCAAACACTCCTTTTACTTGAGATATTCCCCTCACCCCCTAGAACTTTCGTTTATTTGTTAGCTGTAAAGGGGATTGAACAGGGCTTTGTGCTAAGTAAGGGCTTTTACTGTTGGTTTTTGAGATACTGTCTCATTAACTTTGCCAGGCTGACTCCAACTAGCTGGCTGTCCTCTTTGCCTTCTGCCCCTGAGTATCTGGATTATAGCTGTGTACCATCAGAGTTTATGCTTCAAGTCAGTTTTATCTTTGGTGGTCTTGTGAGCAATACTTTGTCTTCACATAAGATCCAATAAAGACTAAACTACTTTGTGCTTGTACAGTCAAGTTTGTTACTCATTTATTTACCTATTTTTGTGCTGGTGCTGAGGCTTCAACTCACTTTTTTTTTTTTTTAATCGGTCATGGGGCTTGAACTCTGGGCCTGTGTGCTGTCCCTCAGCTCTTCATCTCAAGACTAGCGTTCTACCACTTGAGCTACAGCACCACTTCTCAACTCACATTTTAATTAGACCAATGTACAGCTTAAATATCTCCATTCCTTTTTCTTTGTAATTTTTTTTCCCCTTGGTCATGGGGCTTGAACTCAGGGCCTGAGCTCTGTCCCTGAGCTCTTTCACTCAAGGCTAGCCCTCTATCACTTTGAGGCATGACTCCATTTCTGGTTTTCTGGTGGTTTATTGAAGATAAGAGTCTCATGGACTTTCCTACCAGGGGCTGGCTTCCAACTGTGATCCTCAGATCTCAGCTTCCTGAGTAGCTAGCTAGGATTACAGGTGTGAGCTACTGGCACCTGGCTCTTTGTAATATTTTAAGAACAGAAATGCTTTAGGAGTATAGTATAAATTGAAATTGACGTCTAGAGATCATTGAAGTTTTTTTTTTTTTTTTTTTTTGTGCTCGTCTTGGTTACTAGACTACCATTTGAGCATTAGCTCCACTTCTGGCTTTTTAATGGTTATAATTGAAGATGAGTGTTAAGGACTTTTCCTGCCTGGGCTGGCTTCGAACCATGATTCTCAGATCTCAGACTCCTGAATAGATAGGATTACAATGTAAGCCACTGACACCTGGTTTACAAACAGGTTTTGAACTGGGCTTTGGGACTTAGACATCCTTGGACAGTTGTCTCTTTTGTGTTCTTTTAAAGCTAACATTTATGTAGCTTTTTTGGGGGGGAGGTCTGGTCATGGGGCCTGAACTCTGGGTCTGGGCACTGTCCCTCAGCTCTTCAGCTTAAGGCTAGCGCTCTACCACTTGAGCCACAGCACCACTTCCAGTTTTTTTCTTTTTGCTTATGTGGTGCTGAGGAATCGAACCCAGAGCCTCAGGCATGCAAGGCAAGCGCTCTACCACTGAGCCATCTTCCCAGCCCCTATGTAGCATTTTTTTTAATGTATCATATAATCTAGGTATTTTGCATGCAAAAACTTACTCTTTATTCTTTTAACCTAAGGATATTAAGAGATTGACCTTTATGTACTTATTGGTAACATTAAGAATGTTTTAAATAGCTCTGTAATGTATTGGAAACATCCCTTAGATTCAGTTAAATTCTAGAATCTTGCTTTGCTTTTCCATTTTTTACATAGTTGGGATGCTGTCTATGAGAAAGAACTTCAAATGTTCCAAGAATATGGAGATACAGGAGAAATCTGGTAAGTTAGAGATATGTATGTATGCATATATATGAGGTGGGGAGGGAGGAAAGGGAGAGTATGTGAGCAAGAAGTATTTGCATTTATACCAAAGTAAGCCTACCTAAGACTTGGGAACTCTGTGCTGAGTGTAGCTTAACTGGGTAGATTAGATTTAAAGTCTCTCTCTCCCTCCCTCTCCACACCCCCCCTTTCCCTTTCTCTCTTTCTTGGAGATAATATTCTCATGGGCTTTCCTGTCTGGGCTGGCTTCAACCCTTGATCCTCAGATCTAAGCCTCCGAGTAGCTAGGATTATAATCATGAGCCACCAGTTCCCAGCTTTTTAATGACCCAGATTTCATTTGATCAGAATTTTAGGAAATTACCTTTTTTTTTTTTTCTTTTTGCTGGTCACGGGACCTGAACTCAGGGCCTGGGTGCTGTCCTTCAGCTCTTCAGCTCAAGGCTAGCACTCTACCATTTGAGCCACAGTGCCACTTAACGGCTTTTTCTGCTTATGTGGTGCTGAGGAATCGAACCCAGGGCCTCATGCATGCAAGGCAAGCGCTCTACCACTGAGCTACCTTCCCAGCCCCCAAAATTACCTTTTTCTATTACCATTTTTCAGTAGGCAATAACATTTTTTTTCCCCTGGTCGTAGGGCTTGAACTTTGGGCCTGGGCTCTTCAGCTCAAGGAGAGTGCTCTACCACTTGAGCCACAGTGCCACTTCTGGTGATTTATTGGAGATGAGAGTCTCATGGACTTTCCTGCCCTGGCTGGCTTTGAAATGTGATCCTCAGTTCTCAGCCTCCTGAGTAGCTAGGATTGCAGGTGTGAGCCCCCAGCGCCTGGCATGGAAGTAAAATTTTGAATCATCAGGATGTACTAATGTTCAGGACAACATGAACGTTTCAAAAATTAATGCTGAAATTTTCAAAAGTTAATGGTGATATTCAGAAATATTGGCAAATAACACACTTATCTGTTTTGTTCTATATTTGGAGGTGCTTTTGCCTAAATGATAATAGAGGCAAAACTTAAACAGTCACAGATACTATTACTTTCAAGAAAGACTTAATTGGGCATATGTTATAAACAGCTAAAGTGGAATGTAGTTATAACTTTTGCTCTATATCTGTCATTTGTATATCTGTCATTTGTAACTAATTCTGTTTCTGACAGGTTTGGGGAAGAGAGTATAAATCGACTAATAAGGTGGATACAGAAGCACAAGATCCCATTGGATGCTTCAGTACTTGATATTGGAACTGGAAATGGTGTTTTCCTGGTTGAACTTGTTGGTACTTTTAGTATTCACACGTTTGAGCCAAGTTTTAGAGTGAAAGTTTTAAAAGTTTTGCAATGCAGGGTACTAAACATCTAATTCTAAAGTAGTAAAGCAGTTATATCACTTACTTTGAGTAGTCGTGATACAAAAGTGAGGCTGAATGAATTGTAAGGAATGCATGCTGCCATTCATAATCTTGAAGGGTAAAAATCCTGACTATTGAGATCCTAGAAGTGAAAAATCCTTAGTTGTAAAATCCCTAAAAACAAATACTCAATTTAAAAAAATCTTTGAACTCCAAATCCTGAAAACTGCAATTTTTTTTTTTTTGTCAGTCGTGGGGCTTGAACTCTGGGCCTGGGCGCTGTCCCTCAGCTCTTCAGCTCAAGGGGAGCACTCTACCACTTGAGCTACAGTGCACTTCCGGTTTTCTGGTGGTTTATTGGAGATAGGAGTCTCACAGTCTCTCCTGCCTGGGCTGGCTTTGAACCGCGATCCTCAGATCTCAGCCTCCTGAGTAGCTAGGATTACAGGTGTGAGCCACCAGCGCCCGGCAAAACTGCAATTTTTGTAGGTAAAAAAAACTAAATATATGGAGTTGAAAACTAAATTCTGGGGATTAGTATGTATGTTTTCTGTTGTAGTTGCATCATGTTCAGTGGAATGAAGACAGACTGGTGATTTAGCATTACTTTGAGTGTCTGTGAGGTTGTTTCCAGAGGAGATTAATGTCGAGTCTAGAATAGGTGGGAAAAAAATCCACCTCAGTATGGGCGGGCACCATTTAGCAGGATGGGAGCTTACAGAAAACAAATTGCAAAGGGAAATTGATCTCTTTCTAAAGTCTGGGTCAGAGCTTTCTTTCTTTCCCCTCTTCCCTTTCCCCTTCCCTTTCCTCCATTACTTTCTTTTTTTTTTGGGTCCAGTCGTGGGGCCTGAACTCTGGGCCTGGGCGCTGTCCCTCAGCTCTTCAGCTCAAGGCTAGCACTCTACCACTTGAGCCACAGCGCCATTTTTTGTTTTTGCTTATGTGGTGCTGAGGAATCGAACCCAGGGCCTCAGGCATACAAGACAAGCGCTCTACCACTGAGCCACCCACCTTCCCAGCCCCATCCTCCATTACTTTCATAGATAGGGTCTTGCTGTGTGGCCTAGGCTGGCCTGGAACTTAGTATATGGCCCCGGTTGGCTTTAAACTCAATCCTCTTGTCCTTTTCCCAAGTGCTGGAATCATAGGTGTACACCACTATGCTTGGTCTAAGGCAGTTTTCTTCTGAGTAGACATCTGAATTCTGGTAGTTGGACTCCAGTCTTACACTTCTGGCCCATAGGTCCTCAGACTTTCAGCCTTGGATTGAGAATCATGCTAATAGTTCACTGGTTCTGAGGTCTGTGGGTTTGGTCTGAGCTAGTATACTAGCATACTGAGGTCTCCAGTGTGTAGACAACTTGTTGTCCAGCTTCTTAGTTACCATGGATATGTGACCCAATTTCCTCAACTAGTCTTTTATATCTATCTCTATATATATCTCCTTGGTTTTGTTTCTGGAAGATAGACTAACACAAGTTTCATATATACAGAAATTGTTGTTGGTCTTGGGGCTTAAACTCTGGCCTGGGTGCCATCCCTTGAGCTCTTGAGCTCTTTAAAAGCTCAAGGCTAGGGCTGGGAAGGTGGCTCAGTGGTAGAGCACTTGCCTTGAATGCCTGAGGCCCAGGGTTCAATTCCTCAGCACCACATAAGCAAAGAGAAAAAAGCCGGAAGTGGCGCTGTGGCTTAAGTGGTAGAGCGTGAGCCTTGAGCTGAAGAGCTGAGGGACAGCGCCCAGGCCCAGAGTTCAGGCCCCACGACCGGACCAAAAAAGAAAACAAAACAAAACAAAAAAAAGCTCAAGGCTAGCATTGTACCACTTGAGCCACAGTGCCACTTCCGGCTTTTTCTGTTTATATGGTGCTGACGGATCTAACCCAGGGCCTCATGCATGCTAGGCAGGTACTCTACCACTAAACCACCTTTCCAGCCCCAGAATATTCCTTTATGTATGTATTCCTTATATGGCCATGGAAGAAATATGTGAAATTGTTCCCTTGCACAAAGGCTGAGTACTCTGCTCATAATTGTTTTTTTTTTTTTGGTCCTGGGGCTTGAACTCTGGGCCTGGGCACTGTCCCTCAGCTCTTCAGCTTAAGGTGAGCGCTCTACCGCTTGAGCCACAGCGCCACTTTTGGTTTTCTAGTGGTTTATTGGAGATAAGAGTCCTCACAGACTATTCCTGCCCGGGTTGGCAGGAATACACAATCCTCAGATCTCAGCCTCCTGAGTGAGTAGCTAGGATTACAGGTGTGAGTCACTGGCGCCCAGCTAAATTATTTCTAAAAATTACTTTTTGAGATTTTGTTCTCTCAAGATTTTATTCTTTAGAGATTTTGATCTTTTTGAGTTTCAGCATTCAAGAGTATTGTGTTCGGATTACATCTTTGGAGATTATGGTTCAAACTCTAAATGAGAAGCCAAGGGAATCTGAGTCTTATTGTTTTTTCTGGCTTTGGTCTTAACCTTGAGTAAGCCACTTATTTATTTTTTTTCTGGGCTTCACTTTTTCCCAAGGGTTCTGGCTAGTAATTTCTATTGGTTTCTTCTATCTGAAAACTCTAGAAATGTGTATGGGATGTGTGTGTGTGTAATTTTTATTGGTTTCTTCTATCTGAAAACTCTAGACATGTATATGTGTGTGTGTGTGTGTGTGTGTGTGTATATGTATGTATGCGTACGTGTGCGCACATATATATGTATATATAAATGTATTATATATATAATGTATGTAAACAGTTGTAAGTGGGGCTCATGTACCTTATCTCAGGTGAATATATAGTATGAAAAGAGCATTTTGCCTGGGCACTGGTGGCTCACGTCTGTAATCCAAGCTACTCAGGAAACAGATCTGAGGATAGCAGTTCAAAGCCACCCTGGGCAGGAAAGTCCATGAGACTCTTTTTTTTTTTTTTTTTTTTTTGTGGGTCATGGGGCTTGAACTCTGGGGCTGAGCGCTGTCCCTCAGCTCTTCAGTTAAAGGCTAGTGCTCTACCACTTGAGCTACAGTGCCACTGCTGGTTTTCTGGTGTTTTATTGGCGATAAGAGTTTCATGGACTTTCTTGCCCAGACTGGCTTTGAACCTGACTTGCCCAGACTGGCTTTGAACCATGATCCTCAGATCTCAGCCTTCTGAGTAGCTAGGATTACAGGCATGAGCCAAAGTGCCCAGCTCCATGGGATTTTTTTTTTTTTTTTGGGGTCCAGTTGTGGGGCCTGAACTCTGGGCCTGGGCGCTGTCCCTCAGCTCTTCAGCTCAAGGCTAGTGCTCTACCACTTGAGCCACAGCTCCACTTCCGGCTTTTTTCTTTTTTCTTATGTGGTACTGAGGAATCAAACCCAGGGCCTCATGCATTGCAAGGCAAGCGCTCTTCCACTGAGCCACCTTGCCAGCCCCTCCATGGGACTCTTTATCTTCAATTAATCCCCAGAAAACCAGAAGTAGCTCTGAGGCTCAAGTGGTAGAGTGCTTGTCTTGAACTGAAGAGCTCAAGGACAGCGCCCATACCCAGAGTTCAAGCCCCACAACCAACAAAAAAAAAGAAAAAAAGAAAAAAGATATTTTGTCCATAGATCTGTCCTTTAGTGTGCTCATTTCTATGGAGATATATAATATAGACTCATTCTAGATGAAATATACAATATAAGTTTCATCCTAGATGGTTTGACTAACATACACATAAGAGTGAAATGTATTGAGTGACTATCATATGCTAAATAAGTCTTGTGCTGGTCACTGGAAACATGAAAGTTTAGGTATCGCTTGAATTATTCACAGTGTAATGGAAGATGGGTTGACATGTAGACAGTTTCACTGCAGCTTGATGAATATAATGGATATACAGAGTAAGTGTGTGTGTGTGTGTGTGTGTGTGTGTGTGTGTGTGTGAGTGTGTGAGAGAGATACGTATGCATATGTGTATATGTGCTCGTACTAGGGTTTGGTACACAGCTGGTGCTCTACCACTTGAGCCATGCCTTTACTTCAGCTTTTTTTTTGCCAGTCCTGGGGCTTGAACTCAGGGACTGGGCACTGTTCCTGAGCTGGTTTTGCTCAAGGCTAGCACTCTACCACTTTGAGCCACAGCACCACTTCTGGCCTTTCTGTGTATGTGGTACTGAGTAATTGAACCTACCCCTAAGCCACATTCCCAGTCCACTGCCAGCTTTTTTCTGGTGAATTGGATATAAGAGTCTTAGATTTGTCTGCATTGGCTGGTATCAAACCATGATCCTTAAATCGCAGTGTTGTATGTAGCTAGGATTACAGGTGTGAGTTACTGGTGCCTGATGGAAGGATCAGATGTGAAAAAGAGGGAGGGAAGGGACTTTGAGGAGTTAATATCCATGTTGGGTGGATAAGTGTGTGGTAAGTGTGGGTGGGGTATAAAGAGGGAGTGTCTCAGGTAATGGAAACTGTCTAAATATGTGCAGACAGAAGCACCATATGCTGTCCTGGATCTGTAAACAATTAGGCAAACTGGAAGCTAAAGCATGTGTGGGGCATGGACAGAGTTGAGAATTAAAGGTAGCTGTGAAGATTCTTCTGGGTTTTATTTTTTTATGGTGTTGGGATTAGAACTCAGGGTCTTAAAACATCCCAAGCAAGCACTTTACCATTCAGCTCTACCTTCAGTCTTCTTTTGAGCTTTCGTAGCTTATTTGTAGAAGCTAATAGTTCATCTTTTGAGACTAAAAGTTTACGGATTCTTTTAGCTTTGTGCATCTGTGTTGTGTGTTCTATGGTTGATGGTAGTTTTAATTCTTTTTCAATCTTTTATAACTTTTTTTTAAAGTTTTTATTATGAAAATACCATACAGAGGAGTTACAATTACATGGGCAAGATAATGAGTACATTTTTTTTTTTCTGCTTATGTGGTGCTGAGGAATCGAACCTAGGGCCTCATGCATGCAAGGCAAGCGCTCTACCACTGAGCCACCTTTCAAGCTCCAATGAGTACATTTCTTAACAAGCATTGTTGCCTCCTCCTTTGTTTCCTCTTTCTATCCCTTCCCATATTATAACTTTTTTACTCTTTTGTCCTTATTACCCTGACTGGGACTGTCAGTGTAATGTCAAAAAGAGGTGATGGGAGCTGGGAAGGTGGCTCAGTGGTAGTGCTTGTCTTGGGTTTGATTCCTCAGCATAAGGTCTTGGGTTTGATTCCTCAGCACCACATAAGTAGAAAAAGCTGGAAGTGGCCCTGTGGCTCAAATGGTAAAGTGCTGGGACAGCGCCCAGGCCCAGACTGGCAAAAAAAAAAAAAAAAAAGTGATGATAGAAGGCATCCTTGTCTGTTTTCCCTTTTTTCAGAGAACACTTTATTTCACTTTTTTTGGGGGGGGGTGGGGGAGGAGTGTGGGGTTGGTGGGATGCGGGGTGGGGTGGGGGAAGAGCAGTTGTTCTGGGGTTGAACTCTGCCTCAGAGTGCCTTTCGATTACTCAACTGTCAGCATGCCACCTGAGTCACACCTCCAGTCCAGCTATTTTCTGGTTATTTTGAAGATGGAGTCTTGTGGACTTTTCTGCCTGGGCTGGCCTGGAACTTCCATCTCGCAGCCTTTCGAGTAGCTAGGCTTACAGGAGTAAGCCACTGGTGCCTGGTATTGAGTGTATTCTTGAAACAGATCTACTAGATTCAGTTTAGCTGTGAGTTTTTCTTTCTTGTACTTGTCAGATTTTGGTGTCAGGTTATGCTGGTGTTGTTACATAGACTTCTATGTTTTGAAAATGTTTTAAGATTCATGCTATTTATTATTAAAAAAATCTTTTTTGGTTGGTCATGGAGCTTGAACTCAGCCTGGGCACTGTTGCTCAGCTCTTCAGCTCAAGGCTCCCATTCTACCACTTGAACCACAGCTCCATTTCCGGCTTTTTCTGCTGAGGAATCAAATCCAGGACCTTATGAGTGCAAGGCAAGCACTCTACCACTGAGCCACCTTCCCAGCTCCTACATTGGTGACTTTCTAGATTCACTTTTATAGTATAATTTAATGTTTTAATATGTTTTCTGACTCTTAGATTGTAAGTAGGAAGTTAGAACTAGAATGTAGTTCAGCAAACTATGATATATGACTCAAATCTGGACTCCAGTAAATATTTATGGAACATAGCCATGTCCGGTCGTTTACATAATGTCTATGGTTGCTTAAGTGCTGCTATGGTGGAGCTAAGTAGTTGTAATACAGACCATATGGCTGGCAAAATCTTAAGTATTCATTGTTTCTTTATGGGAACAGTTTGCTGCTTCTTGATTTAGAGATTTTTAAGTTCACTTTTTTGGGGGCTAGACAAACTTGGTGGTAGTGTTCATTTTCATATATAACGTAGTGTTTGGCTGTCTCCCTTTCTGTTATGTAAATAATCCTCAATCTTTGCTTATATTTAGTACATTTTCGTTATATTAACTTGGTGTGGTGTGTGTGTGTGTGTGTGTGTGTGTGTGTGTGTGTGTGTGTGTGTGTGTGTGTGTGTGTGTGTGTGTGTGTGTGTGTGTGTGTGTGTGTGTGTGTGTGTGTGTGTGTGTGTGTGTGTGTGTGTGTGTGTGTGTGTGTGTGTGTGTGTGTGTGTGTGTGTGTGTGTTGGGGTTTGAACTTCGGACCTTAATGTTATTTGGTTTTCTTGCTTATAGTTGGCTTCTAGAACTTAAGCCATGTCCCCAGCCTGGCATTTTGCTGGTTAATTGGAGTCTTATAGCCTTTTCTCTCCAGGCTAGCTTTAAATTTTGATCCTTCAAGTGTCAACTTCCTGAGTAGATAGTATTCCAATCCTGAGCTACCAGCACCCGACTTTTACTTTTTATTTTTTTTTGGTTCTTGTTTGTTTTTGAGGCAGTCTCATCTTTTCCCCCCAAAGTGACCTCAAATTCAAAATCCTCTGGCCTCTGCTGCCCCAGGTTCTAGAATATCAGATATATAGCACCATACTTGGCCTCTGACTTTTATTAAAAAAAATAGTTTTGTCTAATTTATCTAGCTTTGCCTTGAGTTTTTAATTAATTGGTTATTTGTGTGATAATACTTGTGTTTGAATTCACACTCTCATACTATCATATTCTGGCTTGACTTTTTTGTTGTTTTTGTGGTGGTTGGTTATAGGGATTGAACTCAGGGCCTCGGCACTTTCCATTGAGCTCTTTTGCTCAAGGCTAGTGCTCTACCACTTTGAGCCACAGCTCTACTTCTAGTTTTCTGTTGGTTAATTGGAGGTCAGAGGTCTTTACTGCCTGGGCTGGCTTGGAACTGTACAGATCCTCAGATCACAGCCTCCTGAGTAGGTAGGATTACAGGCATGAACCACCAGTGCCCATCTTGCTTGGCTTTTTTGTTCAAGGCTGGTGCTCTGCCACTTGAGCCACATCTCCACTTCTAGCTTCTTACTGGCTAATTGGAGATAAGAATCTCATGGACTTGGGCTGGGAAGGTGGCTCAGTGGTAGAGTGCTTACCTTGCATGCACGAGACCCTGGGTTTGATTCCTTAGTACTACATAAGCAAAAAAAGCCAGAAGTGGCGTTGTGGCTCAGATGGTCAAGCGCTAACCTTGAGCTGAAGAGCTGAGGGACAGTGCCCAGGCCCAGAGTTCATGCCCCATGACTGACAAAATTAAAAAAAAAAAAAAAAAAAAGAATCTCATGGACTTTTCTGCCTAGCTAGTTTTGAACCTCAATTCTCAAATTTCAGCTTCCGAGTAGCTGGATTATAAGGCATGAGCCAGCAGTGCCCAGCCAACCTTTTAAATTTTATTATTGCATTTTCCAGTTCTATTATTGTTTGCTTCATTGTTAAAGTTTACAACTGAGCCAGATTCCTGCAATTGGTCATAATTTCAGTTGTTTTAAATCTGTTTCTAATCATTCTTTTTGGGGATCTGTTTCTAATGTCAGTTTCTTCTCTTGGTTTTTGATCATTTTTTTCCCTCCTCTTGAATACCTAGTTTTCATGTTTGGCCAGAGATTGAATAGAAAAAACTTTGAATATAATTTGAGGCTAAGGTAGGGAGGTTTTTGGTTCCAGACCAACCTGGACATGAAAGTCTGTGCAACTGCATCTCTACTAAGAGAAGCTGTAAATGGTAGTGAGTACCTGTGATCCTAATAAGGATGGGAAGTACAAATGAGAAGTTAGACCCTATCTTAATAATAACCAGTGAGAAACAAGAATGGAGGCAAAGCTTTAAATGATAGAGTGCTCACTAGCCAAACACAGCATGAAGCTCTTAGTTCAAACCCAAGTACTGTCTTTAAAAAAGAAAATCTCACAGGGTACCTGTAATCCTAACTGCTCAGGTGGCTGAGATCTGACTATCACAGTTCAGAGCTAGCCTGGGCAGGAAAGTCTATGAGACTCTTATCTCCAATAAACCACCAGAAAACTGGAAATGGCTCTGTGACTTAAGTGTAGAGTGAGTGCTATTCTTTTTTTTGTTGTTGTTGTTTATAACCTTTTTTGTCTGTGAATAGTATATAAGGATGTAGGGTTTTTTTATTTTTATTTTTATTTATTTTTTTATTTTTTTGGGTCCAGTCATAGGGCCAGAACTCTGGGCCTGGGCGCTGTCCCTCAGCTCTTCAGCTCAAGGCTAGCACTCTACCACTTGAGCCACAGTGCCACTTCCGGCTTTTTTTTTTCTGCTTATGTGGTGCTGAGGAATCGAACCCAGGGCCTCATGCATGCAAGGCAAGCGCTCTACCACTGAGCCACCTTCTCAACCCTGAGTGAGTGCTATTCTTGAGGTGAAGAGCTCAGGGACAGTGCCCAGACCCAGAGTTCAAGCCCCATGACTGACAAAAAAAAAAAACAAATCTCAGAGTAGAAGACATGGAGAGCTAAAAGGATAGGAAATTTGTGTTAGAAAAGGAGAATATTAGCCTCTAGATAAAAATAAAAATGAAGCTAGGCATGGTAGTGCATACTTATAATTCTACCGTTCAGTAGGCTGAGGTCTTCTAAGGCTGAAGATTGTGAGTTCGAGGCCAGCCTGGGCTGGATAGTCAGACCTTCTCTCAAAAACCAGACTGAAGCTGGGCGCTGGTGGCTCACACCTGTAATCCTAGCTACTCAGGAGGCTGAGATCTGAGGATCTCGATTCAAAGCTAGCCCGGGCAGGAAAGACCATGAGACTCCTATCTCCAATAAACCATTAGAAAAAACCGCAAGTGGCACTGTAGCTCAAGTGGTAGAGTGCTTGCCTTGAGCTGAAGAGTTGAGGGATAGCGCCCAGGCCCAGAGTTCAAGCCCCACAACCGACAAAAAAAAAAAAAAACAAAAAAAACAAAAAAAACAAAAAACAACAAAAAAACAGACTGAAATCAGCAAGTGCCCTTTGGGGAAAATAACTTGTATTTATGTTCCTAAAGTTTAACTTAGGATTCCATTACTTAGGGTTGAAACTCCCTGAGGATCTTAGAACCTCACAGTGTGGCCAAACCTATGGGATGTATGAGATATAATTACAACTGAAGGAAAAGTTTAAAATTAAGCACTTAGCGCATATGCATTTAATGCATTCCATTTATTTGTATATCTTAATTAGATAAAATTTATGTTAAATTTATGTGTGAATTGAGGTATATTAGCATCAGAAATTAGCATTCAGTTTTTGCCTTAGGGCTGCTTCATACATATTATAATCTTTGGGAAAGTGAATTTCCTTTTGAAAAAGAAATCAAATATTATGGAAGCAATTGAATTGTCATATAAAGTTAAACTTTTGGCTCTTATTTAATATTTTTAATAAAATTTAAACATTGTACATAACTGGATATTATGTCATTTGATCCTTGACAAAATTAAAAAAAAACTTGTAGTAATGGAATATTGTACTAATGTAAACATTATATTAAAACTTTCAAACTAAAATATAAAATTATTTCTCTTTCTAGGCAAAACTTGGTTTCTGTAATATTACTGGAATTGATTACTCTCCTTCTGCAATTCAGCTTTCTAGAAGTATTATAGAGAAAGAAGGGTTACCTAACATTAAATTGAAGGTAACTATATATTACTTTTATTTATTTATTTATTTATTTAATTTTATTTTTTTGGGGGTCCCGTAGTGGGGCCTGAACTCTGGGCCTGGGCACTGTCCCTCAGCTCTTCAGCTCAAGGCTAGTACTCTACCATTTGAGCCACAGTGCCACTTCCGGCTTTTTTCTTTTTGCTTATGTGGTGCTGAGGAATCGAACCCAGGGCCTCAGGCATGCAAGGCAAGCGCTCTACCACTGAGCCAGCCCTATATATTACTTTTAATTATTTATTTGCTCATTCATTTGCTTAGTGCTGTTCCTGGCATTTGAACTCAGGGATTGGGCATTATTCCTGAGCTTTTTTGCTCAAGGTTAGTGCTCTCCCACTTGCACCACAGCTCCATTTCTGGCTTTTTTTGGTGCTTAGTTGGAGATAGTCTCGTGGGCTTTCCTGCCCCAACTGGCTTCAAACTGTGATCTTCGGATCTCAGCCTTATGAGTAGCTAGGAATATAGGCATGAGCTACTGGCACCTGGAGATAATTTTATTTATAATGAAAGTTATAAAGTTTTATTTTTTTCGAAAGTATATTAAATGCTGATGTCTTTTTTTTTTCTTTTTTGCCTGTCTTGGGGCTTGAACTCAGGGCCTGGGCACTGTCCCTCAGCTTCTTTTGCTCATGGATAGCACTATGTCACTTGAGCCATAGTTCCAATTCTAGCTTTTTGGTAACTAGTTGGAGATAAGAGTGTCACAGACTTTTCTGCCCAGCTGGTTTTGAACTGTGATTCTGAGATCTCAGTCTCCTGAGAAGCTAGGATTAACGGTGTGAGCTACTGGTGACTGGCAGTATTTTTTATGCCTTAGTTTTCTTTTGCTGTGAATGAGTGATACAGATCAAGTAACTTGCACATATTTTATAAAATTGAAGCAGGGACTGGAAATGTGGCTTAGTGGTAGAGTGCTTGCTTAGCATGCATGTAGCCCTAAGCTCAGGGACAGTGCCCAGACCCTGAGTTCAAGCCCCGGGATTGGCAATAAATAAATAAATAAATAAACAAACTGAGGCAGCACACTGTTTGACATACTTAAATTGTATCAGGTTACTGAAAATAGGATGAAGTTATATGAATAGAAACCTCTAAAGTACATGATTTTTACCAGGCTGAGTGATCACACGTAAGTATTCATTTGATTTTCTAAGCTTCATTCTGTTCATTAGTGGCTTTGTAAGTGTCCAGTCAAAACAGAAAAGCTTTGTGATGGTCTATGGTTTCTTTAGGTTATATAAGTAAGAATATGAGCTTAAAGTCTTAATTTCATTGATCTGAGTTCCAGATAATTTTTGTCATGTTGGTAAATATGTCAAATATTTTACTTTTTGGGAGAAACACTTGTGCCATAATGTGTTGGCATTTTTGGGTAGTATTCCTTGCAGTGGTTTGTTTCCAAATATGTTGAGATTTATAATGTCCAGGAAACACTTGTCAACCCCTCTTACTAATCTTGGTTTTAATGATCTTGGAATGAAGCTCATAAAAGTTAGCTATAAAGTTGAAAATATGTTTATTATATGTAAAATGCCATCATAATCAGTAGTCCTCATGCCCCTTTATAAAGTGCTTGTAATGGGGCTTAAACTCAGTGTTTGGCGCTGTCCTTTAGCTTTTTCCCTCAAGGCTAGTGCTCTACCATTTGAACCACATCTCCTCTTCCTACTTTTTGATATAATTGGAAATATGTGTCTCAAGGACTTTCCTGCCCAGGCTCACTTTGTACCTCAAGTTCTCCGAGCTCAGCTTCCTGAGTAGCTGGGATTTCAGGCATGAGCCACCAGTGACCAGCTATAGGTCACTATCCATATAGCCTTTTATCCCTTGTAACTTAAGTTCTATTGTGTTAATTGATCTAACATAGATATGGTTTTTTTAATATAGGTAGAAGACTTTTTGAATCTTTCCACAAAGCTATCTGGATTTCATATTTGTATTGACAAAGGGACTTTTGATGCCATAAGCCTTAATCCTGACAGTGCAGCTGAGAAGAGGAAGCAGTATGTGAAATCTCTCTCTGGGGTGTTGAAAGTAAAAGGCTTCTTTCTAATAACCTCTTGTAATTGGACCAAGGAAGAATTGCTGGATGAATTCTGCGAAGGTAAGTGGCTACATGGTGTTTTTTTTTTTTTTTTTTTTTTTTTTTTTGGTCGGTAGTGGGACTTGAACTCTGGGCCTGGGCGCTGTCCCTCAGCTCTTCAGCTCAAGGCGAGCGCTCTACCACTTGAGCTACAGCGCCACTTCCGGTTTTCTTGTGGTTTATTGGAGATAGGAGTCTCACAGTCTCTCCTGCCCGGGCTGGCTTTGAACCGCGATCCTCAGATCTCAGCCTCCTGAGTAGCTAGGATTACAGGCGTGAGCCACCAGCGCCCGGCCTACATGGTGTTTAAATATATACTTACCTTAAGTTTCTTACTTTTAAATAGGAGTTTTCCCCTGTGTTTTATATTGCTATTTGTGGGAATTGCCTGCTTTTCTTTCGTTAATGATCTAGGTAATAACTTTTAACTATATATGCAAAGCACAGAGAAATAACTTTGGTTGAGATCCAGAGGCCTTTAAACATTTTTTTTCCAGAAATTTTGGCAGTTAAGTACTAAAATTTATGGGCCTATAAAATCAAGTTCTTTAAGCAATACAATATTTTATTTAAGCTGT
Source organism: Dipodomys merriami (assembly GCF_024711535.1). Lineage (NCBI taxonomy): Eukaryota > Metazoa > Chordata > Mammalia > Rodentia > Heteromyidae > Dipodomys > Dipodomys merriami. The sequence goes on along the minus strand of NW_027206424.1, from coordinate 90,580 downwards.
ACAATCTATTTAGAGAGTCAAAAAGCATATGTATTGTGCTTTTGACTTCACTGTATTGATTTTCTGGCAAATCTGTAATAATGCAAATGGAATTAAAAAAATCTTACATGAGATGGCTTTTTCTTTGCTTTTGCAATGCTGGAGTTTGATGTGATGAGAGTTTTAATTTTCTAGATAATTCATATGTCTTGTTCTAGTGGTCATTAAGATGTTAGAATTTGTTTATTGCTTCTTTTCTTTCCTTCCTTCCTTCCTTCCTTCCTTGCTTCTTTCCTTTCTTTCTTTCTTTCTTTCTTTCTTTCTTTCTTTCTTTCTTTCTTTCTTTCTTTTTTCTCTCTTTCTTTTTTCTTTCTTTTTTTTTTTTTTTTTTTGTTTTTTTTGGTCTGGTCGTGGGGCCTGAACTCTGGGCCTGGGCACTGTCCCTCAGCTCTTCAGCTCAAGGCTAGTGCTCTATCACTTGAGCCACAGCGCCACTTCCGGCTTTTTTCTTTTTGCTTATGTGGTGCTGAGGAATCGAACCCAGGGCTTCATGCATGCAAGGCAAGCACTCTACCACTGAGCCACCTTCCCAGCCCTCTTTTTTCTCTTTCTTTTTCTCTTTCTTTCTCTCTTTCTTTCTCTTTCTTTCTTTCTTTTTTTCTTTCTGTCTGTCTGTCTGTCTGTCTGTCTGTCATGCGGCTTGAACTCTGGGCCTGGGTACTCTCCCTCAGCTCTTCAGCTCAAGGTGAGCACTCTGTGACTTGAACCACAGCACCACTTGTGGTTTCTGAGTGGTTTACTGGAGATAAGAGTCTCATGGACTTTCCTGCCTGGGCTGGCTTTGAACCTTGATCCTCAGATCTCAGCCTCCTGAGTAGCTAGGATTACAGGCGAGAGCCACCAGCGCCTGGTTGAGTTTGTTATGTCATTAGTGTATCTGGTATAATTATTTCTAAGATTGAATAGAAACAAAATGTGAGGAATTGGTAGAAATTCTTTGTACTAATGCTTTTAAAAAAAAAAATATTTTGATGCTGGTACTGAGGCTTGAACTCAGGACTTTGGACCTTTTGAACCACAATTCTAGATCACAGCTTCCTGAGAAGCTGTGAGGCATGAGCCAGCAGCTCCCTGCAATTTACTAATTCTTGAGGAAATATTTTCTTTTTTTTTTCACAGTTTTGATGACATGGCAAATGAAACTATTGCTAGATCTACTAGTTGGGATCTTATAAAGAATGTAAATCTATAATCTATACATAGACCACTTTGAGTTCCTTTTTTTTTTTTTTTTTTTTTTTGGCCAGTCATGGTGCCTGAACTCTGTCTAGGCCTGGGCACTGTCCCTCACCTCTTCAGCTCAAGGCTAGTACTCTACCACTCCAGCCATAGCATCACTTCTGGCTTTTTCTGCTTATGTGGTGCTGAGGAATCGAACCCAAGGCCTTATGCATGCAAAGCAAGCATTCTACCACTGAGCCACCTTCCCAGCCCCCACTTTGAATTCTATTGCAGACTGTTTCTTGTCGAGGTGTGTGCGTGCGCGTGCGCGTGTGTGCGTGCGTGTGTGTGTGTGTGTGTGTGTGCCCGTGCACGTGCACACATGTGCACTCCTGTTGTGCTGGTACTGGGGCTTGAACTCGTCCAGGGTAGTCTCAGCTTTTTTGCTTAACGTTGGTGCTCTTACCCCTTGAGCCACATTTCCACTTGCGACTTTTCATTGGTGATAGGACTGGCTTTGAATCACAGTTCTTAAATCTCAGCCTCTTGAGTAGCTAGGATTACAGGTGTGAGCCAGTAGTACTCAGGCAAGTTGTTTTAAGAAATATTTTATCCGTTTATTTATACAGTGCACAGGCATTTCTGGGGAAATATTTTGAGAACTTTTATGTATTCCTTTTGAGGTTAGCATTTTTTTTTTTTTTTTTTGTCGGTCGTGGGTCTTGAGCTCTGGGCCTGGGCGCTGTCCCTCAGCTCTTCAGCTCAAGGCGAGCGCTCTACCACTTGAGCTACAGCGCCACTTCCGGTTTTCTGGTGATTTATTGGAGATAGGAGTCTCACGGTCTTTCCTGCCCGGGCTGGCTTTGAACCTCGATCCTCAGATCTCAGCCTCCTGAGTAGCTAGGATTACAGGCGTGAGCCACCAGCGCCCGGCTAGAGGTTAGCATTTTTTAAAAATAGCAATGGGAATAATTTTCAGGATACAGTAAATGATATGGTACTAAATATTTGATTAAATTTTGAACCTCACTTGTCATAAGCTAATGGGAAATCAATTACCTCAAGAGAGTAGTTTACTACTAACTTTTATTTATGACCATAGTGCATACACTTTATCACAAGTTTTGTTTTCTTCTTGGTATTAAGGGACTAGGCAGGAAGAACACTTAAACACATTTCCTTTTATGTGCATTCAATGGCTTGCTAAGGTTTTATAATGTAGAACATGACGTGTTTGATGCTGGGAATGTGAGCTTGTAATTCATTACCATTCTCCCTGGAAAACAAGAATTGTACGTGATTTATTGTGTTTTATGCCATTAGTTTTATTATCTTCCATGTTTGTTTAGTTTGTTTCCTTCAGAACTGTTGAGGCTCCATATCAATAATCTTTCCCTCTTCCTGGAGCTTAGCAGTTTTAATAAATGCTCAGAGCCACACTGTGTTGGGCAAATTTCTTTCTTGGTTTTTAAATACAGGTGTTCTCTTTTACTCCTGGAACTAGCAGACAAAAACATATTTGTCTGTCCTTGATAATGAGGAACAGACTTTAGCCTAGTATAATGTGGTTAAAATATGTTGTGTCTGAGAACTATTGAGTAAACTCTCTATATGCTGTTTTAGAACTAGAGATTTAAACAAGCAAAATGTTATAGCAGGAAATCTTCAGGAATAATTACACCATTGGAGACATTTTTCAAGCATAAGTCTCCTAGAAAATGGTGTTTGTAGTTGTAGGACAGTTAGCAGAGTACCTTGTAGGCAGGGCCCAAGGGCTTCATTACCAGCTACTTAGATGTTGGCCTGGAGTGAGGCTTCTCTCACTGGTCCTTTAAGGGTTTCTGCTTTTCCTTAATTGACTTAGTTGAAATGTAAATATTTATAGAACTATTGAAATGAATCTTTACTGGAGAGGCATGGCTTAGGTGGTATAGTGCCTGCCTAGCAAACACAAAGCTTTGAGTTCAAAACCCAATACTCAAAGAAGAAAGGTACCTTGTATTCCTTTTGATCTTTGGATAGCCCTGTCCATGCAGTGTAAACATATTGTGTTGTTAGTTCCTTCAGTGAAACTAATGTGGATCAGTTGTCACATATTAGGGTATTTGAATCTGATGTTGAGGGACTTGATTCTATTATAACTACTGAATTAAAACTAAATTTTTTGGGTCCAGTCGTGGGGCCTGAACTCTGGGCCTGGGCGCTATCCCTCAGCTCTTCAGCTCAAGGCTAGCTCTCTACCACTTGAGCCACAGCGCCACGTCTGGCTTTTTTTTTTTTTCTCTGCTTATGTGCTGCTGAGGAATCGAACCCAGGGCCTCATGCATGCAAGGCAAGTGCCCTACCACAGAGCCACCTTCCCAGCCCTGAATTAAAACTATTGTACTGCAAAAGACACCCTGATACTCATTACTTCAGTATACCTTCCAGTTCAGATTTTCTTGTGTTATATTCTGAAACATACTATAATTTCTGTAGGGCTAGGTTTGGGGAGTTAAAGAAGGCCCTGAAAAATTAATACGGCTCTATTTTTCCTTGGAAATTTTAATTAAAAGGATATATATTAATTGTACAAGTTGTTTTGTGTGTGTGTGTGTGTGTGTGTGTACGTGTCTTTTTGCCGGTCATGGGGCCTGAACTCTGGGCCTGGGCCCTGTCCCTCAGCTCTTCAGCTCAAGGCTAGTGCTCTACCACTCGAGCCGGAATGACACTTCTGGCTTTTTCTGCTTATGTGGTGACGAGGAATCGAACCCAGGGATACAAGCGAGCACTCTACCACTGAGCCACCTTCCCAGCCCCATGTATGAGGGGTTTAATTGTGACATTTCCATACATGCAATGTCTAGCACATTCACTTTCATCTCTTATTGTTCCTTCCTTAAAACAATTTCAACAAATGTCATTGTTCTAGAAAACATTTTTACTTTAAGCATATGTAATATTTTGCAAACCAAATATGAGTCTGTACCTCATGTACTCAACACATAGCAGAGCTGCATTTTCCCACATTAAAATATATCACGCTGGACTGCAGGTGTGACTCAAATGGTAGAGCACTAGCCATGAGCAAAGAAGATGAGTCAGAATTTGAGGTCCTGAGTTCAAGCCCTGGCAAAAAAAAACTGTAAATATTTTTAGACTGGAGGTGTGGCTCAAGGGATGGAGCACCAGCTGTGAGTGAAAATACGTCATGCCATTTAGACTGAGTGTGGTGGCACAAGTTTGTACAAGTTTGTTGTTGCAGCAGTCACGGGGCTGTGGCAGGGAAGTACATGTGAGTTTCAAGGCTAGTGTGACCTACCTAGTGAGACCCTTTCTCAAAAAAAAGTATGTGTGGGGCTAGGAAGTGGCTCAGTGGTAGAGCGCTTGTCTTTCATGCATGAGGCCCTGGGTTTGATTCCTCTGCACCACATAAGCAAAAAGAAAAAAGCTGGAAGTGGCGCTGTGGCTCAAGTGGTAGAGCGCTAGCCTTCCCCTGAAGAGCTGAGGGACAGTGCTCAGGCCCAGAGTTCAGGCCCCACGACTGGACCAAAAAAAAAAAAGTATGTGTGTATGGTTATATATATGTATATAGTACCCAATATGTCATATAAAATATATCTCATATTAAAAATACTATAGCATGCTATTTAAAGACTTCTACTTTGGAAAAGTTTTCCTTTGATATTATGTAACCTAGACTGGCCTCAAACTAACAGTCCTGCTCAGAGGCCTCCTGAGTGTTAGTATTACAGGATTCTCTTTTTTTTTTTTTGGCCTGAGTGTTGTTCCTGAGATCTTTGGGTCAAGGCTAGTACTCTACCACTTTGAGCCATGGCTCCACTTCTAGTTTTCTGGTGGGTAACTGAAGAGTTTCATGGAGCCGAGTGCTGGTGGCTCACACTACTCAGAAGGCTGAGATCTGAGGATCATAGTTTGAAGCCAGCTCAGGCAGAAAGTTTGTGAGACTTATCTCCAATAAACTACTCAGAAAAGACCAGAAGTGGTTTGTTTTCATGGACTTCCATGCCCAGGCTGGCTTTGAACCATGATTCTCACATCTCAGTCTCCTAAGAAGCTAGGATTACAAGTGTGAGCCACCATTGCTTGGCTGGCTTATCAGTTCTTAAAAAGAATTTTAACATTTAGTTATTAAAATTTGGTTAAGTTTGATAATGTGAATTAGAATGTATGATGAAACAAAGTATAAAAGTCCAATTGAGCCGGGCGCTGGTGGCTCACGCCTGTAATCCTAGCTATGCAGGAGACCCAATTTTGAGGATTGGGGTTTGAAACCAGCTCAGGCAGGAAAGTCTGTGAGATTCCAAATAAGCACACCCCCCCCCAAAAAAAAGCTGCAACTGGAGCTGTGGCTCAAGTGATAAAGTATTATTACCTTGAACAAACAAGCCCAAGGACAAGGACAGCACCCAAGCCCCAGGACTGGCACGAAAAAAAAATTAAAAAACAAATAAAACCACACTATACTGCTTTGAAAGTTACTTCTTTTTTTCCCAAGATATTTGGTAGTTGAGTTTGTATCTAGATCATTGTTATGCATTTTTTTCTAAAAGAGTGTTATATAACCCTAAGATTTTACTGTTGAACTGGGCACCAGTGGCTCACGCCTGTCATCCTAGCTACTTAGGAGACTGAGATCTGAGAATCGCAGTTCAAAGCCAGCCCAGGCAGGAAAGTCTGTGAGACTCTATAATCTCCACTTAACTACCAGAAAACAGGAAGTGGTGCTGTGGCTCAAGTGGTAGAGTGCTCCCCTTGAGCTGAAGAGCTGAGGGACAGCACCCAGGCCCAGAGTTCAAGCCCCACGACAGACCATAAAAAAAAGAAAAGAAAAGATTTTACTGTTAACCACTTTAATCTGTACTTTCACAATGCTGGGTAACCATGCATACCATTCATCTGAAGAACTTTTTACTCTTCTGTAAGTTCATGGTGTGGTACATCATAAGAACAGCACACATTGTAGCTCTTCCTTGTATACTGATAGAGGAAAAACCTCTTTCTGCAATTTGTTTTTGGTACTGTAGACCTTTGTTCATTTTAGTGTATTTTGGGTGAGTTGGAAAATTCCAACATGAAGTTCAATCATCATTTAGAGTTTGAAAACACATAGTTTTCAGAGTACAGAGTTAATAAGACTTACCATTACTGGGATTCAATCCCTAATAAGCATATTTTAATTTTTTTCCTGACAGGATTTGAACTTTTTGAAGAGCTGCCAACACCCACTTTCAGCTTTGGAGGTAGATCTGGAAACAGTGTAACATCATTAGTTTTACAAAAAACTTGAGACTTCCTTGGACAAATTCAGAAATCTTTTTAAAAGAAGCGACACAACAAAACATCCTGTCACAGAAAATACAAGTTGAAATAAATGCTTAGTAAGTATGCAGGATATACATGTTGGAATACCTATAATGGAAAAAGAAATGACGTAAAAAAAAATCATGAGCATGTGAGTGACTTGGCATTTAAAGACTGACCAAGATTAATTATGTATATTCTTTTGTATTTGAGATGCAGATATTTTTATTTTTAGCTTAGTATAATGTCCTGTAATTGCTGACCAGTTAAAAGCTTTAAAGTAGTAAACAAATTTAAAAAAAGCATGTATTCTTAATTTTCGTGCCTTGATTAAAATTGAATAGTATGTGGCTGTTTATGAAGATTTGATCAAACTATTCCTGGGCCAGAATAATCAAAACAACTTTCTTAGTATTTTGCTGGACTGTGAAATGTAATAAGAAATAGTATTTTGAGTTGAGAGGTGGTTACTTTTAAAATGATTATTTGTGCATCAGAGGCTCAAAGGCTAGTATCTGAGAGTTGCAGTTTGGAGCCAGTCAAGGCAGACAAATCTGAGAAATGCTTGCCTACAATTAACCAGCTAAAAGTCAAAAGTGGAGGTGTGGTAGAACAATAGTCGTGAGCAAAAAAGCTGAAGCTCTGGGTTTAAGCCAAACAAAAAACCCCACCTGGACAAAGTTCCCTAGTCTTCATGTGTATAATTAAATAAAATTAGGGAAATCGATCAATTGATCAAGAAATATTGACTGTATTTTGCAGTTGATGGTCTTCTACCCATAGGGTTAAATGGGCAGAAGGCGAAAAGACAACTAAGGGATATTGTTATATGCTCATTTGCCTTATGAGCTGTGTTAGTTTATTAAGTCATTCAATCCTTCTCATTGAGTACTTTTGTTTCTACATTTAAGAAAACTGAAGCCAAGAGAAGCAAACTTATTTCTACAAGGTCAAAATATCCAGTGCTGTTTTTTCTAGCCTTGTCTGCCTCCCAGGTGCCAAATCTGTACTTTTATAGGACACTGGGGCAACTGAATCTACTATATAGTTAGTGGTCTTCAATTAGTGAAGTTAGGCACTTACTTCAGGGGCTCTCCAAGCTCTTGTTAGTGTTGATCACTAATGGCTTACAGTGCTAATCTGTATTAGTCAGGCAGCCGAGTCTAATGCTATCCTTCAGTATTTTTTCCCATTTCCCTGCCTATCTTCTACCAAGAACTGAAAGAGGGTGTCAGTTATATAAGCCCTCAATGATACAAAGATGGATATTCTGGTTAGGGGCTCATGTAGCTGGAGAGAATATTTATATATTGCTTTGAAATATAAACTATATTTATACTTAGTGCTACTTTGTACTTGAAGTATTGTTTTGAGAGTATTTGTATTTTGATCATTATTCAAGTTTTTAAAAAGTTATATAACTATTGATGGTTTTCAGCTTTGTGGGCTTACTAGATTACAAAACAAAATTTTGTTTATTTAGTGAGTGTCCTCCAGTACTGAATAAGTCTAGCATTACATTCCTTTTTTCTTTTCTGAGGGTGGTGTGGGTTGATTCTTTTAGATCAATCCTAACTGTTAAGGCTACCACTTGCCTTGTACAAGGCAGCTAAAGACATTTCTGTGCATTTTGAACAAAAATAACAAGTTTAGAAAATCTTTTTATTTTTTGCCGGGGCTTGAACTCAGGCTTCAGTGCTATTCTGAGCTTCTTTTGCTCAAGGTTAGCACTCTACCACCTGAGGCACAGTGTGACATTTCTGGCTTTTTCCATTATGTAGTACTGTGGAGTCGAACCCAGGGCTTCATGCATGCTAGGCGATCATTCTACTAAGCCACATTCCCAGCCAAGGAAACCTTTTTTTTGTTGTTGTTGTTGGTCGTGGGCCTGGGTGCTGTCTCTCAGCTCTTCAGCTCAAGGCCATCACTCTACCACTTGAGCCACAGTGCCACTTCCAACTTTTTCTGCTTATATGGTGCTGAGGAATTGAACCCAGGGCCTCATGCATGCAAGGCAAGCGCTCTTACCACTGAGCCACCTTCCCAGCCTGAGAAAATCTTGTAATGTATAAAAAGTGAGGAATTGGGCTGGGAAGGTGGTTCAGGTGGTAGAGTGCTAGCCTTGAGCAAAAGAAGCTCAGGGACAGTGCCCAGGCTCTGAGTTCATTCAAGCCCAGGACTGGCCAAAAAAAAGGGGAGGGGAGGAATTGCTTTAAAATGTAGGCAGTTTAAATGTCAAAAATTGTTAGTTTTATGAGACATAGGACTTATTTCTATTCTTTATTTACATAGTTTGTTTAGATTTTTTAAAAATTTTTTTGTCTTTTTTAGTAGTGGAGATCAAACCCAGGACATTGCACTTGTTAGGCAAATGCTTTGCCACTGAGTTACATCCCAGCCCTATTTACATAATTTAAACTCAGGGTCTCATATTTGAGACATGGTATCTTAAACTATAGAATCATATAATTTTATAATTTATTAAGGTAATCTGGTCTTTGCTGAATTTTTTCACATTTGGTATCAAATATAATAGTAGATAAATACTCTTGGAATTTTGAGTGAGCTGGGTGCCGGTGGCTCACTCCTGTAATCCTAGCTACTCAGGAGGCTGAGATCTGAGGATCACGGTTCAAAGCCAGCCCGGGCAAGAAAGTCTATGAGACTCTTATCTCCAATAAACCACTAGAAAACCAGAAGTGGCACTGTGACTCAAGCGGTAGAGTGCTCACCTTGAGCTGATGAGCGCAGGGACAGCACCCAGGCCGAGTTCAAGCCCCATGACCAACCAAAAAAAAAAGAATCATATAATTTTATAATTTATTAAGGCAATCTGGTCTTTGCTGAATTTTTTCACAGTTGGTATCAAATATAATAGTAGATAAATACTCCTGGAATTTTGAGTGAGCTGGGTGCTGGTGCCTCATGCCTGTAATCCTAGCTACTTAGAAGGCTGATATCTGAGGATCACAGTTTGAAGCTAGTGTGGGCAGGAAAGTCTATGAGATTCTCATCTCCAATAAAGGACTCAGAAAAGGCCAGAAATGGTGCTGTGGCTCAAGTGGTAGTAGAGTGTTAGCTTTGAGCAGAAGTAGCTCAGGCACAATACTCAGACCCTGAGTGCAAGCCCTAGGACTGGCAAAAAAAAATTTTTTTTTGAGTAGTTAGATATATATTATTTGATTTTCAAGTTTTTAAATTTATTTAGTCACAATGGGAATGGAACCCAGGGGCTCAACCACATCCCTAGTCCAATATGTTACCTTAAAGCATCAGTATAATAAAATATGCTTTTTGTATGAGTATATTGGGGCATTGAGTTTGACAGAAAATTGGAGTGAGTTTTTGTTGAAAGAACACTACATGGGATGTGTTTCTTTTATTTTTATTTATTCTTTTTCTCTTTTGAAATATGGAGCTAGTAAAAGGGAATTGTCATTCTTCTTATAATTTTAATACTACTATGTTAGCTTCTTAAGGATTGAATTAACAACCAATGGAAGATCCAAAAATTCTAACAAACTAATATTTTCAAAGAATAGCAGGCTGACAGAAACAAAAACAGGTAATTAAATGTCTCTAAGTTAATGAAGTAAGCTATAAGTCCATCATTTCTGTTTAGTATTTTAAAAATCGTGCAAATATGTAACAGCATAATTACACAGTTACAAAAAGGAGCAGTGAGTTATGTAGTAACTGATGTTTTCTGTGGATAAGTAGTTGGAATTGTCATTTTATTTAATCAAAAGACATTTATTTTGAGGAAACTTGTTTGAAATGCAAACGAGATTTCTCTGTGGAGCCAGTACAGAATTGTTCCTTTTCACCATGATGTTATTGCTGCATAACAGGCCACTTCTGTGTGTAGGAAGTGCGTCTGCAAGTCCAAAGGGAGTTGAGGCCTGATTGGGCGGGCTCTACCAATTAATAAATAGAAAGTGTTCAGAACATTTTGTTTTAAGCCAGGTGCACAGTTAAGAGTTACTTTTCGGGACTACAATTTATGTATATGAGAGTCAAACCTGACACTGCTCTTGGCAGCTTGACTGAAGCCATTTTTAAAATATGTACAAACTGTCTTGCATTCTCCACCCCCAATTACAGCAGCAAAGAACTTGCCTTTCTTCATTTGTGATGGGCATGCAGTCTTGTTTATTCTGAGCGAATAATATGCTTTGACTTACTATTTTTTATATTCCTGTTACACTGTAATGGAGTACTGCGTGTTGACCTCAATTCCTATTCATCTAGGGTATAGTAGAAACCTTATTTTTTTTTTTAAGGATCCTACATTAGTAATTGAGTTTTTGTATAGCCTTGAAATAATTTTTCTTAAGCAAGTATACAAAGAAATTGAATATGCCTGCTTAATGTTACGACTGTGTTTTTTTTAAAGTAATTTTATTTTACAGATTGTTATTTATATATGTGTGTGTCTGTCTCTCTGGGGCCTGCCTAAATTAAAAAACTGTACAAATGGAACAATCAGTTTGTCTCCAAGAGAGGGAACTGGGATTTGATTTCCTGGTTTTGCCTCTCTGAGCTAGAGTCTCTATGCTGCAGAGAAAACCCTCTGCTTTGAAAGCAAGGGACCAAGTGTCTTGTGTTCCACAGTAGTAACCTCTTCAGCTAATTGTAGGCGGGCGTGGATGGGCTCTGAAAGCAGTCTTGTCCGGTATGTTTTACTGGAAAAGCTCTGCTGTGATCTAGAGTGTGATTGTGGCAAGTGAGGTGCATACTAAGTTTAAAGACAATTGCACAGTGGACAAAAATGAGAAAATTCTTTATCATTTCTTTTGGCTAGGCAGGAAACAGAGATGTCCTTAGATGGAGGGGGTGTGCAAGAGCATGTTTTATTAACACATTTAATGGAAGAAAATTAATGCTAATTTATTCTTCATACACGCCATGCAATTTGTTAGAAAAGTGGAAGAATAGTTTGAAATTCTTTGGTCAATTGATGAATTCCTATGTTAGGAGCATAGAAATGAAACTCAACATTAAGCAGACAAATACCCAAGCCCACAGGCTACATAAATGCTGAATAAAACCAGCTCTACAATGGAACTCTGAAAAGCAACGGGTAAGAAGCCTAATGAATGATTGAATATGACCTTAGCAAAATCCCTGGAGTGTTGTTGAAAGATCATTCATTTCCAGCTTAGATGTCAAGATGGGCTCCACTAACCAGAATAAAAAGAGCTTGAGTTGGTACTGAGTTTTAAAAACCTTTATAACACAGTGCATTAGACTGAGCATAAAAAGGGCTTCTCTAGCTGAATTTTGAGCTGTTAATATGTGGACCTATAGTTTAGGCTCAGGGAAACCAAATGAAAAAGAGGAATAATTTCTCAGACACGAATGTGTCAATATGCTGCTTTTATGGAAGGGAACTTCATATACTGGGATGTATAGGCTGGCAGAATGTACGTTTCTCACCATTGTGAGAAAACTTATATCCAAGCCATCAATTGTACCTTAACCTATTTGCAAATTATTTGGCCTAGCATATTAGACGAAGCTATAAAAAAAATCCAAATGTACATTTTTGTAATTTTGTGAAGAAACACTTTTCTCATTTTCCTAAAGAGATGTTAAACTCTTTCATGTTATATTTTTCCTTTTTTTTTTTTTTTTTTTTTGGTTGGTTGCTTAGCTTGAACTCAGCCTGGGCGCTGTCCCTCAGTTCTTCGGCTCAATGTGAGCACTCTATCACTTGAGCCACAGTGCCACTTCCTCATGTTATATTTTTATTAACAAATGATGAGTGGTCTTTCTTTTTTTATGCATGCCTGCTGGAAGCTTTCTAAGAAAAGAGAGTCTTGTCTCCATTTTCCCAATGACAAACATTTACACATGAGCCAGCAGTTAACATAATCCGGATAATATCAGTGTAATTTAGAAGGAAATAATAGAAATACTGTGGTTGACCAGCAGGATTATGAACTGTATTGCTCGCCATTGATGTAGATAAAGCATAGTGTCAGGGATGGTAGCAGAATACAACCATCACTGTCTTTCCTAAGCTGTTGCCTGCTGACTGCTTCACAGAGGAAGGACTGGGGAGGAAGAGGCTAAATATGGAGGAGTGTGGGTACTGCTGTTCACATTTGCCTCCTCACCCCTCTGCTAATATGAAAATGTCAGGCCTTTTGTTCCCATCTAATTTTAGTACATCCTGGTGAAAAAAAAATGATAAGATGATTTCCAGCCATGGGACTTTGACGGGCGGGGTACAGAGAGGAAGAGTAGAGGAAAGAGCAGTTTATACCCCATATCCGTCTGCCTTTCTCTGACAGCATCTAGCTCCTGCTGTTGATTTTGGTAATGAAATAAATTCAGATGCACTGAAGCAGTGATAATTAGGTTTTCCTTCCACGTCCTCAATTGAAGCCTAGTTGGAGACTTAAGTGGGGAGAATCATAATATGGTATTTAATAAAACATACAAGTCTGAATTGAAGAGCTGTGTGCAGGTTTGGAAGAAAAGCCTGAAGTTGTGAGTGGAAAACTTAAATGTTGTGTTATTTCTAACTAGAATGTTTGAGATCTATTTATGTTTCAGTGAAACAGTTTTTATATGTTGTTTTGAATGAGTAAATATTGGTTGATTTTCTTTTTTTCTTTTTTCTTTCAGTTGTGGAGCTTGAACTCTGGGCCTGGGCGCTGTCCCTGAGCTCTTCAGCTCAAAGCTAGTGCTCTTCCCCTGGAGCCACAAGCACCACTTCCTTTTTTTTTTTTTTTAGAAGAGTGAAACAGTCAAGTTGGAGCTACTTATCCTCAGCAGGCCTAGAAGAAAAACTGGTCTGTAAGGAGAGCCAGTGGGGTCAAATAGTTGATAATTTAGTCTGTTTAAGAGATAGGGTAGAGGGCTGGGAAAGTAGCTCAGTGGTAGAGTGCTTGTCTTGCATGCTTGAGACCCTGGGTTTGATTCCTCAGCACCACATAAGCAAAAAGAAAAAAGCCGGAAGTGGTGCTGTGGCTCAAGTGATAGAGCGCTAGCCTTGAGTTGAAGAGCTGAGGGACAGCGCCCAGGCCCAGAGTTTAGGCCCCACAACCAGACCCTCCCCCCCAAAAAAAAACAAAAAAGAGATAGGGTAGAATTCCATTCAGTGCAAATTGTTTTGTTCTTACTTAATCAAGGAGTAATTAATTAGATTAAGCTAAAAGGGCAGCTCCAAGTACTTGATCTCACTTTGAGGTAACCTGTTTCCCAGAGATTTGTTCACTCAGGAAACTAGGTTTTCTATTTAAATTTCTGTATGATGAAGATGAAGATGCTATATGTAAACAGATGAGATGTGTGTGTGTGTGTGTGCATGTACGTGTACGTGTACGTGTGTGTGCCAATATTGAGGCTTGAACTCATGGCTTGGTAGCTGTACCTGAGCTATTGTGCTCGAGGGTAGTTAGAGCACTACCACTTGAGCCACAGCTCTACTTCAGGCTTTTGGAGATAAGAGTTTCTTGGAGGGCTGGGAAGGTGGCTCAGTGGTAGAGCGCTTGCCTTGCATGCATGAGGCCCTGGGTTCGATTCCTCAGCACCACATGAGGAGAAAAGGCCGGAAGTGGCACTGTGGCTCAAGTGGTAGAGTGCTAGCCTTGAGCTGAATTGCTGAGGGACAGTGCCCAGGTCCAGAGTTCAGGCACCATGACCTGAAATTCCCTGCCCAGGTTGGCTTTGAACCATGAGCCTTAGATCTCAGCCCTCCGGAGTAGCTAGGATAAAGAGAGATTATTTTAAAGTCCATTTGACTAATGATTTATAACGAGTGAAATAGATTATTTTCTTCATTCCCTTCACTTTATAATTACAGATAATATGTAGTTTTTTATTTTTTATTATTTTTATTTTGTTATTTGCCAGTTCTGGGGCTTGAACTCAGGGCCTGGGTACTGTCCCAGCCTCGTTGTGCTCAATGCTAGCTCTCTGCCACTTCCAGCCTTTTCTGTGTCTGTGGTATTGAGGAATTGAACCCAGGGCTTTATGTGTGCGAGGCAAGCACACTACCACTGAGCCACCTTCCCAGACCCTAACATGTAGTTTTAAAAGAACCATCAAGTGATCTGGGAGTGTAGTTTAGAGGTTGATTACTTGCCTGGTATGCATGAGGCACAGAATTTGATCCGCAGGCCTAGAAAAACAAAAGAGAAGGCAAAAACTGGAGTTTAAGGACAAATACCAAAGACATGGTGTGTGTGTGTGTGTGTGTGTGTGTGTGTGTGTGTACGCACGTGTGTTAGTATACCAGTACTGGGGCTTGAACTCAGTTTCAGCCACAGCCCCACTTCTGGCTTTTTGGTAATTTTAGATCTAGACTTTTCTTGTGTGTGCTGGTTTCAAACCAGAATCCTCAGATTTTAGCTTTCTTTTTTTCTTTTTTTTTGGGGGTCCTGTTGTGGGGACTGAACTCTGGGCCTGGGTGCTGTCCCTCAGCTCTTGAGCTCAAGGCTAGCACTCTACCACTTGAGCCACAGCGCCACTTCTGGCTTTTTTCTTTTTGCTTCTGTGGTGCTGAGGAATTGAACCCAGGGCCTCATGCATGCAAGGCAAGTGCTCTACCACTGAGCCACCTTCTCAGCCCCAGATTTTAGCTTTCTGAGTAACTAGGATTCCACACTTGCATTTAAATTTTTTTTTTGGGGGGGGGTCAGTCGTGGGGCCTTTATTTTGGGCCTGAGTGTTGTTACTCAGCTCTTCAGCTCAAGGCTAATGCTCTACCATTTAAGCCACAGCTCCACTTCTGGCTTTTTCTGCTTCTGTGATGCTGAGGAATCGAACACAGGGCCTCATGCATTCAAGGCAAGCATCTACCACTGAGCCACCTTCCCAGACCCAATATATATATATATTTTTTTAGATTAAGCCGGGCTCTGGTGGCTCAAGCCTATTATCCTAGCTACTCAGGAGGCTGAGATCTGAGGATTGTAGTTCATAGCCAGCCTGGGCAGGAAAATCCATGAGACTCTTTTTTTTTTTGGTTCCGGTTGTGGGGCCTGAACTCTGGGCCTGAGCGCTGTCCCTCAGCTCTTCAGCTCAAGGCTAGGGCTCTACCACTTGAGCCTCAGCACAACTTCCGACTTTTTGCTTTTTGCTTATGTGGTGCTGAGGAATCGAACCCAGGACCTCAGGCATGCAAGGCAAGCGCTCTACCACTGAGCCAACTTCCCAGCCCATCCATGAGACTCTTATCTCCAATTAACCACCAGAAAACTGGAAGTGGCGCTGTGGCTCAAGTGGTAATGTGCTTGCCTTCAGATGAAGAGCTCAGGGCCAACGCCCAGGCCCAGAGTTCAAGCCCCACGTCAATAAATAAATAAATAAATAAATAAAATTATAGTTTGGCTAGGTGCTGGTAGCTCATGCCTGAAATTCTAGTTACTAAAGAGGCTGAGAGGTTTGAAGCCAGCCTAGGTAAGAAAGTCAGTGCTCTTACCTTTATTTAACCACCAAAAAAAGCTAGAAGTGGAGTTGTAACTCAAGTGGTAGAGCACTAGCCTTGAACAAAAAAAGCTCAGTGACATTGTCCAGGCCCTGAGTTCAAGTGCCAGGTCTGGCACAAAACAAAAGAGTCCCAAACTTTGCAGGGCACCAGTGGCTCACGCCTATAATCCTAGCTACTCAGGAGGCTGAGATCTGAGGATCGAGGTTCAAAGCCAGCCCAGGCAGGAAAGTCTGTGAGACTCTTATCTCCAATAAACCACTAGAAAACTGGAAGTGGCGCTGTGGCTCAAGTGGTAGAGCACTCACCTTGAGCTGAAGAGTGCAGGGACAGTCCCCAGGCCCAGAGTTCAAACCCCATGACCTACCAAAAAACAAACAAACAAAAAACAACAAACTTAGTTTTTTTTGGGAAAAAGTCATTTTCCTTTTTTGGATTTTAGTTTTCCTGTATAAATTAAGGGCATTGAATAGGTGATTTTATTTTTCTTTTCTTTTCTTTATTTTTTTGGGTCTGGTCGTTGGGCCTGAACTCTGGGCCTAGGCGCTGTCCCTCAGCTCTCAGCTCAAGGCTAGCATTCTACCACTTGAGCCACAGCACCACTTCCGGCTTTTTTCTTTTTGCTTATGTGGTGCTGAGGAATCGAACCCAGGGCCTCAGGCATGCAAGGCAAGCGCTTTACCACTGAGCCACCTTCCCAGCCCTGAATAGGTGATTTTATTTAAAAGATTTTTTTTTTTCTTTTGCAGCTTAGGTTGTCATAATATATTTATTTAGATTAGGTGGGTAAAACTATATTTTTAACAGTTCTGGGGGCTAAAGTTCCAAAATGGTGCTAGCAAGTTATGCTTCATCCAGAAACTTTCTCCCTTAGCTTGTAGGTGGCTGCTCTTTCCCTGTGTGTTCACATGATCTCTTTGTGCTTGGTAGGGGAAGAAGATCAGGACAGAGGAGGAAGGAAGGGAGTGGGAGAAGATAGGGGAGAGAGTGGAGAGAAGGGGAGGGACAAGAGTGTACAAACTCTCTTGGGGCCTCCTTTTATATAAGGGCACTAATTCCATATGGAAGACCTTTTTTTTTTTTTTAAAATAAAATTTATTGGGTCCGGTTGTGGGGCCTGAACTCTGGGCCTAGGTGCTGTCCCTCAGCTCTTTAGCTCAAGGCTACCACTTGAGCCACAGCGCCACTTCCGGCTTTTTTTCTTTTGCTGAAGAATTGAACCCAGGGCCTCATGCATGTAAAGCAAGCGCTCTACCACTGAGCCACCTTCACAGCACGAAAGACCTTTTGTAAGCTCATCTGAGCTAATTACTTCACAAAGGCTCTCCTAAATACCATCACATTGAGAGCTATAGCTTAGATATATAATTTTGGGAGGAAATCAACATTGAGTTCATAATCCCTGAAATCAATTTGAAATTTAA
Organism: Dipodomys merriami; assembly: GCF_024711535.1. NCBI lineage: Eukaryota > Metazoa > Chordata > Mammalia > Rodentia > Heteromyidae > Dipodomys > Dipodomys merriami. The sequence continues at coordinate 73,210 of NW_027206424.1, read as the reverse complement.
TGAAAAAACCCTACAAAGTAGATTTCTAGTATAAATGGGGACATCACATACTCTATTTGCTAAACATCAGTTGTAACTTGATGTCTCCTCAACTAAGGTATGTGTATATGAAAAAAGTGTGTACATGTAATACAATATTAAAGGCAATCAGATGAGCGTCTTTCAATCTAAAGGAAACATTGTGAATGCTTTTTTAAACTTTAGATTTGAATGATTAGCAATAATTAGTTCTCATATACATTGGATAATCCAATTTGTATTTATTTGACCATGAAGATGAGTTCTCCAATAAACTCAGAAATTTGTACCTTCTTGTTTATACATAAAAAGATTTAAGATTAAGACAGGTAAGGAAAATGGTGGTAACTGAAGCATCTCCCTGATGTGGTGGTGGTTCTTTGCCCAAACCCAAACATGTACAGCTGCCACTCCTAATTGACCCAGTCTTACTCTAAAGCTGGGCAAGAGAACATGAAAGGACCTTGAAGTCATATGCTACCTGAGGTTGGCCTGCTTGTAGATTATTTTGTATGGCTCATAATGATGTTACAAATATTCAAATGGCCCTTAGCAGCAAAAGGTTCTCTACCCCTGCTCTGAAGTCTAGAAATTGCTCGAATGTCATTTGTGGGTCTGCCTTTTTGTACCCTCTTCCTTGGTGGGCTATTACTGATTGTCTTGTAACTGCTTATCCTCCAATAAGACCCAAATAGGTGCAGGTTGCTTGCAAAGTACCCAAGTATTACAGATACTTGGTTCAGCTGTTTCCCTTGCATGCATTTCTTAGAAGCACCTTGCTAGTAGTGGAGAGAGAATCTGTGGTACAGACTCTACTTAATGGGGTTATGAATATTAAGTGAGAAAATAAATGTCTTAAAGCAGTTTAACATGATTTCTAATGCCAAATATTCTTTCCTCCAAAAACCCTTTTTCCCCTTGGAGCTAATAGGTTGGCTTGTTCAGGATTTTACCCACAGTGCCACTAAATTAATGCATTCAATTCCATTGGAGAGTATTTAACAGATATACTGCTCAGGAGGTGAAGAAATTCTCAGGCCAATATACAGGGCAAATATATATGTTCTTTTCATATTGCTCCTACGAGTGGCTCTATATATTGGAATCAGAGACTTAATTTTTTCCCGATTTTTTTTTTTTTTTTTGCCTTGCTGGAACTTGAACTCAGGGTTTGGGTGCTGTTCTTGAGCTTTTATGTACAACGTTAGCACTTTATCACTTGAGCCACAGCTCCACTTCCAGCTTTTTGATGGTTGATTGGAAATAAGAATCTCATGGACTTTATTACTCAGACTGGCTTCCAACCTCTGTCCTCAGGTCTCAGTCTAGGATTAAAGTGTGTGAGGAGCTAGGATTCAAGGTGTGAGCTTGAGCCACCAGTGCTCAGCTTCCTGCTGTTATTTTAAATCCAAAAGATTCAGTCTTCAGATTGAGCATTTAAGTTCTGTGAAGTCACAAACCATACCTCGTTTTCTTCTTACCTACTGAAAGTGAAATTTTCAGTTTTAGTGGAATAGGTAGGATAGAATAGTTGTAAGCATATCATTGGAGATGAATTAAAAATAGCTTTTTTTTTTTCTTGAGGTAATGACTTATATGGCAGAAACTCAACAGAAAATTAAAGTCTGTGCTTGAAATTAAGTAATATGTGAATTCTTCTAAAGCATAACTCACTTAAAAAGCAGTTGAAATGGCTTTCATTTGAAGATGACAACAGACACATTTAATTTAGTTTGGGTGTACAACTGGAATCTTTTCTAGATTTAATGAAACATACAGCAATGTGAAAATGTTGGCACTTCGTTTTAGCTGTAGTTTTTGTGGAGGAGGCTTTAACTCCAAACTGTGTTATAGGTGACTACTGTGTTTGTGATAATGGAGTTCACTTCCCTAGAGATAGCACATCAGGCATGATGCTTTTGAACCTCAGTGTTAGAGTAATAAAATCGGTTTGATGAGTCTTCAAATGTTATTAACTGAATGTAGATAGTGAAAAGACTTTATTGCGTGTTATTCTTTTGACCGTGCCTAAATCTTTCAAGATTTTCATGTATTTTGTGCAACAAGAGTAGCCGCTACTAACTTTGAAAAAAAACAACAAACAAGGTGATATCCAACTGAAAGAAGTTTTCACTGTCACACTGTCCTTTTTAGCTCACTTTGCCCAGAGCTGACTTGCAAGTGTGACATTTGTTGTTCTCGGCACCTGCCAACTTGGAAGCCAGGGTTTTTGCTCAGGACGCAAGCTTACAACCCACACTCTGATGCACAATGCCATCCCAGCTGGCATGCTTTCCTACCTCAGTGGTGCTAGACATTCAGTTACAAAGCTGTGTGGCTTCACATGCGCTGATTTCAATAGTCATTCCTCTCAAGCTGCTTCCAGCTTTTAAGTTAAGGGAGTGAGATTGGTATCATTAAATTCACTACTTGCTGTGGTTATTTTTCAGTGGAAAAAATTGTCTTATTCTCTGATCAAAAGTAATTTTTCTTCAAGAACCAAGTACTTCTTTAAAAAGATTAAAATGCCATCTATGTGTCCTTATATATTCATAATTCTTGCCAAAGCTACAACTCATTTTCATCAGTGGATAAAAAGAATAGACAGGAAAAAACAGAATTAGTGTTTCTAAGCATGTTAGTTGTTATTTGACATAAATGTGGGAAACATTTACAGAACTTACTTTTCCTGCATATGAAAATTGCCCCCATGTTAGCTTCAGCTTTTTGGTGTCTAGCTCTAGCCAGAAGCCTTCCATATTTTTCCAAAGAAGTATATTCTGCCTACTTGCTTTCTGTAGCCAATCTCTTTGAAACACTTCAGGTGGATTTGGTGATGTCTGTCTTCTCATACTCTATTATGAGCAATTTTAAAAGGTTTTGCTGGAAAAAAAAGGTCTTTTCAGATGTAGAGAGAACAGTGTGAAATGTGAATGACTGGCTTTTTAATACCACAGTTGTGACAAAGAGGCAATGGCTTTTAGAAGCTGAATAAAGGGGTTAATACACATGCATCTGCATACTGCTGTTGGGCCCAGTGTATTAACACATTTGACATTTGTTTAGTTCACTTCGTTGGCCTGAAAAAAGTAGCACGTCATTCTCTCAACCCAGTTTATAATTCGTAAGTGGTGCACTCTTAACAGCCATAGGTACAGAGAGCATTGGATGGAAGAAAGTGAACTACATTTACTGGCTTTGCTCAAACTTCCAGAGTAGCTCTTTGTTATTCACATTTAATCTGTCTCCAAAGGCATAAAAAATAGGCACTGTCTCAGACACTCCTTGGTACATATCAAAACCCAACCTTTACCCTTCTCTGCATAAATGTGCTTAGGTGAATACTTTTATTAGCTTGTTGATACAAGTTATAGTTGGTTACACCCTTTCTTAAAAAAATACACCCTTATTGTCTCCTGTTGTTTAAGAGATTCATGCTTGGCATGGGGAGGTCTAACAGTGGATACTGTTTAAACCTCCCAGGCAGTGTTGAATGGATCCATGAAGCATACCATGCACACAAGCAGTCGTTGGGATGGGGGTGGGGGGGTGGGGGAGAGGCCAAGAGAGCCCGGATTGCTATGCTTTCTCCTAGGCCTCATGTTGGTCTTGCAGTAGGAGTATGTAAGTAATCCTTATATTTCTGGGCTGTCCCATGGCCTAATCAGGTTAGTGTTTGTCAAAGATAATGAAAAAGTTACAAGTGATCATTTCTAGATTTGTTGATTTATTCTAAAATTGGCCTAGGAATTTGAATTTAGGTGTCTGGTTGTGCTCTAAATCTGGTTCTGATTTGGTTGATTGCTTAGGATTGAACAAAGGTAGACAGTTTAGTTTCCCTTCCCTTCCCCCAGTTGTTGCTTTTACCTAGTTTAAATTCAGAATGACTGGGTTTATATCTACTTTTCTAAATTGAGCAAAACTTTAATAAAACCACCTTTTGGGGAGTTTTTTTTTTTTTTTTTTTTTAAATAAAAAGCCAGTCTTGCATCATGTAGGAAGGGCCTCCAGTGTGGAAGACTTGGTGGCCCAGGCCTTACGGTATGGATTTTTAGCCTTCAAAGGTTCAAAAGTAGAAAATGAGGATCTGAATTTAAAAAAAAAAAAAGAAAGAAAATGAGGATCTGTTCAGTGGCTAGCACAGCTCCTTAAGTAGGAATTTTAGTTCTAGACACTGTCAAGAAAGCCTCAAAACCAGAAAAACAGGCTGCTTTGGATTGGAAAGGAGGTGTTACAGCTAAGGAGCTGCCCATAACCCCCATCTTTGGAATTTGGTGAGACTAAAATCGTCCTGGAAGCAACAAGAATAATGGTTGCAGTAATTGTTTCCAGGCTTAGGACCCCTGCATCTTGTTTTTTAAGTTGACCTGTAAGTTGACCCGATGAACTAGTAATTGCAGAAATAAACTGAGTGTTTGCCAGCAGGAGTCACTCTAGGCCTCCTAATAAAAAGTTAGTAAATTAAACTATATCCTTGAAGCTCTCAAGAGGCTGAGGTTATAGATGCTGTGATATGATGGCTTTAGGGAAATGCTGGGACTTTTTTGTTAAATGTAATGGCTTTCTCAGGTTTCCCCCTGCGCCTTCCCCTTTTGTTCTTTCTTCTAAAATTGGCCCCTAATAGTGTGCATGTATATGAAACAGGGTCTCCATATGCAGCCCAGCTGGCCTCATGATCCTCCTGCCTCAGCCTCAAGACAGCTGGGATTATAGGCATGCCCGAACACACTGGCTTCCTTAATGTGTTTTTTAAATGTAATGTATATGAATGGAAGGATATCAGTATCTTAGTATTCTGGATATTAGCCCATTTTGGCTTCCTTAGAATGAACTGATTATATCTACATCATTTTTTTTAATGAATAGACTCACGGTGTTTCTACTGATTGATGTCCAATCCTGATCTTGCAGCAGAAATCTCTAGAGTGAGCAGGAGTTAGTGTGAAATGAGATGTTAGCCGTGCTTTTCTGAAAAGAATGGCTCTAGTGTGATGACAAACTGAAATATTTCAGCACTAGCCATGAAATATAATAGTTTCCCAAGCACACACAAACTGAACAAGTTAATTGTTCATTGATGTTTGATACAGGGATTGAAACATTGGATTAAAACCAATTAAATGTTCCTAGAAGCAACAGAAAAAAGTTTCCTGATTTATGAATAGGACCATTCAAATGGTGCAGACACAATCCATGTCAAGTAATGAGGTGTTTTGTTTTTTAGGCAAAGCAGAACACAAAACAGGCATGGAGCGTTCTTTTTTAAAACCTTTGAAAACAAAAAAAGTCTCCTTTGGATAGAAGATCAATAAAGCCGGGTGCATCAGGGGGGGGGGGGGGGCCGGCCCTGCGGGGAAGGCGGTCCCCTCCCCCAGGTGAGCCGCCCGCCGCTGCGTCCGCGCCTCCACCGGGCCGCATTCCTGAACTTGGGTCAACATCCTCGGCCACCGCGGGAAGCGCGCTCGGCCCCTGCTTAGCAACGCGAGCCGCCCTCCGCCGGGTCCGCGGGTCGGGACGTGGCGTCGGCGGCGCACATTCCTTTATTCCGAGGTCGCCCCGCGTTAGGAAACTGGCGCCCCCTTCTCCCCGAGTGACCCCGCGGCCGCCAGGTCCTCGCCGCGACGCCCCGCACGCCGGGAACGCGGGTTTCGGTGAAACCTCCGCCCGGCAACCCGGAAGCGGGGCTGTGCACCCACGCGGCCCGGGCGGGGGCGGGGGCGGCCCGGGGGGGGTCTTGGCCTGGGGGTCGGGGCGAGGAGCGGGGCGGGGGTGGGAGCCTGCAGCCGCGGCGGCTCAGGCCCGGGGCCCCTTCCCGCATGCAGGGGCCCCGCCGGCGCGAGCTCGGAACGGCGCGCGGCTCGGCCGCAGGACGCCCTGGGCCCCGCCGGCGGCGCGCCGCGCCCCCTCCCCGCCCCTCGGCGGCTGCGCGCTCCGCTCCCTCCGCCGCCGCCGCGTCCGCCGCCGCCGCCGCTGCCGCCGCGCGGCTCCTGCACGCCGCCGCCGAGCGCCCGGGCCCCGACGCCGCGCAGCCGGCTGACTTCACGCAGTCGCGGTCGGGCGGCCCCGCGGCGGCGGCGGACGCGGGCGGCCCGGCGGGGCCGGTTAAAGGGACGAGTTGCGAACAGTTCAGGAAGTGACAAGTCGATTTCCTCCTCGCCCGAGCCGCTCGGTACAAAGCGCTCGGCGCCGGCCGGAGAGCGCGCGCGCGGCGGACGACTCGGCGAGCGCCGGCGGTGACGGCGCGGGGCCCGCGCCCGGAGCGCCCCGCCGCGCACAGTAAGCGACCCGGGGCCCCGCCGAGGTCTCCGCGAGGGCGCCGGGCGCCAGCTGCGGGGAGCCGGGCTCGCCTCCCACCCCGATCGCTGGTTCCCCCCTTCTTCCCCCTCCTCGTTTCGCGTTCGCGTGGGGTCGGGTGCTTTCGGCCGGCCGGAGTCGCCCGAAGCCGGCGTGAGACTTGTCAGTGCGCGCCGGGGCGGGGGACCCTCCCCGCCCTCCGCTGCGGGGAGTCTGCCCCAGCACCCCCCCCCCCCCGGGCCAGGCCGACCGGAGACCGCTGCGTCCCGGAGTCCCCGCGCAGCGTCCCAACTTGAGCTGTTCGTGGCAGCGGCGGAGGCGCCGAGCCCCGGGAGCCGGCCGGCCCCGCGAGCCCCTAAGTTCCGCACCGTTTGCAGACAACTCTTTTGTTCGAGGAAGTTTGAACCCACTACCCCCGGGATGCGGGCGCGCCGCGGCGACCCCCACGGGCGCGGGAGGGGGTGAGGGGCGCCCGGGCCCGGGAGGGGGCGGCCGCGGGCCGGGCCTGCGGGAGGGGGCCGCCGCGCCGGCGCGGCTCCTGCACATGGCGAGGCGGCCAGGAGGGCCGTCCGGCACTGGCACCCCGGCCCGCTCGCGTTTTTTTACCGGTCCTGGACTTGCAACCCCCTGGGGGTCGGATTCCCGCCCGCGGGGGTGGGGGGTGTCTCTCGGTAGGGCGGGGGCGAGCGGGGCGAGGACACCCCGAATCCAGGGAGAGTCTGCGGTTTGCGTTCCCATGCCCTCCACGCCCCCGCCCCGCATTCGCCTCTTCTCTCGGACTTGGGAAACAATGCTGGAGATGCGGGTGGGCGCCGGAGCCGCGGCGCGCGGCGCGGGCTGGCACGCCGGGGCCCCTCGCCACCCGACCCCCGGTGCCAGACGCCCTCCCTCTGACCGCCGGGGTTCATTAACACGTACTGTACTTAGTACCGCGGCGAACAAAGAAAGGCTCTTCGCAGCCTTTGATGAATGGGATTCTGCCTCCTATAGGCCACACTCCGAGTCTTCGCACGGTGCAATCAGGACTCGGAGGTGTTGGGCCAAGGGGCCCCCCGTGGCCGGTGGCATTCGGGTCCTGGCTCCTACGCTCGCCCTTGCACGGGCTGGTTGCAAAGGGAGCCAGGCTGACGGTTGGTTCCACGGGAACGAATGTTTGTTGAGTTGTTGGATGGTGGAGGGGGGAAAGGGACTGTTTTCTGTTGACTATGCTACGCGAGTTGGAATGGCATTGTTTATTGGCCCGGGAAGCCAGGCGAAGCGTCTTGTGCCGCTTCAACATATTAGCAGACTTCCAAATGACATGTGAGCATATGCACTCCCAGCAGCCCCCACCGGCTGCAGGGGGGATCCTTCCTCGCTCCAGATCCTGGGCGCCAGATTTAGAAGAGGCCACCTGGTTCGAGGGCTTGGGAAAGGACTGGAGGCAGCCCACCCATGAAACTTACTCTGCCTGCCCTGGGGCCAGGTTTTAGTTTCATTTTAATTGATCCACTTAAACAGAAATTGATCTCAGTTACGGTTTGGGGACTGAATTGCAGGTCTCGAAGTTTCTCTTTTCCTCCTTAGCTGTGGACTGGATAGGTAGAAAGGGCTCCCGGCTATGGGTGATAGGACCCTGTTATTGGGAGAAGGATGGGTCCGGCCTTCTGGAGGGGTGGCTGTGCCTGCCTGGGCTGGCACAGGCTCTGTGGACTGTCACCTGTGCTGGGGCATGGTGAGGGAATGGTGGTGGGTCTTGCTCTCAGGTTCCTGTTGCAGGCTAGACCATGTAGAGGAACACCTGTGTTTTTCTCTCAACTGTTTATTCAGAGAGCAAGGTAATTTTAAGATCAGGTCAAACAATTTTTGCCCCACGACTTCCTGTCTCCCCCACACACCCCAAGGTGTGTGATTTCGATGTGTGACCATTTTAACATCAGGATGAGATATTACATAAAAGCTTGCAGAAGTGGACCAACACGTTCCAGCCCTGGCAGATGTAGTAGGACCTTTCACTGTTCTGATTAATCATGTTTCGAATCACTCTATCCTTTCTGTGTTCACACTAGGGCAGCTGGCTCATTGTATCATTTTAGAAGTTTTGAAACTCCTTTGGAAGAGTTCTAAGATTTTTGCTGTCCTCATGGTGACTGCACTTAACTGTTGGTGTACAGGGAATCCTGGTGTTATTTCCTGGGCTCTTGGTCTTTCTCTTGGCTACCCCAGCTATCCTCTGGACTTCCCCTTTTCATCGTGCTGTGGAAGCCTCGTGGGCTGGATGTCCTTTAAGTGGGTCTGGTGAGCAGGCGCCTGACCCATGAAGGAAGCACAGGAAAGGCCAGCCTGCTCTCCTCCCTTTCAGGCGGCTGGAGAGGGTGAGCCTTGCCTAAATACGGGAGCTGGCAGCAGGGAGCGCTGCAGAGCTCTTTAAAAAAAAAAAAAAAGCATGTTCTTGTCACCTCCCTCCTCCCCCCACTTCATCCTTGCACACTGCCCAGTGGGCTCACCTTCCCATTGTTCAGGTGAAGTTTTATCCTGGCATTGACTTTCTGGAGTTAAATCAAGCACTGAATGGAAACTTTCTTGTTCTTTCCAGTAGGAAAAAAAAAAAGACTGAAATAAGGAAATACTCAGGTCAGCACAGCCCCCATCATTACCACCAGCATGCCCACCTTGTGATGTGTAATAAACCTGCAGGCATAATTTGTTATGGAATATGCCGATAATACAAGCTTCAGTTTTAGATGGAAACCAGATGTAGAGGGACTTTCTAATTGATCCAGCAACTTGGGGGGTGCAGGGTGGGGGGAGGGAGAACTTTAAGAGATGAGCAAACCTCAAAGGTGGTTTGCTTTGGTTTTAAGTTATGAGGAGAACCCCAGTCTCCACTGTTCCTGAGCTTTTGGCCTCTGAGCTTCTGCTTTGCCGCAGCTGTCCTTTCTGTCAGACTCCTCCTCTCTTGAAAGAACAGGTTTGTTGCCAGTGTAGAGCACATGGCTGGGTCCGGCTGGGCTCAGTGCAGCTTGGCTCTGTGGGCTCACTCCTCCTCGCCTTGTCCAGCTGCTGCCCTGGCCTCCACCCCAAGGCAGGGCCTGGTGGAGAGGAGCTGCTTACAGTTGCTTAATAAATACACTTTTTCAAAAACCATTGATTCCCCTCCTCTGATTCATCTTTCTTTCCTGCTTCCCTCGTGACATCAAGAAACTTCTTTCTCTACCACAGTGACACCCTTGTCGCTTTCCAGGTTGTGGACAGCACTAGAATGGCGGACCCTTTAACAGCAGTTAATTTGCATGCTGGGATGCTGGGATATGAGCTTTGGAAACAAACCTAGAGGCTTAGATATGCTGATGTGCTCTGAGACTTGCTTAGAAAATTTCTGTTGGTTAATGACCATACTACTGAAAAGTATGTTCAAAGGCAATTTACCATTTCCTAGGGTTCTTCTGATGGTAAAGTTAATTTTCCCTGCATAACAACATTGTTTTAAGGTAACTTCTTTGATGCTTAATCCAGATCTCTTGTGTATCTGGTTTTGGGGTCAGGATTTGGGCTTTTGTGCGGTTTGGGTTGTGGTTTTGGTGATGTCTGTCTTCACTTTAAGGAACCTGGGTCATCAGGGGCCTGGAGTCTTGTCTAAGAAAGTTCTCTGAAGTTCTAAGCCATGGTTGCTGTGGTGGCTTGGGATGTGAGGGTTCTTTGGGGTGGGGTGGGGGTGGGGCTTGGCTGCCTGGTTGGAGGGGGTAAGGGGGTGTGGCTGAGACCTGAGAGCAAGAATGTGTTATGGGTTTTCTTCCCCCCCCCCCCCCAGAAGGGAATGGAGATGCTTGAGCTTTTCTGAAAAATTGATATGTCCTTGGCTTTTTTGGGGGGGAGGGGTGTTGGTAAATGCAGGTTGACTAAGAGGGGAAATACTGATGGGTGGATCTGAAAGCAGCCTCCGAATGAGAAAATAAAAACACGTTTGAAGGGCTCTGGAAGATTTTGCATTTCAAAGGGTCTACCGCGTAGACTTTCACATCACGTCAGGGGTTACAGAGAAGTGTGACAGGCACCCCGCTTCTTTAACCCTTCTCCCTCTGCCTGCGGTGGCGCTGCTGGGGAAGCGTGTCTGTCTGCCTTTGGCATGGCGGATGGGGGCGGTTTGTCCAGAGCCTCCGGGAGGGAACATGGAAACCAGAATACCTCAGAGGCATCTTCTAGCCTTGGGAGGAAAGGACTTTTTCCACGGTACCCTCTCAGGAGGGCAAAAGCAAATCAATTCAGTAAACAGCCCATTTGACCCCAGAAGGCAGCCAGTGGCAGGCTAACTCCTGACTCCTCCGCTTGTACACAAAGAAACACACTGTGTCCGCCCCCCTTCCCCCCACTGGTGTGGTGTGGTTCCCAAGGGTGCAGCCCAGTGTGTGCAGGCTGTTCCAAACTGATTAGCAGCACCCCGACTTTGCATGCACTTGAATTCTCCACGCTAGCTGAAGTAACAGTGGGAGACTCTGAGACTCAGAGAGGCCAGGTATCTGGTCCAAGGTTGCACAGCTGGAAGGCAGAGGGGAGAGTAGCACTTTCTGGGTCTGTCTGGCCCTAGAGCCTGCCTGCTTTCCATACACTAGCCTCTTGATCTGTTCGAGTGTGGGAAGATAGAGGCACTAGGTTCTGTTTTATCTCAAAGCATAAATTTTGTTTAGTCTTGTTAACACTGCAGGGAAACTTAGAAATTTTTAACGGCCTTTTCTCCCTGCCTCTCCCTTCCCTGTGGGGTTTTTTTTTTTTTTTTTTTTTTGAGTGATTCAATTCTGCGTCTTCTGCAGGACCAAATGGAGTCTCTTAACTGAGGAGACTGAGATGTTTTGCTTCATCCTTACAAAAGACAGATTCACAAGAAAATATAATTATTCCCAGTGACCTTCTGGGGAGAAACAGGAAGTAAACCTGGCAGCTTGCTAGAAGCATCCCCATTTACTCAGATTCTGTTTTTCATTCACGAGATTGTTGAGAGGGTTTCCAGCATTGTGTGTGTGTGTGTGTGTGTGTGTGTGTGTGTGTGTGTGTGTGTGTGTGTATACATTTGTAATCTTGTTGTCTGAAAGTAAATTATGTTGGGTGCTTGCCACCTCAGGTTTGTGCAATATCACATTCTGTTTACATGCTCAGAGTGATCAAATAGCTAAACACAATTGTACAGCTTTTAGTGGGGGAAAACTTGGTGCCCCTCAGCCAGGGCTGGGCAGAGGCCCTATATTCTGTCTCAGAAAGGTAGTGGTTTGCAGGGTTTTCCTGTAGCAGGAGCCAGGCTGCCCATCGAGGCCTGCCTGCCCCTCTCTTCTTTCTTTTCTATCCCTAAAGAGTTTCTGGGGGAGAACTGGCTTTCTGGAAGATAGATAAGTGGATCTTAATCCTGGCTACAGTTAACATTACCTGGAGAGGTTTAACGATAATTCTGTCGCCCAGGGTTATCTAAGACCATTATTACATCACAAGCTCAGAACGGGGAGGGCCAGCACTGGTACTTTCAGTGTTCCTGAGTTGATTCTTTTATCCATACAGGACTGAGGGCTGAGGGCCGAACAGCCCCCACAGTACCTCGCTTTCCTTGGCAGGGGATTAGGGCCTTTCTATGTAGGAGTGGAATTTTCCATTGTTGCCATCTTGACTGAAGAAGGACCTGAAAGGTACCCGGTCCTGGGCGGGATGCCTGCTGTGACGTCATCTAGACCGTCCTGTGTTTTTCTGCTGGGCCAGAGCATGGGCACCCGCACTGCCCGTCTGCTCAGCATGGCCTTGAGCCACCTTCTCTGCCATTGGAGAGGGCAGGTGCTGCCCAGGCTGTGTTTTTAGGGGCATGGGGGGTACTCATGCAGGTACCTCCTCTGCACCAGCTTGTCTGTTCCCTTCTCCCCATGGCTCTCCTGGTGAGAGGAGGGGGAGGAGGAAGGTGCGGTTTGGGTTCAGGACCCATCTTGGTGAGTCTTCCCACATGACCAGACTTTTTCATTGGGGTTTGCAAATGAGCATCAAACTCCGGCCACCTGGCTGAACTCGCCGCTCAGAACTGTCCTCCCACAAACATGCTTGAGATTACGTTTCACAGAGTTGGCCAGGGCCCTGCTGATATTAAAGCCCCAGAGCAGAGATCCGACTCCCAAGGGATGATAGGACTCAATCAAGGCTACGTGCCAGTGCTCAGAGGGGTGGCCTGCATCTCCTGAGTCCCTGCATACCGCATTCTCTACTTGGTCCTGGTTCTGTCTGCAGGTCAGTCTGCTCCCCTAGCAGGGGAACTGATTCATCTTGTAGTCTTTTAGCCGAGGGACACACGCTCAGTCATTCTTGACCTTCCTGCCCTGCCCTGCCCCTACCCCTCCCCTCCCCTCTTCTCCCCTCCTCTCCCCTCCTCTCCCCCCCTCTGTCTGTCAGTCTTTTTGTAGTGCTGGGATTTGAACAAAAACCCTTGTGCTTGCCCTGGGTCTTTTTTGCCCTGGTTCTGCCCTGTACTGTAATTCTGCATGATGAAAAGGATGTGCCACTACACTCAGTTTTTGTGTTTAGATGGGGTCTCTAACTTTTTGCCTGGGTTGGCCTCAAGCCATATAGACCTATTTTGTTGCTGAAGGCATTGCTACTCGAGGAATCAACTGTCCTACCTAGGGAGAGTGTTGTTGGTACTCGACCTCGCCCCATATCCTTCCCACCACACTCTGCGCAAAGGCCGCAGGCTTTCTGCTGCAAGTGATAAATGCCATCCCATGGTTGCTGTCTGATGACAGCTGCCTGGGGGCCATGCTGCCACCTCCAGAGGGGCTTGGGTAGCCGTGTGGCAGGACTGCTGGGTAGGACTTTGATCTCCTTGAGTCCTGGAGCCCTGCACGAAAGAGGGGGCTTGTGTGGGTTCTCGGTGCTGCATTTTCCCTGTCCAACTCCCTGCATAGAGGCCACCCTCCTAGGCTGCCCCCTGACCGAAGCCTCAGGTGCTCTGCCTGACAAAGCCCAGCCCCAGAGGCCTGGCTGCGGCTGGAATTCCCCCTTGCTCTGGCATTCAAGTTGGCCAGGGGCCTGGGAGTGGAGGGTGTTTCATCTACTGCCCTGGAGCAGTTTCTCTGCATGTTTGGAGGTGGAAAGATGATGTCCTCTGCAGCCAGCTACCTCTGTGCCCAGGCGAGGAGAAGGGGCCTGTCTCCTGGGAAGTAGAGGCAGCAGATTCTGTGGTTTGAAGTCTAGAGAGGGCAGAATGTGGGGGAGATCCCCTCTGCTGTGGCACCTGGGGCTGGGTCCTGGGAATCACCCTCCCGCAAGATCTGTCTTGTGGTCTGGTGATGACTGGGGTGGAGGGGGGATCACACTGCCTACTTGTACCTTGCTGGGCTGTTTCCAGTGTCCTCAGGACAATCAGGTGAGAGAGCCTGTGTAAAAAGCCCCCCTCCCCCAAGACAAGGTACCATGTGTGTGTGGGGGAATATGAGAAAATAGATGCCCAGCAGGCAGAGGTCTTTGCCATGAAGTCCAGGGCAGGCTGCATGCTAGCAGCCTTCTCACAAGTGCCTGGAGAACTGATTGTGTCATGGAAGAATTTGGACTGGAAGAGGGGGTAAAACCCAGGTCTGGATCATTTCTAGCAAAGACTGCACTTGCCCAAGCATGAGAATCTCTGGGTTCAAATCCCAGGCCTTTTGTTTGCTTACCTGGTATCTTTGAGCAAGCAGCTGTCCTCATCTTGCTCATCTGGAACCTGACCAAGCTGATAACACTCAACCCATGTGTCCAGGGCTCTGGGTGACCCAGGGTGGGGCCATTTAGAGCCCAGTGGACATGAGTGGCATGCTGTCAATAGGTGAAAGACACAGGATAGAGCAGAGGGAACTTACACTTGGGCTGAGCTCAGCTGGATGGGTCAGAAGGGAAAGGCAGGCTCTGCACACTCAGCATTCCCTTTCTTAGAGGGCCTCCATTTTCTCAGGAGGAAGGGATGACAGTACGTGTGAGAATTTAGTTTGCAGCCTATCCTTTCACAATAGTTAAGACTGATGAAATCTCTTAAGCTTTCTCTTCAGGAAACAAAATCTCTGTTTACCAAAAGAGATTTAGTCTGGTTGTAGAAAATTAAATACATGTATAGGTTAAGATGTGGTCTCAGAATCTGGCTCTGCCCTGCCCAACAGCATTAGTGAATGAATTCTGTGGAAACCTCATGTGGACTGAGGCTGAGGGGTCGGTCCATTTTCTACCTGACAGACTTTCTTCAGTCTTCTTACCTGATGGCTTTCATTCGCCCTTTCTCAAGTGGGGTGTGTGTGTGTGGGGGGCTCTGACAACTGCCAGTGGTCAGCGTCCGCTTAGTGCCGGTGGGGCAGTTACAGCTGGAACAATCCCCCAGTTCCAACTAGGGTGTGATTCTAGACACTTCCAGTCCCCCCACCCCCACCCCTGTGTGACCATAGTTTATCTAAAGAGCAAGGAACCCTTGACCTAAGGACTGGGGGAGGGACTTTCCCGTGCTCCATGGGCCCATCTGTTCACGACCGTCCATCCTGACACCTCTGCCCCCTGTGTCTTGTGAGTGTTATACCATGAGCCCTCAGCTCACCATCCCATGGGGCAGACAGAGTGGACAGACTTGACAGGTACGGTTTCCTTCTGGGCCATGGGACGCTGGGGTGCAGACCCCTTGGCATGGAAAGACCCACTGTCATTTGTTGGACCTTCGTCCACTCTTCAGGGACCCCAAGGTGGTTGTGCTTGGCTAGTCTTGACACAGACCCTGGTGAAGCTGTGTGACTGAGGGCTGATTCGAGAGGCAGCAGAGGCACTTGGCCTACCTGTGGTCTCCAGTGCAGGCCTGGAACTCATTGGTCAAGCCAGGTGTCTCTTCTGACCCTCATCAGTGGAGGGCAGAGAACATGTCTTCCATGGTGGAAGTCTCCAGGCCCAGTTCATTTCATCAGAGTCTAGTACATATCTACTATGTGTCAGTCCATTAGGCCCTGAGAACTCACACATGAGTAAACTGAATCCCTGTTTTACAGGACTCAGGCTTGCATTATGACTCATCACACCGTAGTTTTTACGAAGGTATTACGAAGTACTGGACACAGAGCAATAAATGTAGTAGAGACACTGGCACAAAGTCTAGGAAAGTATATAAGATGAAACGAGGAAGGCAGGAAGGCTTTCTGGAGGAGTTGACGTCTGACCTGAGTCTTAAGATTGAGGGAGTGAGCAGAAATGGAGAGCAGTGTATTCAAAAGCACAGGAGGTATTCAGCCCCTCTGGCTACTTATGAGAGGAGTATAGATAGGAGAGATAAACTGATCAAGGTCAGGGGGCCAGTCCAGCACAGGGTGGAGGAGTCAGGACTTTACCCTGAAGGGCCGGGAAGGAAAGTAGTGGACCTGTGCAGCGGTGTGCTGATGCCAGCGGGACTGAAGGCCTGGCATTAGGGAGTGGCAGTGCAGAGCAGGGTAGGTGCAGACAAGTTGGAGGCCACTGTGTGATCTGGGAGAGGTATGAGATATGCCAGCAGCATGGCCAGAGTGACGGGGTCCTGTATGTTTTAGTCAGTTATAGTTTGGTGGGGCACCTGGGCTTTCCAGGCACTTTGTGCATCTGCGCCTGCGCTGGGGTTAAGGAAGTCAACACACACACAGCATTTGGGCCTGGCATGAGTTGAAGCAGTCTGATTCATTGTCAGATTACTTTTTTTTTTTCCTCTTGTAAGTGGGGGAAAACCCACATCTAACCATGTTGGTGTGATTGGAAAGGGCCTTGGGCGCCCCTTGGGCTCTGTTGCAGCGTGTTCTTGAACGTGGGGGCGTTGCTGACACAGGCACAGGGTCACCTGACTGCTGGCGGCCAGCACCCAGGAGCCTTGCCGCCCTCAGATGCCAGTTCAGATTCCAGGCCCAGTTAACTGTGTGGCATGTGACTCGAGCCGGGAGGAGAAGGAAGGAAAGTATGGACCTGAGAAGAGGCAGGCCTGCAGCCAGCAGCCTCTCTTGGCTTTCTGGGGTGTCTTTCCAAGCCCGTAGCTTTTGCTCATCAGCATTGACTTCCGAGGAGGGAAATACGTAAGTAAACTGCAAATGGTCTCAAGTTGGTTGTAGTGAGTCTCCCTTGTCTGCAGAGCTCCCCAGGACGCTAGAATGCCTTTACCTAGCAGAAAGAAAAGGAAAAGACAGATTGGGCCTGGCTGAGCCGGAACTGGCCAAAAGGTGAGCTACAACCTGTAGTGAAAGGGCGACATGGCCAGAAATAGGAGCTGAGACTGTGGGTCAGACGCCCAGGCTGCCGAGTGTGTGGTAGGCCACAGATGAATGGGTTGTAACTTGCCTTGGGTGGGGGTGGGGGGGGAAACACACACACTTTAGAAAAGTTTTATTTTATTTTATTTTATTTTAAATAGCATGTGTGAGGTTTGGGCATGTCCTTGTGGGTTGCAGAAAAGACTTCAGGAAATCACTGGTATGTGTCATGATCCGGGGACAGCAAAGCCCCCTTCCTTCTGCATAAAGCATAGCCGGCAGGTGCCTGTTCTCCTCCCTTCCTGCTCAGCCCTGACCTGGTGTACAGAGGCTGGCCTGGCCCTTCCCCTGCACTTGGGAGCTGATCCTGTCCAGTTTCCAGGGTGGGGTCTGGGGAAGTCCAGCTCAGCAGGCAGTGAGTGACATGGCCAGGCTTCAGGGGCGTGTGGAGACAGAGGGCCTAGCACTCAGCCTCAGTTTGGGGCCAGGAAGAGAGCTGGAGTGCAGCTATTGCTCCCTGGGAGACTGTGGCCTGTCTCCTATTTGGCTTTTCAGGTTTTGGCCTAGCCCCCTTGCTGTGACATCACCATGGAGAAGAGGGCAGTTCCCGTGTGTCCTCTTCTCTGACCTTGGCAGACCTGACTGAGCAGAGGCAAGAGGAGACCTGGGTTTTTTTCTGCCTGCCTGGGAGCTGGGGCTCAGTGCTGAGCAGAGTAAGGGGTAAGCCCTCCGTTCAGGGTGGAGCTGGCTGCTCATGTGGAATAGAAACCCACAAAAGCGTCTGTCTGTGGCCCCAGCACCAAAAGATGGAGGCAGTGGTTTCCAGCTTGGAGGTAATTCAAGTTAAGTGAATCCAGACAGTTCTGGAGGGTGCCATCCTGTATGAGGGTTGTCCCCTTGGGGAGGGTTCTCTGGCTGCTGGTGACATGGAATCCAGACAAGAACTTGGGAATGTGGTATCCTACAGATCTTAAGAAGTTGTTGGCCAGTGTTTGCTTTTTTTTTTGCCAGTGCTGGGGCTTGAACTCAAGGCCTGGGCATTGTCCCTGAGCTACTTTTGCTCAAGGCTAGCACTTGACCACTTGAGCCACAGCACCACATCCAGCTTTTTCTGTTTATGTGGTACTGAGGAATTGAACTCAGGGCCTCATGCATGCTAGGCAAGCACTCTACCACTTAAGCTACATTCCCAGCCCTGTCTACCTAATCTTTCTTTTTGTTGTTGTTGTTGGTCATGGGGTTTGAACTTTGGGCTTGGGCATTGTCCCTGAGCTCTTCGGCTCAAGGCAAGTGTTCTACCACTTGAGTCACAGTGTCACTTCTGGTTTTCTGGTAGTTAGTTGGAGATAAGAGTCTCATGGACTTTCCTTATCCAGGCTGGCTTTGAACCATGATCCTCAGAACTCAGACTCCTTAGTAGCTAAGATTACAGGTGTGAGCCACTGGTGCCCAGCTGACCTAATGTTTCTTTCTTTCTTTTTTTAAGATTTTTTTTGGGTCCGGTCGTGGCGCCTGAATTCTAGGCCTGGGCGCTGTCCCTCAGCTCTTCAGCTCAAGGGTAGCGCTCTACCACTTGAGCCACAGTGCCACTTCCGGCTTTTTCTTTTTGCTTATGTGGTGCTGAGGAATCGAACCTAGGGCCTCAGGCATGCAAGGCAAGTGCTCTACCACTGAGCCACCTTCCCAGCCCCCTAATGTTTCTTTCTTACTTTCTTTCTTGGTCTTTTTTGTTGTTGTTGTTGGTCGTGGGGCCTGAACTCTGGGCCTGGGCGCTGTCCCTCAGCTCTTCAGCTCAAGGCTAGTGCTCTACCACTTGAGCCACAGAGCCACTTCAGCTTTTTCTGCTTGTATGGTGCTGAGGAATCGAACCCAGGGCCTCATGCATGGAAGAAAGGCACTCTACCACTGAGCCACCTTCCCAGCCCCTGACCTAATGTTTCTCAATGGCCTTTCCTCTCATCCTTCTCCCTACCCCTCCTCCCCTCATGCTAGCACTCTACCACTTTGAGCCACAGCACCACTTCCGTTTTTCTGGTGGTTCATTAGAGATAAGTCATACAGACTTTCCTGCCCAGGCTGGCTTTGAACTGCGATCCTTAGATCTCAGCCTCATGTGTACGTAGGATTATGGGCATGAGCCACAGGGACCTGGCTTTAATGACTTCTTTTACTGAAGGAATCCTTTATGCTACAGGGCAGCACAAGTGAGTACAGACAGTTGGGCACAGTTGGGTAGGGCTGCTGTGGAAAAAGCTGAGAAGAGGAGAGAGCAGGGCATGGAAACAAGGACTTGGAGCTCTAGGCCTGCTTCCCCTAGTTCTGCCTCTGTTTGCACTTGATTGCCCCTTCACTTCTCCGAGCTGAGTTCTCCTCAGCTATACACTGGGAATAATAGTGTCTGTAGCAGAGGAGCAGCGCATAGGACAGTACAAGTCATTCCACATTCATTGATTCCACAAAGGCTTTTCTTTTTGCAGTACTGGAAATTGAACCCAGGACTCTTGTACTTGCTAAGCAAGCGCTCCACCCCAGTGCTCACATAGACTTTTTGACAGTCGCTCACTGTGTGCTGGTACTGCACTAAGTGTGTTACATACAGTCTTGTCATTTCATTCTTACAGCCATACTATGAAGCGAATAGTACTGCTGCTCCTTTTTTGTGTGTATATGGTGGTAGGACTGGAAATCAGGGCCTTGTACATGTCTAGCCACAACTCTGCTGAGAGACTCTGCTCTGCCAGCCCTTATTAAGGTTTAGTGAGCAAGGTCACCGAGCAGGGGGACTGGTCTGTACTCTGTCAGGCATTGTCAAACTACAGCCTGAGGACCAAATCTGGACCACAATTTGCTTTTATAAATTAATGTTGGAACACACAGCATCTCTGGCTGCCTTACTGCTGTGCCAGCAGATACCTCATAGATGGTATTTACTACCTGGCCCTTTACAGGAAAAAAAATGTCCTGACTCTTCCTCTAGGAGGTAACTCTGCGCTCTAGACTGTGCTGTTCAGTATGGTCACCTGGAGCGGTTTATGTTTAAACTAGTAAGTTCAGAGGAAAGTAGAAATTCAGTTCTCCAGGGCTGGGAATGTGGCTTAGTATAGAGTGCTTGCCTAGCATGCATGAAGCCCTGGATTCCATTCCTCAGTACCACATACACAGAAAAAGCCAGAAGTGGTGCTGTAGCTCAAGTGGTGGAGTGCTAGCCTTGAGCAAAAGAAGCTCAGGGGCAGTGCCTAGGCCCTGAGTTTAAGCCCCAGGACTGGCATATAAAAAAGAAAAGGAAAAAGAAAAAAGAAATTCAGTTGTCCAGGGGCCCAGCTGCCTCTGTAGCACAGGCAGGACAATGCAGAGACAGACCTAGTCTTCATGGAAGCATGTGCAGTGCACCGGACCATTGTCTCCCAGTGTGCCGGGAATCCAAAGGCGAGGGACACAAAAGTAAGGAGGAGGCCTAAATGCAGAAGGTCCCCAGAGCTTCCCAGCCTAATGACACAGAATTGGGAACTATACATTGCCTCTGAGGTGACAGAAACTTTATCTGTCAGGACCCAGGGAACCTGAGTCCCCTCCCCTCATCCTCTCTGTGACCCACTAACAGGCCTCAGTCCTGCTGCCTGTGACCCTTGCTCCTCCCTCAAGCTCTGAGCTTCCTGTCCTCTGCACCTCTGCCACACCAGCCCCCAACGTGTTAACTGCTATGCCTTGCAGAAGTCTACAGAAATTCCCTTTCCCGTGTCCCCTGTTCAGGTTGGGCTCGCTGCAGGGCCATCTGGACCCGATGGGTCCTACCACGTTCCTGCTGTGTTGGCACGGAGAGATTTTGGATCTGTCTCCGTGGCCATGTTTTCTGTGGGCAGCAGACGAGGAACCAACTGCTCTATGCCTTCAAAGGTGTGGCTCCTGAGTCCTGTGAGGAAGGAAGATGAGTTCCAGGCCCCTCAGCTGGCTGATGGCACCTGTCTTTCTCATTAAGCTGCTGTTAGCGGCATACACCAGTGCTGTAGGACCTGGGAGCAGGGCTGAACGGTGGCTGTTGTCTTAGGTGGCCCCAAATGTGCCCCACTAGGAACCTGGGAAGCTGCAGAGTGAGAGTCATTTTGAGGAAGTGTAAAAGCAAATATGGAGAGCATGCATTCCAGTCACTGGAGCCAGTGCTACCTGCACACCTGTGCATGCCAATGGACTGAGTGTGGGCAGACAGAGCTGCTGGCTGCTTGCTATGGGGCGGGTTGTGGTCCGGTCTGGCTGCGAGGGTGTCTCAGAGTTAGGCTGTGTTGTTAGGAGGCCACTGTGTATGAGTGAACCCCTCCAAGAAGATGGCCAGTCCCTTTATCAGAGGATAAAACATTTATAAAATGCAAAAATAGATGCTGGGAGGACTTTGCAGGACCTTAGGTCATAGTGAAAACAGGCACCAGCCAGATAGGCCTGGTGAAGTCAGTCCTACCAGTTTGGTGGAAGAAGTGCCCGGTCAGGAGGAAGGAGGAAATTGAAGTTAGAGGACAGTACATGGGACCATTTGGTTGTCCCCCTTTCATCCTTTTGCAGTGGAGGGTGAGGTGGTGGCAGATCAGGCTGTTCCTGGAATACTCACTGCTATCTCAGTACTCAGAGGCTAATTGTGCCCCCGCCCCCCAACTAATAAGTATACAATGGAAATTATCTGGCTTTTCACTTGGAGAGTTGCCATTTATTGAGCACTTACTAGTACCAACCAAACTTGGTATATATTTTCTCATCAAATTGCCTTACAATGGTTTTGGGGTCATTACCCTCGCATTTCAAGGAAGGAACTGCACTTGAGTTATGTCCCTGAGAGTGGGGGCCATGGTGGTCTGGGGCCTGGTGTGGAACCAAAGCTCTCCTCTCCTATCAGCCATTCACCAAATGGCTTTTGGAAGAGAAATCCTTTGCTCTTCTGGCTGGCCTCCCCATCACATTTTTATTGTGGCCTGTGGGCAGAGAAGTAGGTTTCTCTCTGTGGGGTGAATTTAAGAAAGCCAACTGCCTCGAACTTTCCCTTTGAGTGTGTTGTTATGGTACAAGAAGTCTTCGTTTGTCTTGGGCTGTTTTGAAATAAAAGGCACGAAACTCCCCTCTTGTTTCTGTATCTTGCACGGAAGTCATCAAAACAGAATCCTCTGTTCTGTGCTGAAGTGGAAGGAGGGAGCAGCTGCTCTGCTTACCGAGACCAGGCCAGAGCCAGGCGCCGGGAAAGGGGTCAGGGAGCCAGGGCTGGCTGTCCCGGCTACTTGTCTGCTGAGTTTAGTTGCATTCATTTGAAATATTTGGTGTGCACTCTTCTTTCCCCATCCCATCTTGTGGGAGGCGCCGATGGAATTTCCCCTCCCCTCCATGTCATGTCACAATGTTACAGCTCAGGACGAATGTCTGCAGTCTGTTGGGGGACGAGTGTCCCTTAGGGTGGAGAGCTTCATATTTCTGCTTCAACATATGTGGAGCTTGAGCTCTCTATCACTTGTAGGCCTTGTTAACTCACAGTCAGGAGCTGTTCAGGTAGGCAAACACACCTGAGGACTGCCGAGACAAAGCAAGGCCTTGACTCTTAACCAAGATGAAAACTTGTGCTATTTGGGTGTTCTCAGAACTCTCAGTAGGTCACATTATGTAGACCAGAGTTTGTACACTGGTGGCTCTGGGGACCAGTTGTAGTCCCAGACATTATTTGTTTGGTCCAATGATGCTTTACCAATGACTGGATTTCTTGACAAAATTTAAGGGTTGGCATGAAGTCTAGCTTTTGTTTTGTTTTGTTTTGTTTTTTAACAAAACAGACTTTTTTTGGTGCCATATACTCAGGTGCTAGGACTAGAAATCAGGGCCTAAGCTTACTAAGCTGGTGCTCAAACACATGAGAAAGTTTCTAGCCCACCTTTTTGTTGGGTAATTAGATGGGGTCTCACAGACCTGATTAGGCTGGCTTTGAATCATGATCCTCCAGGTCTTACTCTCTTGACAAGCTAAGATTATAGGCATGAGCCACCAGTGCCTGGCTAAGCTACACACAACACATATAACACACACACACCACACACCCACATACACACAAGCGTGCGCGTGCACACACACACATCCTGAGGGCCAGTGGCTCACGCCGTTGGCTCATCCTAGCTACTTAGGAGGCTAAGATCTGAGGATTGCAGTCCAAAGCCAGCTTGGTCAGGAAAGTCTGTGAGACTCTATTTCCAATTAACCGCCAGGAAACTGGAAGTGGCTCAAATGGTAGAGCACTAGCCTTGAGCTGAAGAGCTTAGGGACAGCACCCAGGCCCAGAGTTCAAGCCCTATGACTGACAAAAAAAAAAAATAGAGTATGTGTTATATATACGTATGTATGTATATATACACATATGTATACACATTTATACACTATATATATATATACACATACATATTTATAATATATATAGACACACACACACACACACATATATATACTTATTTTTGTCAGTCATGGGGCTTGAACTCAGGGCCTGGCTGCTGTCACTGAGCTTTATTGCCCAAGGCTAGCACTCTACCACTTTGAACTGCAGTTCCACTTCCAGTTTTTTAGTGGCTAATTGGAGATAAGAATCTCAGGGATTTTCTTGCCCAGGCTGGCTTTGAACTGAGATCCTCAGATCTCAGCCTGCTGAGTAGCTAGGATTGTAGACATGAGCCACCA